>NC_089160.1:8550922-9263460 GCF_009819655.1 Sylvia atricapilla | reverse complement strand
TTTTAAAATCTGCATGAGGGATTCCTTCTGTCTGAACCACTTGTAAAGTATGCAGCCATTTTGACCTTGGGTAGCTGGTACAAAATTACACTGGAAATAACAAGCTGCAGCAAGCCAGCAGAGGACAGTACAACAAGGCTTCCTGGGAATCTTGGACAGCTTGGTGGAATTTGGAAGATGGTTGTGTATTTTTTTACAGTATTGTTGCAGCGTGAACCTGTTCTCGTTTATGGGAGAAAGAAGTCCTAAATACTGTTTTAAATGCAAATCCATATATTTTGTACCAGTAGGGCTGTGCTTTAGTACTAATGAATCAGTTAGGTCGTGTGTCCGGCTGTTGTGTGTTCTGTTCCTGAAGTAACACCAAGAAACTCTCTCTCCTGTTCTCTGACATTCTGGTTTACAACAATGCTTCCTCTGCTCTTCTCCATTTTTCCTGGACTGATCTGTGAAGTCCCGGTCAGGTTTTAGTGTGACAGTGCCGAGACCTTGTGCAGGTTGCAGGTGACAGATTGGGGAGCCCTCGGAGCTCCCCGCCGGAGCCTTTGGCCGGCCCCGGGCTCCCGGCCGCAGTGCGCGCCGCGGCCACGCGGGGGCAGCAGCGGCACGGCGGGGAGCCACGGGGCCCGCCCGGCGGGCAGTGTGCCCCAGGGCATCAGTTCATCCATGGGATCCATCCTCAGTAACACAGGAACCGGGGCCAGCCCGGCGGGCAGTGTGCCCCAGGGCATCAGTTCATCCATGGGATCCATCCTCAGTAACACAGGAACCGGGGCCAGCCCGGCAGGCAGTGTGCCCCAGGGCATCCATGGGATCCATCCTCAGTAACACAGGAACCGGGGCCGGCCCGGCGGGCAGTGTGCCCCAGGGCATCAGTTCATCCATGGGATCCGTCCTCAGTAACACAGGAACCGGGGCCCGCCCGGCAGGCAGTGTGCCCCAGGGCATCCATGGGATCCATCCTCAGTAACACAGGAACCGGGGCCCGCCCGGCGGGCAGTGTGCCCCAGGGCATCCGTGGGATCCATCCTCAGTAACACAGGAACCGGGGCCGGCCCGGCAGGCAGTGTGCCCCAGGGCATCAGTTCATCCATGGGATCCATCCTCAGTAACACAGGAACCGGGGCCGGCCCGGCGGGCAGTGTGCCCCAGGGCATCAGTTCATCCATGGGATCCATCCTCAGTAACACAGGAACCGGGGCCCGCCCGGCAGGCAGTGTGCCCCAGGGCATCCATGGGATCCATCCTCAGTAACACAGGAACCGGGGCCAGCCCGGCGGGCAGTGTGCCCCAGGGCATCCATGGGATCCATCCTCAGTAACACAGGAACCGGGGCCCGCCCGGCGGGCAGTGTGCCCCAGGGCATCAGTTCATCCATGGGATCCATCCTCAGTAACACAGGAACCGGGGCCAGCCCGGCGGGCAGTGTGCAGTGTCAGAGCAGTTCATAGGGCACAGCAGGGTGACACAGGAGCTGGGGTGAGCCTGCAGGGCCAGGGCATCAATTCCTGCATGGAAACCATCCTCAGAGTAACGCATGAAATTGTAGTTGAACCCTGCAGTATGCAGTGTTCAGGCATCATTTCATACATGGGAACCATCCTCATAATAACACAGAAACCAGGGCTGAACCTGCAGTGTGCAGGCATCAGTTCATAGTGCAGACAATTCTCAGAATAACATGTGAAACCAGAGCTGAACCCAGCACTGTGCAGTGTCCAGCATCATGTCAGACATGCAGACCATTCTCAGAATAACACATGAAATCAGAGCTGAATCCAGCAGTGTGCAGGGTTAAAACATCATTTCATAATGCAGACAATTCTCAGAATAAAGTTCATTTGCGTTTTTCATATAACGTATTCAGAGGTCCCTTATTCTTGGAGTTGTTGCACTTGTTTTAATAGATGTAGCCATAATAAAGCTGTTTATTTTATTCAGATGCACATGGTTTATGATCAGACTTCTGGTCTGATGTGTCAGTTATTACTGGCACCAGAGGCAGCTCTGTGTGCTCTACTGTAGGAGGCACCCAAAGTGAATGTAATTCAAAGAAAGTAAAAATTGGTTTGTAAACAGATAATATGAACAGCAGTGCTAAGGTTCAGGAAAATTTAGTCTGTTTTGGCTCTTGCTGGTTTTATGAAGTCCTATAAAAGCTAGGACAGGCACAAAATCTGGATCTTCTGGGGTTTTTTTGGCACATCAGAGGTCACAGATACAGCCTCCTATGCCAGTGGAAGTAGGGCTTGTTCTCACATGGGAGGTGAAAACTGATGCTTTCTTTCAGGAAAGCTTTTTCTCCCAATTACACAATCTCCTGAAGTACAGGTGCTTGATTTTAGCTGATGATTGTTTGATTTTTCACTGTCTTCCTGACAGAGTGGATGCATTTCCTAGGAAATGTTACATTTGTGTCCTGTATGTATAGATTTGATGTGGTTTCTGTGGTTTCTGTGACCACAGACACAGCAGCAGCAGCCAGTCTGCAGTGTTTGGTCCCTGGTAATAACACACTTGATTTCAGGTTAATGCCAATAGAATGTCTTTGTTAAAGGAGTCTGAGTTAGGCACCTAACTAAAATTCTTTTGTAATTATTACCTAAAATAATTAAACCACAGACTTTATTCCTATTTGATCTAGCTAATTTCAGGTGTGGAAAAGTATTTCTAATGAGTGAGGAGCCCTTTTCATATTATCTAAATCAGAAGTGTGGTTAATCTGGTTTGGAAGAAAAATAAACTTAATAATGCCTTAACATATCTTGAAGTGTCTTAAATTATATATTAATTGCTTTGTTATTTGTTAAATGTGTATTAGACTACAAATTGACACCATTTCTAACTTTTTTTTTAGGTTCTTGGGGTGTCAATGTTTTAATCCAGAGCAGCAAATAAATCAGTGGTGAAGTCATTTTCTAAGTGGAAGAGGAAGTTTTTCAATACAAATTGTGGTAGATACAGTGAAATTCTGAACAGATTTTTCTCTAAGGAGAATGACATGCTTTCAAGATCAAGTGCATTGAAGGGGCAGTTTTGTTTGCCTGAAAGAAAAAAATGTAAAGGACAAGTAAACAATTTGAGGATAAGTTACACTTTTTGTTGGGAAAAAAAAATCAATATTTTATTTATGTGCTATCAGTTTATTTCTGGATCATAAGAAGTATTCCCTCTGAGTTTTAATCTTACCAGTCTGAGAGGTGCTTGGTACAGATTTGAGCCCCTCTCTCCATTTGCTGGCTGTAGTAAATAAATACATGAGCTCTGCTGAATTGCTGGTCACGTCCATGAACTGTGATAGAGGGATTGGTTTTCTCACACTGATAGAATGAACCAGAAGAGTTGTCAGTATTTTCAGTTAAATGCAAACTTCAGCAACAGAAGGTTTGTATTAATTAATCATGGAAAAAAATACATAAAGCAGATTTTTAACAGCTTTTTAATCTAAAACACACTTTTTATTCCAAAAGCTTCATGTTAGCCTTCTCAGAAGGTCCATAAGCTATAAGCTACAGAACGTAACAATTTCACTCTTGCTTGCCCATTACAACCCTGAAAGTTTGCTTGTCCTTTAAGAAAAATGTAATGTTGTGAAATTCCTTCCAGTAGTGCCACTGTATTTTGTCTCCAATAAAAAGAAGCTTATTGTAGTATGTTTGCAGAAAAATTCTAAACAAAATTATACAGCTTATTAGAGTGTGGGAATAGGGATCTAAATTTTAAATAAAATTATATATATATATAAATTGGTGCTGATTTTATAATTGCGCAGTTTGTTTAGTTTTTTCTTACTTTTAAATTCCAACTTAAAATTATGAGGTTTCAGGAAATAATTGAAGTTTAACAATGTTTAAAAATAGAAGAGCATGAGAATTCATAGCTTTAAAAATGATTTTTAAATTTGTATTTTATATTGTTTTATCTATCTGTCTTTGCAAGCAGTCTTCAGGTTAAAGATACTTCTAACAGGTTACAGTACATTTCCTCTATATGTAAATTAGATTGGATAATAGAAACTCATAAACAACCCATAATATTCTTTGAAAGCTAAGCTTTAAAGTTCATTTTGTGTCCATTCACAAATAAATTAAAATTTGGTCTAAACCAGAAAGTGGATCTATGCCATTTTGACATTGACTCATTTTGCAAGGCTTAGGCAGCTAGACATCATTTTAAAGGAAATATTAACTTATATTACATATGTATATTTTTTGTCAGTTGTCTCTCAGTTCTTGAGGTATATTATTTTAATCATTCCATGCCTTAATACGCTTGCAATACAAGAATCTCCCCAAATGGGTGAACACAAAAAAGGCTTCCTGTTTTTAGACTCAGAAATGAAACATTGGGCTGTGGTAGCCAAAAACCATAGTTATCTAAAGGATCATGATAAAATAGAATTATTTTACTAGGTCATGGGGTAACAACAAAATCCAAACTAGATCTGCCTAACTCATTTTACATAAATAATACTCTCATGTCTAAAATACTGCCTATATTGTTTTCCACACCACTGCATTTAATAGAACTGCTGAGAGGACTGTATATATGATTTTAAACTTAAGTTGATTTTTCTTACTCTTGAAGGAGTGTTTCTTTGTGAAGCAGTTCTTACAGCTTTGTTTTCAACCAGCTAAAATGTTTTATATATTACCTTAACCTGTTGTCCTCACTTCTATTGTCCTAATTGTACTGTTTTCTGATTTGTATTATGTCTTGAGACAGTAACTTTTTGAATAAAATAAACCTACAGTATGTTGTATGTTTGATCTTTTTAAATTGGGGTTATGGGAGGACAGTGAAGAAAGGGGTATGAGTAATGCAAATGTTATGTTTATAGAAATCAAAATCTTTTTCCATGTCTTTTAAGTGTTTGTCTCAGAGTTGGGATAATGTATGAAAAACTGCACTGTTTTATATGTGTAATAAATTGTACAAGTTTTTAAAATGTGAACTAAAGCACTAATTGGGTAATAATTTAAGCAGAAAAGTTAAGCAATCATGATGTTTTAAATATGCTTTAATTTGAGATAAACTTGTTAAAAGAATTAGTGTAAATACAGAGTGAGCTTTGAAGAGGTTAGTACCTGCAAATAAAATTTTAAAATTTGTATAGAACTTTTACATGCCAAGAAAGCAGTGGTTAATTATTTTTGTGTTACATTTTTTAAAGGTGTATTAATAACCTTTCTGTTGGTTTCTTTTTCCTAATAACTGTGATCTGATTTTACTCAGAATGCTTTTGATTCTTTGCCCATTGGAGATGCTGTACATAGTCCAGTGGAAATGCCATTCAATGTGGGAGCTCCTTTCCATTCCCTAAATTGATCATTCACCTGGTAAAACATTCTGAGCTTCCATTGGCCACACAAAGGAGCCAGGGGAAAACCCCAAACATGGAAAACTCCTTTCTGCTACAAGACTTTTTAAAGCAGTCGTTTAAAATCTTAGAGAGAGAGAACACTTTTAATCCCTTGCTAATGTAACTTTAGGAGTTTTGGGTTGTTTTTTAATTTAGTTCTTATTATTGCAAATGTTCATTATTCCTGTCTCTAAATCCTGCTGTAAGTTCAATAGTATCTTGTGGAAAATTGTTTAGTAGGTTCTAAGTTTATAATGCAAGAAAAATACCTTCACTATACAATGTAAAGTCTGTTCAAGTTAAACCATTTTGGTACAAACGCCTGTAAATGGAAGAAATTGGAAGAGAGATACGATAGAAATGTAGAAAAAAAGCAAAGTATTCAGAGAAAGTCAAGCCTGTCCTCTGGTTTACCAGAGAGGCCACAGGGAAGGTATTGACACAGAATGAATTTCAAAGGAACAGTCTCCACATATTCTGTAAAAAGTATTTCTTGATATTAAACAACCAAAGACCATAAGTAAGATCTTAGTGATGGCTGTTGTTTGTTGGGGTTTTTTCTCCTTTGGTTGGTGTGCTGCTGATCCCTGGAGCGTGTTAGAGGTCCTAAATCCCCAGCTTTAATCTCAGTATAACTAAAAAACCACCTCTTGAAAATCTGCCCCTCTGTTTTCCCCCCAGTACTCACTGTCCTTACTGGGGTTTCAGGACAGTAATACAATTAACTCCCTACCCATACTGGACTTTTTTAAACTGCTTTGATTCACAACAGTGCTTTGCTGCTTTTTTACCTAGAGATACGTAATTTTTTTTTAATAGCCTGATGAGTATCAAGGACTTGTTCTTTGAGGCATTTGTCAAAGCTGTGAATTTCTGCTTCAGAATTCTTTAGATAAAACACAAAATGATTCTTTAAAAATATTTTCATTCCTCCTTAGCTGCTTTAATTTAATATTATTTGACCAATTTGTGATACTGAAATGGACCTTATGCCATTGCATTTTTCTTTCTTCTATGTAATTTCTTGTCCTGAGACTGTTTCATTTCATATATATTTGTTGGCATCCAAAAGGGGTCATATTCTGATGGAGGTGGACTGATGACACGTACTTGGAAACAAGGTAATGCGGGACAGTGCTGTTCTATAATAATTCTATTTTAAAACAAACAGTTCCATGTGAATTGTGTCTGTTGTCTTCCTCAGCTGTCCTTCATTCCTGTATCCCTTTTTCATATTGCTGATCTTTCCTGAATCTATTTCCTTGATTAAATCTCAATTCTCACATTTCTTTGAAGTTTTTACCAGTTAGAAGTTGTTAGAGCTGTTGGAAGTGGTGCCTTCCAGCCAGAGATCCAGTTGCTGCGTTTTGCTGTGGTTCTTTGTAGCTGCTGCCAGGTTTTATGGATGTAAGTGACAGTGGTAGGGAGCTCTGACTGCCCAGCAGAGTGCTCCAGAGCATGTTCAAGTGCCTGGATGGCTGTCAGAAAGTGGCCCTGTCCTTCAGAGAATGTGGATGGTTCTTTAATGTCATCGTGCTTCCCAGAGCTGATCGTGTCATTTCTGCTGGGCTTTTCTCAGCGGTTTTTTGACGGGAAAATTAGAGGAAAAGTCATCCTGGGTTTGTGTGTATTGCCTGTTTCTGTTGAAGAAAAAGCTGCAGTTACCAGCTTAACAAGTGAAAGTTGTGTTCAGCTGGTAACAGCTTGAATTCTGCACTTCCAGAAAAGCCCTTTAAAAGAACCTAATAAATCAAATGTAAAAGTAATCAAACCTCGGGAGGCCCAGAACATCTCGGACGAGGAAGGAGCCGTAAGTTGGTCATTCCTTTTTGAAAGCATTGGGGTGAGCAGGGCTGGGGGAGGTGGCTGCCTGGGCTGCACTCTCCTGCTCCGGGTGGGAGCACCAACTGCCCTGGGGACAGCTCCCACACTCCGGGCTGCTGCAGCCGCCTCCTGCAGCACACACCTCCACTGCCGCCTCCTGCAGCACACACCTCCACTGCCTCCTCCTGCAGCACACACCTCCACTGCCTCCTCCTGCAGCACACACCTCCACAGCCTCCTCCTGCAGCACACACCTCCACTGCCTCCTCCTGCAGCACACACCTCCACTGCCTCCTCCTGCAGCACACACCTCCACTGCCTCCTCCTGCAGCACACACCTCCACTGCCTCCTCCTGCAGCACACACCTCCACTGCCTCCTCCTGCAGCGCACACCTCCACTGCCTCCTGCAGCACACACCTCCACTGCCTCCTCCTGCAGCACACACCTCCACTGCCTCCTGCAGCACACACCTCCACTGCCTCCTCCTGCAGCGCACACCTCCACTGCCTCCTGCAGCACACACCTCCACTGCCGCCTCCTGCAGCACACACCTCCACTGCCGCCTCCTGCAGCACACACCTCCACTGCCGCCTCCTGCAGCACACACCTCCACTGCCCTCCTGCAGCACACACCCTCCACTGCCTCCTGCAGCACACACCTCCACTGCCTCCTGCAGCACACACCTCCACTGCCTCCTGCAGCACACACCTCCACTGCCTCCTCCTGCAGCGCACACCTCCACAGCCTCCTCCTGCAGCGCACACCTCCACTGCCTCCTGCAGCACACACCTCCACTGCCTCCTCCTGCAGCACACACCTCCACTGCCTCCTGCAGCACACACCTCCACTGCCTCCTCCTGCAGCACACACCTCCACTGCCTCCTGCAGCACACACCTCCACTGCCGCCTCCTGCAGCACACACCTCCACTGCCGCCTCCTGCAGCACACACCTCCACTGCCTCCTGCAGCACACACCTCCACTGCCTCCTCCTGCAGCGCACACCTCCACAGCCTCCTCCTGCAGCGCACACCTCCACTGCCTCCTCCTGCAGCACACACCTCCACTGCCTCCTGCAGCCTCCTCTGCTCACCCGGCCTGGGCCCTGAGCTCTTGGCCCTAAAGCCCCAGGGCTGTCTGTAGGGCCCGGGCTGGGGCTGGGTGAGCCCTGTGGGGTGGGTGAGCCCTGTGAGGTGATCTCTGTGGGGTTGGGGTGATCTCTGTGGGGTCAAGGTGAGCCCTGTGGGGTCGGGGTGACCTGCCCTGGAAGTTCCGTGCTGAGAGCTGCAGCCCTAAATCCTGGCCCTCTTTCCCACCCCCCGTGGCTGCCAGGGAAGCTTTGGCTGCTGCTTGGTGAGAAGCAGTTAAACCACAGCTCCTGAGCGACCCTTATTATTTTAACGCACTCTTTTCACAGGCTTAATTCTGTTTTCTTCTTTTCAAAGTGCTGCACTCCACCAAGAGCACAAAAGCAAACCACATCCACTTGTTTGTCATATCATGCACAAAAGCACAAAGATATGGTGTATCTTATATTAGCCTGCTCTTTGTATTGTTCATCTTAAAACACTGAGCTGTCTTCTACACAACTGTTCTTATGTATCAACTGACAAAAACTGTCTTTCCATTATTTCTCTTGCCAGTTTATAATCTTCTGAATCTTGAAAAGCAGATTTCTTGGGGTGTTTTTTTTTTTTTTTTTTTTGTTTTTTTTTTTTTTTTTTTAATCTGAACTCTTCCATTGCAGACAAGAATCAAAGTGCTGTGTGAAACCGTAGCGTGGATTAGGGAAGTGGCATTGTCAGTGAGCACAGAATCTTGTCACTTCCATCCTGTTTGCGGGACTGATGGTGTTACAGTTTAAGCTTATTGTAGAATGCTTGTGACTGCAGAAATCTACACATTGGGACTATTGGTCGTTTTCCTTGTTAGGGACCCTTTTTTTCCTGCTCATCTCAGTAGCTTGTATGTGCTGAAAGCAGCTTGTTGAAGTGCTGTGAAGTAAAAGAAGCACATGTTCTATTTAAAGCTGCTTTCATTGCACATTCTCTCTTTTATTTATTTATTTTTTTACCTTGCAACGCTTCATCTTCTACTTCAGACTGACTTTTAACTGCAGAGTTCACTGGCTCACTTGGGTTGGATTTGTAGATCAGACAGAAAGGAAGGGTGCCCTGCAGAGCAGAGTGCCCGTGCTGCAACATCAGCTATTTGTGTTGGCTTTTCCTGGGATTTGTGTCGAGTTAACCAGAGAGAAATGGGCTGTTTGTGTTTGTTCTGGCACACCACTGATTTGTATCAGATTGTGACAGAGCTGCAGATTTTGTGGATTTAAGCAGTTGAGCAGCATCGTCTCTTCACATGCTGTTCCTGTAGTTAACAGTGTTCAGTTTAGGCCACTTGATCCATTAGTAAAGTTCAAAAGACATGTCTTTTAGTTTTTTCTTAATCCCTACTCACAAGGAAAGATAAATTTCTTATTTTCTTTTTGAATTTGATTTGCTGTTAGTGTCTCGTTCATTTCCCAGAAACGAATCGTGTGGGGTGGTCCATGGAGCCAAACCAGAGCTGGGTGGTGTACAGTCAGAGCTGTGCTAAGGGGCAGGGTGAGTGTGGCTGGGCAGGGACTGCTGCTGTAGCAGCCACAGCCATTCACACAGCCCCAGATGTTGTTTGCCCTCTCACATCTGGAGAGCAAAGCTGCTCTGACATGTCGGGCCCTGGCTCAGCCTGGACTCCGTGTGCCTCCTCCTCGGGCTCTGCCTCCTGCCTGGTGTCACACGTGTGGGGTGGCCGTCCTCTCGCAAGCAGCAGTTAATTACTATTAATTACCATTCCTTCGAATGATCTGAGCTGCTCCTTGCTGCCCTCGCTGAGCTGTGCAGGGCGGTGTCCCCCTCGGAGGGCTCACGAGGAGCTCGGAGAGGTGAGTTTGACCAGCCCACGGCAAACCCTTTGTGTCGAGGGCGCTGTTCCCACAGGACAGGACAGCTCCTGCGGTGCTCTGGGTGCCGCAGACACGGAGGGACGGGGGTTTTCTTCGTGCACACCGCCCTGGGCTGGCACTGGGCCACACGCTGTGTTGTCCTGGCTGGGAACGGGGATGTGAACAGCCCCGTGTGGGGAGCGCTGGGTCCTGCCTCAGCAGGTGCTGTCGGTGCTGGATGCACTCCCCAGGGGGATTCCAGCAGGAACCTGATCCTCTCTCACTGCTGACGGGAGGCCGAGCTGTGGGAATGGCCGAGGGTCTGATGGTCACACATCTTCTCCAGGGCCGGGTACGTGTCCAAGCCTCTGAACGGATTTTCTCAGATCATTTCGCTATACTTCAGTAGTGGTGAAATCAGCGATTCCTGAAAGAAACACTGTCGGAGGCCACCTGGAGCCTCCCCTCTAAATTGTCATTCCCTGTGATTTCCGTCATTCTATCACAAAAGACCCCCTTCTGCAACTTTGTAAAGTTCACGTGCAAATGAAAACCAGGATTCCATCGAGGAGGTTCTGCATACCTCCGACCAGCGCAGCAGAACGCGGGGATTTCCCAGCCTTGGGGCACATCCCTGCAGCAGCCTCGCCCCGGTACCGAGGGCTCTCCCCTCGCTGCCTCCCCGCCGGGGGCGGGATGTGCCAGGGCCACACGGGCACCAAAAGCCATTTGTCCCAGCCATTTCCCAGGGCCCAGGGAAGCTGGGCGCTGCCCATTGTCCCGTTTCCTTCGGGAGCCGTCGCTCCTCTCGGCTCCTCTCGGCCACACGGCGGAGCTCTGTGTTTGTCTCCCGTGCAGGACTGAGGGTGGGGACTGGCCCAGGGCAGCCCGAAAACCCGCTGCCAGCGGAGCTGAGGCCACGGCGGAGCTGCGGTCGCTGTCCTAATTCAGGGCAGGACATCCCCCGAGCTGTCCCGCTTGCCCTGCAGCCTGCAGGATGCTCCCACCCTCCTGGCACAGCGCCCCGCTGGCTGCAGAGGATGCTCACTGTATTCTGCCCTTCTGACAGAAGTCTGCGAAGGTTTTGTGACCTTTCCTGATGGTTCAGGAATGGGAAAGGAAAAATAAGTGGATTTTTTTTTTCTTTTTTAATGCTTTGTTCTTGCTCTGGGGTTCTGCAGCCTTTCAGGCACCTGAGAAACTGTTTGTTCTGATGAACTGCTCACTCTGAATCTGTGGTCAGACTGAAGTGGTTTGTGCTGGGTCCCTAATAAAAAATAGATACTTGGATTTCTGTTCCAAAGTGTGCTCAGAGCACCAGGCAGGAGGATGCACTCAGTGAGTGATCACGTTCCATTGCTTGGCCTGTGGCTCCTGTCTGTCTGCTGCTTTCATGCCAGAGCTCCAAAAAGGCCCAGAACTCACATGGGGATGGATTTTTAAACGTGCATCATCTAATTCAAGTACAAGTCTTATAAATGTAATCAGTCACTCAGGTGCTTAGGTTAAAGCACTATCTCTGTCAATCCAAACACCTGGTAATAATCTTCAATCAGAGCTGCTGCATCTTTTCCCAATTTATTTATTTTTAATATCTGGCTGCTGGTATGGCAGCACTTCACTCTCCAGTGCCAGGGGGAAACCTGAGCAGCTTTGCTGGCAAGAATGTCTGGGGAAAGCAATGTGATTTGTGTTTGTGCACGAGCAGTGACAGAATTGAAGTGTAAATAAGGGTTTGGGCTGTGTAAATCTGCAGTGGGAGGTGCTGCTGGTGCTAAATCCTGGTGTCCCAGAGGGAGGAGGCAGCAGGAGCAGAGGATGAGGAAGGAAGCAGTGGACACACAAATTTCCCTGTCCCAGGTGAGACTTTGCAGCTGTGGGGTTTGTGCTGCCCCGTGGCTGTGGGTGATCCCAGTGTGGGGTTTGTGCCCTGTGGGTGATCCCAGTGTGGAGTCTGTGCTGCCCCGTGGCTGTGGGTGATCCCAGGACATGGAGGGAGGTTTTCAGCCCCTCGGGGTTGGTGAGTAAAGGGCCCCAGAGCAGCACTGCTGGGACTGTGCTGTAGCCCCCCAAAATGGACTTGGTTTGCTGGCCCCGGGGAAGGTGCAGCAGGAGCCCCTCTGCAGGAAATGCACCTAAAGCTCCTTGCAGCTGACACTCAGCAGCCACTGGGTGGAAGGGTGGGCTCCTGCCCACCCCCAGCTCCCTCCAGAGCTGCATCTGGGGAGAAACAGTTTGTAATCCAGCAGGAATTGTGCTTAGGGAAGAAAGGAGGCCAGTTGCAAAAAAGAGAGGTGAGGTGCTGGGCAGGGGTTTGGCTTCTGCACTGAGGGCGGGTTCCAGACAAAAGGTGTATTTATAGAACAGTCCAGAAATAGTGCTGTGATCTATCTGCAAGACACTCGTTCCCTGCCAAGACACTTGGGCTGGCTTAGCCGTTTAAAATACTTGAGGCACAGAGCAGCATCAGCTGCCATCAAAGCCTGCAGGGAAGAGCAAGAAGTGTCTGGGCACGGCAGCAGCACCTCTGAGCCCTGTGCCCAGAGCTGCAAACCAGCTGTGCTGCGTTTGCAAGCACTGAGGTCTGGTATTGGCATCTTTAACTTATTTGTGTCTGGAGTGCAAGTATGATAGGGAGGAAAACGAGAAAACCAGTTAAGCTTTCCTTAATCCCTTTCTTTGTTCCCCCTCCTGCTCAGGCCTGGATTTGCCAAGGCAGCTGCAGCTCAGCCCTTTCCTGCTCCCACAGAAGGGGACAGGGGAAGGCAGGTCCCATACTCAGATGGAAAATAAAGCAAAGGGAGATGCTCAGAGGCCTGGAGCCCCTCTCCTATGGAGACATCTGAGGGACGGATAGGGCTGGTCAGCCTGGAGGAGAGAAGGTTCCAGTGAGACTTTCTAGCACCTTCTGGCTGGAGAGGGGCTTTTGACAAGAGCCTGCAGTGACAGAACAAGGGGGAATGGCTTTGAATTGTCAGAGGGTGGGTCTGGGTGAGATATTAGGAAGTGATTCCTCCTGTGAGGGTGGTGAGGCCTTGGCATAGGCTGCCCTGAGAAGCTGGAAGGACTCTGGTCTGAGAAGAGCCACCCTTGCCCATGGCAGGGGCTGGGAACAAGGTGAAGTCTGAATTCTGTGATTCTGAGGTAAGAACTGGGGCTGAGTTCCCCCATCCTATTGGAGCCCTGGGTTAAGATGTGGGGCAGCTGGAGAGAAAAGCAGGGTTGGGCTGTGGCCATCAGGGCTGGAGGGAGATGTCCTCTCTGTCTTCCTTTATTGCCAGGGTCCTGTGCCAGGTGCCCAGTGCTGCTCAGACAGGAGCAAAGCGCCTGGAGAAGGCAGAACTGGGAGCAGCCTTTATTTCTGTGGCAATCACTGGAGTCTCCTGGCAGTGGGGACGCCCCACCTCGCTCAGGGCTCCCACTGGATTAAGGCTCCTGGTGTTAGGTATGTGTATTTATGTTCCCTGGCAGAGCTGACAGTGCTTGGCTCTGTGGGAGCACTGTAAATCTGAGCCTTCCCCTGTCATCCACACTCCTCTTGATTTCAGAGCTCTTGGTGCTACCTGGAGTATTTAACAGCACCCGGCTCTGACTAATGGTTACAGAAGCATATAAGATAGAAAGATTAGCAGCTCAGCTGTCTGATTAATATGTAAATGTACCCAGTTATGTGTGAGGGCTCTTAATGAAGTAGCTCAGACTTCTGCCTCTGTATATCAAAGGTGATTGATGGAAAAGTACTTCAGGTGCCTGCTGGAAAGTGTAAAAGTTGTTTTTGTCTCAGTCTTGCCTTCTAAAAAATATCTGTAGACCTAGGGCTGAGATTTCCTGAGGGAGGAAAACCAACTCAGTATGAGTTTAATCTCAACTAATCCAAATTGTTGGCCCCGTTCCTGCAGTATCTGTAAATTCTCAGATAGGAATAATCCATCAGGATCTTGTATAACAATCCACACGGCGTCTTAAATAAACCTTCCTTTTGGCTGTGGCCCACAACTGACACCTGTAAATTATTTGATGATACTTTCTGTGAAGGGCTGGAGGCTGAAGTGAATGTTGTGGTGAAGGCAGGAGGGCCCAGCCCCATGGAAGATGTTCCTGTGCTGCTGCTTCCCCCCGGCTCAAGTCACATCTCAGCCTCCTGCTGGGCTGCCCAGGGCAGCTGTGCATCAGGGAAACCAAATGAAAATCCTGAGGCATCAGTGGATCTGTGGAATGCAAGGGTTTCCCTGCAGGAGGAGGAGCACCCTTGGATCTCAGCCCTGCACCCAGGGCAGGGCTGTCACTCTGGGGTGTTCCTGTCCCCACATTGAGCACTCTGTGCCCTGCTGGGTGAAGTTGGCAGCTCCTGAGGCAGCAGGCATAGGGAGCCTGGGATGTGCCTTTCCCTGGAAACATCCCTGAGATCACACCCTGAGTCAGGTCAGGCTTTCATCCAGCCCCAACAAACCACTGTGCTCATCTCAGGATCACCGCAGAGTAAAGCCCATTCTGCTTTGCTGGCGCTGGAGTGGAAATTTTGCAGTGGTGATAAAACATAAACCCCAGGGTGCTGTGGCAAGGGGAGCCGTGTGGGGCCTGCTCCAGGCTGGGGCTGTGCACGCTCTGCTGGGAGATCTCACACAGATAAGGTGCACTGCAGCACCTGCTGCCACAGGAGTTCAACACCTTCAAACCCTGGTACAGCTCGCTTCTTCTGCCTCCTCCTCACCCTGCAGGTATGTGGGGCTCAGAGCACACCTCGTTTCCTCTCCAGCCTCTGGGGACCCCCAGCCTGTCCCCAGAGTCAGCCCTGGCCCAGCAGCTCCAGGGAATGTGTCGTGTGCTGCTCTCCCTCTGCCAGGTGTCTCAGAGCTGGCTGAGGCTGCAATTGCTTTGTCTGGAATTTTCCATGCCGCTAGCCAGGCTTTTTTTGGTGCTGGTTTTAAATAGTCAGACCTTCTGTGAGAGAAGGGACTGGAGCAGTGTGAAGTCTCCTTACCAAAGGTGTTTGCTGATCTCCCCGTGAGCAGAAATGTCACCGCAGTCAGTGAGCAGGAGGGAGGGAATGACAGGGCAGAAAGGCCACAGTGCCACCAGCAGCCACACCAGCCATGGCCACACACTTGCCATTCCCTGGGTTCAGCTCTGGGGAGGAGCAATGGCACTCAGGTCCCCTCCACACCCTGGCAGGACAGTCCTGGGAGGGAGCAGCAGGGTGAGCCCTGACCCAGGCAGGGCAGGTCAGTCAGGGTGGGTGGCAGTGCCTGGCCTCCCACAGGGCATTTCTCCAGAAATAAACACCCCTGCTGGCTCTGAAGGCTTTTTCCTACCACCCCGTTTATTGGCAATCATTCACACGATTTCTCCCCTAACTGCAGCAACCTGGGTGCACACTCTGGCATTTTTAAGTGTAGCTTATTTCCTTCCAGTTCCTCTGATGCAGGAGAATCACCTCCTTGTAAGCACTGGCTCAGATAATGCTCTATTGTATTCCTGATGACAAATCGGTTTGCAATAATTATTAGGCTGATGTTGAAAGCTTTCAGTGTAAATCAATGCAATTAAAAAGAAAATAATACTCCATAATTCATCCAAAGATCTTTGTTGACGCTGATGTTTCAGAAGAAAATGTTATCTGAGAATTGTTCAGTCCCTGACTCCAGTGTCCAGCTAATGATGCTGAACTGGGACTGGAACCCTACTTTGTGTTTCTTGGCCACCACGTGTGTGGGTCCCCAGCACTGGCCTGAAATGCTGAGGGGCATCTCTCTCCTGGTTCTTCTGACAGCACCAAGGGTCGGTGACTTCAGCACCTTGTTCCAGACTTCCATACTCCTGCTGCTGGGAGTTCCCTGCCCTGCCTGCCCTCCCACCCTTCCAGGAGAGGTGAGTAGGTGAGCAAATCAATGGACATTTGGTTGTGTTCCCTGTGAGCTGCTCTGTTCTTCAGCTGGAAGGTCTGTCAGAGACTGAAGGTTATATTTATGGCTTAAACATCTCCATGTGGGCATCTTCATGCCTGTGGTAGCAAAGCTGTATTCCAAAAGCTGCAGAGAAGACCACCACACCCCGAAAGGCCTCTGACTGAGGCCCTGAACTGCTGGCTGATGGAGGTAAGGTAAATTCCGGTCTGCGGAGAGAAGGATGGTTCACAGAGGGATCAGGTTTAGCACCTTGGGGTGGAGGGCACAGCCCGGGGCTCTCAGCTGGGGCTCACACAGAGCTGTGGGGGAGGGAGGGGGGAAAAGCCTCTGTGAGGGGCAGTGAATGCCCATGCTCTGCTGTGCAGGGCCCAGCTCTGGCCCCTTCACCCCTGGGAAGCTGAACCCACGTCAAGGACAGCACAGGGGTGCCACGGCCCAGCAGAGGCCCCAGAGGGCTCTCCAGACCCCGCACCAGAGATGATGTAAAACAAACACCGTGTTGCAAAGGGACAGTGTCCAACTTGCCCTGGCTAGGGGGGGCCCATGAGCATTCCCACCTGGCCCAATCATATTTTAATTCACTGATTCTGTGCTCTTCTGCGTGGTGTGGCACAGCAGAAGAACCCTCACCACCAAGAAGAGGAAGTGAGGGGAGCAGTGGGATGTCATTGGGACCTCAGACGGGTGACATGCTTCCACCTAGCCCTGGCACTCTCCCCTTTCCCCCCACCCACAGCTCTTTTTCCAATTCAAAGCCTTTTAATGGCAGTCAGTGTACACCTGATCTGCTGTTTGCCAGCTGCAGCAGCAGCATTAATTCCAGCCCCAGGCAGGAATTAAGGGCTGCCAGGCTGATGAGCAGGAATGGATCTGTGCTGTTTAATTAGCAGCAGCAGCAGCTTCCCACAGAGCTGCCAGCACAGGAGCCCAAGCCCAGACAGCCCTGGGCATCAAGCACAGACAGCCCCGGGCATGGCCAGGGCAGCTCAGCCCAAGCACAGACAGCTCTGGGCATGGCCAGTGCAGCTCCCAGCCACAGGTGGAACCCTCAGAGTGGCAGAGCAGCTCCAAGCCCCTCACCTGCTCTCCCAAGTGCAGATTTGCCATATCACAAAGACTTGCCCACGTGCAGGTTTGCCATATCAACCTCGAGGCACAAACTCCATCACTTTGGAGCTGGGATTCACCCGAGCACAGTCTCGTTCTGGGGATCCTAAAGATTGTGTGTAGCACTGTGAAGAGTAAGAGATCAAAGCCCCACTCAGGTTTCCCTTTCTGTGGGAGAGCATTGATTGGTTTTGTGCTGCAAATTGCTCTTTGTTTTTAGGAAGACTTTGTGACAGCCCCGGTGAGTCCTGCTTGCTCCAAAACACCTGGGACAGCGAAGCTGTCACTCTTGGAGGAGGATGGCTGACGAAAAACCTTCTGTGTTTTCTACAACCAGAGAAAAATTGTCAAGAAGGATATATTGCCATGTATACTGGCAATGGTCTTTCAGGTGTTTTTCAAGGGTAGAAGTGAAACTGCACCCTATGTGACAGGGAAATAAACCATCACAACACATCGAGGTGTCAGAAGAGGTGTAGTGTGGTTTTCTTTTCCACTTCCTTTGTCCCTGGCCTTGCAAGTGGGACAAATGCTTCTCAAAATGCTTCTGGGACAAATGCAAGTGGGACAAAGGCTTCTGGGAGACTCTAGGGGAAGGAGAAGGAAAGACCAGAAAAGAGGCAGATAAAACTGGAAGCAGCAGGACGTGATGGATGTATTTGCATATCATTTTGCATTTGTGAGAACAATCATAACCCACTTATAGAACGATGACATCAAGCAAATGACATACCGAAAATCGGTTTTAGAGCCTTTCATTTTGTTTCCAAAGTAAGTTCTCTGCAGTCATTTTCCTTTTTAATCTAGGTCCACCCAATCTACTTATTGGGATTTAGGGACTGAAATTTGGGATAACTTTGTTTTTTCTGTCATGCCCAAACCCGGATAAATAAACACAGCCTTGTTAAGTGGGACTGGGAAGTGCGGGGCTAAGGGATAATGATGAGAAATGTGCCTGGATGGGAGCTGGGAGCGAGGTCAGCCAGAGGCAGCCGAGGGATGGGGCCGGTCCTTGATCACCGGCTTAACCACACAGAGCCCCCGGGAACCAGCCCCCACCCTGTCTTTGCGAACATTGCCCTGCCTGATTCTGCTTCCAAAACTTTTCTGTGTTCGAGAAAACGGGGCTTCCTTTTATATGGGAAGGAAAATGATACAAGCAAAGCTCAATAATTTTCAGAATATATTGGGAAGAAAAGGAATTTATTTCATTAAGTACCAGCTGAGCCCTGCAAAAAAGATCTTTTGATAATGCAGCAAAGCCACTGATGATGCAGAAAAGGCACTTGATCCTTGCAGAAACGTTCAATAAATGTGTCATGTCTGGGGGAAACCAATAACCAGCTGTGGTTATACTGCAGGGTGGAGTGTCCCACAGTGACCCTGAGGGAGCAGCACAGCCCAGGCCACCTCTGACACTGACCACACAGTCCTCAGAAGTGGCTGCAGTGGTTGTCACTGCTGCTTGGGCCATCACACATGAGCAGCAGTGAAACAAGCTTGGAAACCAGCTGAGGAGAGCCCAGCTTTACACCAGACCTAGACAGACACAGAACAGCACGTGGGAGGGCTTGACTAATGAGAGATGGGGACCTATTCCAAGTTATTCCATCCACTGTAGGGCTACAGAAAAGAACTTCATATCTTTTTAATGAGATTGCAAATTAGGCTGCTAAAGGTAATAATGTTGTAATTTACAGAGATATTTGATTCCTCAAAACTGTTGATTAAGGAATTAGAATTATATAAAATTAATGTAGTACATACTGAGTGTATTTCAAGGCAAGGGATTTACATGCCTCACAACAGAGCTGCAAACAGGGCAGCAAGGGAGCCTGTGTCTGCCTAGCTCTGCTGGGGCTCAGGTCCTGCTCTGTCACAGTTTAACACTTCTGGCTGCGGTTTTGGGGAGAAAAGGAAACAGCCACAGATGACAAAACCGGAAGAAAGGTGAAGAATGAGGTAGGAAGTCAGAAATGAGGCTGAATATTTCGGCTTTCTAGCTTGGCACAAATAAACAGTGATTGTTTGTTTGTTAACAAGGTCAAGCATCAAGCCCTGCATCCTGGAAGTCAGGAGCCAGGCTGTGTTTCCAGGACAGGCACTGCTGCCCAGACAAGCAGGGAGCCAGAGAACAGCTGAGAGATGATGGAGAATTAAAGCTCCTCGTTCAGCACTGAAGGTAAAGGAATAATTATGGTGGGATAGAGGGAGGAGTTTCAGCACTGGCGAGGAGACTCCCTTGTTTCTGTGTTGGATGACACATGAAGATTTCTGAAACAGACCCTGGCAGGGTGTGAGGCAGGGCTGGTACAGAGGGCCTTCCTGACCTGATAATCCATGAACTGTCCTGCACGTTTCTAACAGTGCCTGGTGTGGGAGGATGAAGTGTGTGCCACCTCAACCCAGAGGTGCCTTGTCTTCCTGGAGCCTCTTGTTGGGACCAGTGTTTACTCCCACCTCCTTGCTGAGGATTTGTGTGCTCTGGACACACTGATGAGTACTGAGGCAGGGAAAGAGGGATTCAAGTGATTCATTTTACATTTCCCCTTTGCTGCTGCCTTTTGCTCCTCTGTAGCTGCTTGGTGAGAGCCAGATGCAGCCTTCAAGCATTAGAAATATTTAAAAATCATCCCCTTTGCTCAGGGGAACGGTGGCATAGCAAACAACTGCCACGTTTTCTGAGAGATCAATAACACCCTGCAGGAAGCTAAATCGTCCTTTATTAATCTGATGAATTAGCCCGATACAGGGAGGAAGAGATCAACAGCATGGAAAATAAATGCATGTCCTGAGGCAAAGCTTGTCAGTTATGGAAATAGAAGTGTCTTTTGTTTTATCCATAACAAATAAGGTTGAAAGTTAGGCTGGAAGACCAAAGTGACTTCTGAGATTTGTTAGTGCAGTGTGGATAGAGAAACTCACTTCTCTCTTTGAAAAGCAATTACACAATCACACAGAGACAAGCAGTTCCCTGCTGTGCTGCTGGATTAGAAAGCCTGAATATCTTCCCCCTTACACTTCAAGAGGGACTGATTCAACCAAGTACTTAGGTACATGTTTCAACTCCAGAGTCATCCCAGGGAACTCAGCTTTAGCCTTGAAGAATCAGGATCTAGGCAAAAAGACAAAATGAAAAGGCATCAACTTTTTATCTTCTGTTGAAGAGGGCAAAAGAGAGATTTCATAATAAGAAACAAAAATCAGCGTTCCTGAGCAGCTACCCTGGAGAGGCAGCCCTAGCCCTGGGTTTTTCCCTTGCCCTTATGGGAACAAATTGCACACTGCCAAGAACCATTGTGGTTTCCCCTCTGAAAATGGCATGATTTAGCCATTCCTTAGAAAATGTGATCATCTTTTTGAAAGTCTTCACACTACCTTTGCTTGTATTGATTTGACCAAATAAGGGCTGGCTATTTTGAGTTTTCAAAGCATATTCAGTTTCCCAGTGTAGAGAGACTTCTGCTGTGACTTAGGGACATGGTTTTGTGGTGGACCAAATGATCTTTGAGTCTTTTCCAGCCTAAATGATTCTGTGACTTCATGATTTGTGCCTGTGTTTTCTTTCAGGAGCAACATCACCCAGCCATGATCTACCTGTGCCAGAGCAACCTGAAGCCAGCAGCTCTGCAGAACTGGGGCAGGTTCTTGTGGCTGCTGGAGAGTTTTGTGTCCTGCAGGTGCAGTGGCTCAGCAGGAACTTTTGCACACCTGCTCATTTCCCAGTAAAATGAGCATGAAGGCTCATTCTGGAGCCAGGATGGTTGACATGTCAGCTCTCATATCACAGAGTGCTTCCGCAAGGGTGAGAACTTCAGTCTTCATTTCAGAAGTCCACAATTACTGCTTAAACCGTCAGAAACGGCTAGAAGAAATTTCAAGTCAGATGTTGGATTTGAGGGCATGTCAGAATTTGCAAATGGCTGTACATGGCAATGTGAATTGATGGACATGGCTCTCTAATTGCCCTTGGGGGAGGTTTTTTGAAGGCGTGCTATAGTAACTCTGGAAGATCTTCAAGCAGATACCACAAGGATCTTGGTGGATTTTCTTGGTGTGGAGTTAAAGGCTACATTTTCCTTATTAAACTCCACAGCCTGAGTCAAAACCAAAATACACTGAGGTCTCTAATTCAATCTTCACAACTTACTAATATTTTTTATTGGATAGAAAAGTCAAATATACAAATAGTCCCTTACAGTTACTGGGTCTGTGCAAGCCACAAGGTGTTGCCAAAAATCAAGAGGGGAATTCTGCAGGTGCAAAACCCAATTCAAAAGATAAACTACCTCCAGTGTCACTGCTTTGCTCATTTCCCATCCCTATGGGAAAATATGAATTTTTCCTGAACCTTTAATCTACACCACTGAATAAAGTTATGTAAATTTGGTGCAATGAAGAAGGCTTTTAAGCTGTGGTAGGTATATCACGGTCGTCTCCCATTCTGTGAAATTGCTTTACAGCCAGGCCATAATCGCAATGACAGACATGCTTGATTGAGTTTTGTCTCTCTGTTAATCTATGGAGTCATTTGCAGGTGAAAATGAAGAGCTGGGAAACTGGGGATGCACTGAAAAATAATCCTTTTAATACTGAGCATGGAGATTCCCTTGTGCTATTATAGGAGTGCATTTTAGGATTAGAGTCTTTGGAAGATTCTTGTTATAACTGTGATTTATTTTTAGTGTTTTTTCCCCATAAAGTAATATTAGATATTAAAGAGCATATATTTCAGGTGATAGTGGAAAACTGAAGATTAAGGCAAGGTGCTGTGAATGCGAATGCATGAGAGATGGTGAAGATGACTCATTTCTCTAATGCACAGGGTGAAAGCTTAACTGAAAGGCTGAACAGATGAGAGGCAGAGCACAAGTGGTGTTTTATTGTCACATCCTGAGAAATGTCATTTCAGACTCTCAGGGAAATTCTGCCTGGGCTCTCCTGTGATAAGAACAATTTGTTGTACATGTAGGAGCCGATGACGAGGGGACAGGTGGCCTTTCACAGTGGGATGAGGAGAGCCACACGTCCCAGGCAGGGGGACTTGCAATGGCAGGGACCAAAGCAGCCAGGAAGGCTGGCTGTGCCCTTTTCTGGTAATGATGAGCCAGGGAGAGCTACATCAAAGTGGGGAAGGTTATCTTGAGTCTACAATAACAGACTTGGTGGGACTCACCAGATCCTGAGGCATGCATGAGGTTACATCTACCCAGGGCAGATGGAAGGGCTTTTCTCCTCTCTCCTTGCACAAAGGGGTGAAGCTGCTGCTGGAACCTGGCTGCAGTCATCCTGTGCAGCCCTGGAGGCTTCACACTGCCACTGGGAAAAGGAGATAAAAGCTCTTCTTATCTACACAGCTCCTCTCAGATATCAAGATGATTAAGCACATGAATTTGTAAA
Source organism: Sylvia atricapilla (assembly GCF_009819655.1). Classification (NCBI taxonomy): domain Eukaryota; kingdom Metazoa; phylum Chordata; class Aves; order Passeriformes; family Sylviidae; genus Sylvia; species Sylvia atricapilla. The sequence goes on along the minus strand of NC_089160.1, from coordinate 9,240,933 downwards.
AGGTGCCTCAGCACTCTTATTATTGATGACAGGGATGACTGGGAGCAATGAGTCAAAGTGAAAAATCAAAAGGCAAGGTGAGGGAGTGGGGAGATGGTGACTCCCAGCCACCAAGGTTGTGCCATGGTTCTTGCTGACAGGACTGCTTCCCCCCAAGAAGGAAGGACCCTGGCAACAACCAGGCTGCAGACGGGGCAAAGAGGTTCTGGTTGCTCCTCGTCTAACCAACATCATATGAACTGTCCCCCTCTGCTGAGAAGGCTGTCCCTGGACAGGTGACAGTGTGGAGCAGTGCCAGAGCAGATGCCAAGAGGCTGAAGCAAGGAGGGAGTCACTGGAGAGGGCTTGGCCCTCCTTGTGCAGACCCGTTGGATTTTCCCGTTTCCCTTGGAGAAAGAAAAGGAAGAATAGACAAAGTGAAACCAAGAGTACCTTGGCATATTGACTCATTTCCATGCCCAAAATCTGTGTGCTCAGGCTCCCTGCTGGCTCCCCTCATCTGCACCCAATTGCACACCCGGTAAGATGGTGAATACTGGGAGATCTGATCATATTTCTGTGAAAATCAATGGCAAGACTTTGCTGGTGCCAGACCAGGCTTCTGTGAGGGAAATGCTTCTTGTGAACTAGGAAAGTTGCTGGGAGAAAAACCCCAACTTCTTAAAAATCCTTTGTAGTGATCAAGATTTAAATTTAGCCATTCAGGGACTTTTGATCCAATGCAAGTGGAAAATTGTAACCTTTGCTGAAGAGTGACTCTGCTCAGTGGCAGGATGCTCCGGATCTCGTGGGCTTGAACCCAGAGGGAGTTTGTTCTTTGGTCTCATGTTGACTAAGTTCTCCTCTCTCATTTAGAGAGGGCAGTGTTACTGGAAGGAGGGATATTCAGATGATAATTCAGAAAAATTGCCACATTTTACATTAAGGGCAACCTTCCTAACATAGTGCATCTCTGCAATTAATTGTCTTGACACATGATTAGTACCTAGGGGCAAGGATGGATTGTTCTGTTGATAGCGCAGAGATGCGTTATTAATTGTATAAACTGGCTTATATTCAAAGGACACAAACCAGTGACTGCAGTTACTGTCACTGTGGATATTTGAAAGAGCACTGGAGATTTGTGTCAGGGCAATGCACCTTTGCCATCCCAAGATGATGAAGATTCTCTCACTGCAGCTCCCAAGAAATGAACCTTTAAACCTGATCCCCTGCAACACCAGGTCAGCTGGTGTTTCTGGAGCCATGCTGCAGCCTCTCATTGTCTCATTGCCCAGCCATGAACGTGGCAGACAGCAGAGTGCAGGCAGCTTCTCCCCAGCTGGCAGGGAGCAGTGTGGAGTTTTGTACTCAAAAAAGGAGCTAGCTGACCCTGACTCATTCTGAAATGATGTAGAGTTTTAATACCATTTTTTTCTGCCAAGGAGTCATTTTGAAAGGAAGTAAGTTCATGAAGGATGCTACAGGATTTAGCAGAAGCAAACGTCAAAAATCAAAAATAATAATAATGATCATACAGTGTAATTTCCTCTCTCTGCATCCCATGTAGCCAAAGCAGTTTTATAGCTATTGTTACACTGTGCAGGATCTCTTCATAGTATTAATTACCAAATGAGAGAATACAGTTCAAGCCTTACATACTTCACTAAAATGAACCCTAAAGTGTTTCATTGCTGATTACACACTGTTCATAGCAACGAGGATGCTTTGGAGAGCAGACCTGGACACACAGGAGGTAGCCACAGATGAACAGGAATGAATGATGGCTCCTTGCACAGGTAAACTTGTTCAGGAGGAGCTGCGAGATGGGGGAAAGTCTGATAGCCCAAGCTGGGGGAATATGTGAGATGTGATGAAGATGGAGCCAAATATTGAGGGTTTTTTTTCGGGTTAATGCTATTAGCTGAGAGTTGTGCATTGCAACACCTGCAGCTTCTCTGCTGACGGGAGGCCATCCATGCATTTTATTGCTGTTTGTTCTCTGTGTTTCCAGCTGTGTGGGCCCTGAGGGGAGCAGCTCAGTGCCTCTCACACAAGCAGCTCCCCTGCTCGTTTCTAAGCCTGCCTGGCATCCCTGGAGCTGGCCGCAGTGCCAGGTCTCTGCTGGTGCCCAGGGACGGGGGACACTCGTGCCTCAGCCTCAGGGTGCCCCTGGTGGCCCCAGGTCCTGCCCAGCTGTGTGACAGACTGCCTGCACTGTGCAGCTGCACACAGAGCTGCCCAAATCCCTCATCCTGACAGCACCATCCTCTGCTCTCATCGCCTCAGAAACGGAAATCGTCCATTCCAACTTTTTAGAGTGGCACCTAAAGGGAAATGCATGTTCTGTTCCACGCTGTTATTAAGTGCCTCAGGCACCAGCAATCTTTTTTCCTGCCAGCATTGATTCATTAAGCAGCACACGGAAATACAACAGTGACTGGTATTAGCTTATATCTCCCTTGCTAACCAGACTCTAATTTGTCTTCTTCATTTTTATTTCCAGTGGTTTGCATTGTTGTAATGAAGAACAAACAGCACAGGAGAAAAAGCACCTACAGAACTGTAGCTTTTGGGCTCATGTGTTTCTGCTAGGCCCAAGTGCTTCACTGATAGCACTCTTATATATTGCAAATTCAAAAAGAAAGATTCCTTGGTCTAAAACTTGTCTGATTTAAATGGCATCTCAAACTGAGAATAAAGCACTCAAGTTAAAGCACATTCAAGGGTTGCAGGCTGTTGTACCAGGTAATGTACAGAGACGTCCGGGGCCCTGGAGGGCTGATGTAGAAACACAGGGAGGAAAACCAGACGAACCAGATGAAGCAGAAAGCAGCCAAAAAAGGCACCATGAGAATTACTGTAGGTGATAGTCTGTCACCAAGCAGAAAACCACTCGAAGGCCCGGAGCAGCGCAGCTGGAGCTCGGTGTGCTGCAGGAGGGCCCGGCGCTGCCCACGGCAGAACAGGACCTGCTAAAGCTGCGGGCCCGCTCTGGGCAGGGCCCTGCAACACCTCTCGTCTACACTCGATCACCTCCGTGTTCGTGTCAAACCTCAGCGAACCAGAAGTGAAAATGAAGTGCCGTAAACCACGCGGGGCTCAGGGTGAGGTGTGAGGCCGCGCGGGGCGGCGATGGACGGGAGCCTGCAGCCCTCAGGGGCCTTCACCCCTTCTGCCACTGGCCGGAATTGCCTTTGTCCCGAGTTCCCTTTGTCCCTGCCGCCTTCCCTCCGGAGCGCCTGTGGGGATAGTGCGGGAGGAGACGGCACAAAAGGCTCTTCCCGCTGGCAGCTCGGGTCTCTCCGCCCCGCACACCCTCCACAGCACGGACACTTCCATTAAGGCCTTTTGTATTTACAGCCCGGCTGCGGGGCCGTGGGTGTGTTACAGCCCTGCGTGGGGAGCCGTGGGTGTGTTACAGCCCTGCGTGGGAAGCCGTGGGTGTGTTAGAGCCCAGCCTGTGGGGCCGTGGGTGTGTTACAGCCCTGCGTGGGGAGCCGTGGGTGTGTTAGAGCCCTGCGGGGCCGTGGGTGTGTTACAGCCCTGGGGGGCCGTGGGTGTGTTACAGCCCTGCGTGGGGAGCCGTGGGTGTGTTAGAGCCCAGCCTGTGGGGCCGTGGGTGTGTTAGAGCCCTGCGTGGGGAGCCGTGGGTGTGTTAGAGCCCAGCCTGTGGGGCCGTGGGTGTGTTAGAGCCCTGCGTGGGGAGCCGTGGGTGTGTTAGAGCCCGGCCTGTGGGGCCGTGGGTGTGTTAGAGCCCTGCGGAGCCGTGGGTGTGTTACAGCCCTGCGGGGCCGTGGGTGTGTTAGAGCCCTGTGGAGCCGTGGGTGTGTTAGAGCCCAGCCTGTGGGGCCGTGGGTGTGTTACAGCCCTGCGTGGGGAGCCGTGGGTGTGTTAGAGCCCAGCCTGTGGGGCCGTGGGTGTGTTACAGCCCTGCGGGGCCGTGGGTGTGTTAGAGCCCTGTGGAGCCGTGGGTGTGTTAGAGCCCAGCCTATGGGGCCGTGGGTGTGTTACAGCCCTGCGGGGCCGTGGGTGTGTTACAGCCCTGCGGGGCCGTGGGTGTGTTAGAGCCCAGCCTGTGGAGCCGTGGGTGTGTTAGAGCCCGGCCTGTGGAGCCGTGGGTGTGTTAGAGCCCAGCCTGTGGGGCCGTGGGTGTGTTAGAGCCCAGCCTGTGGAGCCGTGGGTGTGTTACAGCCCTGCGTGGGGAGCCGTGGGTGTGTTACAGCCCTGTGGAGCCGTGGGTGTGTTAGAGCCCAGCCTGTGGAGCCGTGGGTGTGTTACAGCCCTGCGTGGGGAGCCGTGGGTGTGTTACAGCCCTGCGTGGGGAGCCGTGGGTGTGTTAGAGCCCTGTGGAGCCGTGGGTGTGTTAGAGCCCTGCGGGGCCGTGGGTGTGTTACAGCCCTGTGGAGCCGTGGGTGTGTTACAGCCCTGTGGAGCCGTGGGTGTGTTAGAGCCCAGCCTGTGGGGCCATGGGTGTGTTAGAGCCCTGTGGAGCCGTGGGTGTGTTAGAGCCCGGCCTGTGGAGCCGTGGGTGTGCTCGGGGCTCCGTGGGGCTGCCCCGGGGCTCTCGGTGCCCTCAGTCCGCAGTGCTGGTGGTGGCCATGGCCCCTCTGCCCTCAGGGCTCGGACCCCAGACCCTCTCTTTCCTTGTCCTGTCAGAAATGAACCCCTGCTCTCCTGCTCACAGCCGGGATTTTTAAGTGTCTTCAGATAGTAATGACTCCAGAGCAGCTCCTGAAAAGAACCCTGACATTAACACTGCAACGGCAGTAAAAGTGATGCACTAACCTCTAATAAAATTTAAGTGCCCTGTTAACCAAAAACTTCATTCCTCAATTCAGTTTAAACACTACTATAAAATATTTGTTCCTTTGCAGTGGACAAAAAATGTTTTCAACAGATGATGCAAATTTTAAATTGATTTTTAAATTATTATATTAAGGTACACTAATGACAAGGAAGAGGTGTGTGGGGGTGCTTGGGGCAAGACCAGAGCAGAAACACTCTTCAGTATGAATTAATTTCTGTTATCAGCTATTATGTAATCACCCATCCTGTATTTTATTATTGTTAATAATTGATTTGCATGATATTAATATTTATATTTATATTTGTTCTGGCCCTCAGAAGAATGCCAGGGTTCCAGGGAGCAAAACAAGCTCTGTCCAACTCCTCACGTTGCAGCTGCAGTGGGAGATGTGATCACATCGCTCCCTGTGGCAGAGGTGAGCTCTGTGTCTGGATTTAAAACACCTTTGCCAGAAAAATGCAAAGATAGTTCTGAGGATGGGTGGGTTTCCCCAGGCCAGAGCTTCTTGCAGTGTCTCTGGTGCTCTGGGTGTGGATGGTCCTGTTTTATTTAGTTTTGTTGTTGGCAGGAATTTTGTGAGTGGCTTTCTAGGCAGAGCAAAGGTTGAACTTCTGAAGCAAATGCACACGGCTTGACCTTTATGTCTCTTAGCCACTGTCAGGCTTCACTGAGTGCTCTGCACCCTGACATTCAGTAAGGCAATAAAGAAATGAAAAGTACTAATGTAACCTTTATAAAAATAGTTGAAATGATAGTTTAATTTTTAATCTCCCACTATGGTGTTAAAATCAGCTCAATAAACTTTGGCAGTAAATTACATTCAGAAGGAATTCAATTTAAATAACATTATGGTTATGATAGTCAGCAAATTATGTCCTAAACTGCTGCTTCAAGAAAAGAAAGACACGTTTAGGGTGGGATTGTTGACCTTTCCAATTTTTGAATAATACTTGGTCCACTATTAATTTTTTGGTAGTTGATCTGGAACCTGTGGTCCTTTCATCGTACATACCCTGCCAGGCAATCAAGAGGATGTTGTAGATTAGCACCTTTCAGCAGCCAGGGCAGATGTGGCTTGTGTATTTGAGCTGCAGCATTGTGCTTCACATCATCTTTAGAAAAGACCTGCACAAAAATAAGAGCAAAAAAAACCTGTTTGAAGTGAAGAAGAAGAAATGAAACAAAAGAATGCTTTAAACAAGGTGACAAGGTTGTTTGACAGTGAGAATAATTTCTCAGCCTTCACATGAAGTATCATGGTTTGCAGGGTGATCATGCAGATCAGGCTATAAAATCAGGCTGAGCTTGTGGCTCTGAGGTACCTGCTGGAAACTGAACATGCCAGAGGCTCACACACAGGGATATGTGCTGGAAACAAGAGCTGTGTGATGAAGGAAGCCTGCATGCCAGATGAAAGTTAAACAGAACTGTTTGTACAAAACTGTACCTTGCATCTTACATGGAGAGATCAAACACATATTCCTCAGAATTTTTTTACCTAAAATGCTCTCCTTTTGCAGTCTGTGGTGACACAGCAATCTTTATCCACTGCCCTGGATGCAGTTTTGAGCTCTGTTTTGTCTAACTGCACTAAACACTCTCAGGAAGGTCAGGGACATGTGCCCAGCACTGGTTGTGCTGAATGTTTTAATTCATGAGAGATATCACCATTGTACTTGTTCTCTTGCAAAATTGAATCCTCTCCCATGTACTCAGCCTTTAATTGCTTGTAGTGCTTAGGCAGAGCTTGGAGAGGAACAATAAAAGGATTTTGTTAAATAGGTAGGACTAGAGAAAAGAGTGGCTCCTGAGCTCTGCTCACACCCTCCTGCCCCTGTGTGCTCAGCCTGGCTGCATCTCTCGCAGTGGGACATGTGGCCCGTGGTGGGGGAAGCACCAGGGAAGATGAACACCGAGAAAAAATGCAGTATTGCCACCAGTTCAGACAGACCAGGAGCTATTACTGGAGCACTGACTTTATTTCTTACAGCTGCTGGGAGGTTTCTGTTCCTTTGAAGCTGAGGAGAGCACAGTGAAGGTGTGGGAGGTAATGTTCAGTGTGGGGAAAAGGGACAGAGAAAAAGCAGTTCGCACTACCAGGGAAAATGCACCAAAGGGAAGGAAACAAACCTTGCCTGTGGGTGATAAAAGGATAGATGCACATTACAGACTAGTGGGGGCTATTTTTTGGAGAAATGGGGATCTCTACTAGCAGGTGAGTGGGATTTCAGTGCTAAAGACTCATTGCATTGTTCCCAGTGCTGCTCTAGGCTTAGGTAATTTCACACTTTCACACTTTCTCTCTGAAGAAATAATCTGCTGAACGAGTTTTACTGTATCATTTTCAATGAATATAATTTAAAAAGGTTTCAGTAAAACAGCTCTTTACCCCTTGAAGGAAACTGAGAAGTAGGAGGTCAGAAATTAGTGATCTAGTTTCATGTTATTAGATTTCCCCTAATCAAGGCAGCAGTGAATATATACTGCATTAATAGAGCACCAGCTGTGTAGAACAAATGGATTAGGATTTTTTTTAATGGTATTGCCATAAATACTTTCTCCATACCCAGATTTGCCATTGGAAGGGAAGTATGACATTTTCACACATGTAAAGAAGGCACATAATCATATCTGCATAAACTTTTAACTGTTTGTGATTGATTAGGAATATGGGGACTTTTTGAAAAATCTTGTCATTTTCTTCTTGAAAATTAGGGCAGATGAGTGTGTTCCAGATGCTGAATTGGAGAGGGTTTCAAAGCTAGGGTTGTATTGTTACTAGTTGGACTTTAATCAGACTGAGGGAATTTATGTACCCTTACTAATGAAAGATGTGGCTTGTTCCAGGGGGTAAAGCTGATAAGAAAGGAATGGGCTAAAAATGTGATACTCCATGAAATTATCTGACCTCAGATATCTGAATTAAGAGAAACATTTCCACTGGCTTGTAGTCAGGACATGGCTTAGTAAAGGAAAAAGCATATTTTGGTTTTGTTCAGGGACTGTTGCTTTCTGTGAAGTGCAACACGCTATCTATAATTCTCTCATTTCTTGCCTTTTGTTAGTTTTTCCTTTCTTTTCACTCAGTATTTGCTCAGTAGTTTTTCAGTTAAAGTATGTACGTGTTATCATAGAATATAGAAGTTAGGTTTACTTTGCTGAAATTTTTGTAAAAACTGAGGAAATTTTAGACAAGTTATGAAAATAAAATGCCCTAAAGTCTGCCAGGTTTTTTTTTTTATTGTCTCTTAGAAATTTTAGGTGAAAGTATTGCAGGAAGAATAGTAAAGGAAGTGTTTCAATAACACAAGGCAGGTATTTAGTGAAGTATTTATGTAAAAACTAATTAAATGAAACTAAAATCAGAATTGTGTTTTACATTAAAGTTTGCCATACAATATCCGGGTGGGGGGAAAACCCCTTCATGTTTTCCTTCCTGTCTAAGGTAGGAAAAGAATTCAGGTCAGAGATTTCTGCCTGTTTCATCTGTCACACAAGAGCAGGAAATTGAAGTCAGACATTCAGCAGCACAGAATGTGCCTGCTCCAGCCCACAGGGCTGGCACTGTTTGCTCACCTGGCCCCAGTGTAGTTCCCAAGTGTCCCTGGATTGTCCCAGAGCAGTGGACTGGGTCTCTGGGGGCAGGCAGGTCCTTCCCATCTGCTCCTTGAAGATGTTCCTGAGCACACTGATCCCTCTCCATGCAAAGCCCTAATGGTTTTGGTGGACAACCCTGAGCGTGCTTATGAATAGTTCATAGTAAAAGCTTCCGTGGAGAATAGAAAAAGCTGTTAAATCTTAATGGCCTGATGTTTACATTTTTTGAACTACAGGTTGGAAAGCCTGAGTGCAAATTGTTCCGACACAGCTAATGTTTTTGCTGTGAGGGGATTTGTGCTAAGCACTGGGCAAAAAAAAAAAAAAAAAAAAAGTATCTAACCAATCTAGTCTCTCATTTTTTCATACACAATTTCCTTGTACCACTAGAAGCGAGGGTTTTCAGGGGTATTTTAGGTGACAGTTCCCTCAGCAAATTGACTGTCAATAGCTGCAGTTTTAAGGTCCCAGGGAGAGGGGAACATGGTCTCATCCAGGCAGGAAGGTCAGGATGAAAATGCTGTCCCCAAACATTATCATTATCATTAGACACCATCCCCATGAGAGCCAGGATGACTACGAACAAATAAAACATGACTCAAAGTACTTTGTAGTTGCTTTTAAGGAGCCAATCCCACAGGGGCAGCAGCCTCAGGAGGGTTTCTACCTGGGCTGGGTCTTGGGACCCACCTGCACAGACCTGCTACCAACCTTCGTGGCTAGGATATGCCAAGTCAAGCAGCAGGTTTCAGCTCCAAATAAAACTGCCCCTTTGACACGAGGGAGGATGACATTTTTGGTGCTTTTAGCTTTTTCTGCTCCCCACTGGCCTTTGCCATCTCAAATTTTGTTACCCACAGGCCAAGAGACATATCAAAGGAGGCTTCCCTTACAGAATTGAAGACTCTGTATCTTTGTACCTGACTCAGTTTTATTTATCCTAAAATACAATAGTTAGCCACCACAGAATCATAAAACGTCCTGAGTTGGAAGGGACCCACAAAGATCATCAAGTCCAATTCCTGGCTTTGCAGGGGACAGCCCCAAAAATCACACCATGTGTTTGGGAGTGTGGTCCAAATGCTTCTTAAACTCTGACAGGTTTGCATCTCATCTTCCTCTTCCTCCTCTTGCCCTTCTGGCTCACCCTGGCTGTGCCATGGAGGGGACAGCCCTGCCTGGGACGAGGCTTCCCAAGCAGCAGGGCACTGGGGTATGTCAGCCAGGGAATGGCACCTGCATCAGCCTGCTGGCTCTCAGAGGGGACCCACCTGGCACAGACTGAAAGCACTGACCCAGACCCTCTGCATCACCCCGACTTCATCTGCTTAGCTTCTAACCTTTGAAAAGCCCTCATCTGCCTCAGGGAATGGCCTGAAATGCACAGAGCTGTGACAGTGGTACAAGGAGTAAGAGTCTCTTGTGGCATGTAAATGTTGTTGTCTTGGCCAGCTCAATTTCTTTTGCTCTTTTCTCTCAGTGCATTTTGAGTCTGTAATCAATAGTGAAATTAAAAGGACATTGGCTTAGTCCACCCACAGACTTTCACTGCCTTGCCTGGGGGTGCCAGACCTGCAGTGTTCTGCTAATCTCTGCTCGAATGCTGGGTAGTCCTTGCCTAAAGATTGCTGCTTTCCAAAAAAACCCACGTTTCCTGTTGTCTGTCAAGGGAAGTTTAGCTGGCTCATGCTGTCATTACAAGCAGGGCATCTCAGGACTGGAACTACTGTCATCTCAGTCTTTGTGTAAGTTAGGAGCAGATGGTATTGCCTGACACTGAGTCCAGTACAAGATTTCTGGCTTGGGCTGAAGCAAAATAACTCGATTGCAGTCTTTCATCAGTGAGAAAAGGTAACATTTAATGAGGGCATTTTTCAGGATCTACCAGGAAAGGAAAAGAAATTTATTACACATAGCTATTTTAAAATGCATAAGCTCCACAAATATGTGTGTGTACATGTATACATGAACATGTTGGGTCTGGGTTTTTTGGTTTTGGGGTTTTTTGTACAGAGATGTAATTTTTTTTATTGCTGAAGTATTTGATGTAGGCCGGAAGAGCAAGCTGTGCCCAAAATACTAAGGCAAAACTTTCCAAGAACTATTAGTATAACCAGAACATGTTTTTTTTCCCTTATTGAGATTGTGTCTGATTTGGTGACAGCCAGGTGTGTGAAGCAAGCCTGCAATAAGGGCCACAGTTATTGTGGTATCTACAAAAAATACTCAGTGCAAGTATGTGTGTGTATTTCTCTGTGCTGAGACCAAGAGAATATCACAATAACTTTTGAACAACTCATGCAATGAAAAATCCCAGTGCAGTGAAGAGATACCTGCTGGGCTGCACTCAACTATCTGTTCAAACTGTTGGTTTACACTGGGTTAATAAACAACCTAAATCTTAACACCTCCCATCCATGTATTTTCCTTTTGTGCTGTTACAGGTAGACTTATGATTGGAATCTTAAATTATTAGAAGTTTTAGCTGGACACAAAAATGTGCACAGAGCACATTTTTATTTTGCCACGAGCAATGTTTGGTTTCAGGGGAAGCTGTTTGTGCATCACCACAAATTGATAGTATGGGATGATGAGGACAGTCATAAAGGAAACCTGGATTATACAATAAACTGCTCCCGTTGGGATCAGCTGGTACATTCTGTATTTATGAACCGTCAGCACAGTGTCTTTTGACTCACCCTACAGCTGGGTACTGGGAAGGAGAGACTTCATTACAGACTAGAAGTTCCTAACAGGAAAGTAGGTCAGGCCGAGGGCAGCAGAGACCCCTGTGCTCCTTGTGTGCATCGTTGGCACCATGAGAAATGTCTGGGCACTACTGAAATTGATACCAAGTAAAATACAAATACACAGAAGGACTGCAAAAACAACTTTGCCCTGTGAATTTTCAGAGTTCACCAAAGCTTATTAAAAAAAAACAAAACAAAATACTTGAGAGGTGACTTGACTCCAGGAAATAAACACTTAAATAGGGAAAAAATAATGAGTGTCAAAGACCTGTTTCACTTAGCTCTGAGAAGTGTAATGAGATCCAGTGGATGGAATCTGGAGCCAGACACATTCAAATTGGAAACATGACCTACATTTTTAATGGTGAGTATGCTTAGCCACTGGAACAAAGTACTCACAAAGTGGTGGATTCTCTCCTCCTGATGGCCTCAAATCGAGACTAGGTGCCTTACTGGGAGATAAGCTTTAGTCAAAAATAGTTATGCTTTAGTCAAACACATGTTACAGGGCTTGATATAGAGGTAATTGGGAAAATGTAATGGTCTGTGGCATCCAGGAGGTCAGGCCAGATGGTATAATGATCCCTTCTGGCCTCCAACTCAATGAATCTTGGAATGAATATAAATGCTATCATCTGGATCTGCATTTGAAATAATTGCAGGCAGAGATTAGACACGCAATTGCATATGGTTCAGAATTGATAAACTTCCCTCCCCTCCAGAACAAAGGCCCTTATTTATGCCTAATTACATGGTGCTGTTGTAATTCAGATAAATATCCATTAGAAGCTCAGATGCGATGTCAGCAAACCAACCTTAACTTCTGTGTGTGCGCGGTGTGGAAATCCAGTTTCTCAAGCTGAATGTACACCTGCAGCCCTACTCACACAGGAGTCCAGGAGGAGCTGGATCCACGTGGAGGGTCCTGAGAGGACCCTGATGTGATTTAGCCCTTTGAAGTAGGTTCAGCTAAATCATACAGCCCTGGATGCAAAAGCAGCTGGTGCCTGGTGCTGATGGTTGCCTGCGCACTGCCAGATTTTACGGGAAAGAGTTGCCGAAAGAGTAATAGCAAAAACTAAAAAGGTTCAGGCTTCTATGAGCAGATTTTCTTGTGCTGATATTATCACAAACAGCATCTCTGCCTGGCAATGCACCTGCAAAGTAGCCCGCTCTTGCATTGCTTCTGCAGAAAGAAGATAGAAGAAATATTAACGGGCAAAAGAAACCGCATTAAAACACAGAAGACTTTTAATATGAATTTCACCTATTTTACGTAGCTTTCAATTTTAGTGTTATCTCACTCACAAAGCATTCAAAACAACTGCACAGGTAAGTAGTGAGACTACAGAGAGGAAATAATATTGTTAAAGTTCAGTGAAATGTCGTCACTTATGGTATCGTGGGCATTTACCTGTGCTCAGATGAAAAATGTCGATGAGTTTCATTCATAAAGGTCCATAACTTTTGCATTCTCAGTTCTTTACAGTGAGTTCTGATTGATGGCACCAAACACCTCATTTCCAGGTGATGAGAAAGTTGATTTTTCCAAGTTCTCAGAATGGTAGGAAAATTCTCACAGTAGCTGATGTGCACCTTGAGGACTGCATATCCTGAGGTAATGAGGTTTTTCCCTAGGCTATAAATTTAATTTAAAGGGGGCAAAATCCTGGATCTGCAGCCACCCTCACAACTACTGTGTTCACCATTAAATCATATCCTCAAGTGCCATGTCCACACATTTTTTGAACACTTCCAAGGATGGTGACTCCACCACTTCCCTGGGCAAGTCTGTTCCAATGCTTGGCCATCCTTTCCATGAAAAAGACTTTTCCTAATGTCTAATTTAGATCTCCCCTGGTGCAGCTTGAGGCCATTCCTCTCTCCTGGCAGTTGTTACCTGGGAGAAGAGACTGACCTCACCTCACCTGATTTTTGGGGAGCTGTGGAGAGCAAGAGCCCCTCCTTTTCTCCAGCCTTTCTCAATATGAGAAACACAGGTTGGCCTTTCTCAATATGAATGTTGTGTGTGCCCCAGAATATACAGCTGGAATCCACACCTACATCCAAATTCTATTTATTATAGCCAGCTTCCTTTTCTGCCCTCTTTTTTCCCAAGCAACACACAGAGAGTATGATGACTAGCATGGAGACTGTATAAATACATGCTTATCTGTGAATTTTAAGTTCATTTTATTCTCCTTCTGCAATGATGCCCAGAACCTTGCAGCTAATTACACGTTTGCTAATTGTAGCTTGCTTTTCTCACCCTCTTTCATTTCAGCTCAAAAAGGAAATGTGATAATGGTGACTCTGCAGATACCCTAAAATAACCAACGTTTTTCTGAATCTCAGCATTATTTTCTTATGCAAACAGCAAATATCTCTCTGCATATACTATTCTATACTGTGCCGAATATTTTTTAGATTACATTAAAAATGAAAGTGACATGAAACAGTGAAAATCCTATTTAAAGTTACCTGTGTTTTAATGTGGCATTTTACCCTTTAGATATTTTGTCCAGAGTGTTACAAAAGTTCCTGATTTTGAAGGTGCTTTTTCAGTACTTCTACAGGGATGGCATTTATGGCAACACTGTTGTATCAGCAAAACTACCAATGCAAGTATTTTGCTTTTTTGTCTTGCTTTATAGCCCTTTATACAAGGCCTTCTTATAACAGTTCTTCTGTAGAATTAATTTCATAAAGGTCTTGAAGGTCATTGTTATTTTCAGTCAAATAACAATATCCGAGAATTTTAATGATGCTCTTGCATTAGTGTTATAATATTCAAAATTGTTATAAAATTCAACAACGTATGAAAATGTCATTGCTAGGGATGAATGAAACAGTACATCTGAAAACAAAAATCAGCCCAAATCTTTCAAAAGCTGTGAAAAAAACTTCAGGTAATTTCATTTTCTCTCTCCCTACTGCCACTTCTCAGGTACTTCTGCAAGTTCCAGCACCTGAAATATCATCATAATTGATTTTTCTAGACAAAGGAAGCGCTTACAGCTAATTATCTAAACTTAAGTACAGCATTTGGTACAGTGCCATGTGGGAAATTATTACCTAAAAGGTGAGATAAAGACAGAAATCCAAAAGTTAATAAGAACATGAGGGTAGGAGGAGAACAGTACTGAGGGAAGGTAGTAAGGCTTCTCAAACATCAGTCTTGGGCCTAGTAATATTTAACATTGTTAATTAGTGATGATCCTATAAAAAAATAAACATGTGCTAATGGAATTTACCAGTGGCATAAGGGAGGGAGGCACTGTCACTGCAGAGATGAATAACACTCTCTTTTAGGAAGAACTGAGTGACCTTGAGAATAGGATAAATTAGACAAAATTCAGAAGGATTTGACTGCTAGTTCATGCATCTGGGTTTTGTTAATCAGGTTTCTACTATACCTGCATGCTCATAGGCAAGAAAACATAAAGGAATGGAAAACACAGACCACACAAATCTGGGTATTTTCACCAGGGTAATGAAACATCTGTAAATGGTGCATGAGGCAAGTGTTCGAAATCAGCCTGGATGGTGCACACGATTCACAAATTACTCACAGTTTTGGGGAACTGTGGAAAAAGATGATTAGAGTGACCATGGGAAGGGAGAGCCTGCAGTGCAGAGGAATTTGGCAAAATGAATGCTGAGGGAGGCCACTATAAATACCACATGGGCATAAGCTCTAGGAAGAGAAAACATCCATTTAAACTGAAGGACAACACTGGCACAAGAACAAATGAGCAAAAATTGGTCATGAATAAATTTAGGATAGGAATTGGAAGCAGTTTTCCAAACAACAAAATAGCAATGTTCTGCAATTGCTTTCCAGTGAGAACAGTGAAAACAACAACAAATCCCAAGCTACTTTTAGGATGGACTTAAATGAATTTCTGAAAGGTATTATATGATGTGTTTGGCTAAGAAAGCAGAGAAGTAGACATGATGACCCAAGAGGTCTATGCAGTCCTATCTGTCTAAGCCTGTTTTTCATGACCAAATATTTCAGAGCACTTTTTAAGTACTTCCTTTCCTTCATGTATTTTTTAGAGCATACTGCAGGGATTGCTAGCTGGACTGATTTAGGGAAGGCACAAAACAGAAGTGTCAAAAATATGCTGAATACTCTCCAAACAAAACAAGACAAGCGTGCAGTGCCTTATAGGGCAGTGCTTGGGTGCTTAAAGAAATCCCCATTTTCTGTGGAAGGTGATGGGGACATAATCCCAACAGGGACAGCACCCCTGTGAGCCTCAAGTTCTCTCTCATTTCCCTTTGCTCCTGAGCCTACTGCTCTATTTTGCCTTCTCAGCCCCACAGCACAGATGCAGCAGTGTGAGATAGGATGGCAAACAAAGCTTTAGATGCACACGATGAAATGGATGAAATGTGTGACTGTACATTAGGAGAGCATCTCACAGTGAAAAGTTTTATGATTTTCTTTAGTTGAAATCTGATAAATGGGACAATGGAATTTGCAGAATTAAATGGTTCTGGCTGGTTTTCCTCTCCAGCTAATTACACACATACTTTTTCTGAAGTCAGCTATTAATATTGAGAATAGGTTAAGAAATGGGAAAGTTGGATGAAATCCCCAAGAGCACAGGTAGTTTGGAAAATGAGAAGAAATAGGCAGCAGCAGCTTTACAGCTTGTTGCCATCCACATTAATCAGATTTGCAGTAGGCAGCAGCTACTTTATGTGCAAATACTTTAACAACTGGTTTAAAAAACCAAGCAGGATGTCTGAGTCCCCAGGTTCACGTAAAGGGGGTAATGAATACCTGCGTATAATGAGATAGAAAGGCCATAAACCCGGTGGTGGGAGTTATCAGTCTCTCTTCACCTGAGGTCTCTGCAGCTTCCTCAGCCTCTCAGTGCCAGCCAGGGGTGCAGTCACTTGCTAGGGTCTCCCTATGGGTAGAGAAGCTCTCAGCCTCCAACCTTTGCCATCAGTGACTTTGTGCAGTGCTCCTTGCGTGAGCTGCCCTGCGACTCTCGGGTCAGAAATGCTCATCCCTCAAAAGGAAAAACTAAAGCTAGTTGGAAAAAATTATCTCCAAGGAAAATCTGTATTGAAGATCAAAATGTAAAGACATGCACTGTGAAATGGTTGATAGAAAACCCTTTGATTGGCTGGAACTTACCATTATTTTTGGTAATTTTTAATTTCATTTCTGTTCCTGAACCGTGTGCACCTTAAAGCTATTTTTTTTTTCCACACATCCTTAACTTCAACAAGGACACAGCACCTGTGAGCACCTGGATGAGATTATTTCATTCTGCCTTGTCCTGCTGGTAAACTCAATTTAAAAGCAATCAATCATCACCACAACCCCTACTTACTGCTGTATTTTACTGACTGCTTACTCACGCACACAGCTGTGGGAACGTGGCTCTTCCAGGGCTGAATTTAGCCCTGAGCTTGCTGCAGCCCCACGGCGCTGGCCCGGTGGCCATAACTGCAGGGAGACACGCTCAGTTTTTCCATGGGTGGAAATATCTGTGGTGGGTGGAAATACCTGTGGGGGTACGAAGCACACTGACAGCTTGTTTGCAAACAGACCCACACGTGCGTGTGGGAGCATCCAGTGGACAAGGATGCTGAGAAACTGTCTTCAGCCACAGCAGGGGGACAGAAACGGCCCCTTCAGACGTGGCTCTGGATTTTAGGATTTTGGCCAGCTCGTGCCCCACATGAAGGCAGCAGTGGCACCGATGGCATCCAGGGAGATGGGAGGGCTCTCCTTGCATGTGCCAAGGCTGCTGCCTGCCTCCAGCTGGGAGCAATGACCCCCCCCGCCATTAACAGGGACTAAACGGCACCACCAGAGGTTTTAAAAGCAGCCCCTGATGAGGCGAATCAGCCGGGGCTGGTGTCTGCGGGCGCTGGAGCAGCTGTGGAGCAGGGGCTGTGCTTGCACCTGCAGCCTGACGTGCTGGTGGGACAGTGACAGTGAGGGCAGCTGGCTTCCTCTAGTCTCATCCCTGGGGAGTTTTAATACAAGGGTAAAAAGTAATCCCGGCTTGGGTTAAGAGAAGAGAGAGGAGCCCGGCACAGCAGCGCCCGGGCCCCCAGGCCATCGTGTGCCTCACAGTGACACCCCTCCGAGCGGGCCACATGGCTGAGGGCTGTGGGATGACACCCTGCCGGAGGCTGTCATGGTGCCGACGTCAAAGGAAAACACAAAGGGGCCAAGGGAAAAAAACCCACAAAAGCTCTGCGTTCGTTCCTCACTCTTCCCTCAGAGCTGTCTCACCCGTGCCGAGGCTGCTGAGGTGTGAACACATCCTGTTTACATCTGGCGCCCAGCGGCAGGGGAGGCCGCGGCAGCGCGGGGCTCAGGGACAGAGCTGCAGCCGGAGCCGGCCATGGACACGGTGCCCGTCTACCACGGGGCCATCACCCGGGAGGCGGGCGAGAGGCTGCTGCTGGCCGCGGGCACGGACGGCAGCTACCTGCTGAGGGACAGCGAGAGCATCCCGGGGGTCTACTGCCTCTGTGTGCTGTGAGTGAGGGGATGAGGGGATGGCACGGGCTGGGAATGTACTGTGTGTGTGTGTGCTGTGGGTGAGGGATGGCACGGGCTGGGAATGTACTGTGTGTGTGTGTGCTGTGGGTGAGGGATGGCACGGGCTGGGAATGTACTGTGTGTGTGTGTGCTGTGAGTGAGGGATGGCACGGGCTGGGCATTGAGTGTACTGTCTGTGTGTGCTGTGGGTGAGGGATGGCACGGGCTGGGAATGCACTGAGTGTACTGTGTGTGTGTGTGCTGTGAGTGAGGGATGGCACGGGCTGGGCATTGAGTGTACTGTCTGTGTGTGCTGTGGGTGAGGGATGGCACGGGCTGGGAATGCACTGAGTGTACTGTCTGTGTGTGTGTTGTGAGTGAGGGATGGCACGGGCTGGGCACTGAGTGTACTGTCTGTGTGTGTGCTGTGGGTGAGGGATGGCACAGGCTGGGAGTGCACTGTCTGTGTGCTGAGTGAGGGATGGCACGGGCTGGGCATTGAGTGTACTGTCTGTGTGTGTGCTGTGAGTGAGGGATGGCACGGGCTGGGAATGTACTGTGTGTGTGTGTGTGTGCTGTGAGTGAGGGATGGCACGGGCTGGGAATGAGGGGCTGGCAAGGCCTGCTCGGGTGGCAGCTGATTTCCAACATTCCCCTCCATCATAGGGGTTGTCCCCTCAACAAACTGTGTTACTGATGCCTTAAGTTTCAGCGTTAGTGTTTTTATGTTCCTCTGCTTACATGAGTAAGACTTTTGGCTCCTTCACCATGACTTTAGACAGAGGCGTGCAATAACTGGTGTGGGGTTCCTTGCAAAGCACAGAGGAGCAGGTTTTGCCCTGCCTCGCCCAGGCTTCCTACAGGCAGAAAACCATAAAGGGAAAGCAGACAGGCACATGGGAAGGGTAAGCGAGATGCTTTGGAGAAATGGCAGGCTCAGGATGGTGTGCGCTGCCTCTTTATGCTGGATTACGCTCTTGCTTCCTGCCTGTGCTCTGCTGCTCTGGTGTGCTCAGCAGCATCCCTAGTTTACATTTCCCGGCCGCCGGGAAAGGTAACACAGTGCTGCCGTCCAGATCCTGCCTTTGTTCAGGGTGCTCTCAGTCCCACAGGCCACGAGGCTTGGAGCAAACTACCTGTAATGCACATGAAATATCAATGGTAACAAACTACCGGATAATGTTTCATCAGACAGGGAGAGATCTGATGGGATGGTCTGTCAAGGAGGGTAAAGGTTTCCCTGGGGGACTTTATATTAAGACTCATTTTAATGAGGAAACTTAATTACCCTGCTGTTGGCAAAATTCTTGGAAGTCCTGTTGGCTGTGTACTGTGGCATCAGAAGAACAAAGATGACACTTCTGCCCTACTTCAGTAGGAGAAGGAACACTAGAGAAAACTCTTTTAGGTCCAGCATGAAATTAACTAACAGAGGGAACCTCTGGCAAAAAAACCACAAGAGGAAGAAGGGTCCTAAGTCAGGTTTTCCCCAAATCCCTTGAATACATTTCTTACAATATGTAATTAAGCCCTGTGTGAGCATCATCATCTTCCTGTTCTAGACCAGTAAATGGAGACAATCAGGAAGGTTATGGACAATCCAAAAATGCACAATCCTCTTCTCAAGGAAAATCTTTATGGCAGAGGATGTATTTTTTCTTCTCTCATGAAATCAGGTGAACCAAGACAAACACCTTAACAGTGAACTGAAAAATAGGAAATAAGAAGCATCCTGAGTTAATGAAAATGGAATAGACATAGCAAGAGGTAAGGAGTGCTATGATTGCTGGGATGGGAATAGGCAGTAAAAGCAGAATCTCTTAAATAACTATCAGAGGAAATGGGGATATATCACCCTTAGTCTCAGAAGTCATTCAGTGCAGGTGAAACACTAAGGCATTAGAGAAAGGGTAGGAAGAATGTCAAAATGCTGAATAAGATAGAGAATACTAGAATTAATTTACCACCAGTCTAAATCAGGATGTAGGTACGTAGCAAGGCCTTTCAGTTGTACACAATAGGTTGGGATTTTTTGTATATCAGTAGTAATTTATGCCCTTTGAAAGATATTTCATGAGTGAAATAATATACGGAAAATGAAAATAGGAAGAAATTAAAGCATTTCTAACTGTGAAGCCTTACAATCTTTGAGGAAAAGATACTTTAGTAAGAAACAGACCAAACTGCTTCCAGAAATAATGGGACATTCATGTCTTCATGATATGTTGCATTCAAACATACGTATGATAAATAAAAGGGTAAAAGAAAAAGAAATTAATGGTGAATGTTATGCAGGCTTCTTACAGAATATAGATCATTAATACTTATTTTATAAAGGAAATTTGCAATAGCATCTTGGATAAATCCAGATAAAATTTAAATGAAAATGTTATGATGAGTATGAACTGATACAGAAAGGTGGCTGAAGAATGGTAGAACTAAACCTTGGTTCCAATACTTAATATTCATGTCAAAGAATTACATGAGAAATAGCAGATCTGGCAAACAGCATATCACACAATAACTGTGGGGA
The DNA here is from genome assembly GCF_009819655.1 of Sylvia atricapilla. Taxonomy (NCBI): domain Eukaryota; kingdom Metazoa; phylum Chordata; class Aves; order Passeriformes; family Sylviidae; genus Sylvia; species Sylvia atricapilla. Next base: position 9,220,741 of record NC_089160.1, on the reverse strand, counting down.
CAGTTTTCATACCAGGGAAGGATCCCACACGGAGATGGCAATGACAGTTTGAAAAAATGCGGGCTATAAACTGGAGAAGTGCTTTGACAGGAGAAGTTTGCCAAGGCAGAGCACTTTAGTGGAGAGACTGGAGGAGCAGGAAAGGAAGCCTGGGTTTGGCAAAAGAAGTCAATGGACACAACCTGCCCAAATTCCAGTCTGAACATCATGGGCAGAGATGGAACAGGTGACAGACATGCATGGAGCTCTGCTAAAAACTCAAAATCTGCAGTTGCTGGATTCACACTAAGAAAAAGAAAATTAAAGAAAGAATAAGTACTTCTGTGCTTTTTAAAATACTTTGTTCTAAATAAATCATGGCAATTATTAAGAATACAAAGTTATCCAGCAATTTACATTTTGGTTCAGAATGCATGCTGAAGATCACTCTAGGAATATACAGACATATGAGATCAGACAAAAGATGAATTTATTAGGAGTAATGACATGATCTTTGAAGCATGGGAAGTAAAGCTGGTCAAGCATAAGATATACTGCAATAAGGATCAATATTTTGCATGTTTCCAATGAAAATTTCTACTGGGAGTGTATCTGTTTTATACCCAGTAGTGTTTCTATTGCCCTTAGAAAACAAAAAGAGAAAAATAGTCCAGTTTTGCAAAATCAAGACATGTTCAGTCTGTCGTCTTTCCCCTCTCCCTCCACTTCCCTGGGGAAGTAAAACAAACCAAAACAAACATACAGCCCTGCAGCTTTCCAGTTCTAACCCTTCTAAGGGTTCCTTTTTCCATCCCAGGGGAATTAGAAGGCACAGTTCCATGAAGAGAAAACAAATATTTATCAAAAGAGCAATTAACCATGTATTTGGATGACAGTGGTATCATCTGCTTGAATTCATGTTAGTGGCTGCTCTGCACTTCCAGCTCCAGGTACTGTAGTTGCCAAGCCCTGTGATTTTCACTGCATTGCTTGTTCTCAGAGAATGTTTCCTTTTCCCAAAAACTGCATAAATTTGTAATGCCACAATCACCACCACATTTTTGGAGGTGCTCCCCCTCGAATGCCTCCAAAAAGCCGTGACATATTTTGGCATTCTGTGAGCCTCTTAAGGCACACAACAAGGACTGCAGTGTTCATGGTCAGGCTCATTCACCTTTTGCTTTTCCAATTAAAAAGTGGAGCCCTGACCTTTAAAAAGGAGAAGAGTCAAAGACTTCATGAATCCCTTGTGACTGATGCTGGTTTTACAGGGCAGGCATAAAAGAAAGGTAGTAGCATAAACCTGACCTATAGAGGTGGGTAACTGCAGCAGGCAGGACCCTGTTGGAGCATTCATCTAGAAAACTCTGCTTTCTCTATTCTTTGTTTCTCCTGAGCTACTGATTTATCGCCCTTGAATGCCACTCTCCTCTTTCTGAAGCTGGGATGTGCGTGTGGTGTGCCTGAAAGCCTTCAAAGAGACAATGAATATTTTCTTGGTGTGACTGTGGCAAAGCACAAAGGACCCACTTTCAAAAATATTTTAAGACCACAATTAAACTATGCCTGGAAGAGTAGGAAGGTTTTGATTTGCAGTTGTGTGCTCTGGGGCTCTTACAAACAGAGGTGCTGCTTTTGGATTTGGTGAAGATTTAATACCAGATGTTCCCACGTCTTCATCGTATGAATATCATTATGGGATTGATAATATATTCTTTAAGGACGTTGTTAATGTGTCAACAGAGGTACACGATATTCTCATGGAAATTTCTGGAGTTGCACTGAAAAGCAAGGTTTTTGCTGTTCCTGAAAACTGGCCTAGCAGAAATGCATATGCTTTATAAAAGAGACACGTTTTACCCATAAACAAGTTAGACACCACACACAGTACACCAGGGGTTTAATATCAAACCTGATTGTTCCAAGGAGCTTTCTTTACTGGTCTGATTTCCTCTTTGCTCATGCCCCGTTTGACATTTTTAGCGCACTCAGAAATCCCCTGTGCTCACAGCTCCTAATGAAGTCAAGAGGGGACACGGGACACACTAATGGTGACTACTGTGAGGAGCAGCCTCTTAAACCCTGCCTGAGAAATGGATAAATAAAACGCCTGAGAGTGCCACAAGCCCCCTCGTTCCTTTACAGATCTATGAGCACACAGGCAGAAACAAACAGCTCATGCCTGAATGGCAAAGATAAAGCATTTGTAGTTTGGGTTTTAAAATTCATATACTTGAAAATACTGAGAATGTTAGTAGTTGTTTCAGAGCTTTAAGTAAGACAAACACGACGTGCTTGTCAAACTGTGTGTTCAGATGATTTGTTCGGGACCAGCCGCTCGTGTACTGTGCTGCAGTAAATTTGTGGAGAATAATCAAAAGCTGGAATTGAAAGCGGTTTTAGAGCTCGAGGAAGCAACAGTAATGGCAACAGGGATAGGCTGCAGTCCTATCAGATTTTACGTGTGCTATTTTTTCTGTCACTGTAAGCACGGTGCACAAGTTCAAGGCAACGTGCAGAAACTTTCTGATGTGGCAGATACATCAGCTGTACAGCACCAAGGTGTAACACAGCATCACAAGGCAGCCTCAGCTTGGCATTTCCTTTCCTATGTATTATTTTTGATAGAAATGGCAGAAAAAATTGCATTTTTCATAATACTGCACATAATAATCATAACCATTTAAAATGTAATTGAAACAAAAGAAGAAGCCCCTCAATCCAATGTTGCTGTTGCAAATATCACATATACACCATGGTCTGGTTCTTCAACTATATTGTAAACTGAAATACCAAGGTGAGGCTGGGTTGTAAAAGGTCAGTGTAGTTCTTGTGAAAACTGTCAGGAGAAATGAATAATAATACCTCTTTTTTTTTTTCTCCCACAGGCATCAGGGTTATGTTTATACCTACAGAGTGTCCAAGACAGAAGCTGGATCCTGGAGTGCTGAGGTGGTGTATTTCTCCTTTCTCTTCTGAAAATTTCTGCATCCTGTTTGATATAGATTATAGATTTAATGAATATATTCAAATTATTCATGTTTCTGCCTAGTCTGATTTCATTGATGGTAATCGATCACGAGTGCATCCATCAGTAAGATGTCTTGGTGCCACTTCTGACAGTCTAGAACTCATAAATTAATTCCCTGTTTCATTTCAGCTGTTGCATAATGCAATAGTGCATCATTTGCATCATTTTAAATGGCAAAAATATTGTGGTTTTGTAATTTGACAAGCACAATCTGTTTCCTTCTATCCTATGTACCATCAATGTCAGAATATTAAAAAATAATTTTCAAGTACAGTGTTTTAATTCATTAACCAGATTAATTCATCATTAGTGCAAAATATATAGGGTAGCCAAAACTTGATACAAAATATATTTTTCCCCATCTGACAAGAAACTGGTAATTTGGGTGCAGAAAAACATCACTTGTAATACAGACAACACTTAGGCTGATGAAATTGGGATGTTAATCTCTATTTATTTTAGGTTTTTTTTTCTTTTGGGTGTACTCTGTGTATGAATTCATAATTAGCTTTCTGTATGTATGTTAATGAACACTTACTTCAAATATTATGTAATTTCTAGACAGGCATAATTCCTTGGCCATTACTATATTAGAAGTATTCTGGAAGACCAAACTGATTCTTGGGGTTACCCTGAAGAGATCAGGGGTGGAAGTGACTGACATTACTGTGGAGTGGACAGTTATCCATGTGACCCTTGGGAACAGTGCCCAGCAATCCTTTCTAGAAGGCATCAGGAGGCTGATGTAAGGGTTGGATTGTGGTGCCAGGACAGGAGCTTTTCAGGACAGGAGGAGGGTGACTGCACCCATCATGCCAGGGCAAGCACTGGCAGCTCTGAAAGGATTCCAGGACACCAGGGACCTCCACCTGGGGAGGGACATTCCTGACTGAGGCTGCAGCCTCCTTTAGCCCCAGGTGGCAGCAGCATCTGCAGTGAGGTGTTTCTGGTGTTACAGACCTGCTACGTGTCTGGCCTGTGGCCTCCACTGCTGCTCTGCATGGCTTTTGGGCTTTTCCTTAGCTGTATTTTAGGCCAGCCTTACCTGAGTTTCAGAGCAGAGGTGTGCTGGAGGCCCAGGCTTCTCTGTACACGCTCTGCAGAGCTACAGAGCCATGGTACCAACCCTTCCCTTAAGGAACAGGAACCTTTAAATAAATGTTGCAAAGACCATGCTGGCCTCAGCTGGTCCAGGCCCAGCTCATCCCCACAGAGGGGGGACCCCCTCCAAGGCCAAACCAGACCAGATGCAGATAGTTCTTTCCTGCTTTTGCCTCATTCCCTGTGGCTGGTCAGGCTCTGAGCAAGATCAGGTCACAACTATCTTTTAAGAAGAGTCCAGGAATTTAAACCAGGGCTGGTGAGATCCCAGGCAGTGTGAGGAGCCCAGCTGGTGCCAGGGAGGCTGGATTTAGCTCCCAGCTGCTGGGTGACAGCAATGTCCCTTGAGTGGGGCTGTGCTGGCAGCACCCATGCTTGTCCTCCCTTGACTTTGGTGAAGTTACTATGAGAATGCCCCGAAGGATTTAACCCAAACACTGCATTTTGATTAAAAGCACACACAGTTTCATTCCATACTGTTTGAAAAGTTGTTAACGTAGAGAGAAAGAAAGACTCTCACTTTAATAAATAGGTAACATTTGGCTGCTGTCTTTGTACAAGAAGTAGACTGGGATACTCAATGAACACATAGGCCAGCATTGAATGATCCAAGAAGGGCTTGCAAAGGGGCTGTGTCCTTGCTGGAATTTAGTGGTGTGAGGACTCTCTCTCTGTGGTAAGCCCAGGTTGCTCCTCCAAGTTTTCTCACTGGTGTTTCTAGGATGGAACTCTCTTCCTGATCCAGGCTAGGGAATTATTGGTAAGGATGTTAAATCACTGGCTGCAGTAGTCACAGTCTGAAATAGCAAAGGGTCACTGTAATGCTGCCTAATTATTGTGACAGGTGAGCGTGGGTAATTAGCGTGGGTTTCTCTCGTGGCAATTTACCAACTTTCTGTGGCCGTGCTGCTGCAAACTGCTCAGTGTAGGAGGCTGGGACGCGGCGGGGGAAGCGCAGAGCAGCGCAGTTCACTGACTCCCCTTGAACTGGCACAGCAGGGCTCACATCCAGGCTGGCCCCTGCCCGGAGCTGTGTGCACCCCTGAGGACACGGCCTGAGTGCCACCACAGCCCCTGTCACCTGTCCCCTGCCTTGCAGACAGCGCCCGGCGTCCACCGCAGGCTCTTCGCAAAGTGCACAACCTCATCTCGGCCTTCCAGAAACCCAACCAAGGCATCGTGACACCGCTGCAGAACCCCGTGGTGAGCCAGGTGAAACCCAGCGCCTCCCCAGGTACTGCCGGGGGAGGCAACCTGGGCTGTGGCTGAGCACAGCCCTCCACACTGCCCGGGATAGCTCAGACTTATTTATATACCTGACCTGAACTGGCCAGCAGAGTGACATTGCCAAAAACCTGACCCCAACTGGCCAGCAGAGTGGACATTGCCAAAAACCGTGCCCTAACTTTGCTGTTTGATTTGAAATACTGTCACTCAGATGCTAATTACAGACATCACTGACAGGGCGTCTCAGTGTGGTAAGAAAAGGGGACTATGAATAAGTATTTATATAGTGTTATATAGTATACATAGAATATATATTGCTGAGTGCTATGGCAGCAATGGCTGCCTGCCCTCAGCACCACCCTTGCCCATGGAGCCCTCTGGACTGTCCATTTTCTTACAGTGCTCATCTGTTCATGTATTTGTGATGATTTCTCCTAGGGAGGAATGAAGGCTATGACTTCCACCTGCAGCCATCATGAGGATGACTCCCCAAGGGTGACATAACCACATCTTCCAGCATCTCCTCTTACCTGTGCTCCAGAACAGAATGATTTATATCATAGTAAATACAACTCTGTGAGTTTTCTTGTAATATTTGCAGAAATGTGTATTTCTTAGAATTTATTGCTCAAGATGTAGAAGTTTCAGAATACTTTGAACTTAGGGTAGGATATTTTTTGGTTTTGTTTTGGTTTTTCCCAAGAGAGGATAAAAAACCATGAACTGCTAAATCCTTTATGTCTTTTTTTCCTCTCTCTTTGTACTGTCAAGTAAAAATATTTTTCAAGATCAGTTCTTAATCAATAATTAGTTGTTAATTTTACATTGCTTAACTTTGAATCCTGCTTTGCTTTTGTTCCGATTGGCGTTTCTGTAGAATTGGGCAAGTCCTCTTTCCTACCTTAGGAGAATTGTTTACATTCAAGTGTCCTTGCCTTGGGTGAGCTGTTTGTCATTCCAGCAGTTCCTGAAGATCTCCAGAAGTGTCACCACGAGGCTCCCCACTAACTCACTGCTCATCAAACCAACTGCTCTGATGTGAGGCATGAAGGATTTGCTTTTTCGGGCTGTAAAGCTTTTTGCTTGCATGTCTTTTTGTTATGAATAGGAAGGGATGAAGTATGCTGAACAGCTGAGTAGATTCTTGTGACTGTACTTTGTGTAATTTCATCTGGCAAATCTGTTAACATTCTTATGAAAGAAATCAGCCTGTGTTGAAATCTTTGCTAGTTAATAAAGAACTGCATTTACGGCTTCTATCTCTCCAGCAACCACAATACTGTAAAAATTAGAGTTCAGTCAGAAAACAAATAAACTTTAAAAGCCTATATTAACACGTTTTCAAGGCACACAAACACAGTACGTAAGCTTTATTAAACAGAGTTAGTCAGAAGCCACCTCTGCGCCGAGGCGGGGGACAGGGACAAGGGAGCCGAGCGGACCGGCACAGCCCCGGACACCCGCGGGGGAAACCCAGAGGGGAAAAAAGCAACACAAAACGCCCTCTAAAGGCCGTATGTACCAAAAAGGGGGGGAAACACCGAAAACAAACACAGAAAAGTTAAAAAAAACACACAAAGGGCTTGTAGGCTCGGGAAGGAACGGCCTCGGAGCCCTCAGCTTGTGGGAGGCGCTGTGCCCAGAAAATGTGGCCGGTTCCTGCCGCCTGCAGAGCTCGCGCGTTCCGCATGGAGCTGAGAACCGACCGGGACTCGAGCATTTTCTGTATCAAACTCACCGCGAGCCGCCGCGGTCCCGGCAGCGGAAGCCGGAACCCCACGCACTGGGACACTGTTTCCGTCGGAACTATGTTACTGAGGCCCACCCACACCGTTTCCGCTTCCGGGATTTTTGTTCGGGTTTCCACGCGGCGTCCGCGCGTGGCTTACGCTGAAAACTTTTTCGAAGTGGATTCAACCTTTTTAATAGTCTTTTCAACATGAAAACCGGAAATAGAAGGTAGCTTTTCCATCTAGGGAACAGAGACGGATCTAGAGACACAGGAGGTACTGACAGAGAGGTCTCTGGAGGCCGCGGGGGGGCGGTAGCCGCAGCAGCTGCGGTCCCTTCACAGCTGAGTGTAATTTTTTAAACGAGTTTCTAATAAATATGTAGCTAACGACTTTGTGGCCACCATATCTTCGCCTGTGGTCGTTGCCAACAAAATCTGCCCCAACTCGTCCCATCTTTCTATAGAAAGGACAATTTGTACATCTACTCTCAGATTTTTTTTGACACCACAGCAATAAAGTCCGCGATTCCCTTTGACCCTGGTTTATCCCGTTTGTGCAATTTAAGTGCCTACACACGTTTTAGCGCTTTTTTATCGGCTGAAATGCATGAGCTAAGATTTCCTGCTGTTGCCTCTATTTTTAAACTCTCACTCAGCCCGTTACTCTGCGGTCTATGCGCGGCGCGAATTTTCCAATGCGATGTCCTTGATCTCAAAATTCGTGGTTACGCCGTGCAGTTTGCGCGTAGTTACGTGGCTGTTGCGCTCCACGGAGCGAATTTTCGGTGCGAAGTCTTGATCTCAAAATCGGTGATTTTTACTCCGTGGAGATGTCCGTAGTCCCGGGTGTGACGCTTCCCGGCGCGGATCATCCTCGGCGCGTAGCTCGCACGGTGTCTATTTGAGGGGCTCTTGGTGTCCCCTGTGTCCCCGGCTCCAGCCCGCAGCCCTCCCCCGATGTCACTGGCGGACTCCGCGGCTCGGCTCCGTGCTGTTCCGCGGTCCCCAGCCCGTTCTCCACTGACACGAGCCATTTACCTGCTCTCGGCCGTGCCCTCCAGCGATTCGGGCTCGTGTCTCACCAGCTCCCGTGTGTGCCCGTGCCTTCCGCGGGTTTTGGGACCCTCCCGGGGGTTTTTGTCCTCCCTCGGCTCAGTGCCCGCAGTGCGATTTCAGCCCGTGCTCACCCCCGGGAGCTGGCTTGTTTCTGGTGTCAGAGTCTGTCCCAGGATGTGATATGCCTCTCCAGTGACACAGTATTGTCACTGATATCATTTGATATGTCTGACATATATTGATATGTCTCCAGTGACAGAGGACTGAGACCCCAGACTCCGAAAGGAGCCCTGGCCTCGCTGAGGTGGAATGTTTGCCAAGTCTCAGAGGACTGGTCTGCATCTCCATGAGAACGGAGTGCAAAAACAATGGAACTGGTCACAGTGGACTGAGGCAAGGCTGCTTGCCCAAACTGGTCTGTCCATACCAGAGTACTGCTCGTACGGTGTGCAGCTTGTCCCTGAGCACCCAACCTCAGCACGGGAAGTTCCTGCTCTGGCTCTGGGCCCCACATTTTGCTTCAGCACAGGTGGCTCCTGCTTTGGCTTTGTGCCACTTGCTTTGGTCCCCACCTTGACCAACCTATAAAACCCTGGAGACCCCTGCTCACCTTCGTGTACACCCCACTGGAGAAGATCGTGTCTATGGGCATCTCGGCCTCGAGGACTCGTCCCTCCACGTTGGTAGCTATAATCCCCTTCTCCTCTATCTTTTCTTATTATTCTTTATTTCTCTCCCCACTATCGCATTTTGGTGGCACTAAATAAAGGTGCATTTTTCATTGAGTAACTGAGTTGTCCCCCGCGGTGTCTTTTGCGCTCTGAAATCCTTAAAACAAACCATCAGGTCCCCTGCATATGTTTGCGGACCCAGACACTGGGCTTGTTTCTGTGTTTATTTCTGTGTTTGTTTGTATATTTGTTTCCCTGTTTGTTCCTGTGTTTGCTTCCCGCGCTCTCCCCGTCCCGTTCCTGTCTCTATTTTGTGTATTTTGGGCCGTCCCGTGGCTGTTTGTCCCCGCAGCCTTTTCTCTGCTTTGTGCACTCGCCGCTTGAATTTCGTTTGTGGGCTCCTTGTTCCCGACTTTGTGTATTCCCGGTGCCGGTTCGGTTGGGCCCCGCCTCCTTTCCTTTTCCCCCTCCTGCGATCCCCTCGGGTCATCAGATCTTGTTATAAGGCAGGCGAGACTCCATTTTCTTCATGCGGGAAAAGCCAATTCTTTATTCACATCACTTCTTTTTTACAGTGTTCACAGGCCTCGTGTGCTGCACCTGTTGACTTAATTTATTTATTCATTTCTATCAGAAAGTGATTTGTGCTAAGATTCAGGTTCTTTACATGTTCTCTTTCTGGGTTCTCATGGGACAGATCTTACTGCTCACACACATGCACTTGTTTTCTAACCCAAGTTGAAAGGCCATAGATTCAGGGAGAACAAAAGTGGCTGAATTTCACCTGCCTGGTAACAGCCCCACACCTGCCTCGTTTTCACCTGTCACTGGAGGCAAGTTGGATGTGACCAATGACAGAGCCAAGTGAGCTGCAAGTCCAGGATTCAGCAAGGTGGGGATGCTCCAAGCAGCAACTGATAAACCTTTCGGCCTTATCTTTTCACCCCCTCTGAGTGTGTGAGACAGTGGAAGCAATGAAAGATCTTCTGTGAAGCACAAGATTCTTATAAAGCAGCAATAGGAGTAAGTGAATAAATGAACAGCCCCATCTTAACAGGGCCTAGTGGGAAATAGTTACAGAGCTGTGGTTGAGGCATTTTCAGTCCATTACTCAGTTTCTGTCTAACTGAAAGCCAAATTTCATCTGCAGTGAACTGTCCCATCGCATTTTACACCATCCATGTGCTCTGTGCCTTCTTTGTACATGTGCATGTTGGTTGAGATTAGTCTTACCTTCATACAGTGCATACAGTGGCAGATCCAGCACCATTTCCTCTTCCATAAAATATTTAAAGGCTTTTTTTCTCGTTACATAACACAGCAAATGCACTGGCTGCTGGTTTGCTGTCACTTGAGCTTCCCCTTCTCCTCCCTGCATTAAAGGTTTCCCAGCCTGCTGTGAGCCTGCTGCACCTGGTTCCTGGCAGTTCCTCTGCAGCTTTGCAAACCCAAAAGGCTTCCCCAAAGGCTCCTGAGCTGCTGGCTGCTGGCAGTGTGTGTGTGCAGCCCCCAGGGAGCTCTTCTGCTTGCCAAGGGTGGGGTCTAACCCCCTTCACCTGGCCCCTCCTGGGGCAGGAACGGGACCCAGGTGTGCCTGGAAATCAGCCCTGGCAGGTGACTGCACAGTGGCAGGGCTGCCTGCAGTGGAGAGAACTTTGCTGTTTCCTCTAGAACTGTCTGTCCTGTTGCCTGGAGGCTGGGGCTGCATGTGGAAAACCTGCAGCACACAGGCAGCAGCAGCAGGTTTGCGGTGCAGTGAGCTGGGGATAACTGCTGTGACTGTGCTTGGCTCCAGAAGTGCATTGTTCTTCTGAAAAATACATAAAATAGGCCAGAAGATGCCATTTCTGTTTAAAGCTGGGAATGTCATTTCAGTTTCTGGTGTAAATTATTAAGACACAGGCTTGTATTGTTTCATTTGGGTACCCAAGGGTCTGGAATTGCTGTAGGCTTAGACAAGGTGGAAACAGAGAGAAGCTGATGGTGCCTGTGAGACAAGAAGTAGATGCTTGGTAATGGGAACAGGAATATGGAAATGATATTGATTTCCCTCAATGACTTAGGTGTGAAGAGCTACAGTACAGACCCTTCTAGAGGGCAGCAGCTGCATTTTGTGGGTATGAGTTCCCACATGATGTCAGCATCACCTGCTTCCTTCCCACCATCTCCTCCAGGCTGCAGCTCCACTGGGCTCAGCCCCTCGCTGCTGCCCTGTCCCCCCGCTGCACCGTGTCCCCTGCTCTGGCAGGTGGCTCTGTAGCTCCCCGTGTCCCCTGCTCTGTCCCCAGTGAAGGCAGTGGTGCTCCTCTGCAGCTCTGAGCTCCCTCAGCTCCAGCCTTGCCTGCACCGAGCCCTCCCCTGCTCCCCGGAGCTGCCCCGCTGCAGCACTCAATAATCTGCCCTACAAATACCCCAGGCTGGTTTTATTCCCTTTTCTACAGCAGCACCCACCCCTTTGGAATTGCTTCCTCCTCACCTCAGCCCTCCTACTTGGTTCTTGCCCAGCCCAGCTGTTCATGGTTTTTCACCACGTAACCTTTCCTTTAACCAAGGTAGAGATGCCACCTATAAGAGGGCACGAGACCGAGGGGTGGATTTAACCATGGACAGCATTTCTCAAGTTATCAGTGACTGTGAAATATGTGCTGCCATTAAGCAAGCCAAGCGGATGAAGCCTCTCTGGTATGGAGGACGGTGGTCTAAATACAAGTATGGGGAGGCCTGGCAGATTGATTACATCACACTGCCTCAAACCCGCCAAGGCAAGCGTCATGTGCTGACCATGGTAGAAGCCACCACAGGATGGTTGGAAACCTACCCTGTGTCTCATGCTACAGCCTGCAACACCATTCTGGGCCTTGAAAAGCAGGTCCTTTGGAGGCACGGCACTCCCGAGAGAATTGAGTCAGACAATGGGACTCATTTCAAAAATAATCTTATTAAAACCTGGGCTAGGGAACATGGCATTGAATGGGTATATCATATCCCCTACCGTGCACCAGCCTCGGGTAAAGTGGAGAGGTACAATGGGCTGTTAAAAACCACCCTGAAGGCGTTGGGTGGAGGGTCCTTAAAAAACTGGGAGCAGCATTTAGCAAAAGCCACCTGGTTAGTTAACACCCGAGGTTCCACCAACCGAGCAGGTCCTGCTCAGTCCCAGCACCTTAATGTAGTAGATGGAGATAAAGTCCCAGTGGCCCATGTTAGAGGTTTGTTGGGAAAGACAGTATGGATCAACCCTGACTCAAATACAGGCAAACCCATCCGTGGAGTTGTCTCTGCTCGAGGACCGGGTTGTACGTGGTGGATAATGCAGAAAGATGGAACAATGCGATGTGTACCTCAGGGAGATCTGAATATGGGGTACTTGTACTTTGCTGAATGTTACTACCATTGTCTGCGTGTTAGATCAGTTAGACATGAAACAGAAGGAAATGTGTAAGTGTCGAAGGTCTGAGCAAGTAAGACGGACGGAAATGTGTAAGTGTTGAAGGTCTGAGTAAGTGAGATGAAAGTTTTAATTGGATGGATATATGGGATAAGGGGTGGAATGTTCTAGGTTGAGCTGTCTCCTATCCCATATATCCATCCCATATCTTGGATATGTTGTTATGTCTCCCAGTTGAACCTCGCCCTCTTGGGCGGGAGCCTGCAGTTCCTTCTCTCTTTTTTCTTGCTTGGCTGTTTCAGCTCTTGCTTCAGCTGGCTCGGCTGCTTTTGCCTTCTTCGCTTTTCTTTGCTTTGCTCTGCTCTCCAGCTGCCCCTGCCGCTGTTTTTCTTCCCCCCGCTGCTTCTGTTTGTTTTTTTCCCCTCCTTCCTTTCTCCCCCCCCAAGGTTTGAACCGGCTCCAGACCTGACCTGACCTGAGAAGTTGGAGAAGTCCCGGGGCTTGCAACAGATGCGTCAGAACCCTCCTTGTGCCCTTGCATTCATGTGCTCCTTCTCTGCTGCAGGCACTGGGCTTTTAATGGTTTGTTTTCCTGTTTGATAACACAGAATCATTCATCATCATCTATTTGAGGCAGATCTAAGGAACATATTTAATATGCAGATATTTAAACTTTGCTACTCGCACTGCCAGCAACATTGACTTCCCCCACTCTGTTACCAGGAGAGCAAAGGCATTTAACAGAATATTTTTTCTCTTGCATTTGCTTTGATGAAATATAATAACCTTTACACAGGAACTGGCTGGGATTTCACCTGCAGTGAAACCTGCAGAGTTATAAGCATGAACTTTGGCAAGTCAGAAGTAAAATTAAATCTTGCTAAGCAACATCCTGCCCCCAACTTTTGAGTCAGTCAATATTGGCTGAAGTCCTCATTTAGCTCTATGGAAGCACCTTTTACTGACATGACCAGAATATATCAAACACTGATGTGAATAAAGACAACGTCACATGCCATAAGTTTGCACCTTTATTTTTTAAAAATGAAATAGTCAAAGTACTTTCTTTTTCAAATATCGACACATAATATATTAACTTTTCAATATTTACAGTGTGTTGCTGGGATGTTCTTGTAGAAAATGCATGCTTCTGGTCTGAAACCCAGAGCAAAATGCATCAGACCATTTAACTGCAGCCATATAACATAAACCTGTACAGTATCCAGTCACTATTCAGCACAGGAGTTAGAGCAGGAATAAAAAAATTGGGATCTATTGTTTCCTAGCAACGAGGCTGAGGCCATTATAACACAATTTCTGTAAGATCAGAACCTCTAACCGGTGTTAGACAGAAAGTGAAGATCTCGGCATACATTGTAAACATTTTTTACTGTTGATGAGAAAGCTAAAAAGGAACATTACTTTGACATATATCGTATGCTATGCTTCTCCTTCTTGTTTATTGACACTTCTGCCAGAAAAGTATGAAGATTTTAATGTTTTATCATGGTTCATACAAGTAAAATACTGTCAAGGACACGATCTGATATACTAACATTTATTAAAAGGCTAAAGTCCACCACGAGATCTAAGGAAAAACTGGAAATTGTCAAACACGTTTCCTTAGACAAACAATGGCAGGTGACAAATGCCCAGACGAATCCACAGCGAGTCCAACTCCAGCCCTCCCAGCCCTGCCTGGCAGGGATCCCCTGGTCCTTCCCCCTGGTCGTGCTTTGGGTCAAGGAGAGCTTCAAACAACAGCCCTGGAAGGGAAACCCTCGGGGCTGCCGGGCAGCCTGAGCCGGCTGGCACCGGGGGGTGTCCCCAGGGTGACATCAGGGCACCGAGATGGCACTGGGCTGTCCCCAGAATGGCACACCGAAGTGTCCCCAGGGTGTCCCTGCGGTGTCACCACCCCGGAGCCATGGACACCCCAGGCCCTGCCCGTCTCCTTGGGCTCAGCTACAGCACGAGCTCCTCTGCCCGAAGCCCTTTGCCTCCTGGAGCAGCACCCTGGCTGTCCCCAGAGGAGCTGTCCTGGCTGTCCCCAGGGCAGGAGCTGTCCTGGCTGTCCCCAGGGCAGGAGCTGTCCTGGCTGTCCCCAGAGGAGCTGTCCTGGCTGTCCCCAGGGCAGGAGCTGTCCTGGCTGTCCCCAGAGGAGCTGTCCTGGCTGTCCCCAGGGCAGGGGCTGCAGGGGACCCAGGGCACAGGGCCACCCCTGCCCAGTGCCCGGCTGAGGGACAGCAGAGGGCTCACAACAAAGAGCCAAGGTGTGCAGACCCAGTGGCACATTGACCAGTTTTCATATATATTTTATTTGGCTATGTTCTACATAGATATCTATATATATATATTTATAACTTTGAAATGTTCTAGATTTACTAAATAAATATGAAAGCAAAGGAAATGTTTATTGTCACACACTATTTGTTTGGCTGTCGTAAAAAATATAGCACGTATTTCTCATGGTAGGTACTTTGCTACAAGATAGTGTGCAATAGTGGATTTTATTTATTTTTATTTAAATTTATTTTATAGCTTAATTATTTTTATTTCCCCCTCTTTCAGAACCTTTGTTTGCAGTGCAGAATGCTAGCATCAAATTATCTGATCTAAATAACAGTAAAATTTTCCATGCTATTGTTTTTCTTTTTTTCTCAACTGGGTCTCTAGGTTATTGTGCAAAATACAAAATTAAAAAAAAAAAAAAGAAAAAAAAAGAAAAAAACTATATTAAAAAACCCAAACCCACCAAAAACCCAATGAGAAACTGCTCTAACTATTCAGGGAAAAAAAATGGAGACTGACATATTCCTGGCCTCCATCTGAGGTTGTTCATGAACAAGACAGTCCAAAGCTATTTGTTCATGTAGTTCTCACAAATCACTGCTGGCTGGCCCAGATGTGATATGACTTCAATCTCCCCTGCTTGCTTCTTTCAGCAATAACTTGTTTCTTGAGCACTGTCATCTCAACACGACATTTATATTTAGTTCCCTAAATTTAAGAAACTGGTATGATGAAGGCATTTTTTTTTTTGCTTTTGTAACTGGGCCATGTAATGCCACATGAGTCTTAATGAAACTGTTTTCTCATAAGAAATATTGTTCAAAATGTACCTTAGACTGCACCAGGAAATGGGAAAATGCCAAATCTACTTTCAAAGACAAACTTGTAGCACATTTAACTCTTTGACCTTTTGGCATAACATGAGAACAACAGTAATCAAGGCAGTATTAAAAACCACAACTGTAGGTAATACAAAGTGCATTTCCTGCATATAATACAAATATAACTTTAAGAAACTAAAGGCACAAGCTAACTAAATATGTATTACATACTAGAAATGCACAGTTCAAGGTAACTCTAATAGCTCCAAATATTCGTTTATAATGGATATTAAAGCAGTTTGAAAATGATCCTCATTAGTGAATTGCAAAAAAGTATAATTGCTTAAAATATAAGTAAAATAGACTCTAATATTGACATCTTGGATCAGTGATAAAATACATCATCACATTTATGAATGCACTCTCTATATACAATTCATAAATTATTCTTCCATTGATTAAAAGGATTAGAGGCTTGAGGATTTTAAGGTCCATTTTTAGGCTGGTGTGGAGGTATTCAAATTCTCTGTGATCTGATGGAAAATTACAGAAATCTGAGCTGTCAAACCTGGAAGCTGCCAGCTCCCTGTCCTGTACATTAGTTAATGATGAGCCTGATCACAAGGAGTAGGTGCAGGTTTTGGTCCACGGGTCCCCCTGGCTGGGGACAGAGGAGGATTTGGGGGCCAGGCTCCCTCAGCCTGACCCTGCACCCCCAAAGCTGTGCTGGCTCCCAGGGGAGCAGAAGGAATCTGGGCAGAGACAGAAATGGGCTGAGGCTGAGACCTGAGCTCAGCCCCCAGCGAGGGGCTCAGATCTCAGGGGTCCAGTCAGGCTCATCTCTAACTTGGGTACAGTCTGCTCCACTTGCCCAAAAACAAAGGAGAAAAAAAAAACCAAAACCAACAAACCCAAACCTGGGGGAAAAAAAAGGCAGAGAGATAAAGAATACACTTTCTTGGCTTCTGTACATACGAGCAGAAATTGTTTCAATATATTTATTATGTCTGTTCTGAAAGAAATGTGCAATAACTTCACTGTTATGGATACACAGGCTCTATAAAAAGACTTCCAGATCCCCCTGGAAAACTGCTTGCCCATTCCCCCCTCCCTGTGTGCCCGACCCACCCCCTGATAATCAGGTTTTCAGAAATGACAAGCTGGAGGAAGGATCACCTATGCTGCTATGAAGTAACTGTGCCAGTAGTGCATGTTACCTTGGGAAATAAAAGTTTCTGTCCATGCAATATAATGCTTTCCTATGTGCTCTAGATATTGAGCTGAAAAGTGAAGAGTCATCCCCGAAATGTTCTATGTTTATCAACATATTTACTATCCACACTTAGGTTCATCAACTCCCAACCCACCAATCTTCAGACTCGAAAAAATGAGTACTAGAACAGGATTATTGATTTGAGATGAAAAAACCATGATGCCTAAACCCAACAACACTGCATCTTCCAAATGATCTGTGTGAAGGCAAGTCCTGGCCCAGTGACCACAGGCAGGACTGATGATGCACAGCCTGATCCTGCTCTGTGGGGGCTCCCACTGGGGTGTCCCCAAGCACTGGGCTAAAGCCCAGCCTGGAGCACTCATGCCATGGAGAGCCCCCAGTGCCCTCTAAGCCTGCTTTAGCCACCCCATCCCTGGCTGCAGCCTGGCCAGCACGGTGCCACCCAGCAGCCTGGCAGCTGAGTGCTGCTGGAGCCTGGGGTGTCCCAGGAAAACCCTGGGAGAAAGGCCTGGCAGGCACCAGTGGGCACAAGGTGATGGTCAGCAGGGAGCAGTGAGGGGTGGCCAAGGCCCAGCAGAGGGGACATCCTTGGACGTACTGAGTTCAACCCAAGTCACACTTCCCAGGCCAGAAAATCCCTCAGCTTTTAACTGTGAGGAACATATGGGGTCAGTGAGCAGCTGTGACGTTTCCATACAGTCTGGTTTCTGTATGCAATCCCTTGAACTTATGGGACATCTCACTGGGGTAAAAGACACCCAGTAAACACGGGTTGCAGAATCAGGCTCTGTAACCATTTAAATACCTGGTGAATTATGAAATCAACAACAACAAAAACCTGGTGTTTCTTTAGGGGAAGGCAGAGCAGAGGTGCTCCCCTCCACCCCGCAGGGCTGTGCGGTGGCCCCGGCCTCTTGCACGCAGGTCGTGCCCCAGGGCTCTGCTTCTGAAAGTTTTGAATACTGCCACACAAGAACTAAAAATTGTCACTGTCATCTCTCAAAGAGTTAAACAAACGATATTAAAATACCATCTTCTGTCACATTTAAAGGCAGTTGGATATGTTTTTTTCCTCTATGTTTATATATACAGAGTTCTGATCTAGAAAAACCAATACAATAAACCATTTTACGTTTAAAAACAGGCAGTCTTTGGTGACGCAAAGGCAGAGATTTTCTTTGTTACCTTCTGCCTATTTCACTCTGTCTCATGAAGTGAATATTATTGGCACTGTCAGAAAGTTCGAGATACTGCTCCACAGATAAAACAAAATATCCATCGTAGCCTTGCACCCGCCCGGTGCTCAGAAGCTGCTGCTTCTCTCCGTCTGTCCACGCCCGGATTCCTTCCTCCCCGTCCTGCAGCCGCCTCTGCTCCTTAGTCCAGGCCTGGGCCACGGCCCTCTGCCTGGCGCTCTCCAGCACGTGGTTCCTCTCCTCCTCCAGCGTGGAGCCGTAGCGCACGTTGAAGCAGAGCGCGCCGTGCTGCAGCTGGATGTCGGCCACGCGGCGGCTGCGCCCGCCCAGCGCCGCCGTCATCTGCGACACCGTCACGTTGACGCCGTTCTCCAGGATGCGCCGCCCGCCCGTGCTGCCCATCAGCGCCAGGTCCTCCTCCAGCGAGCCCAGCTTGATGAAGTAGTGCGTGTCCCTGCCCTCGATGGTGAAGTGCAGGTTCTCCAGGTAGTGGGCGTTGTTGAGGATGGCGGCGATGCGCCGGCTGTCCTCGTTGGCCACCCCGATGACGTCGGCCGTCACGATTCCGTCCTTGATGGCAAACTTGATGCCTTTCCCGAACACTGAGGGGACGGCTGCGAATCTCAGCTGCTTTGCTCCTTCGGAGCACTTGCCGTCGCTGTACCGGGGTGTCATGGGAAGCTGGTCCAAGGATATAAAGTTTCGGAGTTGCTTTTGTAGCTCACATTGAATGCCAAGGATAGTCTGGAAAGGAAAATACCAATCAAGATTGCAGGCAAGGTACCCTGAAGTTCATTATAGTATCTCACCCTACTCATCTCTTAATTGCTTAGAACGGATCTTCAATTTGTTTGGAAAGTATCGTGCACACCTACAGAACCTGGGCACATGCACAGGCTTTTTAATTGCTTATGGTAGTGCCTTCTATCTCTTGGGCTCCTTCATTTCTAGGAAATATCTACTGTTTATCACAAATGCTCTTTTTGTATTTGCTCTTTTTATTTTTTCCTCCCCCCTGAACTGTTACTCCAATGGCTGGTTTTTCAGCTCTTAGCTGTTCAGGGAAATCTGAATTCAAAGCCATGCCCTTTTCACATGGTTCTGCTTAGTCACTGTGTGTTTAATTACATCTTCTGCAGAACAGTGGTAATGAATTTTATAGCCCATTCTTTAGGGAAAGCAGGTTGGGAAGGTCTGGAGACACTAGAATAATAAGCAAGTATATCACATCTGTAGATCTTGCTCCCCATTAAGGCTAGAAGAAAATTCACTCCAACCCTCTCTTTATATTTTAACACTACACCTTATCACTACATCTTTTCTGTGCCTTGGAAAAGCTTAATGTCTCAGTGATAATTTTCCATGGACATGCTCTGACATCTGGCATGAGCTCTGACCCTCCAGCCTTCTGCACTTGGTGGATGGTAACTGTCCTAAATGCTAGGAACATGAATGTGAACTCTCAAATGCTCTGTCCTTCTCTTTCCTGACTACAATAGAGGAAAGGCATCTTTACAAAATCCTATGTCTTTGTTAACAGATGCTCATATGCCAAATGTGAATGCCTGCTCAAAGAATCAGTAGTCACGTTGATTGCTGGACTCTGGTAGCTGCTATCTGGCTGTTACTGAAAACAAGCCCTGGAGAAAGGCTAAGATTTACAGACCCCTTACAAATCCACAGCAGCATTTCTGCTTCCTGCAATAATTATGCAGAGGTACTGGCTTGTGAAGCTGTTTATACCCTCAGTGATTTTCCAGTGCCTGTGGCATCTTTGCTAACGAAGATGAAAATCTGCTGGTTTAGTTTGTTAATTCCACAAGATTTTCTGTGGTTTTTTTTTTCAATATTGAAACACTTCCACCCTTTTGCCTCTCCTGCGCCTCAAGTTTGGTTATTTTCTCTATAAATAGCTGCAAATTTTCTTCACCATGTTGTTAAAAGCTTCTCCTTGAACCTCTCCTCCCCTCTGATGCCAGTACATAATTAACAACATTCAAGTTTCTAGCATTCTTAAACAGTTTACTTTGCCTATTATGTCAAAAGATACAGTCACATTTTTTTCCTTGGTATCCAGTATTTTCTACTAAAACTCCTTAATTTAGTATTAAAAGCTGCTGAAGAGAATGTTTGCTAACCTTTCCAGGATCCCACTCCTGGGTTTTTGTTTGGAGCTGCAGAAGTTCGTATGTTGTCCCCAAAGCTTCTATCTCTGGTTTTGGGAATCCAGGCAGCACATTGTGCAACTGGAAACCAAACAGCTCCAGCCAACTTCCGATGTCTACAAAACAAGAAAAGGATGCTGGCAAAAAGGCTCATAAATCCTAGAAAAAGTGAGAGCAGTCTGCAGAAATTCCAGCTATGCAGAAATAATGATTTCACATCAATTTATGTTTCCTGCACCAGCTACAGCTTTTATTGTAGCAAAGAAATTATTTGGTTACAAAGCATAGCTATACTCAAATCAATAGTGTTCCCTCTATCTATTTATAATAGAAAAAATTCAAATTAAGCTGCTTCCATTCTTCCCCTAATTTTAGCACTGAGAGAAAAGCAACAGAAGCAGCTATTAATTATTTTCTTGGTTACCATAAATGTTAAAGAAAACAGATCAAGCTCAGTAAGATGCAATCTATTAAGGAAATTGCTTCAATGGATTTTAGATTAGCGACTTTTTGTATGCAGAAGATTTCCAGACTGTTGACTCCATACCACAACTGGAGAAAAAGTTTTATTTTTGTTACACACGTTTTCATGAGAGACAGGTTGCTTTTACCTGTGGTGTACTTGGCAACGTCTTGGATTTTGCCAACGGGGTAATTATTCTCAAAGGAGTAGAGGTTAAAGGGTTGTGGGACAGCATTCAGGTGCTTCCATATTCGGTGATTTGGGGTTGTCCAGCGCCCAGCAATGACATCGTAGTCCCTCTGCCCCAGGTGAACCAATTTAGTGAGAGGATCATAGAGCCCTCCATGAAAACCAATGATGACCTCAAAATCTGGGTTAGTGTCCTGGTAGATCTCTCCGTATGGGGTGTACAAAATCTCTTTTATGACTTGGCCTCGACTGCTAAACACAGCTAGAGGTGTCCCAGTGTTATCACAAGCAACATAATATTCTTCTCCGCTGCTTAATTCCATTGCAATGAGATGGCCTTGCAGATCATAATAGAGGGATGTTATTTCTGAGCTAGTGTGATTGTACAAGTGAGTAACTCTTATTGGGTTGGAGAGATCAGCATAAAAGAACTGTAAGTGTTGTCCTAGGCTTGATTTGCTTGCAACTCGTCTTCCCAGCCCATCATAACAGTACTGCACAGTCCAGCCAGACACTTTGTTATAGGCTTTGTTCAGCAAACCATTAGAGTTGTACTCAAAGATCTCATTGCCCCTTTGCCTGAGGAACCCATCCTCGTCCATTTTGTACTGGATCTCCCCGAGCCTGGTGATGCGGTCGCGGAGGTCGTACCTCAGCGGGGTGAGGCGCGCGCTGTTCCCGTGGCTCAGCAGGTTGATGTTGCCATTGAGGTCGTAGCTGTAGCGCCACTGGGTTTTGTCATTGACAGACACGGTCTGCAGCTGCCCGTCGGGGTCATACTCATAGAAATACCTGGTAATGTTGGCGTCCACGCCCACACGGATGTCGCAGATCACCATGCGGCCCATGCTGTCGTACTGGATGGTCATCCAGTAAGCAATGGACTTGAGGATTTCATACTGCACCTCAATCACCTGCCCGTTGGCACTGAAGATTTTGGTGTGCTTCATCACAGTGGTGGTTATAACCTGGTTCAGATCATAGTTGATGACACTGAACTTCCCGAACTGCTCGGTCCTGCCGGAAACGTCGACGTAGCGGTAGAGGTCGATGGGCAGGGGCGTCTCGTTGATCATGGCCTGCATGCTGGTGACACGGAAGTTGTTGTAGCTGTAGTCAAACCTGGCGTTCACCAGCCCTTCCTCACTAAACCTGAAGATCTGGCGACCAATAAGGGGCCCTGTCCAAAACAAATGCGAGAAAGAGGAAAAACAGGAAGAATAATGAATTATGCCCCTGGTTTACTTACCCTACAGATCTAGGACAGACAGGACATGACCCCAGGCATGGCCTTTAGCCTTACTACTCCTTAGCTGTCTCAGAAAATACCATTAACTAAGGATATGTTAGACTCTTCTCTCACAAACATTTATTAATGCTTGCTCCACAAACTATTTATATTTTATTAATATTTGTTCAAATGAATGCGGCTTTATTATAATTATGATTTCTATTTACTTACAAGATAATTCTAAACCAAATTTATTTCACGTGGTGATTTCCTTCCTCATATAAGCAGTCCTTTTGAATTTATGTTATATTACGGTGCAAACAGGGAAACTTGAAAATACAAACAATAAACCAACTTGATTTAGTATTTAGCAAATATCCACACAGAGGAATAAAACCAACAAAACATTCTAAGAGCTATTCCATACCAAGCAATAAAAAGAAAACTGTATTTCAAGCGGGACAGCTATATTCACCTATGGACACAGACGGAGAGATATACACATATATTTTTCTAGTGAAACATAAAATACAAGAAGCTGTAGACATAAAAATATAATGGAGTTTTGTGCCAGGTAAGATCAGGGTGTTGCGAGTGAGGAAAAAGTGCAACATCTTAAGGAGCCAAAAGCTTTAGCCAAGTAGCCACAGTGAGACCAACCTGCCTGCCTGTATCTGATGGTGCACATAAACCTGTTGGGCATTAGATGTAAGTACAAGATCGGGGTGTTGTGAGTGAGGAATGAGCATCACCTTCTAAGGAGCAAAAAAACTTCAGCAAAGCACCCACGGTGGGACCAACCTGTCTGCCTGTATCTGATGGTGCAGATGAACCCGTCGTGCATCAGATGGATGGTCTTGATGACGCCGGAGGACTCCTCGTAGGTGAAGGTGACCTGTGTGGTGTCGTAGAGGATCTCGGAGAGCCGTGCCTGCCGGGTGTACCTGTAGAGGACCCTGCGGCCGGTGCCGGGGTAGAGGGTCTGCAGCAGGCGGCCGTCGCGGGCGCGGTCCTGCAGCCACGCGGCGCCGCTGTCCGGGGGCGTGTAGATGTTGCGGTAGTAGCCCACGGAGAGCACGGTCTGCAGGGCGTGCCGCACCATGCTGGGCATCGTCACCGACTGCAGCGCCAGGGACTGGTCGTACTCGAAGATGTAGCGGCGCTGGCTGTGCAGCAGCAGCATCACCGACTGCAACAGACAGCAGTGGCACAGTCAGGCTCCAGACAGGGGCTGCCCAAAGGGCTGTGTGCACCCCGTGCTTTCTGAGCCGGGGCTCTTCCCAAGGGAAACTTTTTAGCGGTTTTCTTTTTCCCAAACAACCCTGTGTAAACAATATTCCTTTCCCATGACACCAGGAGTTGTTTGCTATTTCTGTCACTGAGCCAATGGGAGAGGTGTCAGCCCTATGGACCAATAACGTGCCTCTTAGCCCAGAGTGTTATAAAAGGGCTGAATGAACTGTAAATAAACCTTCTGATTTCTGCTGCCCCCTGACCGGGGTCAAACATCTTTATTTTGTGTCCTATTGCAATAGGTGTGGGCCTGATATTCTGGGTCTGACAGATTTTAGCCTGCTGGCAGCTGCTAACTTTTCCTAAGGAAAAATTTCTCAAGAAAGCTTCTTCTCGAAACAATCTCAGCAAACAACTCTCCTTTCTCCAACCAATCTTTCTCCAGGTGGGGTTTTGCTGTTTCTCTGGTTTAACCAATGGGATCAGAGGGGTGTTGTTCCTATTCACCAACGATGTTCAGTCTGTATCAAAACAGCTTATAAAAAGCATCAAGAATTAGACAATAAAGCTTTTTCTATACTCTTTGCCTCCTAAAACATGTAGAGACTCTCATCTTTGTCTTGTGTCCTACAAAGACAGCCAGGGAGTGCCCAAAGTGGGAATGCTGACACACCCACCCATGGTCACAGTTTGCGCTGACTGACTGTACAATTCCAATGAAGCTTTCTGCTCCAGGAGACCTGGCCACCAAGGTGGTATAAAACAGGAGGAGAATCACATTAAGTCTGGAGGTAAAGGTCTCCAGACTGGAAGGCAGATGTGGCTCTCAGTAGCCTTTTAGCCTCATACTGACTGGCTACGTTGCTTTGGAATATTTAAGGCGTCCTCTCAGGAAGCAAAAACAGAGGGAACCTCTTCCTCACACACAGGCAGAGCATCTGCACCAGCAGATGTGTCTAGAGCAGCTGGAAAGGAGAAACTGCATGTACAAGGTGTTCAGCTTTTATTGGCAATCTGCTTATCCCCAGCACAGACCTAGCCCTTTTCCTGTGTATCTTCTTTTAAATACACATCGCCCCAGAGTTCCTGATATCTCCATGCTTACAGATGGATGGAAGAACTCTGCAGACTCTTTGGTGTGACTGCTTCTATTGCTTATTTTTAATGTTTACAAAGAATCTGATTTCTATGCAGGTACTTGGTATTTGCCCTGTGTTGGTTAATTGTGGCTGGCTAATGAAATTTAATTTGCTTATCTGGCAGATGAATGTGCAAGCACAGCAGACTTTTCCTATTGATAATTAAAGTTGGGGTTCTGTACCCCTTCTTACCCACTGTGTAAAGTCACAGTGTCACAGAGCACGAGCTGCCTGGTGAGCAGTCACTGCTGAAACAAAGATAATGAAAACACACAATGAAAATATAAGGGGGAACTCTGTAGCCTTCCCCCAGCTCTACAAGTGGACCAGAGCACTGCCCATTTATTCCTTGCCTCATCTGAGTTGTGCTGAAGGACTGACACTGCCCAGCTCCTAGCCCACAGCTCAGACCTACCAGGCACTAAGCAAACCTGTCAGGCTTCTGCAGGACTGAGACATGCTACAAAACAAAGTCTACATGGAACAGCATCACTGCTTTGTCATGGAGTATTGGGGAAAGAAGTCAGACAAACAGGAGATCTTTCCCCCTCTAAGCTCAAAAATTTCTAGGAAGAAAACACGGTAAGATCAGCCCTGCAGGGTGTTCAGTAACCCTGGCCCTGAGCCACTTTGCTCTGACAAACCAACTGCCCAATTCACAGGGCCAGAGACAGGCTCAGCCCTGGCCATCCTCTCTGCAGCCCCAGCCCCTGCCTGCCCCCCTCCTTGCTCTTGGCAGAAGACCCCTGTCACCTGTCCAGCAGCCAGAGAGCATCAGCACATGCCACTGCTGCCCTGTGCCCGCTGGTGACCACAGACCTTCCCCCAGCACTGTCTGATCACTTCACTGCTGCTCTGGCAGCCATCTCCAACATGCACCGCGTTGGTTTTGTTGTGTTTCCTAAAGTCAGGAGTCTCCAGCCTGCACTAAACCACTGGTGAGCTCTCTCCTAGCACTGCTCTGACACCTCTCTCTGTATACTGCTCCCGGGCCTGCTTTTAAGCTGTCTGCCTTTGACAGGGTATGAATAACAAGATCAGAAACACCTCCAATATAACTTTAGTGCCCCTGTGTACCATCTTTACAGCACTTTGTGGCTTTTTCACTTTTGTCCAGGATAGTAAAAAGATAGACAGTACAAGGGCTGCAGACTGAGAATCCTCTCAAGCCTTTTAGAGGATACCATAAAGAGAAAAAAAAATAAATTCCCAATTCATCCTAATAATATTACAATAGATTTTTCAACTCTGCA
Organism: Sylvia atricapilla; assembly: GCF_009819655.1. Taxonomy (NCBI): domain Eukaryota; kingdom Metazoa; phylum Chordata; class Aves; order Passeriformes; family Sylviidae; genus Sylvia; species Sylvia atricapilla. The sequence goes on along the minus strand of NC_089160.1, from coordinate 9,195,337 downwards.
CAAATTGGGTTCTAATTGTTTTAAAGGATTTCAGAAGGTAGCTCATAAAACACCCCAAAATGGGTCATTTCATTAAAGCAGCCAGAGCCTGGTCAACCACAAAATGATTGATGTGTGGTGTAAGATAAACAGCCAGTGGCCAATTACTGGGAGCTCTGCTGGGAACAGACAAATGCTGAGCACCACCACTAGATGTCATTTCTGTCCAACACACACACGCAGACACTCATCTGTTCTGTCTGCCAGATTTTGGAAGCCAGCTTGGAGTATTCAGGGGATTTTATAACAGCATTAACTAATTGAGGAAAGTGACCAAACAAGAGGAACTGAATCTCATCAGTAAGAATTATTTACAATGCTGATGTTGTAGTGCTTTTTAAAACCTTAATTATCTGAGCTAATTTTGTAAGGGGCAGAGATTTCTGAAGATGTACAATTAGCTCATCAAGTGATAAAAATGAAGAATTAAATAACTAAGAATTGGAAGAGAGCTGTATAATTGATTTTTTTTATGTAGGGAATTATTGGGTCCTACAAGTCTTCAGACAACCTTTACCAATCATTACATAATTAACACAATGAGTTATTGACTTTAATGGAGCCACAAAGTTATATTTCAATGTCTAATTTTGACAGGGAATTCATCTTTCTTTGGCACAAGGAACAACAGTCATGGAAATACATTAAATAACTGGGAGATTATTGTCCATGGTGTGAATGGCTTTCCATAATTTTAATGACAAGTTACAGCATTACCCCAGCTGCTACCTGAACCATGAAGCTTTTGCCACTTGCTTCTACCAGATCAGGATTTGGCCTTTTGTGTAGAATTCTAGAATAACATAAATTATATGACTTTATTTATGAGCTCATCATAAACTAAAAACAGACAAAATGGTTTGGAAAGATAAGAAGCATAAATCTTTCCAAAACAGGTCCAAAGAAAAAAAGAAGAGATTCCTCCAAAAGGTACACTGCTCAAATATTTGAAAGCTGTATGAAATGCCTGTTTACTTGTAATTTGCAGAAGAGCATTCAGACAAAAAAAGCCCTGACAAATTTATCTGAGACAAACTTCTGAAGCTCCTGGGGTTCGCCAATCTTGTTAACACATGCAAGAACCACACTGCATGCAGACAAGGAGGAATCACATTTTTATGCCTTTTCCAGTCTTGATCTTTTTTTTCCACTGGGTTAGGTTTAAGTTTTTTGAGGATCAAGCTTAAATACACTGAAAATAAACACAGCACAGTTTATCTTAAAAGTACACATTTGGAACTCTTTCATATGGAAGTAACTTCAAAGTCACTGGATTTCCTGGGTGGATTTCCTCCTGTCAATGTTACCTCTTCTGCCCCTCAGCCTCCAGGGCCTTGTCCTGTGGTTTACAGGTTCAGAGAAAATGTTCTGCTAGCTCAGGGTGCAGCGGATGGTCCAAGGTGCTGCTAGTTAAAAAACCTGGAATATGAGCTCGCACTGAGTTCTGAAAGCTTTAAGAATACAGACTGGCTTTCTGGTTTTGAGAGACAAGACCAAACAAAATGCTACTTCAGAGGAAGATGTTCCTCCTTGGCTTGTACAATATTTATCTCCATATTTTGTGACCATTGCCTCTAGACATGCATGGAACTTACAACAGTCAGGGAATTTAGATGTGAAGTCACCATAAAAGCAGAGCAATAACTCATTTCACATTAATATTTCCCAAACAAATGGCCCCCATGAATACTGCAGTAAGCTTTCTCCTCACAGGATCAATCCCTTGTTTAAAATACAGCATTGAATAGGGAAGCTTGTGCTTATGGGTTTCTAATTTTGGCTTAAAAGAACTCTGTTTGTGGGGAGAAAAAAGTTCTCTTTCAGGACTGTGATCTTTCTGTTATCCAGAGTAGCAACATGGTTTTCAGCATGGGTGTCCTTTGGTCACCTGAAGTCAGACTGAAAGCAGAAAATTGTTTTGACCCACCAATTAAACAAACCTGAGCTGCTGAAAACTTTCTTCAGAACTAAACTGTGTCAGGTTTGAGCAGGTGACATGTAGGTCTGAGCATACCCAGAGACACTTTTATCTAGTTAGGTCATTCTATGCATTTTCTCTTTTAAAAGTCTTAACTACTCTTGGCAAGAGGCAGCATCACAATATAGTTCAAAACAAAATATAAAAAATAAATAGAATATAAAAATTAAATACAATATAAAATTAAACACAATAAAACAAAACAAACAAATAAATAAAATATAATAAACCCAAATATTTTCTTTTTCCTTGGCACAACCCCCAAATGTAAAATTAATTTACCTTTTCTAGATACGTGTAACTCCATATTTTACCATCTGCCCACGTTCTGGAAACGATGTTCCCACTGGGATCATACTCCATTTTCTCAGTCCAGGGCCCTCTCTGGATGAAGGTGACCAGGCCAGAGTGTGAGTAGGTGATGTTGACCTCGTTGTACTTGCTGAGGGGGGACCAGAGCACGGGCCGCCCGCTCTGGTCGTACATGATGCGCAGGGTGAACTTCCGATGGTCGTCGTAAATCTTCCCCGTCCTGGTGACGTGGTCAAAGTCAATGGAGAGCAGGTTCCTGTTGTGGGTCTGAACACAAAGGAGCAGCAGGGTAAGAGCACAGTGCACAGGCAGCACAGACACGTCGGTGTCAGCCCTAATCAGAGTCAGCAATGCTCTCACACTGTGACCTGGCCCTTGCTGAAGACAAGAAAATTGAGAAGATTCAGATGAGAAACAGAAGGACAAAAAAAACCCCTGTTCCTTGCATTCAGTGTTATTATATTTGGCATTACAGGATGTTTGTACGTGCTAAATCCTCACCTCTGCTCTCACCTTTTCCTGAGCTTTTCTCAGCTGTGGATGACATTGTTGACTCCAGCCAGGGACGTGTAGTTAAGCCCACAAACTAAGAAAGATCTACCACCTCCCATCCTGTGCTGAGCTCTGTGAACAGTGACAGGTCAGGGACAGCCCTCCCAGCCCAGGTGACACCCTGGTGCTGCAGAGGGCAGAGCTGTGCCTGCAGCCCCTGCACGCCCTGCTCACCACAGGTCCTTGTCCCAGTGACACCAGTGTGTCACTCCCACACTCCCGGCAGCCAGCAGCTGTGCCTGGCACTGGCCACGTTCCCTGTGGTAGCTCTCCCCACACCTGGGGGCAGCAGCTCGCTGTGCCTGACACAGACAACACAGCCCAGTGCTCAATTTGAAATCAAGTTCAAACCTGAGCCAGATCCATGAAGACAAAATACATTTATCCAGTGCTATCATCATCTGCCTCCTGAGATCATTCGGTCACTGGGAAATCTCTATTAAACACCATTTCAATCAGAAATATAATTTAGGGAACCATAAAGTATTGTTCATTGACATGTCTTTTTCAGATCAATGCCCCATGTGCTTGTTGCATTAATCTCCCACATTTTATCTGCTCACTCTGTTCCATGAATAACTTCCCACAGCACAGACAGTGCAAGGCAGGTGTCAGCACAGAGCCTCTTCCTCCTCCCTCAGACCTGGAGGCACAGCCACCAAGGAAATGGTTAATTAACTCTGGTTAATAATTCAGGATGTGATTACAATGAACATTTCTTTCTCCTTCCTCTTTCCGTTTTTAGATACAAAATAATCTGAGGATCTAGAAGAAGCAGGTGTTCTTCCTTCAACCAGCATTTCTGGAGTTTTATATACACACAAGTCTAACTTTAATAGTGTTCATTTACAATAGCTGTAAAATACCTATATACCCCTATAGACTGCTGGAACTCTCACAATTTATGCTTTAATGATAGTTAAGGAGCCCAAGCAAAATGTCATGCTCAGTTCAACTACATTTACTTGTATACAGACTGATGGTTTAAGTTTAATATAATATATTTTTTAGCAAACTTCTTAAAATTTCTGAAAAAAAATCCTCTTGGTGGCAAAATAACTGAAAAGCAAGCAGGGGGTATACCCTAAGTCATATTCATTTAGGTTCTATGTACATGTTTAATGTTCTTATTGCTATTATTATCTTGGTAGAATGCAGTTAGGAGAAAGAAGAGCCTCGAATACAGATTGCTTGCAAGCTGAATTCCAGAGACTATACAACAAATAAGAATGAAAACCAAATAGAGGCAGAATTAGCAGCCAAGTGGAAAGCAGCAGTAATTGAAAACTCACAGAGTTAAAATAAGGTTAAAATACTTCCCTTATACTGCACATTTTATGTCTCATTTGTTTACTTTCTTATATTAAAGTTAAGTTTAACAGCCTTCTCAAGGCAACACAGGCTCATAAATGGGTAGGAGGACTCATCTCAACGTCCCATTGACAAGCTGATTTCAAATTCCAGTGGCTTCATGAAACGACTCCTCCAAGACACATAAAGCACAGCGAGGAGCCCCCCGAGAGTGGCTGAACTTGTGAGGCTGCTGTGAGCCAGGGAAAAAGTGCTCCCAGTGTCAGGCTGGAGGACCAGCTCAGGAAAACAGGGAGAAAATTCAGCTGACTTCAATAATTGTCAGAAGTGCATAAAAAGATATATTTTTAAACATTTGTTGACTCTACTTCCATTAGTTTTTTAGCTAGAAATTCTGCAGTGTAAGTAGCAAATAAACGTGCACTTCTCCTGCTTTCATTTCCCTGTCCACTCTGCCTGATGTGTAAGTCAGAGCAGATAATTGCATCCTTTCTTTGTCTGTGTTTTGATCTGAGCCAATGCAAACTCACACACTCTGGCAGAGGACTTGGTCCCATCTAGAATTTGCTGTAAGACTGCTAAATAAAGGGAGATCATTTGCTAAGTGCAGTAATGAACATGGCTGGCAAAGCCTGGGTCTGCAGGACTTTTGAACCGAGGCCAGTGAGTTACTTCTGTTGTTTGTTATTAAAAAAATAGATTTAAAAAAAGAGGCAAAAAATAAGTAAGGCTGGCCAAGCATTCAATTTTCAATTTTGCAGACATTCAGTTATAAAACCTGGACTGCATCCAATGCCACGTTCCTCAAGTTATGCAAAAGTCAGGAGGGAGCAGAGCTGCATTCTAATCAGTGCATTACTATGCATCATGCTCATCAGATTTAACAGCAGCCTTTGCTTCATTTTCAGAAGTCAATTAAAATAGCAGTTCAATTGATAAAAAAGAAGTCTTGCTAGATTAAGATTGATGTTAAAATGCCTGATTGTACGTAGATTTATTATTAATATAAAATGCATACATGCCCACAGACTGTTTTATGTACGTTCAGGAAGCGCTGGGGCAAGCAGTTCTTCACTTAAAGGAAACCTGTGGTTAATTTCTGCTTCCCACATTGATTCAGAGCCTGAGATAAAGCTAGATGACTGTTCCAGCGTTTCAGTTAACTTACTCACTTCTGTGCCATCTCTAGAGCAGAATTCACACCATGCAGAAACCCAACTTTTTAAAGCCCAGTGTTCCCAGCATTATTCAGAACATGTAACAGGGGCTCCTTTCCAAAACTGGGAATAACACTGATAGAGTGACATGCTCTCATGATGCTTGCTAATTGCTATTAGAATTAAAAAAGTTAGGACCAGGCAGAGAAGGAAAAGCTTTATTCTCTTTCTTCTCTTCAAGTAGGTCATCCTTTATCTCGTCCCCAGCTACCTGCCTTCCAATTTATACCTTTTAGCAGTCAAAGCCGTTTGTTTCACTGATGGTATCAGGACTGATTTCTAACTAACATCTTTATACCTCATTTCTATGCTGTTTTTTTTTTTCCTTTCTCAGAAAACTCTTCCATTGTGCTGGTTTTTTTTTTCTTTAACTGAGGGCTCCTGCAAGTCTGTTCATTTCCACTGAGAACTGCTCCAATCCCCAGAGCTTTTCTCTACATGTATTTTCAAAGTTCAGCACAGTTCTTTCTGCCCTACATTGCAAGCTTTCTAACACACTTCCTATTGTGCCAGGCATGGCATATTAAGTGTTTAAATACTTTCTTTTAAAAATATAACTCTCTAAAAGTTTTCAGAAGGTCTGTCCAGAATCTCATCCAGCATAATGACTTTCAATGATGCCTTTTTTTTTTCCCAGCAGCACTCAAGGAGCTGTGCACAGTAAGTCCTAAATCCATTTCATTATTGGGTATACTGCTTCAAACACACTATAGGATGGTGCTTTTGTCCCTGCTGTGCTCCATTTCCTATAATCCCCAAGAAAAGAGAGCTGTCTCTGGGCAGACTCCTTTGCTGCACTGTTCCAGCTCCTTCCATCTCCACTGACTCTCCATTCCAGCAGCATCTCAGTGCTAAAGATGAGCTCCAGGATCCAGATATTTCTGCTCTTCTCCAAAGTCCTTCTTCATGCTGTTGCCAGCCTCAGAAGTCCACCTGTCCCTTTCTCTTGTGCCTATTTACATGGTGGCTCCTTTGTGCAGAACACAATTGGACCTGATGATCTTAAGAGATCAAATATAAATGATTCTGTGATTCTAACATTTCTCCTCCTTTCCGCTCTGAAATCCTCCTTTCAGAGGAGCCTGTGCTATCACCAGGCTCTCTTCAGTCTCCCCTGCCAGAGCAAGAGTCCTAGAGCTCAGGACAGCCAAGGGAGTCAGCACAGGCAGCTGGCCTGTCCTTCTGGGCAGGCAGGGACAATCCCTGTCCTCTGGGTCTTGGATAGGTGGAAAAGGACACAGCTTACAGAAATAGGAATGCAATGGTCAAGAGCTGTGCTGCTGGTACACACTTTCAGAAGGGCAAAGGGTAAAAGACATCAGCATACCAAAATTATTCTTATGCTGGTCTTTCACCTTCCATCCTCTCTCTGGATGAAGGTGAAGAGGGAGAAAGAGGAATACATGAGTGGTTTTCTACACTAACAGCCTATTCCAGAGGTAGGTCCCTCAGTTACCTCTGCATACCTTCAGTGCTGCAATATTTCCATGACCATCCTATCCCTCCTGCCAGAATCCATTTCATTTTTTTTTGCCAGGCAGTGTTAAAGATCACATAAAAACAAGTGAAAATACAAAAGAAACTGCAATTTCAACAACAGAAAACACAAACTGCACAATGGAGAAAGTCTGCAAGATGAAGTAGTTGCATTAAGCAGAATTGTGATGAACAACTAGTCCCTGGCAATGCAAGCAGAATAGATGACTGACTGCAACCTTTCTGTTTATGATCTTTTCACATAAGATTCTTATAGAAAAATGTGCCACCCTGTTATTGAAGCACAAAGTCACACAGAAAGCCTCCAACTGAGGAGGCAACGTGAGCCAAGGAAGGCAGAGTTTGGATCCTGCCATCTTAACATGTTTGTCACTGCTACCTCCCCAGACAGGGCTATCACACTAATTCAGAGAGGGAGGAGGCAGAAGGTGGGCAAGAAGAACTAAAAGAAGCTTTTGCCCACTTGCAAGATCCTAAAAGGTAACTGTGGCTGTCAAATCTGAACAAATCTGAACAGTGCCCTTTCAAAGTGGTGTTTTACATACAGTGCCCAGCCTGGCCAGATCTTCCAAGCCTTGCATTTTTGACTGAGCAGTTGAAAGGCAAACAGATGGTACACTTACAAAAAAATCTATAGTATCTCATAATCAAAATGAGATGGTTTTGATTTTGGTGGTTTTGACAATGCAGAGATTTTAATAACCACCTCTATATTTTCAGAGCTAACAGGTGTACCTTCAGACATAATTCCTATCCAGAAAGGTTGTAGTCAATAGCACAGTATTTTTAAGGCCAAAATTCCCAGTTGTACTATTGGTACAGGCAATTTAAGTGGTATTCATGTGAAAATCAGAACTGGTTTAATAAAAAACCTGTTTAGCAAAGTAGCAATCTCTTTCAGCCATGATGTTATGTAATTAAATGCTGAATGTTGACCATCTGTCATTGTGCTCACAGGTAAAAATAAACCAACGATGCAATGTTAAAGCAAATCTTTCTTGGAGCCCTGGTGGAGCCCAGCCAGAGGGAGCTTTTGGAGCATGTGGCAGGGGCAGAATTAACACACAGCCTGTGTGGATGCACAGGGAGTGAGGCTCTCCATGCCTCTGGGTCACAGCAAAGGAGCTGGCCAGGACAGCCAATGTCACAGCCAAAGTCACAGCCCAAGTGTGTCCTGCAGGAGCCCTGGGCAGCCCCTGGCTCCCCTTGGCTCCCCCAGGACAGGAGGGTATCTGATACATCTGACACAGGCAAAATGTGGCTCCAACTTTGCGGCTGTGCAGAGTAACTTCACACTGCCCTTTGCTCACAGCTTACTCCAAAGCGGTAATTAAGTCCTTAGTTGAAAAAGAAGAGGAAGAAAAGAAGTAATTCTGTCTTGAGGTCAAATCTTACTATCAAAATCAAACAGAGATCAAACATCCCTGAGAGTGTTGGTGGAGTCTGGTTTTGAAATTCATGGCTGGGGCCCACCACTGATCCAAAATTTTCACTCTTACAAAGTATAACGTTTCAACATGATTTTAGTTCAATGACTTTCAAAGGGAACACTGCACTTAAGAAGTGTAAGAGGAAGCCTTACCCTCAGCCTTCTCTCAAATGTAGAGATGTTGCCTTTGGTCTGCTCCCTCCTCTGCCTCCATTCAATGAGATTTGAGTTGTGCTCTCCAGGCAGGGAGATATTGCACTTCCCCAAGGTGGGGCTGACCACCCCTGCCAGGATGTGAGGTTCTGTGTTGAGGGTGATTTCCATCCCGCTGGCAAAGGTGACCCTCAGAGACCCGTCTGGGCTCACCCTGTAGATGTTCTGGGTGTTATCTGTCAGAAAACAACAAAAACCAGGGCTCAGAGAGGAGCTCAGATCTCCAGGTTTACAGCCCAAATGTGAGGCACAGCAGGGCTGAGTTTGTGACCCGGGGAGGTTGCAGACAGCTGAATACCAACTGCAGTGGGAGCTCTGCAAGCTGTAACCTCCAGCCCTCCCAGGTCTGAACAGCTTTTTATTACATTTGGCCTGATGATTTCCATTGTGAAGGTTTCCTGCAGCAGGAATAAAGAACTTTTGCTTTCAGCTTAAAAAGTATGTAAAGCCACAAGCTGAATATTGAGCACTGATATTGTGATGGCCTTTGCACATTGCAGATCCCAACAGGAAAATGTAATGCTTGAACAACTCAAGAGTATCTGAGGTCAAACAAGAGAGCTGTTTTTCAGATATCCAGGATGACAGCCAGTCTCCCATTCTGTTCCTGTGTCACAAAAAGCCTGTCCTCTTCTCCATTAAGAAACCCAAACAAGGACAAAGAGCTCAGATTGATTAAACCATGTAAACCCAGAACTCTGGTGATAAATCTGCAGGTTCTGGAGGAGGACACTGGGGCACCTCCATTAGGCAGAAAGCAGAGGGTTCTTTTGAGATAAATGGTATTACCAGGAAAACACTGTGGTGTCTGCAGGGGTTGAATCCAAATCTAATCCCCAAGGCAGCCACTAGCAGAGGTGGGCTACATTCTCCCCCTGTCACCAGGTCACAGAACTACCAGAAAGAATACACAGCATTGGCCAAACAAAAAATGGCAGTGGAACCTGTCATTCTCCTGGCAAGTATTTCTTAGAATAACAAAGCTCAGTGTGTTACAGTTTAGTCCACGTCCTCCAAATGCTGAAGCAGAAAGCAGCATGTAAAGCCTGGAGACATCAGAGACTTCAATAATTAGATTTTATCCATGGGATCCTTCTAGGAGAAGAATTATTCACTTGTGGCTTGTTTCTAACTGGCAGCCCAGGAGATTTGTAGCTGTGTGTGCTGAAGCAAGGAAGAAACAAAGGAACTAATTCTAATGCCTTTTTATTTTTGGCCAACAGTTGCAAATGCAGTAATGTCTAGGGTTCTAACACAATGGTTAGGGAAGAAATAACAGAAATGCTTCTATTACCTTGTTTTAAAGTATATATTGTAGAGGTAGCTGAGAAGTTTGTGGCTGTGATCACGTTCTCCCTGTTTGAAGTATCAAGTTCCACTCGTGTCAGTTTTTCCACATCACTGTGGAAGCTGCTGACTTCCCCTGTGGGGAAGGTTGCATTGGTCAGGTGCCCATCGGAGTCATACCTGCAGAATGATGTTAAAGAGCCATGAAAACACACCACCACTGTCCTACAGGCACTCCTAAAAGCTGAAAAAATAGTGCAAAAAGAGCAGGAGGCATTGTCACCACTGTGCAGTAAGTAAAAAGGTAAGAATTGCTCCACTTAGTCACTCAAAAATGCATTCAGTACCTGGTCTGAATTCCTGCTTGGAGTCTTTTTCAGTGGTGCTGCATCAAGTACAACTGGGAACAGTGTGGGATGCCAGCTGCAGCACCCGGGCTCTGGCACAGGACTCAGGGCTGCCTGGGGCTCCCAGTGGGCTGCCAGGCAGGAACAAGGCCACTGGAGGTCACTCGGTGCTCAGACATCCACCCACCCCAAACCCGGCAGTTTTGTACCCACCAGACTGAATAAAACCAGTTCTTACCCTCCACGACCCTTAAAAGCTGCCTTCTGTCACAGATGTGTGAGGCACATAATGTGAGTGGTGAATGTAAAAAGGGCCCTAAAGCGTAACCACAGTGATAAAATTACACAGAAATCTGCAGGAAATAAGTTGCCTACATGGGTTTTGCTCTTGTGTTTCATTTCCCATGGGTCTACTTAAATCAGCAGGAACTTCTCACCTAGAATCTGGAGCACCACATTTCAGTTCACCTGAACTTCATCAGTGCTAAAGAAATTCTTGTAGCTCAAGGTACTTGATTATCAATCAGGCCATGTTACCAAAAAGTCAATAATTAATTCCAGAGCTCTGGAGCAGCAATTCTAACAGGTCTTTTCAGTTCTACCAACATATTTCTTCTTTTTGATGGTTCACATGGAAACCAGCACAGAGCATTGCTTGGTGCTTGATATTGTTTCACAATAATGCCTCACATCTTAAAATCTTATTGACGCTGACATGTTTTTATTCACCTCAGACAACTCACTGATATTGCAGAGTATTTGCATGAGCAAAACCAACTCATGTTCATAAAACAGAAACTTATTGTGCAGGTATGAAAGCATAATTAAGTTTTCATGTATTATGAGCTGTCTCCTCTCCCAGACCAAACTGTTCTATCAGCTGGCAGAACTGCACTGCCAATGAAGCCCTTCCAATTCACATCAGCACATGGTATGGCTTTGTCCTTCCCTTTAAGCTATTGGCATAATTCCTTTAGGATCTTTATTTGCCCCTAATTAGTCAGACAAAATCTATATGTCACAAGAAATACTGGTAAAAAAAAAATCAGGATTTTTTTGTCTTCCCTCCAATATAAAAAAAAGAAAAACAGAGCAGCTGTCCTTTTCCAATTAAACACTAAAGAAGGAAGTAGTGACCATCTTGTGGTATTCTGACGACTAAGTTAAAATTAATCAAACATTAAATTCAAAATAATCTCTCTCCTTTTCACCTCTCACTGCCCTTATATATATTGTGTGGCTTATTTACATTCTCCCCTTCTGCTGGTTCTGTGCACGTGGACTGGGTGCCACAGGCAGAGAATAAAACTGACTCAGATCACTACTTCTCATCATCAGAAAACTCCACGAACACCAGGCAGTTATATTTCATTTACTGCTTGATCAAACAGGTATGACAGCTTGGTAGGTTATTTAGATTTGCTACTTTACCACAGAAAATCCCACAAAACTGCATTTTTAAGGTCCAAAAAATATAACTGGTTCATTGCAATGTACTTGTGCTCAAGGCACAGGATCCACCCTCACTAAGGATCCAGCTTTGCTGCGGATGGTGCTGCTGCTGAGTACAAAAAAAATCATTTTCAGCAGTGCAGCTGAGAAAGGGATGGAGAACTCCTGGCTGGCCAGGAAGGGCAGCCCACAGCAGAGGGCTCTCACTCCTGCAGATGGCCCCACTGACCCCAAGGAGGACATGCAGAAAAGGCTCAGTATTGATTCCACAGCGTGAGCATCTAAAGGGTTGGTTTTTTTTTCCTTCCACATTGCTCCAAGAAACTCAGCCCTCTGAGGCCAGGTTCTGTCACCTTCCACATGATGAATAACACCACGCTGGGGCTCAGCTCCTGCAGTGTCCTACCCATACTAATAGGGGTGGAATCATGACATATTTCTTCATGTTAATTTGAGGCTCCGTAATGCCACTGTTAATCATGTCAGTGACCATTTAATCATGCAAATAATTGCAATGATTTCAGTGCTCACATGAGGAAGTGCTCACCAGTATTTGAAAGGCACACATGGGGATATTGCTTCACAATACATTTGCATTTCTATGTGTAGCACAGTTAAGAGTTATATCATTTCGAAGGGAAAGCAGTCTAATCAATTTTTTCAGAGAGTTGTTTCTTGCACGTGTTTTCTTGTCCTTGATTTAATAGAGGCCCAGTGCTTCCTCTCCCCTTTTACAGCTTTAATGACACAATATTAAAAGAAATCTAGATGACTTAAAATTGTACATTAGCTATAATTGTATGCAAGAGCCCTTTCAGCACTTCAATTCCATCAGATTAGAGTAGATGGATGACAAGTACTTTTGTAGGTGGTTTTCTACCACTTAATAATTTCCCTCTGCAAGTGAATCTGACACAGAGGTAGATGTTCTGAACAGGTCATTATCTTTGCTCATATTCCCAAGTATGTGTGATATGTGTTGTTAAACAATCTCATCCCTATTTCAGCTTGGCAGTGCCATGGGTCGAACTTTTGGATGTGAATGCAAATCTGGCTTAAGCACAGAAGATGATTTCAAGCAATTTGAAAGTTGCTCTTAGTTCCAATGCTACATTCTCACAGTGCTTACAAGCAATTCATATATATATATATAGGTAAACCTTTCAAACAGTTCTAATTTTCAACCTGAAATGGGCTGTCAGTACAGAATGTGACCTCCCTGGAAAACAGTATCTGGGTAGAATACAACTAAGGCCATCACAGCCCATGAGCCATTCATGGCAGCAGGTGAGCAGCACCTCCTGAAAGCACCAATTCGAGCACAGAGCTGCTGACAGCCCACTGCCCCTCTGACTGCAGCAGGTCAGACTCTGAACACATCCTGGGCTCATGAACCAACACATTCTGTGTTCCAGTCACTGAGGAATTTGTAATGTATCGTGAAAATGACTTAAGATACTGGATTGAACATAAACACTAATGACACGATTTTATTTAATGAACATTATTTAATTCTGTTGCTGTTTCTGTCGTGCTGAAGTTGTAATTCTGTTAATTTTCCATGACTGATTGAAGGCTGGCCGGAGTGTGTGGTCATGCAAAGCCTGGACAACTCAAAGCCTGGGTGAGGACAGTGTTACCCAGCCTGTAGTTAAAGCTACTTAATTTAGCAAAACCTCTCTGTGTTAATCACATACATCATATAAATCCTCCCAAGGCATAGGTACTTCCTCATGAATAAATCTACACTACATACAGTGGGAGGCACCTGCAAGCAGGTAAAGTCCTTTTAAAAGATCTTTCAACATTTGAGCCGTACTTTAAAAAGAGGAACAAGCAATGGTTGTGTGAAATGGTTTATGCTCAATGTCAGTGGGACAGAATGCCAGCACTGAAAGGCACATGACTAAAAATAATCTGCTCTCCCCTGCTCTAACAATGAAGCCCTGCTACAAGGCCTGCTGATCAGCATTTTAATGGACATGACTTGGAGCTGCTCTAAAGGCCCTTTGAAAGTGCCATTGGCCCGTGGCCTGGACTGACACCAGCATCAAGTGGGGATATAAATGGCCAACTCTCAGCACTGAAATTATTAAAAAGAAGCATACATACATTTACAGTCAGCTCTGTTTATAAAAGGTGACTCTGATCACCGTTTGAAGAGCACCAGGGTAACAGTGAGCTTTGTGCTGGTGCAGAGACAGTTTAGATTTCCACCAATAGATGTTTGATAATGATAACTGAACAGGAAGATCCTGTATGCTTTTGTTTTCCCATGTATTGTAAGAAAGGCCCTCTCTAATGGCTTATATGCCCACCCTATTAATTTAGTCTTTGGCAGAATAATAGAGAACAGGATGAAGAAACATCCTGTTGAATAAAAAACCCACATACTGGGCAGCATTTTCTCTGCCTTTATCCTACTTCCATTTGAAGAAATTACAATTCTAAAATCCTGTAATGACAGGGACTCTACTACCTTTCCAGGTGACTCAGGCAGTAAGTAACTCACTTCTTACCAATGTGCTTTTTGTCCCAGCCTCACCTGGATGGTTTTCATTTCAGATTTTGACCATGAACTCCTATGCTCCACTATTATCCTCCCTAAGGACTCTGAATTAGGGATGTGATTTCCATCCTGCACTTGTTGCATCCTCAAACAGGGATTATGACAATTAATTACCAATAATGAGAAATCCTGATACAACACACCTCTTTATAAATCAAAAATGAACTTTCTCTTGGGTTGTTCTTTCTCTGGGACCAGACTGGGATGTTCTGACTCCATCTTTAACTGTCTTGTCTCAATATCCTGTTTATGAAGCCTTTCCTACCCCCCTTACATACAGCCTTTTGCTATTACATATCCTTTTGCTATTATTATATATCTTCCTCCCCTGCTGATAGAGACAAGCTCACTCTTGTCTTTGAATTCCACTGAGATCCTCAATTTCCTTTGCAACACTCCCTTCTCTGATGAGTATGCTAATTTCTCCCTTTCTGCCCTCCTCAGGAATTTTTCAAATTCCTGATTCATACCACAACTTTCCTGTACCCCTTAAGTGACAAAAAAAAAAAAAAAAATCTCTTCATTTAGAGAAACAGATTCTCAACAAGAAAGTGCAAATGAAGTGTAATTTCAGGCAATTTCTGCTGCACTTAACAGGCACTGTGCACAGAGCATTTACATATGACAGGTTTAGGCACCTAAGAAATGTCAGTGCCTGTGCAACAGCACTGCTTGTCCTGTCTCACACAGTGTTAGTAGCAGGGTGACTAGAGCTGTCTAAAAAAGTATCAGTGTTTAAAATGACTAGGTGACTAAATGTTTAAACGATTAGAGCTGTCTAAGAAAGTTTCAGCGCTCACTTAAAATAAGAGTTTAATGTCTGGACTTACTCATACACGGTCGTCCATCCGTTCTCATCACTCTTGGTGGCCAGAAGCCCCGTGTTGCCCGGGTACGTCATCAGGGCCAGGTTGTAGCCCTGGGCATAGACCCTTTTGAGGACCCCGTTGCTGCTGATGGTGAGCCAGTAGACCTGTCCCCCGGGCACCACCACCCAGAGGGGCAGCCCACCCGTGTCCCTGCGGATGTGAACCGCGCCGCCGCTGCTGCTGCTGACGGTGCCCAGCTCGCCGTCGGCGCCGTAGGAGAAGTTGTAGATGTAGTCCCTGGTGATGAGGTTGAGGGTGTGCAGGTGGGTGCCGTTGATGGTGAACTGGTAGAGCTCCTGGTCGGCGGGGGAGGCGATCTCGTACAGGTGGCCGTCGCTCAGGTGCGCGCTGTTGCGGCGCACGGCGCGGATGCGCACGTTGCCCAGGTCGGCCACCAGCAGCGTGTCATCAGGGGACACTGCCAGGGAGGAAGGGGCCTTCAGCTTGGCATCTTTGGCGTAGCCACCATCACCTGGAGGAGAAATGGCTGTTTTAGTGATCTCTGATGTCCCCGTTTCAGCTGACCCCCAGAGCCTGACACGCTGCTTCTCCTCAGCGTGGACCTGATATCTTCTGAGCCGGGGCTCTTCCCAAGGGAAACTTTTCAGCCGTTTTCCTTTTCCCAAACAACCCTGTGTAAACAATATTCCTTTCCCATGACACCAGGAGTTGTTTGCTATTTCTGTCACTGAGCCAATGGCAGAGGTGTCAGCCCTATGGACCAATAACGTGCCTCTTAGCCCAGTGTGTTATAAAAGGGCTGAATGAACTGTAAATAAACCTTCTGATTTCTTCTCTCCTGACTGCAGTCAAACATCTTTATTTTGTGTCCTATTGCAACACCTCAATATCATTTACTGGTCAATAAAACAATATCCTCTTCCAACTAATTAAATCCCTGTTATCTAAGGTAGGTGCAATTCTAAATTAGTCTTGGTGAAGACAAACAGGAATATAAATTATCTGATTCACAGCATTTTTGCTGAGTCCCAGACCCTGCTGTTCAGAAAAGCTTTAATGCAGAATTGTGGAGGAAAAAAAAAAAACCACAAAAAACCAAACAAACAATCATGACACCTCAGGTTTCATTCCCTACTTACTGTCTGTTGGCATGTCTTTAAAGTAGAACTGTGTTGTGAACAAAAAGAAAATAAACCCCAGTAATTCAGCTAAAATGACACTGAAAGAAAGATTAGTTTATACTTATTAAAAACTCAACACTACAGGAAAACAAAATCAGAACACTAGCCAAAAAGTGCCTTGAGAAACAACTCCTTTCAATATCTCTTGACAATTTATTTGGTTTGTGTCATTTAAGGTTTCAAAAGGATTTTTGCATTATCCTGGGCTGTATGTGTCTATCAAAATGAGTTTACATGAGCAGGATTTCCTGTAACTAGCAAGAAAGCATATTAGACCTCACTCTTAGGGAAAACCACATTACTGTGTGTATTGCTCTCCTTCTCCTGACTGAGGCATGAAATTGCTGGAGTGTCTGAGCACACCCCATGCTTCCTTGGAAATAGAAAAATCAATGGATCTTTTTGCCAAGCTGACCCTGCCTTTCACCAAACCAGGCTCGACCAATCATTAGATTTGCCACAGCTTTTTTTCATTTTTCAGCACTGGGAGTAATTTTCCTCACCAGGAATCCTGTCCAGGGTTCTGTTCCTCACTGGTCTCCTGCAGCCACCATAAAGCTGGCAGCACTTGGCAATGCACAGGAGGCTTTGATTATCATTACAATGCTGGGTCAGCAACCCACCTTTTCTGGAAGACCATTTGCATTTTTTCCTCTCTGTTCTCGACATACTTAATGTTTTCTTGTCAGCAATTAACCTTTTACTTGAAATGAGAGGCTTAAGAATGATGATGACATTATTATGGAGCTGAAGACAGCGGTTCTTACAGATGTCAGGATGGCAACAAACTGCACACCTCTGTATGGGAATGCTGCTGTCTGCCCCAGTCTGTTTTTATGAAATAAAAAGAGCCACACTTTGTTTTGGTGCATGCAGGGCAGTGGCTGTCCTGGTGACAATGTCCAGCAGTGCACTGCAGACCTGGCACTGGCTGCTCCAGTTTAAAACACACAAAGAAAAATGCTGCACAGTGTATGTTTGCACCATTTGGCTGGTGGTGCAGCATGACATGAGTGATAAGAAGGCATAAGCTGATGTATTGCACTTGATATGAAACCCCTTGGCACTCTTCCTGCTGGGCAGGGCTGCCTGTTCCAGGAGCATTTAGGTACAATTTGGTACCATCTTTGACAGGGGCAAATGCAGCTGACATGGCAAGACTAATTCTGAACAGGGTGTAATCACTGTATCAAAGGAGAAAAAGCTAGGAGTATCCTGAAGTTCCTCCAGTGGCAATGGAAGACTCACATCTCAGAAGCCAATGGATTAAATCCACAAAGCTCTGCTGATAAGGCTTTGGGCTTTCCAAGGAAACTGAATCCCTGCTATTCTCTCACAGAATCATAGACTGTGTAGGTTGGAAGAGACCTTCAAGATCACTGATCCCAACCCAGCCCAAACACCTCAACTAGACCACGGCACCGAGTGCCACATCCAGTCTTTAAACACGTCCAGGGGTGGTGACTCCACCACCTCAATTCCCCTTGCTGCTCTGCTGCCCTGCGGCGTTAGCAGCGCTAAATCCAACAGCTGCCAGCCAGGACACAGCGGCATCCTCCCCTCACCCGAGAAGCAGTCGCAGTTGGGGTCGATCTTGCAGTCGCAGTCCGAGGGCGCCCCGGCCACGAGGGAGATCTCCCCGTTGGTGGTGACCTGCTGGATGCGGTTGATCTTCCTCTCGTCGGTCTCGGCGATGTAGAGCACGCCGCTGTGGGACACGGCGATGGCCCGGGCCGACTCCAGCGTGGAGTGTGTGGCCACCCTGGTGAGCAGGAAGTGGTCCATGCCCGGCACCTGGCAGTGGATGGGCCGCCCCGCCACGATGCGCACGCGCCCGCGCTCCGAGATCTGCAGCACGATGTTGTTGTCCAGCACATACAGGGAGTTGTCCAGGGGGTTCACTGTCAGGTCTGTCGGCCACTCCAAACGCACCTGGGAGAAACAGCCAGGGGAAAAAAGGGGAAAAAGAATGGTTAGGGCAGTATGGCAGTTTTATTCATCTCTGGTCACATCATCAAGACACCTCGTGGACCCAATATTTTCTGCGCCTGAGAACTGCTGAGCTCTTCCCAAGGGAAACTTTTCAGCAGTTTTGTTTTTCCCAAACAACCCTGTGTAAACAATATTCCTTTCCCATGACACCAGGAGTTGTTTGCTATTTGTGTCACTGAGCCAATGGCAGAGGTGTCAGCCCTATGGACCAATAACGTGCCTCTTAGCCCAGAGTGTTATAAAAGGGCTGAATGAATTGTAAATAAACCTTCTGATTTCTGCTGTCTCCTGACTGGGGTCAAGCATCTTTATTTTGTGTCCTATTATGACAACACCTGGCAGATTGTCTCAGTGTGGATGCTGACAGCTTGGTCAGAGAGAAATTTTCAAGCACTGGACAGCAAAAAGGCCTGTGAGAGAGAAAGTCAAATAACTTTCCTATACACTGGTCTAGGGAGCTGTGAGAAAGCTCAGTAAAAGAACTTAAAACAATCCTTGTACCTGGTGTTTGTCCTTGTTGTTGATTTGCGAGATGTTTACGAAGGGGTGTAGTTTTTAATTAGCCAATTATGGTGAAGGGTGTTAATTAAAGGACCAATCATGTCCAGTTGTATCAGAACAGTCCATAAAAAGATGCAATTTCTAATTTCTAATTTCTAAACTGTGATATATGGATGGATTCTAAGAAGACTGAGAGTCTGTGTTGCTCATTCAGCCACCTCCAATACAACAGCAACATCTCAGTGTTGCTTCTCCAGTACCTTTAATTAGGTTTGGAACAAATTTCAACAAGCACACTCTTTTCTGAGGTGTCACTCCAGTGTGGAACAAAATTTGATTTGAAAAGTAATTTAGCACCCTCTGAGAGGTATTTGCACAAGTCCATTAAAGCGGGAACTTTATTATACCTATGCAGTCATGCAAATAAAACCACACACTTCACGTCACGCAACATCAGCCAGAAAATTTTCTAGGTCTGAATGTTATTGTTTCAAGGTTGCAGTCAATGCTGGCAGAGTGGAAAACAGTGAGAGGTTGTCAATGTCGTAACACTTTAATTGCCTGTTAGCACAAAAGGAAAATGACATACTAGAAGGGTAGGACACATTTCCACTATTTATTTACTAAGCAAGAAATGTTAACAAGACTTATATGCCACGAGAAATATAAGCTTAATACTCTGTAACAAAATAATACACCAATATATCATACTTTGCAGGATAATGTAGCCAAGCCTAATTATTTATAATGATTTTGCTTTGTGAATTCATTATTTCAGTCATGGATTAAGTAAATTTGTCATACTTAAGGGGAGCTTTTTGCCTTTGTGCAGGTGAGAATGCCAACCAAAGGAAGTTTCAAACCAAGCTGGAGGAAAAAGCTGAAGAATGACCTCACTCATCTGACACCTTCTGCATTGTGATCTGGAGGAATTAAACATGAATCAAATGAAAAGTGGAGCTGCCTGTCAACCTGAAAGACAATGAATACACAGGCTGCTGGTGACAGCACGTGCTGGCCAGAGCTTCCAACTCCTTCTGCTGAGAAAGGATTGCTGAGCTGGGAAACAGCCCCACAGCAGGGCTGGTCCCTCTCTCCAGCTCATGGCCAGTGCAGCATTTGGACTCCAGGTTGTCTCTGGAAAGGTGAGAAAACAATGAGCCGTGCTTTTGTCTGTCTCAGGATGCTGAGTGGAATTTTATCTAAGTGGAATTTTTCTGGTCTAAATATTTCGGAATATAAATCATCAGAAGACAATAATTATCAGCCTAACCTGTAACTTTTATATGCTTTATATGCTACAGAAGCTTTCACCACTTCACTTAGCTATTTGATGCTAGTTTTGCTGATTTTTGCACTGTGCTAATGAAAAGCACGACGAATGCAGAGCTGCTGATGCTGCCACACTGCTGAGCACTGAGCAGCACCATATGGTGCAGAGTGTGCCCATCACCAGCCACCTGCTTGCCTGGGGTCAGCTGGGCAGCCAGGCTGCAATCCAAGTCTCTCCCTTTCTCCAGCATTTCCTGAATAATCTCATTTCCAGAGGTGCGCTGCTGTTTGGTACCTGATGTTTAATACTGTGAGGGCACTGTGGCTGCTGTGTCCCCCGCTGTGTGCTCACCACACAATTCCCAGGGTCCAGGAGCAATCCAGCTCCTCCTTGTGCCCAGTCCTTTGGAGCAGACATCGTCAGAACTGGCATTTAAACTGATGCTGCTGGGCTCAAGATTCCTCCTGAACCAGGTGGTCGAGTCCTTCCAAATGATCTAAATGTGGTGAAGCAGTTGGGAACAGATTCCTCCCGTGCCAGTGCTAATTCCTGTGCACTGTGACTGCCTGGGCTCCACCCTCTGCTCTGCACACCGCTGTCAGCTCCTGCTTCAGCTGACAGACCACTGGGACACCAAATAAAGCTCTTCACCTAACAGCAAAATCTCTACATGGCTTTCTCCAGGAGGCTTGGAAAAAACCCACATTTGCAATGCACCTTTTAATGCAGAAAAACTGCTTTTTCTACCGAAGTAGATGGATTAGTTTCAATGGAAAACAGACACCTTCAAACTTTAAGGGCCTCCACAGATGGCACTGCTGTAAAAATAATCTTTGATTAACTGTAACTAGATTATTCACAATTAAAAATCTGGGACAAACCCATCTATTTTACCATAATGACCTTGCCTAGCACCTGCAATGTTTTGATAGCTGGTTTTCTTTTGTGGACCAGCCCTTGCCCAGCAAATATAATGTGAATTCCTCTCACTGTGAAGGTATGTCTGGTGTCCTGCAGATAAATAGGGTCTGGTTTGGGCCTAAACAACTTTTTCTCTGGTTTATTTGAGGCTGATTTGGTTTACTGAGATAGAAGAAACTCTTATGCAGCTGCACATTTCACTTTGCCTAAAGCTTAACAGCTGTTAACTGCAAGCATATTTGCTTTCATACTGCCCATATCTGTAAAACTAGCTGCAGTGAGGTAAAAATAAATAAAATTTTAGCTGGAAACATCCAAACAACTTTTGTTCCTACACCAGAACTGCTGCCTAGCTCTCTGCTCTGGCAAAGCCAACTGAAGGCTATTCCTACAGCTTCCCTTCTGTCATTTAAAACGGTCATGGATGCATCTGTGGTTACATCTCATCTGAAATATGAAAGGTGGCACACACCTGTCTGGAGATTGCAGCAGAAAAACCAGCTGCTGCACACTGCAAGCTTCTGCTGCTGAAATTGGAGGGGGGAAAAAACCCCCTGAAATAGCCCAGTTAAAATTAAACATACACAATAACACAAATCACTGAGCATTCCTAATCTGAACAAGAAATTCACAGATCTAGAAAAAAATCTGCACTGTTCTTGTCAGGATTGGCCTTCCTGACATCTGAAACTGGTGTAAGATGGGCCTGCTGCTGTCCCACTCCATCCCCTCTCCCAGAGCAGCCAAGGCCAGTTTGTGTGCTCCTACTGAGAGCAGGCTCAGGACAGTTTGCTGGGAAAAAACCTAATCACCTAAATCAGCTTAAGCTGCAGTGTAAGTGCACCCTCAGGTTCACTGTTACCTTGAAAAGTCACTGGTTGTTTACTTCTCGTTAAAGCAAGCTGCCCTCTGGCAGCTTCTGTGACCAAACCATCAGTTGTGCTTCATTCAAAGGCAATAAACACATTACAGAGAAGCACCTCCATTTCCATCTGATACCACTGTGCCTACTGCAAAGCTTTTCCAGACAAAACCTCAGCGAGAGTTAGAATATTGAATCACTTAATATACCTTTAAATTTGAAGCAGCACTTCACAAGTCCATGTAAAAAAGTCCTTTTCCACATATACCTGTTTTTGTTAACTCAAAATCAGGCCAATTCCAAGCATTTTTCTTATATTCAACGGGACTTTTTTTTTTTTTTTTTTTTTTTTTTGAGCAGTGACCAGAAATGGCATTGCTGATTATCCCATTACAAACAACCAGCCAGGGTTTGTTTACTCTTCACGGACTGAAATTTTCAGGTGACAGTTCTGGTTCACAGGAGACTGAGCACATGCAATGGAAATCACTGACAAAAAAAGTGAACCCTTGAGCAATGAGACTTTTTGCATGTAAGTATTACCATGTCAGGTTCTTTGGGAATTCAGCATTTAACTGTCAACATAAAGACTCCAGCTATAGCTAACAATCCATCTCTGCTTTGAGAAGTGCAAAATTAACACCCACTGCTCTGGCTTTCTAACACATTTTTCATGTCCAGTGTTCTGGAAAACGCAAAGTGCACTAAGGGGGCTTTAGTTTAAATGGATTTTCACCAGGAGATCTCACCACGGGCTGCAAAGGAATTTCTGCTCCAGCATCTCCCCTCCTTCTTCACCACCCTGGCCATCTGCAGAGCTGTTCCTCTCACATATTCTCACTCCTCTCTCTTGAGGAGGTTTCTTCTCCTCAGACACATCATCCCAGAGGTGTTACACTGCTGTTAATGCACCAGCATCGGGTCCCTTCTGGGGCCAGCTGCCCCTGGACCCACTGGACTTCTCACAGCCCCTGCTGAGCCAAGGCAAGCCTTTACCACACAATCCCACTCCACCTTCCCTCAGCAAGGTGAACAACTAAATTAACAGTGGGTTTTGGTCAATGGCACTGCTGGGAGAGTCCACAGACACTGAAGCAGACGTGCCTGAAGATGCACACACATCCATGGGTTTGTGAAGTTTGGGAAGAACACGGCTTCACTTTTGGGCCTGAACATATGGATAAAACTTTCAGCACATTTTGTATGACATTTGATGGCTGAGCCATTTTTGGTACTGTTCTAAACAAATCAGATCAAACAATTTATACCCTTCAAATCAAAGTAAGACAAGCAAAGAGGGAAAAATTTATCCTCGTCTGCAAATGTTGGTTTCAAGAACTTAACTGTTTGGTTGTGGGGGTAAATTTCCCTGGTTTAAGTTTCATTTATCATGGATTAAAAGAAGCTGCATAAATCCCTAGAAAGGCTTCACCATTGCTTTGATTTCTTGCCATGCATTGCTTGTTTATTTTGATTCAATTTCACGTAGTAGCATGAAATTCATGCCAAAATTTCCCTGATAGTCCTGACTGATGGATTCCTTCCTATCTGTGCTGCTCAGCTTCAAGCACTTCTGTTTCTGCTACCTCTGCCTTTCTTCACCTCTAGGATAGGAACTTGCAGACCTGCTCATGGCCTCTTCAGCATTTCTCCTTTGCTGCTACCTTCCTTTTCTTAGTCTTTTATTTATCTGAAGAGTCACAGAATATCCTGAGAGGGAAGGACCCGTATGTATCGAGTCCAGCTCCTGATCTTGCACAGCACAGCCCCAAAAATCACACCCTGTGCCTGAGGACATTATCCAAATGCTCCTTGGACTCCGCCAGGCTTGGTGCTACAAACCCTCCCCTGTTCCAGGGCCTGACCACCTCTGGGGGAAGAGCCTTTTCCCAAAATCCAACCTGGACCTTTTCCCACTATCCAACCTGAACCTCCCCTGACACAGCTCCAGGCCATTCCCACGGATCCTGTTTATACTCACTTCAGATGCTGTTTCCAACAGATGTTTTTACTCACCACAACGTCCTTCTAAACAGCATTTCTCTCTTCCTGCCCAAACCCTTCCTTCTCTCTCCTCCCGGGACAGGAGTGGCTCCAAGGAAGGACTCACCCAGGCAGGCCATCAGGAGTGAGCAGGGGGGTTACAAGGCTGAAGGAGACTGCTTCTGCTTCCCTGAACTCTTCACAGGATGTCTCACTACATACATTTCTCTCTGGTTTTCTCCCCTTGACAATCATGGATATTTTCTCATCATTTTCTGTCAGTCTGCTCTCGCTCTGGGCTCTTTCTTTTGTTGACACTGACACTGTCAGCTGCCCTCATCAGCTTTGCTCCTCTCTTAATGGCACACAGTGACACAATTCAGGTTTGACACTGGGAACCCTTCCCTGGGGTGGGATTACAGCCTCAGCCCACGCTGGAGGAGCCTTTTTGTCTCCTGCTTCTGATGCTGCACAGTATAAAATCCAGGATTTTACAGTTCAGCTGCAGCAGTCCCTGCCCTAAAGTTCACAGATGTTCTCTCTGCACTCGCTGGCCCCCAGTGAAAAACCCAAATAAATGAGTCTTACAGCCTGATGGCTGCTGGTTTCTACCCTGGGCTGGGGAAGCAGCTGTGGCACATTTACAGATGCAGCTCAGAGGTGTGAGGCCACCCCTTCTCCAGGATCTGGGCTCTGAGAGTCTCCCTGCCAACCTGCTTTTGCTGTCACTGATTTCCAGCTGATGAGGGAACTGCTGCAGGAGCAGCAGGGAAGGAAAGGCACCACTTCAACAGTTTTCACTGCTTGTCTTTGCTGCACTCTCATTTCCCAGCTCTCCTCTTGCTTCATAATTTCTTGTTATTTTTTACTGCTTCACAACTTCAAGGACTGTATCTGGGGTCTCATAAATCGATAGGAAAAGTTGATTTCTGTGGGGACAGTTTCAAATCATCTTTATTTAACAATAGAGGGAATATTTTCCAGCGTCACACAAGCACACTGGCTATGAAAATCAATGGGACTCAGATTGCCGAGCCATTTAAGTCTGTTTAAACATGGTACCCATGGTTTACACAGGCTGTGAAAGAAACACTTTGTTAAATGCCCAGAAGGAATTTATAAAGTATTTAGAACAGACTGGTACCTCTGAGAGGAGGCATCTTAGACTCTTCAATTAAAATATCTCAAAATAGAGCACGAATTGGAATGTAACCCAAACATGTCTGCAGTGGGAATAGATGTCCTCCAACCATGCTGCTGCAGGTAATCCGCACAGCCAAAAGGAGGGACTGGCACCAGGTGGGAACCCAGCTATTAACAGCACTGGCTCCATTCTGCCTCACTTTGTAACTCCCAGGTCCTGGGGCTTGTCAGACAAGATGGCACAAAGTGGGGTTGCATAAATCCTGAGTTTTGGCTTCATCTCTCTGTTCTGGGCTCAGAAATTCTGGATACAGAAAGCCAGCGTGCTGCCAATGCAGATAAGGTGAAAGGAGTATCTGGAAAAGCTTTAATTGAGACAGTAATTAAGAGCTGCTGGAGAACAGTGAGGGGCTGGAGCTAGCACGTTATTGTGTCCTATAAAAGCATCTGGCCTGAAAACTGAGAGGATGGAAGGAAAAATGAAATTTCCATAAAATGAAATTTCCAAAACTGAAGAAGGCAACCCCCCTGCATTTCAGCAACACGAGCCACTGTGAATATATCACCCAAATGCTCAGACTCTTCCCTCAGTTCTGAGTCAAACTCCAAATGAAAATTTAAAATAAATTCTTGAAATGAAAACTTCCTGCAGATTTGTGCCCAGGGAACTGCCTGCCCCTGCAGGATCCTGACCTCTGCCAACAGCTCTGCTCCTCAGGGCAGAGCTGCTTCAGCCCCAGGGATGGGCAGAAAGTGGCTCTGGGGGAAGGGAGGGATGAGGAGCTGCTGCTGGGGGGTTTCCAGCTGAGATGTGGGAGCCAACACTGCTCCTCAGCCAGCTCAGGGCTGTGAAACACATCCCACAAGGATCAGAGCAAGTGCCAACTCCACAGCTTTCACAAGAAAATACAGATTCACTTCAGTGGTTGAAGCTTTCCCTTAAGAGTTAAACTTGCAAATACAACTTCTGCAAGGGGAAGAAAACAGGATGGGAAAAACAACTAAACTGCAACTCATCCTTATGGCAGGGAATCTTCTAGGGCAAATTCCTACAGTCTCTTATAGCTTCCAGACCCAGAGAGCAAAAGGAATCCCTAGCAAGTACTAGGTCTAGAAATGTCCTTTAAAAATCTCTTCCATATTCCTTCAAACAAACAAACAAACAAAAATAAAAAAGAAGAAGCAGCAGCAAATAGCATAAATCCTTCTGGCTGGCTGAAAGCATACAAAAATAACATAAAAATAATTTCACAATGAAATTAGTTCCTTAGGACTAGACTACTTATACAAGTTTCAACCACTTGAACTCTTTTGATTCCCTGAATTTTTGGCACACCTTTCATGAGCCACTCAACAGACTTACAGCTCATGGCAGCAATAGCAAAAATCACATTGGTTTTACAGTCACTGCTGATATGGACAAAGAATTTTAATTCTGAAGTGGCAAGAAAAAAGGAATTAAAGAAAGAAAAACCTATGGCTGGAGGACCTAAAGGCTTTTACACCACCTCGTGACTTTCTCTGGTTCCCACTGGAGACAACTGCATGCTGTTCAGTTTCCCATTGTGCTTGGAGCAGGTGATTGAATGGCTACTGAGTGATGTTCAGACATTTATGATTTCCTATAATGTGACCTACATTGCTAAACTTTGTAGATCTATTCTCCAAGGCACTGTATCATTTTGCATGCCAGACTCATCCCAAAGGAAGCTATCAGCAGGAGATGAGGCCCAGTTTGTGCAAGCTGAATGTCCTTCAGACATTTTTAACTAATTTGTTTGTAAATGTGCTATTGTCAGGGAAACACACTGCATGAAGCAGTGCTCCCTATCACTGCTTGCAGCTCTCAGTGACCTGAACCCCACCATGCACAGCTTTAGCCCACCCTCTGAGTGGCACCCTGCAAATGGGCAGAACCCATTCCTCTCTGGACATTTGCAATTCAATTTGCCATCCAATTCTCACAGAAGATTTTTCCTTCTTGCCGTTGCTTATTAGAAACAAAATTTTGAAAGAAGAATTAAGACCTGTCTCTATGTAGCAGGAGGTAAGAGGGAAGTCATGAGCATGGTTCTCCTTCACTTGCCCATCAAGGGTCTGACACTGCCTCAACAATCAAAGGAAAGGATGCAATCACTGGAAGAGTTCATTAAAATGTACACAGTCTCTTACTCAGCTGTAATAGATTATTTATGGCAGATAATTGAAATAAATTGCTGTTTTGCAGGTGCCCAATACAAACAGAATATTTGGGCTTTAAGGGAGAAATTGCAGTGTGACTTCATTGGATGCTATCTCGTGTCTGTGACTAATATTTCAAATTCAGTGATAGAACAATTCAGCTTGGTTTTGCTCTCAAGTGTGGATGCCAGTGACTGCTTGTTCCTGCACATGCTACTGTGGCTGGCATGATTTTGTACAGACTTAGAGTTTCCAAATAGTAACACTTTAAAAATTGGAGGGACGCCTCATTTCTGAAAAGGTTTGAAAATGCCCCAGTGAAGACCTGTTCTGGGCTGTTTCTCAGAAGCACAAACTTCCCTGTGAGATGCAGCAGCTCCTTACACACTCACCTCTCAGTCCCTTTCAATTAAGCTTGGCCAAGTCTTGGTTCCACTGAAGTCAGTGGCGAAACAGTTGCTGACTTTGCTGGGGCCACGACTTCCACTCTAGTTATCTTTTCTGGTACTCCAGCAAAGCCAGAGAAGAAAGAACATGAAATTAAACAGCGGAGTAAAAAGAACCAGAGAACAAGA
This sequence comes from Sylvia atricapilla, assembly GCF_009819655.1. Taxonomy (NCBI): domain Eukaryota; kingdom Metazoa; phylum Chordata; class Aves; order Passeriformes; family Sylviidae; genus Sylvia; species Sylvia atricapilla. The sequence goes on along the minus strand of NC_089160.1, from coordinate 9,167,692 downwards.
TGACTTCATTTTGGAAAAAATATAACAGCTTTTGTGGGCTCCTTCATCCAGCAAGACCCAGAAAAAATAATAAAGGTCTTTTCATAAAAGAAGAAAAAGCTCTGAAAGTCTTCTATAAGGGAACAGCACAAATAAAATAAAAGGCTCTATAAACTGTTATCTCTTTGTGTGCTTTTTCCCAGCAATTGGAATATTTATGCTGCATTAATTGCTCACAGCTAGAAGAATGTATCAAAAGACAGGTAGAGGGCTAAAAGGAAAGGAAGAGCAGGAGCAGTTCTGCAATACTTTGCTACAGTGAAAACTAAGCTGTCCCTTTCTGATGGCACGATTAGAATATTGTGCATCTAGTGTTAAAAAATGCCTTCTCTCCTTTCTGCTTTTACAAGAATGCAGTTTATAATGTCGGGTATGTAGAGAAACAGCTGAAGTGTGTGTTCAGACCTACAATACTAATTAATTGATTAATCACATGTAATCTTGCAGTTGCTCTGCAATATTCCACTCTCAGCCTGGCTTAGAGGTACTTGAGCCTACAATCAATTTGGTTTTGTGCTGGCAGCTCACTCCCCCTGTTCTCACCCGGTCATCAGATCATATTTTTGTCTCTCACATTTTTCTTTCCTTCCTCCAAATGCACCCAGTGAAAGTTCTGCTCGGGCTGTGCCTGCTCTGATGAGCAGACCCTCATTGCTGCTTTCAAGCGAGGTCACCATGTCCTGTGAGCTTTTTGTTCTGCTCAAAAGGCTTCCACAATGCCACTGGAGCATATTGTGCCTGTGCAGCTGCTGCTGGGGAGCGCCTGCAGCCCTTGTGACTGCAGGAGCAATGTCAGCCTTTGCAGTTCTGAGATGTGGAACACATTTCCCAGCAATTCTGCTCCTCTTCACTCCTGCTCCCAGCAGTGTCTCTCACTTCACTCCTTCAACTAGGTCATCAACAGCATTATTTATGACCCTCTCCCCTCTTCCCCATCACTCAGAGCAGGCTGTGCAGGACACAACATGCCTGCCATGCCTGGGTCTCCTTTAAACTCTGCCCTAGAAACAATCTGCCTTTTACTTTGACCTGCGCAGGCAAATAGCCTATGTAAGTAACACTGTCACATCTCTATCCAGGAGCAGAACATTTTGCAGAGTCACCCAAGCTGATGTGAGGCAACACAATATAGATGGGTCCCTCACATGGGGAACTGCTGAACGAAGGCTGATGAAGTGCAAACGTCAAGGAAAAGTCTTCAAAGCAAACCTTTCATTCTGGAGAGGGGGGTGACAGTTATTAACAGCATGGATCAGGCTGCAGCTATTGCTCTGGCACACACTCATGCCTGGTGGGACTGACACCAGCACGAGAACGAGGCCACGGTTACAGGAGAAGAAAAAGCTCTTGGGATCCATTCTCTGTTGACTTGCAAATGTTCGGTCTCTGTATTTGCAGTCACTGTGCTTGAGATTGGTTTAAACAGCTCCCAAATAATACCTGCAGCCACTTACCCAGATATAAGCGACTTGTGGCTCGGAGCAGTGGAAATTCAGCCCACATATTTCTCACGGGAGGAAAGACACAGGATGAAATTGCAAGATGGCAGAAATATCTGCTAATTCTCTGCTCGGCTTTCACTGTAGCAATGGAGGCTGAGCAGCAAAGCTTATCACTCAAGATGAGCTGTAGTGTTTTTACTTTCACACAAAAACTCCCACAACGTCAATATAACTTCCAAGAACAGTGGATGTGATGAAGTCTGGTTTCCTAAGGACTCCTGTCGCATGGCTGACTGACTGGGGAGTTTAATAAGATCCGAGCACAAAATGAAGTTTTCCTCTGAATGGGGCATTTATTACATCCTCAGTGGAATCTCTGGAGTTTAATAAAAGAAAGCTTATACTGCAATATTTCCTTTTGAAAGGGCACTTTAGGTTTCTGTCCTCCAACTGGATTAATATTTTTTATGGAACATGTAGGAATTTAATTGCTGTGAAGGTGGATGTTTCTCCACAAATTTGTTTGAAATTGGCCCAAGCTTTTAATTTACTGTGAGGAGAAGAATCCTGACAGACGGACAGACAGACAGACATATACCCACACAAGCTCTCATCTGCTATCAGTAACCAAGCTAAAAATGTCAGTGTACCCTAGGGGTGTGCAAACACAAAGAGGGGGTGCACTTGTGAGATAAAAAGCAGCCTGGAGAGGCCCTTGGTCTAAGGGAGGATCCAGCCCAAAGGCACCAGGCAGGGAAACAGAATGATGATCTCCTCTCTCCTCTCTCTCCACCCAAGTCCCTTCCCCTGGCACTCCTGTTGTGGCTCATGAGCCTGCAGGTGTCTGCTGAGGTCCTGGCATCCACGGGGAGTGCTGAGCACACACACAGGTATTCACACACACTCCTCTGCAGAGACATTTTCTTTTGATTTCTCTCTCTCTACTAATTAATTGAAGAACACCGAAACGATCTGTGCAGAGAAGAAAAGTCATCCCAGTTCTGAACAGGCTGAAACAGTCCTGACAGTGCTGGGGTACCTTATCAACACTTCACCTGAGCTTCCCTTTCCTTCTAAATTCAGATTAAAATTCCCCCAGTGAAGTATGAGATCAAAGTCATTAGTCAGAGCTTGGTCATTTACTCGCCACAACATAAAATCTTTTCAGCCCCATCTGTCCCTTCCTCCCCTGAATAGAGAATATTATGAATAGAGAATATTATGCTGAAGAAGGAGAAGGTGGTAAATAACAAATACATAACGATTACCAAGAACAATACCATGAAAACTGATATTGGAACAAATGATTAAACCCTTTCATAATCAACTCATTTATTAAAGTGAATGCCTTAAATCCAAAGCTTGTCATTTATGGTGGTGTTTGCAATGGACAGTTACTCTACATATTTACTCCAAGAGTACATTTTTGTACTTCAGTAAATTAAGAAATACTGATTTTGGGCAAGTTGTTGATTTTACTGTCAGAACAGATTCGGCTTTGAGAAATGACTGTATTAACCTATTTTGTAAGTCTCTTTAAATACACAATTTGTGAGCAACCCATATTCTCTTGATTTAAATGCCATTTGTAACTTAGCCAAAAACTAATTTAAGTGGAGATGGGCCAAACTCATTTTTCATTTATGTTTATGTCATTCTGGAATAAACTCAGCAGTCTTGCAAGGATATACACTTGTTTCTAAGTGAAAATATCATCCCACTATTTTCATTGATGTAATTCCAGATTAACATGCTTGACTTCAAGAGGATGTGATAATTTCATAGGTTTTTCTGGTTATCAGCAACAATTCTGGAAGCAATGACTGAGCAAATTTGATACAGTTACTTTTCAGAACATGCATTGTGAGTATTTATTTCATGTCTATGATTTACTGTGTATGTGGAATGCCTCAAAGGTGTGGATTTTGGGAAAAAATTCAATAAAGAGGTTTGTCAGAGTTTGTATTCTTTATGTAAGACCCTCTATACATTCACAGGCCATCTCCTGGGAGAAAAATCAAGTGTGGTTTTACATTTATACACCTTAAAATAACCATGTGAGTGGAAGAACCACTCCATCCTGTGCCTTTCAGAATTCTCTGCCTCATGCAGCATATTCCATACACAGTCCTGGTACAACAAAGTGAGTGATCTGTCTCTCCAATGTGCTCCCAAGTGACAACACATAAAAACCAGGTGTCTACCTGAGTGATGTCCATCCCAGAGTCACAGCTCAGTGGCTGGGTTGATGTGAGGCCGTTTGAACCTATGATTGTTGTGATCACACCGTTCTCATCAATCTTCCGGATCATTGTGCCATCAACAAAGTAAATAAATCCGTGCTTATCTACAGTGATACCTGCATCAAGGGGAAGGGTAAAAAGAACGTCAGTACTGGCATTATCTTGATCAAAAAAGCATGAACTTAAAATGTTTCCTCTCTTCTTAGACCACGAAAATTTTCTGATTCTGAAATGCTGATTTAAAAAAGCATGACCATTTTCCCCCTGCCCATTACTATTTGAGGCTTATACAAACTGTATATGGGAAGTTCACACCCATCTATCAGATTCACCTTGACTTAAAGAGAAGGAGGGAAGATGAAACAAAACAAAACAGCAGAGACTTTGCTGTTAATGTAATTTGACACACATAGGACAAGGCTCTTCAATAACTTCACGTCTATCATGAAGTGGGCAATGCTGGCTGTTCTAAAAACTTACCTTACAGTTGATTTTGCTTCATTTTCATTTCACTTGCTTCACTCTTATGCAGAGACAAATTTTTAATTGTTGTACTCTCTGAGCACAGGAAGAAGCATCCCCAGAGGGCCAAAGGGACCTGTTGTGACAGGGGCTGTAGGTGCAGACCAGGCTGTGCCCAGCACGAGCAGCGCAGGTGATGCAGGATGGATCTCAGGGCAGGGCTGCCCAAAATGATGGCCAGGCTGATGACAGCTGTGGTCACCAGCAGGAGCTGGGGCGGTTCTCCCACTGCTGGACCTGCAGCAGCTCCTGCCCTGCAGGAATTCCAGTGGCAGGGCTCTGCACAGGACAGCTCCTGGTCTGGAGCTCATGCCCAGCCTTGTTCTGCCCTGGTCTAACAGCCCCCCTGCAGCTCTTCCTGCATTTGAACTGTAAGAAAGATCTTATTTCCCTCAAATATTGAAAATGTAACCAGAAGAGCACTGCTATTCATGTTAGACTTGTGAAATCCTTTCTACCAAAACCACTCGATTTCTTGCTTTAAGCTACTTAATAATTTCCCATTTAAAGTTGCATAACTTTGCAATTATAGCAGCTGCTGTGCACAGCCAAGCTATTTTAATAATGAATTTATGTTCTGCTACACAGAAATGAAAGGCAGAGGACTTGAACAGATGGTCTGGACAGTGGCTTACATGGTTCTTGATTTTTGTCCCCTGCATTTAGCACAGCTGAAGGCTGTATGTACTCTAAATTTACAAAACACTTGTCTGCAGGCCAGTTTAAGTTCCCACACAGCAATTCCAAATACCATTAAAAAGAAAAGTAGTCTCAAACTGAATTTACTCACCTTCCAACCCCAACTCCTTGTATTTAAGGGGTTTTTGTTTAATATATAGGAGCAGTTACAGCTGGAGGAAAGGGAGATGAAGCAGTTTGGGAGGCAGATGCAGGACCAGGGACCCCTGATACAGAACATGCATCTCCCATGGGGCTGGGGAGAGGGAGGATGACCTCCTCAAGCCCCTAAACATATTTACCTGGCAACTGGGAATGCCTGGAGATTGAGTTTGAGTTGCACACATAGCTGAGGGTAATCTGCTTTCTCCTGCAGTGTTAACAGCCAGGGGCAGGCTCCCAAAACAAACTGCCCAGGACTGCTGCTGAGGTGCCTCCACACCACAGGTGATCCTCAGGCACCCAGCAGAGGTCTGAGGGTATCATCACATAGAAAATCCCAAAACCACAGCAGTCAACTTCAGTGTGCAACACTCCCTACTGCATCCAGCTCCCAGGTTATCAGCACAGTGCTGGGAGTTGAAATTAATTCTTTCAATTGCCAGTGCAATGTACCCTGTACCTGGCTGTGATCTGCCCTCACAGGAGCACATTCACCATCCTGTCACCTCCTCCAGCCAGGACAGAAGTGCCCATGGACTGCTAAGAGCCCAAGGGCTGTCCTCCATCTCCTCACTGTGGGAGATGGCTGAAGGTTCTGCAGGACAGATGTCACCTGGGGAACTGAAGTCATCTGCTGGGGGCTGGATGGGTCAGCTGGGGAAAACCAGGAGGTTATAAAAGGCTAAAGGAGGAGCAGACAGTGTCAGAGCCTGACTCCCTGCCAGCCTGCGAGCTCATAAATCGTGACTGCCTAGTCCTGGCTTCCTTAGAGGATCTTCAGTCTTTAATTAGAAAGTAACAGTGCCTTCGGAAACTCCAGAACGACTGGCAAGCTCCTGGCTGTCATCTGCTCCTGAGAAGCCCAAAGCCAAAAGGCTGAAGGTGAGCTGAGGTGAAGAGGGAGTCTGAGAAGCGGAGAGGTTTGTTTTGGTGTTGGGGTGACGTGTGTGCTCTGGTTTGGGCAGGGATGGTCCCTTGCTCTGTCTCACTGACACTCTGTCCTGCAGGGGTATCAGGTGGGACCTGCTCTGGTTTTGCTTTTTGTTCCATTGTGGCTCAGAGCTGCAGTGAGCCTCTGCTGTGGGTGGGCAGGGCAGGGGCTGTGCCTGAGCCTGCCTGGCACTGGGAGGTGAGGAGCTTTGCCTCTCAGCTGGAGCAGAGCCACAGCACACACAGCACCGGGCCAGGATCTGTCACCAGGGCAAGTGCATCTTCTGTTTTGCGCAATTTCCCCGAGAGCAGATGGCTGAGCTGGCTGCAAACCACCCATTATATAAAAATCAAAAATGATGCTGCAGTGAAATGAAGCTACTCGGCTGTGTTGTTGAATGGATTTCAAACACTGACTAGATAAGAAAACCCAGGATCTTTTAATGTTTCTAGTGCTCATGTTTCTCTCCAGCCACTGCAGGAAAGCAACCTGTCTGCAAGGGAAGGACCTGTGCCACTGCAAAGGCATAAATCAGCCCATGCCTTCAGTATTTGCACTGAGCTCCTGGTACTTCCTAAGAAGCCACTTTCCTCAAGTACCACTGAGTGTATGGATGTTCAGCACCCACCTACTGCTCCCACAGCTTATGGCTCTACAGTAAAGCAACATGACTTTACCTGCTTGAAAGAATTACTTGTGCATTGAAGTCTTGTTGACAAATACCCTACACAAAGCATCCACTGGAAAACAATACAGATTTGTGGCTGAACTGTCCCTATTTATTCATTAGAGCTGGACTCATTAATGCTCCTGTCACATCTTACATGATGCTACACATAATCTGTACTCCAAAAGCTTATTTTTAATCCTTTTCTGACGTACAGTGTAATACAAAATCAAATCACACACAGCACAGCAATTGTGCTTTAATCACCAAGGAACTGGGGGAGGAAACAGGCACATGCTGAGGGTAATGAATTGCACTTGAGTGCAAGTGGGAGCACTGCTCACCCCAGCAGTGAGTAAGAAAGGTCAATTTTTTTTTTTTTAGAGAAGGAGATCCAGTTTGTATTAGGCTCTCAGTCTGATTCTGTTTTTCTTTTTTTAAGGAACTGTAGCACAAAATTCTATGCCCAACTGATGCCTAACAACTTACAAATGAGCATTCTACATTGAAAACTTCTAATTAAATTTCTGAAGAATTTTTAAAACAACATCTGCAACTACTGGTGAGGATGGATAAAAGAGAATGCCACCTTCTGCTAAAGAACAACTGTATTTAGAAGGAACTTGTGATTCTCATAAAACTTTTAATAGGAAGAAGTGAATCAAATTGGTTAATTACCATTTTATGGTGCTAAAAGGGCAAATTACATGCCATCCATTTCTAAACTTCTAAATGTCTTTGGTGCTTTTAATTAAAGCTGCCATCTAGGAACTAAAGCAATTTTATGCAATTAGTTATTTATAGGTTACCATAATACACCACTCAAAATATGATTCAAGTGATTTGCAGTCTCCTGCCTTGTGATCTTTGTCATCTTCACTTCCTCATTGTCTCAGCACTAGCTGCAAAATATTCAGGAGTTCTTTGTCAGTTGGAGCACGACTTCAGTCTCTGCACTTGAGTGTTGTTCTCTTTAGAGGCACATCAGTAGACTTGGAGCAAACAGCATTTTTAACTCCTGACTGGGAATGAACATGTTCAGCTTCCAGCCTGAGACATGATCACTGGGGTCATCCTGCTGACATGGGTGAATAGAGAAGTGAATGATTTATGAATTCCGATGAATGCTGGATGAAAGTTAGGAAAAGCCTGCTATCCAGAAAGTTTACAGTGTTCTACAAGGTTCCCATACTTTGGAAATCATAGCTAAGGCTACTGAAGAGAAAAAAAAGGAGTAAATTTAAATGAATGAAAAATGGCAGGATTTTTTTTTTTTTGCTGATTTTATGATGTGTATCTGATAATGACTTGAGGCTGTAAATTACTTTGGCTTGCCTATTTCTAACTTTATATATTGCTAGTGAAAAATCTCACCCCATTCTACTTTCCTTTTTGAATTCTTTGGAAAGATTAGAAAAGTCTTAGGAATTTATAGAATAGCAAAGATTCTGAAAAAATGGCATTTATCCTTACCGTTGCCAAGTGTGTCTGTTGTCACTAAAGGCTGTAATAGGAATTTGGTTGATCCTGCTGAAAGGAAAAGGAATCTTCCAGCTGAACAGGAGCAGTCCTGAACGGGCTACTGCCATTTAACAAGTGTAAAGGTTTAGTCTGAGCAGCTGGTACAACTTTATTCACTTCAGAATGTATTGCTGAGGATGAGGAGCAACAAGACTGATTATTTCAGGACACAAGCTACTAGGATGAACACACCTTCAAACCCATGATCTTTTAAAGTAAAATCTTCTCAGGAAAGTAATTGCAAGCAAAATAGATAAAACTGCACTGCAGAACTGACTCTTAAATTATGCTTTCATTTGTGTTTCTATCTCATGGCCGTCGGTTCTGACTGAAAAAGTTCTTTGCTACTGCTGTGGAGAAGGAATTTTTGTGCATGGGGGTTTAGAACTTCCTCCAACCTTCTCCATTTCCCTGGAGCTTTCTCTGAGGTGAGTGCAGAGGTCAGTGCACTCCACCCAGGCACTCCGTACTCTGTGTGCACTCAGATTTCCCCAGGCACTGACAGGGCTTGCACAGACTGAGTGTGCATCCAGCCCTGGATGCTGGTCTGGACCCGGCAGTCAAAAAGCAGACACTGCAGGACCTTAAATGTTTGTATTTTTACATCTAGTCTTCCCGAACGTGTAAATCCTAATGTTTAGGGTGGCATCACTGGAGGCACCTACTGTTCTACAGAAATTACAGCGCTTGCAGTTCCAGCAGAGCTGTCCTGTGGGAGCTCACAGACACCAGCTAATGGAAATTGGATGTTAATTGGGCACTTTTCTTTCCCTGCTGCCTGGGAGACGCTGCAGCTCAGCAAACTCTGGTAACTTGATTGTCTCAAACTCTCCCTGCCTCTGTCAATTATGCCTGCAAAGTCAAAGCTATTTACAGGTCTAAAGCCCCCGGATTTCAGCAGGGCAGGGTAGGTAAGTGTTTAATGGTGTTGATTCAAGCATTGGCTTTGCAGGGCTAAGTACAAGTCCCAAGTATTTCCACTCATGTTAGTGCTTCTTGCTGCTCCAATACTCAGTGTCTGATCTAGTTAAAATCAGAACATGATCCTCAAGTACCTTATTATAAATACTAATCAGATTATTTAAAAGATAGTGCTGGCAACTAGATGTGCCATAAATAATTTTCATAAAAAAATTTTCTCCAAACCCACCAAACAGAATTTCCCACCCCAAAATTAAAATCTGTCACTTGGTAAAGTTCAAGTGATTGGAATTCGGTCAATGATTAATATCTTGTGTAGTTACTTCTTCATTTTCAATATCTTCTCGTGTAATAAATGTGTTCAGCTTGTCACAGATCTTATTTTATGTCCCCACCTTGTATCATTTCACATTCTGCTTAAGTACTTGGTCATCTATTACATGACTCATTAGTCTGAGATCTCTACAGAATTAAAGAAAGTTGCAGTAAAAATAATATATTGAAGTTCAAATTTCAACTACATCAGCCATGCATGTTTAAAAGCATCTTTCAAAGTCAGCTCGACATACAATAGTGCAAGATTAATATTCACTGAGCCCCATCTCTAGTCCTTCACAGAGAGCTGGGAACAGGCTCAACAAAGCTACATGTGTTTGCTACCTGTAAATTCAAAGTTATGGAAAGATGAAATCAGGATTGATTAGTGTCACTTCATGATATTTTCCTGTCTGGCATTTAATTCCTAGTCACTAGGCAAATAAAGATAATGAGAAATGAACACTGAGGAAAGACTTAATGAAATAACAATGTAGGACTCTCCTCAAACCTCCCTGCATGTTCAAGGAAGTAGAAAAATGGGTGTGAGTTCAGAAAAGTTAAAGCAACTATTCAAAGCAACTTTCATCCAGAAAAGTAAGAAAGAAAGAGAATTTGAATTTCCACCTATTCACACAGCTTTGAGGACCTTACCAAACAGGATTAACTTTCACACGTGTTACACAGTAGGTATTTCTTATCAATTTTGCAAATGGATAAACAGAGTCTTCTAGATAAGCCCTTATTCAGTTACAAGCAGCTAGCAGCCAAAATTAAGAGTCCAACTTTTAAGAACTAACCAAGATCAGACAAATGGAATCCTTTTTCACACACTAGCTTTCCATCAAGTAAGGGGGAAGTTTACTTTCCATTTATAGTGGGAAAAAGGAATGGTCAGGACAAAAACAAATAGGCAAGCAAAGTAAAAAAGCTAATAATATTCCTATATCAGCTTAAAAAAATACAAATTGTTCACTGAATAATGCAAGTGATTATATTTAATCATAACTTGGCAATTACTCTTTGTCTGGGAGCTATTGTTGCACTGTAAAAATCTCAGAGGTATGAAATAATTCATTTATCATAGAAATTATTATATCATTATTATGATTATTATCATTATTATTGAAACAATTCATTTATTTCTGTGTCAAATGCCATATAACACTGTGTGTCTGTGTGTCCAAGGATTTTTAATCGTGCTTAAGAAGTTTTTGTCAAAACTTCCTGCTGCCTACAGAAAATAGTTTTCTTTATAGTGTTTGAATGTTATTTCAATAGAGATATGACATCTTCTGACTTGACAAGTATTTGAAGAACAAACAAAATAAAGTGATCCAAAAGGATCTCTGAAAGTGTATTAAAGTATGGTAGACATCTCTCTGTTTCTTAATGCTCACCCTGCTGGGGACCAGCAGCTGATGCTGCATTTTGTCAGGCCCTGTACAGAAAGGGCACGTGGCACTCCAGACTGCCTGGAGATTAGCATAAAAAAACCTCATAAAGTGCATCTTTTCAAGCTGATGTTATTTAGAGGAGATGCATGAATCTAAAGCACCTGGGAGTCATCGCCTGAATTTGCCAATACAAGAGTCATTGTGTGCTGACAATTTCTGTTTAATAATTGCTGGCTGCCCGAGAACTCCTGACTGGGGTTTTTAGTCTTCCTCATTCCTTAAGGACTGGAATCTTCTACTAAAGAAGTAAGTATGAGAATCTTTAAAGTAAACAGTTTATCACAACATTTTCATCAACGTATTTGCCCACTAAGCAAATAAGACGGAACAGCTGATTGTATTGTAATTGGATATAATCAATTGTAATGAGAAATAAAACATCGATCACTTTCACAGAACCACACTTTCCTGATAAAGGATCTGAAAACCTTTTGTTTTCTACTATTTTTAGCCGTGATTCATTACATTAATTAGCTGCCTGAAGATCAGCATTTCTTTGTACTTACCTCACACTTACCGCCTATCATTAAAGACCCGCTAAAGTCGCTCTGTAATTACAACGTGTCTCCTGCTAAACCTTCAGCCAGGATCATTTGCTTGTCTTAGAGGCATTTCGGCCTGGATATAGATTCTAATTTCCTGCTGATGTGCAGCCTGCCCTTATTAGCTGGGGAGAGGGAACCAAACCCTTCCCTGGGGAGGCGGCACAGCCCAGGCTCAGCTCCCTGTGCCCCAGGGATTTCCTGGGAGCTCAGCCTGGGCACCTGCTCCACAGCCCCACATCCTGAGCTTCAGCCCAGCTCCAGTGCACAGGATTGATGGTGAGGACTCCAGGCTTCACCTGCCTTTTGCCTGGGCCAGTACTGGGTGAACTCAGGCTGCGGTAAAATGCTCATTTCACGTGCAGCAGGGGAGATGCTCATCTTCTGCTAAGTGTGTTAATGAGAAAGGACAAACTAGAGTTCTGAATACACTCGATTTTGCTGGCTGATTTGAACAGCTCTGATTTACTGTGTATGAGTAAGCTCTGTTGTCATTGCAACGCTCACCTGACGCATAAAATCTGAAAAAATGGCCTTTGAAACCATATAATTTGCTTCAGAGTTATCTATAATTAAATGTTGCCACCTTGCAATTGGAAGGTAATGAAAGAGGAGTGTTGTCACACAGGGAAGGGTAATCAGAGAATTCAGGCTGGAGCCTGCTGCCCATCAGGGACTGGCTGTACTGCAGACAGGAGTGAGCCTCATGAGGAGATCTGCCTTAGCAGTTGGTTAAATCATGGCCACAGACACATTTCTGTACTCCAAGTACCCAGATTTTGCCTTTCCTTACCTCTTGGGCTGTTGAGGGAGGCCTCAGAGGCTTTTCCTCCATCCCCACAGTGACTCTGGTCAAAAGGAAGGCACTGATCTCCCGTCCCTGCCACCACCTCTGCATTCTTGGCCAGATCCTTGGTTTCCGTGAGGGACTTGGCTCTGTAGACTTTTCTGGTGTTGGTGTCTGATAAGTATAGGGATTCTGACACAGGATCAACAGCCAAGTAATATTTATGTGCAGGACTTGTACTGAAATGGAAGAGAAGAGCAGCAAAGTCAATTGTTTTTTTCTTTTTTGTCTCTGTGAGAGCGTGACAATTGTACTCCACCTATCTGCAGATGTCAGCTCGGTGATCTGAAGAGGACAGAGAAGTGAGAGCAGCTCAGAACACCAGCAGAGTCCTGCTACAGAGCCTGCCCAGTGAGTTACGGGTCAGGGAGCTGGTGTCTGCCCCCCAGTACCAAACCACTCAGGATAAAGCCAACTGGAGTGGCTTCAGATTAGTTGTAATCATTACTATCAAAAGCAAGATCATTTTTCTGTATGTGATACCTCCTAGTACTCCTGGCACTCAAAACAAATCTATGAGTTGCAGCAAAGTGAGTCACAGGCTCTTGTGGATGGGCACAAATACCCACTCCTGGTTATTTTTATCTGTTTCTAAACCTTAGGAAATATGAAGGTGTGAAATATGGTGCCTTAATTCATGCCGACTCCATTGTCAGGAGCAAGGCAGAAGGCCAAGTACTGTCAGTGCAACTAGGCATGAATTAATGCACCATAATTCATGCACTGTCACTGCCTTATTGAGATTATAAAATGTTATTTAAAAAATATTTACATATGTTAATTAAATGGTGGGGATCATAAATTCTAAGCTGAAAACTGGGCTGCATCTTATTATCCAGTAAGACTCTTAGGTTCTTTTTCAGTGCAAAGTTAATTTCCAATCTGAAGAAATTTTTTAGGCACATGGAACACCATGCTCAATGTCCTGAGCCTACAGACATCCTTTCAGTCGCAGTGTTGGTTACTGAAATGGTGGGAGAGAGGCACAGGCTGAGGGTTTAGGTGCTCAGACAATATTTTAACAACTACCATGTTCCTCTAAGGGGGAGGAGGAGATTTCTGACAACAGGCTGGGTTCTGTATGCCCACTTAGATTAAAAAGACTGTAAAAACACCCCCACTTCTCTTTTTATTTTTTTTAAGGAGATATTTCATTAACATTGGTACAATTAACTAACACTTAAGATTGCTGCAGCAAAGTTGTGAAGTGAGCTGCTCCTCTCAGCTGGGCCAGCTCTGTTTGTGCTGGGTTTGACAGTGACAGTGACATTCTCAGAGCTGGCAGCAGACGTGAAACCCAGTCCTAGGAGCCACAGGGAAGGAGAGGGCAGAGATCTGATGGAGGATGAGTAAGAGGATGAGCTAAAAGCAATTAATGCCAAAGTATCACCACTATAAAATTTGTTTGTGGAAAATATCAAGAATCATTTTTGCTCTTGGGATGGAGGTCAGGAGTGACTGGCCAGACAAATGATGACTTTGAAATAAAACATTTCTATGAAGAAAGTTGCAAAGAGAATTCTAGATTTTAAACAAACATCTTGTTCAGTATGCAGAAAGTGCAGAGAACCAGGGGTCACTCTACATTCCCCTTGTAGACACATTTTCTGTCATCCTTGTCGTTACATTTAATAGACCAGCTGTTAGAAAACTCTTCATGTTTATGCTTAAAGCCTTGCATACTAAAATGCTGAAAGAGTATGGAAAAAAAATGGAACACAATTTAAAAAACTTGCTATTTTTGCAGATGATTGAAATCAGATATAAATCTGAGTTGATTTCAACTAGCCTTTAGAAAACCACATGAAATAGACTAGGATTTAAAATTCATCTTTTCAGTACTATTCTGTACTAAATTTTTTCTATATATTTTTCTCCAAGTTTAGTTTCTATTTTTACCAGTTAAACAGCTTTACTATTGCTTTTAAAAACAGGATGACAAGAAAAACAAATGGGAGAAGGTGTTTGTAAACAGTCAGAAATAAAATCAGCGCCGTTTCCTGTTTCCTGGTTGCCAAACTCTCCCTTTTCACACAGTATTGTCTTTTTAGGTGGTAAAAAGAACTCTTTTGGAGGCTAAAAGCTGTGTAGAGGAGCTGGATTTTGATTTTCCTGCCTGGACTGTCAGGAGCCATCTTTTACCTGCTCCTTCCACATGTTTCCTTGAGCATTCCATAGATTTCCACCAGGACTGTGACCTTTACAGTCTCAAGAGAATGGCACATAGTGAGACTGTCCAGTCCTCCCCTATCACCCCAAAGACTACATTTAGTGATTTCCTCCAATTTTCTACAAAACTCATTTGGACAGAATAGTGACAGAGACATTATTATTGCAATTATTAGGGCTGGGGTACTTGAATATTACCATAATTAATTAAGCTTGAAGCTCATCTCAAGAAACTAGTACTAGTGAACAGGTATTAAAAAGAAAAAAAATCTACTTTATGAAAGAAATCTCTAAATGTAAAAGCTGATTTATGTTTTGAATACATTATAGAGAAATTTAGTGGTCAGTTTGAAAGAAGTGGAAACAACTCTTCAGTTAAACAACAGAACCTTGCACTTAGGAATTATTCTTCCTTTTTAAGTTTTGACTGTAAAATATATGAGATGTGACATAATCTGGTAAATAATTTCTAGCGCTCAACAGCAGTCCTGTGGCTGAAGTGTTCCAGCCAATCCTCTCGTGCTGTAAACACAGCCCAGTCCACACTCTGCTCCCCACCATGCCGTGAAGTCTGTCTCCTATTGTGCTAGTGCTGGTTTATTTATCTCATTTAAGCACTGGAAGGTTCAGGAGTTTATTTCTAAGGAGACAGAGTGCCTTGCTGTCCCTTTCTAGCACGCAGCATCACTGCTGCTGCTGGACCAGCTCCTTCCCTCGCCGTCTGTCGCAGGAGCTGAACGTGCGACGTTCCCTCCCTGCAGAAAGCCCTAAACTGCAGTGCTGAAACGCCAGCTGGAAAGGGGGAAAGCCACTGCTCTGTGTGTAGCTGGAGCAGCAAACTGGGCTTTGACACAGCACCTCAGCTCTGGGCTCTGCACGCTGTACCTGGCAGGTTTGAAAGCTCGTGGTACGCTGGAACAGTTCACTGAAGTACAGTGGGGTTCTGTCGTCTTTTGAACTATTTTTTTGTAGCTGGAAGTCCTGTTTCCCTGGATCCTGCATCTGTGATCAGTCAGACACCATGTGAAATGGGTATGACAGCTATGAAATGTACTCTCAGACTCCATCTCCTCTTGGTGATCAGCAAACTGATTTTTAGAGGGAGTTTGCTTCTTCAATGGGAACAAGTCAAACTTTTTGTACTATAAACAAAAGTGCATTTGATAAACATTTGTATTTATTGCCGTTTATATTTATTAAATTCAGAGTGTTTCTCTATACCCAGACTTCTAAAAGGACTTTTGTAAGACTGTCTCCTCAAACATGGTTCACATACCAGTTATTACGTTTTACTTACCTGTGTCTTGTGTCTCTGTTCCTGGAAAGGCAGATTGGGTCAGGTTTAAAAGGAAAGAAAAAGACAAGAAATGTTAGTCCTTGACAGAACTGTGCTCTTTGCCTGACTGCTCACAGACCTGTATCCCACTAAGAAAACATTGTTTATCCTCTTACTTGGTGTTTCTTTCTCTCAAACTGTATCCCTTGCACTGCCCACTCATTGCCAATTAATTCTGAACAATCAGCACACAGAATCACTCCCAGCAACGTTAGCTAGGCAGATGCTAAATAAGAGAAATCTCATGTATTAATGTCCAAAATCGTTCCTGCCTTCCCCTGTGTCCCTCAAAGGGAATGGGAACCTGGGGTGATAATTACAGGGAGGTCATTAAGGGCAGCCCAGGCTCAGCCTGGCACTCTGTGATGCCAGGAATGCTCCTGTCTGCTCAAACTGAGCCACAGCCTCTGCTGCATGAGGAGCACTGGAACTGCAATAATTAATTAACTAATTACATGGCAAGTCTACAGGCCCAGTGCTGTGACTTGACATGATACTCTGCACATCTGCTGTGCAATTATGCAGCTTTCTGCAAAAATACGCATCATGGTGTGTTTTCAATTCTGGAGAGAATGTATGGAAAACCTCACAGGAAGAAAAATCAGCTTTATTAATAAATAAATCCTGCAATTTGCAGGAATTCATTATGCAAGACCTGTTCTAAAGGCCACTTAAGAGATCCTATTTAACTGATGACTAGAAGTAAGTTAAGTTTTCTCGTTTGATAGCTGGTGGCACACATGGCCACAAACCAAGTACAAGTGGCTCCTGCATCAAGCCCCGAGGGATAAAAGCCCACCCTGGTTTTCAGAGGCACGTCACAGTCAGGATTAGGCATACCCGAGAAAGTCAATGGTTTTTACCTCAACTCCAAGATGCCAATGGAATTTCCCGAGGGGAAGATGCGGCGCACGTAGTTGAAGTCCCCGATGTAGACACTGCCATCAGGGCCAGCAGCCAGGGCCACAGGGGCAAACAGTTTGCTGCTGAGGGCAAGCCCATTGCAGCTGGAGCAGGAGACACTCCTCTGGTGCCCAGTGCCCATCACCGTGGAGATCACTGGAGGCTGCTGAGAAATGAACATGTTCTCCCCGTTCCCTTTGTGTACAATTCCTACAGGGAGAAATCGGAGACAGAAATACCCAAATGTGGCATTTAAACTGCTCTGTGGGTCTGGATTACAACACCCTCTAGAAAACCAGATCTATCAACAAACAGCTGCTATTTTAAAGACTTCCACAAATCTTTCCCAGTTTTGTGCATCCCAAGCTCCACTGTCACCATTTTGTTCAGCAGTGGCTAGTGGCTATTCTAAAGCCAGCATCCGGAGGAGAACTCATGGTTGGTTAATGCTCTAACAAATTGACTGCTAATTGCAGTGCTATCTGATTTCTTGGGGATTACTGCTTTAATATTCATTTTATTCATAAATTTTTATTAGGTAGCAGAGGAATTTCTTAGGCAGCTTGAATATTTAATTAAAGGAGATTAATAGCAGGACCACTATGCATTTTTCACAAAGGGGCACCGAGTGGCAGTACAAAATCAATATTCAGATTCAGCTGTGAGTCCTTCATGGTAAATGAAAATGGTGCCAAGTGCAGCAAAGCCAAGTTAAGAGTCAAGGAGCAATTGTGAGGCTCCAGTGAGTGTCTCCCCAGCAATAATATCCCACCTTCTGCCACAAAGGCTAAACCAGTGTATTCTAGCACTTCTTACACTATTCAAAGCCTCCCCTAGGCTGATGATACCAGCACTAGTACAAAGATTTAATTTTTTAAGTATTTTAAGTAACAATGCAGTAATATATTTAAGAAGTATCTTTGAAATGATGGTTTACTGCAAGAATTTGGCTACTGCAAACAGAAGATAGGTACTCTTTTAGATCCTAGTCCAAATTTCTCATTTCCTTTGAAAGGCCCAGTCCTTCATCAGAAAACTGGCACTATTATAGGAACAAACACAAGGGAATTGACTTTCTGGAAGACTCATGCTGGGAAATGAGAATATTCTAGACACTGCAGAAAGCACATGTTGAGACATGTCTGAGTTTTCCCAAACTACAGCAGATGTATTTATGTATTGTCTCTACCAACTTTTGTTTAAACTATTTTTAGTGACTTTCAGGTAAATCTGAAGATAAAATTCACCTTGAAAATTAGTAAATGTTACCACAGCTATTTTGAGGGAAATTATATTTTTAAAAGATTATTTATGAACAATAGAGGACAGAATGCATAGATTTGTTTGAATGATGGCTTTAAAAAAAGCATCCTGGAAATATGCCTGTAACATAAATGGTAATATTCTCTCTTATGCAGTGGATAAAAACACTATGAAATGAAGATGCTGCCCTTTGTCTGAAATGACAATGTTAAGGTAATCTTTCAACACCCTCTTACAAATGCCAGTAAATAATTAGGGCTCTGGAGAATATCTTTTGCTGTCAATAAATGTAAGTGTGTGCTTAAATCAGGCCTTTGAGCTGCTGCTTTAAATTTAGTTGATTAATGCTCTGTTGCACTGGGGTTGAAATTACCTTAAAGCATAAAGTCCCTCTAAAACTACTCCTCCTTGCCCCAGATAAATAAAAATGGAATCAGTGCACTTGCCCATCAGAAAAAAATAATTCAAATAACACCCTGAAAAATCAGTTAATAACATATTCATTGGTATTCATGAGATACAGGTGTCTTTAAAGGACCTCAGTGTAGGAACTAATATTTATGGTATCTGTTCTCTTCTTGATTATGAGAAATGCCCTGATGATCTTCCAGACTGACAAAAAACCTTGTACCAAAACCCATAAAACTCTAATCATGTCACAAATTAGAAGTGATCAAACTGGTGAGGGAAAAAAGTGGGAAAAGAGCAGTGGAGTGTAACTGAGAACAGGATGTGATCCTTTGTTAACCCCCCCAGTCAGACTGATGCAAAACTATCCTTAAAAAACCTCAGTTTCCAGTGACAGCCACACTGGAACAATATTTGTTATTTCACATGAGTCCTGCTGGAATCAGGCATCATTTTTTATTTATTTTTGTAAATCCTTACAGTAGCCAATCAGGCAGTAGAACAGAGTTTTCACTTGCTAAGGTTTCTGCATGTCAATACATGCGCCCCCACATTACTATGAATTGCAAGCCTGTAAAATTGCATCTATTTCTTGTTACTCAAGAATTTGTACCTTCTCTAAAATGAGCAGCCTTCATGGGGAGGGAAAGAAGATCTCCCCTGGCTCTGAGCAGGAATGTTGGGCACAGTAGCAGCCCTGCAGGGCGACCACATTTAATGGCTGAAGTCAGATATAAGCTCTTCAGGACTAGTAAATCAAGCAAAGTGCTTCTAGTCTGAGTTTGAAAATAAAATTGCAATTTGCAGCAGAGAATATTATATTCCAATGATGTTTCTGTAGTTAATCCAGTGGCAGTGTTTCAAAATCATAAAAGTTTCATCATTCTAAAAAGAGCAGTTCTTCATACATTCAGAGGAGATGCTTTAATTAAAAAGTGAAAAATCTTAATGTATTCATACTCAAGAAGGCTACTCAATGCTTTTCGTATCAGTCATGGTGGCATGGAGATAAGCCTGAAATACATAATTCTAGTTTGAATCATATTCTAGTCCTTATTTAAAGCCCATTTTACATATCTGAAATGGAAGTGCAGTTCACTTGTTTCTGGGTAAGACCAGAAGCACACTTGTTATTTTTATCCTTTTGGTTACCACAGTTCATTACTCCTTTTTGTTGCTTTAATATGAACTCACAGGCTGCTCTGGTAGGTGTGCACCGGCTCTGTTGCAGTAATTGTTGTGCCCTTGGCTGCTTTTCTGGCTGGGGCAGGAGTGGGTGCTCAGAGGCTGTGACAGTCCTGAGGAACCTGTGACAATCCCTGACCCGTGTCCCCTCGCTGGGGATGCTCTGAAATGCAAACTGCAGGCAGGAGAGACCCTGCATCCCACGGCAGCGGTGCTTGTGCCCTCTCCTTGCCTCCTGTGTCTGCAAGTGATGGGCTGGGATGTCTGGCAGCCTCCCCTGAGTTCAGCCTCAGTGGTGTCCAGCAGAGCAGGGACAGGTGAGGAGCTGCAATCCCCTCCCAGGCACTGGGCACAGCCCAGTTTATCCAGAGGAGGTGGCTGGGGCTGACAGGGCAGTGCCCTCTGGCATTCCCAGCCACACAGCCGGGATGGGGACAGGATTGTCACCCCGTGCTCAGGAGAGCAATCCCGGATTGTGACTGTGTGCTTTACAAAACCTCGGAACATGTGAGTGCCTCCGGGGGAACTGCAGTAGTACCCACTGCAGTTAGCAGACAGTCATATAAATTGGAGTTACTGCCAGCAATTTAGTCTTGAAATTAAACTATGCAAGTGGTAAATTGGCACCAAGGAGCCGACTATGGGGCTCACAGTTGGGGGCTCAGCTGACTGAGGTCAGATTTCTCTTTGTTAAATGTCAATAGCTGGCATTTAGAAGAGACAATCTATACAAACCAGTAAGACAGGGAATGAAAGAACTGCTGTTTAAAATGTCAAACTATTTTAAATCAAAACACAATTCCAGATAATTTACAAACTAAATCTGACCTTTTGTATTTGGAATATTTATACTGTGGCTGTGCATTCAGCAACAGAACTTGTAAAACTTGAGAGCCAGACATCTGTGCATGAATCTTCATCAGCAGAAGTTTGCAGATGGAAATAGATTTTATTGGACTGACTCTCAGCTGGAGCAAATTGAGAAAACTTTACTGAATCCAATACTCTGTTGACTTACAAGTGCTAATATCTGACCTCAAGCTTCTCTTCTCCCGGACAATGAGATATCTGTTTATTGGCAAAACCATATATAGCTACCAAAATTTATCTACAAGGACTGTTTTAATAATTTAGTCCCACTAGTTCCCCATCAGGGATGTTCATGGAAGAAAAGAAACCTCCCCAGGTGTAAAATAAAAGCAATGGGAAAAATACTCAAGCCTCCATGCTTGGAGAATATCTCTGCAGGGCTGACATGACACCAAAAGCATTGACAGGTTTTTGAGTAATGCTCAGCAGCGTGTAGGATTGCCTGAGGAGGTGTAGGATGGCCTGTCCTGTCCTGAGGAGGTGTAGGATGGCCTGTCCCTGTGCCCCCAGAGTGGGCACCCCACTGGAGTGGCGGGGAGGGTTTGGAGGGCTGTGAGCACACAGGCTGTGCCTGCCTGGGGCTGGACAAACTGGGGCAGCCACAGGGTGAATTCCCTTCACTGGGAATATCCCACACCACAGGCTGACCCAAAAGGTGGCACTTGTAGCAGCTGGGTGAGAATGAACCCAGATCACTCTGCCCTTTTCCCCTGGGAACGACCACAACGTGTCAGTGAGTCAGTGATATTAATGGCTAAACCCTCGGAGCCACAACAGTCAAAATATCCTTTCACGTGGCATTTGCAGTTCAGCTCTCAACAAATGAGGGTGCGCATTCAGAGAGGATTATGCATTAGGAAGTGTAACACTTAAAATCTGAACAATTAATTCCTTTAAAATTTGTATTCTCCTTCTGCGTGGGCAGTTAATAAAGGAGGGACTTACCACTTTGTGGATTTAGTACATGGTGTTTGTTTATAGACCAGCCACCCAGATTTGAAGCATCCATTTCAAAGCCTTGCAGGATTACTGTTCTCTTCTCCCACAGAATGAAATCAGGACATGTTTCATATTCATATCCCACCGACACTGCGAACAAATAATTAAAGATCTCTCAGCCCACCTTTCTCTCTGTGAACTGCTGGGCAGTTTCTCATTCCAGGTTTTGATATTCATCTCTCAAGTAATGATGCCACTAATTTCCCTCTGCCTGATTGCTATTGTTGTATGGTATTTTTTGAAAAAAGGGTTTAAAGAGATTAGTATGTTATTACAGCTATAGTCACTGCTGCTTCAAAGCAGAAAACTGTCTGTGGTATCAGTTATGGATTTCATAAGATTACAAATCTCCTCCAATGACTCCTGACTTGATTGTTTATTGCATTTCTGCTAATTACCTGAATAACAGCTTAAATAGAAAAGAATACATGCTAGAGCAAATTGGTTTTAATTTGTTTGCTGACTGTAAAAATTATAGTTAGGTGGAAATGGATTGACAAGCTGAACATTTCTAGAATTACACATTTATCTTAACAGCCTTGCACATTCCCAAAATACCTGATGAAAAATCTTGAATTTCCCCAAGGATGGTGGGACTTGGGAACTCAAATTGATTAAAACCCTTTTCCTTTAGTACTTCCATAAAACAAAAACAAAACTTCATAATTTTTGACAACTGTAATGCACCAACCTTTCAAAAAGAATTATTTATCTCTAACTTTACTGGATTTCAGTGAAACTCATTCTTAAGGCAAGAATATTTTTTGACTCCAAATTCCATAGCTCTACCCAGGAAATACTGAAATACTTCAAACCTTTCCAAAATAAAAATGTTTTTAAAAATTGTTTCTTTTCACTTTTTCTATGGAACAGCATTAGGTATATCTTACTTAACATACATAATTTTAATACCACCTAAATTCCATTATGGTAAACGATCAAAATATTTTGACCAGCTCTAACAGGATGCTTATTTATTCAGAACAAAAAAATGCTGCTTTGTCATCTCAGTTGTGACTGTGAGAAAATGGCCTCTTGTGAGGAGCTGGGAGACTGGAAAGATGCCAGCAAACATTTCTCCAACGAGTTTAAACAGAACCATTTTCATGTGGAAATATGCTCAGAAAGTCTTGTTTTCTGTAACTGGTTATGTGATCACTGCTGTCAATAACCCCCAAGAAAAATATAGATGTTTATAATATTTAGAAAACTAAAAGCAGATGGTTATAATCCTGACTTCCAGGACTTCAACCTGCTCCAATTTAATTTAATTAAAATGAAAACTGAAACAGAATGCATTATTAAATATTGCTAATATACCAGCAGAAGAAATTATTTTTGACAAAAATTCATATAATGGATGCAGATAAAGGTCCCTGAGTAACTGCAGTGTGCCAAATTAAATAAAGCTTTATTGGAATCTAACAAAGCATGCTAGTAATGCACATAAAATACCAAGATTTTCCTCCTATTTGGAAAGAAGCATAATTAACCTAAACTTTAAGGAAAAGAAACAAAATTAAGAACCAATTAAATAATTTAAAAGTTACTATCCAGCACTATTGTATAAGCTTTATTTATATTTAAACACACAAAGCTCATCTACTCCTAATTTAGGAAGCTGACTACAATCCCATTTGATGAGATGCTGTGTAATTGAATTAAAATGTTTTAAAGTCAGTCCAGACTTCACAGTCATTAGATGTTTTCTATATTAGAAATATCAGAATATTAGAAACAGTAGAATACTTCCTGATTTCTGGATTTGCACAAATACGTGCCAACAGCTACAGCTCACCTGTTACCTTCCCTCTCTGCAAAAACAAACAGGATTGGTACCAACAAACAGGGACTGGTACCAGCAAACAGGACTGGCACTGGCAAACAGGGACTGGTACCAGCACACAGAACTGGTACCAGCACACAGAACTGGTACCAGCACACAGGGACTGGTACCAGCACACAGAACTGGTACCAGCACACAGAACTGATACCAGCACACAGAACTGGTACCAGCAAACAGGACTGGCACTGGCAAACAGGGACTGGTACCAGCACACAGGTCCCTGCTGCTCCCTGCCTCACACCACACTGGGAAGTTCAGAGCCTTGCTGGCAGTGCCAGCACCTGACTGACCCAAAGCTGCCCTCCCCCTGTGCAGATGTGAACCAGGAGTGCAGGATCAGCTTGATAGGGGAGATGATGCATCAGTTCTGCAGACCTGGCACCCAAGGGTGGAGTCTGGACTCCTCCAGGCCAATGCCATGTGTGAGCTACAGTTGGAATGAGAAGACCTGAGCTTCTGCATGAGCATTCATAGCAGATCAGGAAACTAATGAAGCCAAAAATGTATCACTTATTCTCTGGTTGCTTCAGTTTTCAGCTGAATTTGTTCCTGATCTGGCTCATTTCATGATCCAGTGAATGTGAGTGGTGGCTATGGGTAAGGAGAGAAGGTGGGAATGTCCCTGCAGGCAGCAGCCCATGCTGTGTGTGCTCAGGGAGACAGTGGGACAAGCTTTTCCCTTTTCTGGGAAAACCTTCAGCTGACCCTTTCATTTGCCTACTGCATTATGGAATCACACTCCACAGTTTGGTCTCTTGACCATCATGGACATCTCTGTCTGTCT
This sequence comes from Sylvia atricapilla, assembly GCF_009819655.1. Taxonomy (NCBI): domain Eukaryota; kingdom Metazoa; phylum Chordata; class Aves; order Passeriformes; family Sylviidae; genus Sylvia; species Sylvia atricapilla. Next base: position 9,143,642 of record NC_089160.1, on the reverse strand, counting down.
ATGCATCATTCCCAGAGAAGAAATGACAAAGAAAATGCTCTAATGACAATAAATGACAAGGAAAACGCTCTAATGACAAGGAAAATGCTGTAATGCTCTTCCCCCCAGTGCCTCCCCACAGCCCAGCAGTGGCAGCACACAGTCCCTGTCACACTGCAGAGCCTGCCTGGCTCCTTCTGCACTCTGCCTGCAGGGAGCTCACCCCAGATTCAAGGGAAGCTCCTGCCTGCCCCTCAGAACAGCACACGCAGACATGGAATGAGGTGTGGAATATTCCTTGTCACCCCAACCTGCCAGTGCTCCTGGTCATACAGAGCAAAGAGAACTGCTGCAGAGCCCAGTGGGGTCCATCCACAGCACTAAGCTTTGCTTGTAAAGTAAGTAATTCTAATACAAAGCCTCTATTAGCCCATTAACCAACATAACATCAAATTAAATTAAAAAATAGAAAGCCTTTAAAAAAACAAATCATGAAATTAATGAAAGAAAAATGCTGGCTAAATAAAATGTGTTTGCACAGACAGCACTTCTGTAGCAATTCTCAGAATAGTCTGTGCTGCTTGCTGAACAGAGCCTATGAAACATGATGGGTTTTGGATAAACATCTTTAAACAACAAATCCATTAGTTTTAACTCTTGGGGACATGAAATGTAGTAAGAAAGGATGCCCAAAAGTTAGAATTTTGCAAACCCTAAGCGGAAATGACATTTTAAATGTCACAGCCAAAAAATGACAGAAACAATGACACACCAAAGGTCATATTCAAAGTAACATTCAAAACCAGAGACAGCTGAATATAATGCCGTTAGTACATAACCATTCTCTGAGGGAAAAGGGAATTTTCAAATTGATTAAATTAGAAAGATGACATTGGAAGAACAAGAAAATAAATGTTCTTGGGAAATCATACAAGTCACTTCAGTGACTTCAGCCAAAGAGACATTTGATTTAAAAGAATGTGGGAGCAGCAACAAAATTTATTTGCCATATTTTCCTGGCTTGATGCGTGCGAGTGCTTCTACTTACACCAAGGTGATTCTACATACCCATGGCCTCAGCCAGACCAGAAACCTTCTGTCCATAGATATCTGTCTTATTCCAGGCAAACGTGTACACCAGATTGGCTGCAGCAGGAAACCATTTCTGAAGCAGACGACCCTCCACAGCCACGATGAGGTGGACTTTGGCCATTCCAGGAGGGATGGTGGTGTGCGTCAGAATAATGCGCAGCAAAGTCTTGTATCCCGGGGTCCGGCTGCTCAGGTAACTGAGCTTCACAAAGCTCGAAGGAATTGCAATTTCCTCCTGGACCACCTTGGAAAAAACAAACACATTGTTGTATCTGCAGCCAAGAGAAACGCAGGACTGTAACAGGAAGAGAGCAGGTGATGACTTTAGGTTCCACAAATGTGATGTGAACACAGCGCCACTGAAACAACTGGGTTTATTTCAGCAGTGTCAGGCACATGACAAAATGTCCAGCACCAGACACTGTTTGTCAACTGACTGGATGGCAGGCTGGCTGTTTGATAAAGGGCCTCTTCCTCTGATGCTTTTCTCTTATCTGCTGGGGAATGAATACTGCAGCCGTGCACATACTCATACAAACAAGCTGTGCAGCTTTATCTTGGCTTTATTACTCCGTTTACTTAACTGGAATACAATTAAAATTTTTAAATACACACACACCTAACATTAACATCATATGCATTGTGATGTTAAGATACTATCCTGCTTTGGAGACAGTAAGTTTAACTTGGGGAGTGTCAAGGAAGAAAAAAACCCTTCCTGCTAAACCATCTGTGCAGTCAGGCCAAGCTGCAGAGGAAGGGGCAGCAGCAGGAACCTGAGTGGGGACACAGAGCAGTGAGGATGACACTGAGCAGCAGAGGCACCTGGCCCACAGCTACATCCCCAGGCAAGCTTGGATGTGCCCACTGTGGGTGGGATCAATTCCCACTGCAATGGAGAGGGGCCCCAGCAACCAGCCCTGCAAAGGCTCTGAGCTGGTCAGGGCACAAAGAAACCTGCCTTGACCTTTAGAATGATGTGGGCCTTGGAGCTACAAAAAGGGATTGAGCTTGGAGAAAAGAGCTGCTCTGGGACACTGTGAGGAGGAGCAGGCAAGAGATGAGAATGGCTTCTTGGAGGGTGCTACCACAGTCACTCAAAAGCCACCTGAAAACTAGACTGTGTTTAACAAGGTTAATGATGTTAGTGCTTTCCTTTACTGATGAATCAAAACCCGTCACAATGTTAAATTCATCATGCTTGGAAAAAGACAAACCGCTCCGTTTACGTTTTCTAGTTTTTTAAAATTCCCTTATTTAACAATAGATTACTTCACTTTCAACCAATTTTATTTACACACTGCAACAGTATCACTGTCACAGCATTGCTGCAGTACAGCTGGAGGCCTGCCAGCACTTGTCCTTTGGACATATGAAATGTGGTGTTGCCAGGGAAATCCTGCTCCCTTTATTGTTCCTGATTTGCAGTGTTCCCCTTCTTTCCTGCTGACATCCCAGCTGCCCTCTCTGTCATACATCTGACATTCCTTTCCATTTTGTAACAGAAAAGCAGGAAGAAATATTCATGCATTAATACATGCTAATATATCTCTGTCTCCTATTATTCTCAGTTAATTTTCGCTCAATTCCCAGAACCATACAATGAAATTCAACATTATAAGAAACCTCCTTTAAGTCCCAAGCAAAACAACAGTTAATTATTAGATTAATTAGAAATTACTTTAAGCACTTAAGGGAGTACACTTAAGGGAGTATCAAGAAAAAAAAATTAAAAAAGAAGTCCTGAAGATCATGTTAAAATTGCTCTGACTTGGAAAGAAAGTAATAAACCCCAAGAATGTGACATAAAGCTGTGAATGGATGAAACACCCCTAGGAATGTTCAAGGTATCATGCCTCACACTGATGTTTGGGAAGTTGTACTGTTCATCTGTAACCAGGAATGGGTTTGGGCCTCATTACCAACAAACCAGGGTTTCCATAATAATTCATGTCAGTATTCCCCACCTTCCTCTGCTTGAAGGTGAGAAATGAAGCACCTTTAAATATTAAAAAGTAAAGAAAGAATAAAGACAACAGAATTTTGTTAATCAGCACTAAATAGATATTCTTTGGTGCTACTGTGTCAAGTGAATGACATTACAGCAGTTATTTGCTCACTGTCTTTGAAGACTGTCTAAACCTGCTTCTAACAGAACAAACTGTTAATTGAAAAGTCTTTTGATTACCTGTAGCTCTGGAATAACAGTTCCTCTCTCAGGACAGGACCCTCCAAATGCTGTCAAGGGAGAAGGGAGTACAATGGGATTTGGACTGATAAAGCCACTGATGTCACAAGATGGTTTCTCTGACTCTGTTCTCTGCATTACAACTTTGTCTACAATGACAAATCTATTCCAAGGCAACCAAAGTGTTCTTTTTTCAGATATGAAAGGAGATCTGTCAAAAACCAGAGTGACAGAGATTCCTCCAACAGCCACAAGGTCAAAACTGGAAAAGAGAAAACAAATAGTTTTTTCTTTTTTTTTTTTATCACATTACCACATCTTTCATCACATCACAAAGAAAAACCTTGTGTTTGCTATTACAGCTCTTAATTTATTATGAGAAATCATTCAAGTGTACATTCCTCGCATCACCTTGGTATCCACAAAGCAGCTTTCCCTCTGTGTGCTTTCTCCCTGCATGCACCAACACCAAGGCACAGAATTTCACTGCTACTTGCCCTCTGCCCCCTCTATTTATCAATTAACATCAAACTAACGAGCCACCTGTAACACAAGTGTGAACCCAATTGCTTTGGTTCATAGGAAAAGAAATTCCCATCCCAGAAAAAGGATGCCACTCATCATCTATGCAGGAAGAGCATGCAGAATAAGAAGGTTTAAAGCCTGTTAGGCCTTGGGTCTATTAACATAAGCCTTTCCCTTTTTCTACAAGCAGCAGGAGGAAAAGGTTGAGTACACTGAGCACATGACCTCCCTGCACAGGGTACGGAATTTTTGGGAAAGATGGTGATTAATTGCACTGAGAACTGAGTCAGCTCTTGAACACAAGGAGGCTGATCCTCTGGGAGCTGCTGTGAAGGACCTTTGGCACATCTGGGCTGCAGAACAGTGGGGCACAGAAGGCATCAGGCTCAGTCTCCATTTCCAGAGTTTCTGACACCCACAGGCAACACAAGGTAATATGTAAATAGCTACTTCACTCTCTGTATCACTGAATGCATCTATTATGGAGGATTTTGATGGTAACAAACTGTGATAAGAAGTCAGACCTAATTATGCATATCTCATCACATTTCCCAAATGACACCGATTACATTCACAGCAAAATACAGGTAGCATATTTTAATGCAACAACTTCATCCAGGCTAGCGTAAGGAGGAGATGCTAATTACTAACTTTCAGTGGTGCCATTTGAAAGTCAATAAACTGAGGTGAAATAAATATGCATGCTCCTTACTTCTATAAATTGGCAAAGCCAAACAAAAAAAAAAAAAAATTGTGGAAACAGTGACAAATGGCAGCATTTTTTCCCTGCTGGAAAACAGCTTCAGATTTCTTGTAATTCACAACCCAGCCAAGGGAGGTGAAGGCTTAAACTGCCCTTAACAGCTTCACTGAAGTTCAGGAACAAGTCATGACCCTATTGCAAATGGATGGTCAGCCCTGGAGTGCAATATAGAACATATTAAAACCTCACCTTCTCTGAGAAATGAACCCAGACCTGTGAGGCTGGTGCAGGGCTGCTTATGGAACAGCAATTAAACCATCTGTCTTCGGAAAGAGTCTGTTCCCACTTTTCCCTGTGTGTCTCAGGTGATCAACTAAAGAATTTGACTGCACCTCAATAAACTATCTGGATGATTTACACTCAACAACAACAACATGTGGGAAGACAGGGTATTTCCTGGAAAACCTGACTTGTGAAAATACTCCAATGTCAAGAAGACACTGTTACAGCAGACCTGGCACATTTCGACTCCAGGAATTTGAATTTCACCATAATTTTGTTGCAGTTCAGGGTTTTTTTTCCTTCTCTTTCTTCCTTGGCCCCTTCACTACAGAGAGCTCCAACCAACAGTGCTCCCAGAGCGGGAGGCAGATGCCATCCTGCAGGCACACTGAGAGCTGTGATGTCTATGACAGTTCTGTACAAAACCTTGCAGAAGGCCTTGCCTACACAGCCCTGAGCCAGAGGAGGCTCACACATGCAAGGCTGACCTTCCATCCTGGCGGCTGATGGTGTACCCATACTCGCTGTGGTGCAGGAAGCTGACGTTCACTCCAACCAGGGGCGTCCCATCGACGGCCACCACCTGGCCCCGGATGACACACGCCCGTCTGCAACACAGCAGCAGAAGGCAACAGTGACAAACATCAGGACAAACAGTTACAAACAACAGCTACAAACATCTTTTGATGTCACAAACTGGGCTGTGCCTTGGTCCCAGACAGACTCTGCAGTCAGTGACTGTTGATTTGTGGAAGAAAAGTCATACAAGCCCCAAAGCCTGATTTGAAAAAGCATTCTGTCACAAGGGCAACACAGACCCCCCCACGAACTGTTGGGATTGGGAGGATATATTCTCATTTGCTGACATATTTTGGGGTACTATTTGTTCTGGCACTGAATGGCACTACAGAGGTTTCACTGATGGTGTGATTTAGCTTGCTGCAGCTCCAGGGAGTTATGGCTTGTGAAAGGAGAGAATGGAACCTCATTCCCTGCTGCTAGGTATAGGGCACTGCTGTCTGTTAGAAAAAAGCTGAACTAATGTGATAAGGCAGCAGTGAGGTCCACGGGCTTCACCCAACTTCAGAAAGTTACACAGTTAAACTCACAGGGGGCCTAATCAAGTGTAACATACATTTCTCTCCATCTCCCACCACACGTGATGCCCTTCCAAATCCCCTCTGGGATGTGCTGGACTTGCACCCACTTTGCCCTCACATCCAGCGCAGGGGCTGGGATGTGGCAGCACAGCAGAACACATCAGAGTCAGTGGGCAGGAAAGTGAACTCATTACAAAGTGTGTCTAATCAGAGGCTAACAGGATCACAGAGTCATAGAAAATGAGAGCTGAAAGGAAATACAAGACTTTATCTTGTCCATTCCTTTGCCTCGGGTTACATCACCCATGCCTCCATCAGCCCAGACAGATGCTTGTCTAACTCTATAAGCTCACCCAGTAACCCATTCCAGTGCCTCTGTGAGAGTGCTCTACTCATGGCAAGTTCTTCCTATGTCCAGTTGGAGCCTCCACCTTTGTCCTTTCAGACCACTGCTTTCACCTCAGTCACAGAAATGGTGAAGACATTATTCTGTCTTAGATTTAACCTTTTACCTATCTGAATAACAAAACATAAAGGAATCAGGTCTCCAAAGGATGAGGAATAAGATATAAAATATCCTCATGGTGCAGATTAGGACCTAGTGGGATTTTCTAAGGGTTTACACAGACACATTCCTCTGAAGTTCCTCCCAGTATTTTTGCCCTGGGCTGTCAGCTACATCACATCACCACACCTCCAGAGGCTGAACCGACCCAGGTCCTGGGAACTCCTGATCCTGCTGCACCCATTTCCTGGAACGGCTGTTTGAGGTAAGGGAGGGAACAATGGATGCAGAGGTCTTCTGGCAACATCAAGACATTTTGGGTCAAAACCAATAGAATACTTATAAAGTGAACTAGCATTAATTACTCAGTATAAATGACAAGCATAAGTTTAGGCATTGTTATGTTTCTTTCTCAATCGGAAAATTTGTGGCAAACCTCAACAGACACACCCACTGCACAGTGAATATGTGATCTAAAGGAAAATAACTTAATAGTTCCTCAGACAGAAATTATTTAGGAGTCTACATATGAATTTAAAAAATATCCCTAGAGAGATTAATTGACCATGATCCAATGAAATCATATGCAGAAATTGGAGAACATAAATTTCTGAAAATTTTGATATGCTTCTTAAGATCCCATTCTCCCAAGCCACTAACAGGACACTGATTTATCACCATGATATCATCAAACCCGTCTGACTACGACCTGAGAAAATGCAACTGATAAAAAAATGAACTTCTTTGTGAGTTCACCATTCACCACAGCTGCTATTCCATGCTCCCAGGCCATGGAAAGATGCTGATAAATCCCAGAGGAATGGGAGATGCTGCACTACTGCCAGTGTGCAAAGCAAGAGCTCTGATTTATCACCTCATTTTCTACATGAAGTAAATTGGTTGTGGCCCTATTTGTGGCCCAAAAATCGGCTGCTCTACTGAAGGCAACTGAGCTCCTGTTTGTCTCAACAGACTCACAAGACTCACTCAACAGAACAGCCAGGTCCAAATACTCTTTGATTTGTCAGAGCAGAAAATACCTGTTTTGATTATTTCCCCGTATTTCTAACATCAACAGATGGGCATTTTCTTTTCTAATACCTTTATGAGTGCACTCTGTATATTTACAACACACACTGGTGTGAGAGTGAGAGCCCTGGGAGTAATCATTACTCAGTGCATTAATCTTGCACTCCTGTTTACTCATTCCACACAGACCTGTCTTCTGACACTACTCTGTCCTCGTATTTTATCAAGCACACAGATTTGTATGATAACAGCTCATCAAAATCTCCATTATTTCATCCATGGTCTTTCTATGCTTTGTTCGTTCACCTCACTTCCCATTATTCATAAATAATATTAAGAGACTTATCTTTCAACATTCCCCTTTTTTATTCATCATATTTTACAAGCCACACATATTTACGGTATGCGATAAAGACACATAAACCTCATTATTCTACATTTATCTGCACTGAATTTTCTCTGTAATCTCTTACATTTTAAATGCCCTAAGCCTGCCTCTGTGTTCCTACATTTGTCCTCATTATTTAATGTCTCTTTATGACCTACTCCAAACTGAAGAGTCTTCTCCAGCCTCTTTTTGAATTACCAGAACCTACTAAATCTTGGACTAAGCACTTGATCAGAACTGGCTTTAATTCTGGCATTGACTCCAGCTATGAAAACATTTTTCAGTTACTTTAAGACCAGCACGAGTCTCCAAGGTTCAGGAGATAACCAGAAGCCCCAGAAGGTAACCAGAAGCCCCAGGAGATGATAACCAGGAGCCCCAGTCTGCTCTGCCCTGTTCTCAGAGCCCTGGCAGCTCACAGAGCAGCCCCATGTCCCCAGCACGAGGGTTCCCTGCAGCTCAGAGAACTTCTCACTCCATTGCTCCCCCCAGCAGAGCTCCTGGAACTCTCAGAGCGTGTTCCCTGCAGCTCCTCTGCCTCCACATCCATCCCTGCCCAGATGGGCTGCAGGCCCTGCTGCCACTGCCTGCCCCTGTTCATCTGGGCAGAGATGCCTCTGAGGACGCTGAGGTCTCCTCAGTGCACTGCACTTTCTGCCTCCCAGACCCATTCCCCACTCTGCTCTGCCTCCTCACGGGGACAATCTGGACACCTCTCTGTGGTGACTGTGTAATCCCAGACCTAAGGCTTTCCGAGTGGTTTTAACTCGAAACTAAGTGCAAAAATGTCTTTTCTAATTTGGTGATGCTGGGCAGCAACATGCCCCTGATAAGCTGCCTTAGTGTTTTCAAATGCATAAAAAATGCTCCCAGTCCCCTGGCAAGCTGTGCTAAATCTGCAACTCCAGAGGGAGCAGTTGGCTTTTTGAGAGAAAGCTGAGATTCCCAGGGGTTACAGGGGCCTAAAAGAAGTAGGATTCCTCTGTCAATGCTTCCTGGATCAATCCACGAGTAACTGAGGAACTCACCACTCTGGATCTCAGGTCTCTGCTGTCAGGCAGTTTGTCTGACATCTCTAATTTAAAATATGAACAGAAGTTTAAATTTTAGATGTATTCTTTCAGTACTTGGAAAGCATTTTATTATTTTACCTCCATCCTGCCTTGCTCTGCTGCTGCTCACCTGCTCTTGCTTTGCTTTTGTTTTGCATGTTAAGAATCCATAAGCACCTCAGGCTGAGACATTAGCCTCAGATACGGAACTCTGTCAAGCAGCTTGTCAATTTGCAAGTGTCACATTACCAGAAGATGCCATTTACTGTATTACATTTCTGATTAAAATCTTCAGTGAGAGAAATTAAGCTGAAGGCTAGTGAGGTACATTTGTTTCTTCCTGCTGACACTGTTGCTGTAAGCAGCATTTGAAGGGTAATTAATTCAGTACCATACACTGGACCCTTTTCCTGGGCAATTTGCAGTGAGTCAAATAACTTGCCAGCAGCATGCATGGAAAAAAAAAAAAAAACCTCAGCAAAGAAACAAGTTAAAACCCTTCCTGAGAACAGGAGTTGACAAAACCATTTTAATCTGCTGCACCCTGCTACATGCAGCAGGTTAAATCCATGCCTGATGTGAGCAAGCACATTTCCCTTTATCCACAATGTCTCAAATCTGCCTTTCAGCATGGCACAGTCCAAGTGGGAGTTTGGAAAAGCCCAGTGCACACAACATGGCTTTGACACAACAGAAAGTAAAATGGTTTGCAAACATGTAGCCCCTTAACATTATTTTTGGTGTAGTATTTAGTCATGGCTCATGCAATATCCTGACTGCACTGTGTAAGCCAATTATTTAAATATTAGACCTAAGCTGAAGTCCAAGATGCAAATGCAGAGGGATAGGCATTTCAGCAGCTGTCAGAACAACTAGCTTTAGTACTTCAGATTATTTGGAAAATTCCAGGATATGGCAGAGACCAAACAGTTCCAGTCTGAAGGACAGAGATAATCTTCACCATTTTTGATAGCTTTCCAAAATCTAATCAACATCATTTTGTCTCCAGTGAGATTCATGCAAACAGCATCATCCATACTAGAGTTCCACTGACCTGTGGGACAATAAAACACTGCACAATGTCATTTGAATCAGAAGACTGAAAACATTGGATAGAAGCCTCCTCCTTAATCCTCTTAACGGTCTCAGTGATGTCTTGTAAAGGGAAATGAAAAAAAAACCCAAAGACAGATAGGGCTTTGCAAAACTGGAGCACCAGTGGGAATGGATGGCAGTGCTCTGAAATAAATGCATGCCACTATTACATCCAATCCTTCTGACATTTCACACTGAACCACCAGTGCTATAAAATCAGTGCAGGCAGCCACGAGTTAACATCATCTGCCTAGACAGAAACTTTTCAGCAATTGCCCAAAGGAGATTAAAACCCCCTAAGCATTCTTTGGTCTTTACCAGATAGGCTGGATCACAGATTTCTGATGTTTTTTACTGTAGCAGCAGTTGTCTTTCTGTATTTTTTTCAGTAATCTTAATCCCCAGGAGAAGAACCGACACAAGATGACAGATTGGCACTGTCAGAGGAAGATTTCTGAACAGAGGCAGCACAGTGTAGCTGCTGCCTCCTTCAGAGACCCTGCTTATCTCTCATCCTTGAATAAAATTCTGGCAGTTTTTAATAATATTTGACTTCTGGATGAACAGCCTGGAAGACTCGAGGATGAAGCAAAGTGTGGGCTGAGGAAGCCTTTGGGGTGCCCAGCAGAGTGCAGATTGCTGCTGACAAACCCCAGGGGACAGCATGGCACGAGTCTCCAGGCACTGCCCTGACCCCAAAGATGCTGCCACCCTCATCTGAACCCCAGAGATCTTATCTCCAACCTAACTAGGAGCTATTCTGCAGTGGGAGGCAAGGCTGTCTGGGGTGTCAGTGACACCACAATGCCAGGAAAGCCCTGCTCCTCACTGGAAGGACTTCAGGAACCATGGTGAGCGTGGGCTGCTGCTCCCACACCCTTCACTCTTCAAAGGCATGGCAGGCAGCAGGGTAAAGGAACGAAATACTCAGAAAAAGCTTTTAAATCCAAGTTAAATCCCATCCATGATAGCTTTAAAAGATCAATTCCTTCTATCTATAAAAGCACGCTGATGGGATTATGTGCAATCTGGCTGCTAACATTTGCAGTGTCACAGAGCACTGTACAGGCACCTTGAGCACTCACTCACCTCCTCCCTGCAAACCCCTCCCTGCCAGCCATTTGGACCAGGAACATCTTTCAGTGGTGGCTTTTGGTTTCAATTGCACACAGGGCCAGCCAAGGAGCCTGCCCCAACTACAGTGGCCTCATTCACAAGAGACCCAGCAGGTGCTTCCCATGGAGCTCATCTTCATGGCCAATTGTTCTACATATTTATAACATCCTGCTACATTATTAATAGTGATTAAACGTTTAGGTATTTCAGATCAATAATGACTGTTTACAAACTTACTTCATCAAAAATTCATGCTGGAGGAAAAAAAAGTGCACTGAATTTGTGTGCAGGATTGTGCTGAGGTTGTAATCTGAGTGCTGTGTACTGTGAAAATAAAAAAATTCTTATGTGCTTATTACTGGAACATGGTTTATCTAATGCACAGACCAAGTTGACAGGGTAATAGTCAGGTGATGTGGATGATTTGTGGATCTCTTTGTCAGCATGTAAGTTATAGCTTCCCAAGTGAACTGCAGCATAAAAACTTATGTGCCTCTCTATTTCAAATGTGCAAGAAAATACGTGTTGCCAGGTTTTCTGAGCAAGTAAGTGCCCTTTTTGTACTTCACAGTTCCTTCCTGTTAAAGGGCAAAGCCAATCTCACAGACTTTGGGATCATTCTGCTCTTTGCATGACGACCTCCAGCACAAACCAGGAAACTCCACACTGCTTTATCAAGGTGCAGCAAAACCAAGGAAGGTTTTAAATTATATGTCTAGATTATATGTAAGTGACACATATTTTATTTATTACACTGCAAATACCAATCCAACTGTATTGGGCAGAATGGTGACTGAGGACAGCAGATGTGAATCCCTCTGCATCCTGCCATGATGTAGGAACAGCGTGGAGGGCTGAACTTCCCTGCTGATTTTACAAGTATGAGACAACTTATCTTCCACAACAGTCAGTGTTGTTAGCAGCAGCAGTTTGCTGCTGGGACATTTCCACCAATCAGACAGGTGGCAACAACAACAACCTGATAACCAAGACCCTCAGCTCTTGGGACTTTAAAGTTTGCCATCCTCTTGAGCATTTTATGAGTACTGGTGGAGAACCCTCAGCTCTCCAGGTATCCCTATTTTCCCTGGTTAAATAATTTAACTGCAGTTCTCAGTACCCAGAGAAGTCTTTCATCGAAAAGAAGACTCACCTGCTCTCAAAAGAGACATCTCCTGGGATTACATGAGTGCTTTCCTTCCCAATGAGGAACCTGATCCGGTCATAGAAGAGCCTGGGAGGATGCTGAGAGAAGGGGGGTTGGCTGTGCTGAATGAGGTCAAGGGGATCAGGCGAGCCCTGGCACAGAGGACTTGAGAAACAATTGCTTTGCTGACAGCAGTCAGGGTCTACACAGTCTGTCAGGCCATCTGAAATGGAAAGAATGGCAACTTGAGGAAATTGAGCTGTTCTGAGAATAAAGCACCACATTTATGAGCAGAGAGCACAGGAGGGATGGAATCAATGTGAAGGCATGCTGATTATGACACAGTCTAATTCAATACAGCATTAATGTACACGCTTGGTCCAGGAGGGGCATTTGTCTCAGTCATTAACACTGCATCACCTCACCAAGTCTCCCTCAGAAAACAGAACCTACAAACCAAGGGAACGGGGGAGAGCAGAGCTCCCTGCAGAAGAGGCAGAAGGAAGTCACTACACTTCACTTGTCAGTGCAACGTGATCCATCCCCACTGTGCAGCTGCTCTCTGAGAGCCCTGTGCTGTCACTGCCTGCTCACCCCGGGCGACACACCCCTCAGGTGGCACACACTCACCCCAGCGGACACTCATCACCCCAGGTAAGTCACACACTCACCTCAAGTGACACACATCACCCCAGGTAAGTCACACACTCACACAGGTGACACACATCACCCCAGGTGGGACACATCACCCCAGGTAAGTCACACTCACTGAGCAGTCCCCAGAAATCAGGTCTGAAATCTCCCCAGCTCTCCGAAGTGTCCCCACTGCAGTAGTACAATAATGTACCGGTTACAGTTGTCTGACTTCTGTTTTAAGCCCTACAATAGGTTTACAAGTGGTTTAGGATAGTTACTTTTCATTCATTGATTGCAATACCAGAATGATCCAGAAAGGGCATAATCATAACTACACCACATGAATACACACACCTTGATTCAGGCTCTGTCCCAGTGACCAGTTACAGTCTTCTCTATAAATGTTTGCCCCACAAAAGCAAATTTGGAAAGTGAAAAAAGAATATATTACTCCTCTGTCCATTTCAAGTATGAAAAATAGAAGAAATAATAGATTTTTTTTTTTGGAAATCTACATTTCTTCACGGACAAACTTGCAGCAACATTTGTGGACGAAATTAATTTACTTAAAAATCTAAAGCTTATGATGAAAATTGAAGCAGTGAAGTGCATCTAAATTAAGCACCTAAATAAAACTTAAAATTGGGCTATTGGCATTTAATTGCTTCTATCAGGAGCTTAGATGTCCAAATTGCCTAAATTACATACTCAATCAGAAACAGATTTAATAGGAGATAGTAAAATATCCAACAATCTTCTTCAACATCCACTTTATGGCTTAGCAGCTGTGTTACTTGCATTTAAAGTAAGATAAAGGTGTTTTATCCTTCAACAAAGACACCTCCTTGTATTTCTAGCCAGGTTGGTCTGAATAAATGCAGAGTCACCATATCACTGCATGGATCTCCCCGGCGTTTCAATTGGAATGCTGTAGGATCAACACGCTGTCAGATATTTTCACTTCATGCTTTTGACTTTCCATGTTGTGTTTGTACCAACACTTTGAGGTTTATCAAAGTGCAGCTCCTCAGGGCCCACTGCACCAGCAGGGAGCTCCTGGAGTTTTGTCATTGACTTTAATGGGTGCCAGACCAATCCCCAGGCAGAGCTCTGTGTGAATGCTCAGTAAACAGCAGCATGAAACATTCCCCTTGAAAAGAAAGCAAAAGCCTTTCTACAGAACAAACACATAAAATGAAATGGGCTTTCCTGGCATCTGAAAATCCTCGCCTGACCTTGAGCAAAGATAATTGCTTGGCTAAGCAAAAAATATCAACAAATCTCTCCTCTGCAGCTGGGAAATGAGAGAGGGCAGGCAAGTTTGTGACAGCGAGCCAAGGGCAACAATCACCCAGGACCCTGGGCTCCAGCAGAGCTGCCATGGCCACAGGTCACTGTGGGCTTCAAAGTCCTCCCCACGTTCCCCAGATCCTGGAGACAACAGGCATCTGCCAGCAGTGGCATTAGAACTTCACAGGGCTCTGTTGAGTTTATTGGCTTTGAGTGCTGCAGTCACTTTCTATTCAGGAAAGCCAAGGAAGCCACAGAAATCTGCTGGGAAGTCAGAAACTCCAACAATCAGGGGCCTCCAGTCTAAACAGAAGCACATGGGAAGGGATGGAGGAGCTCACAACTCAAACCAGCACTGTTTTCAGTGTGAAAAAAAAAATCATCTGAAAAAGTTTTCATCTGAAAAAGTTTTCATCTGAAAAATAAAAAAAACAATGTTTTGGGTTGAAACTTGAAGAGCATGCTTGGAACTGCAAGGGAAAAAAAAAATTGTTTCATCTCTTTTTTGTCCAAGGAATGAAGCTCTCTATATCCTTCCTAAGTGAACTGAAAAGCATCAAGAGGCTTTTCAGCAGATCACCCAAGACTACAAACGTTAAAGAATTAAAGGTTTGAAAATGTCATGAAGACATTGCAACCTCTTGCTGTGGGGCTCATGCTGGCAGTGGCTGCAGAGGGCTCTGCCAGGGACAAGTCTTGTTCCAGGAGTCAAGGGATTTTCTGGGAGACATCAATTTCTACAAGCTCACCACCACCTGAGAAACCTGACAAACCTCGGTCCAGCAGATTATGTGCTAATGAGAAAAAAGGAGCACTCATTGCAGAACAACAGCATCCATGGGGAAGCTATTTTGGAGTAATTTATTCCACACTAGAAATTCTGATTAATTTTTCCCTTGTCAACAAACCATTAGATGTGGGAACTGAGCTGACCTGATTCTCTCATTTATGGAAGAAATAAAAGTGAAAGGTCACAGCAATACTAGAATATGAAGATCTGCTTAGGAAATAAAGAGCTACAAAAATAACACTTAGCTATTTTGCTTTTTTCTAATAGAGTCCTCATTTTCCCCTGCTTCAGTCAAGAGCTTCCATACCTGCTGCCCAACACAGAACAGTCAGGCTGTACACAGAAAGGAAAGGAAAAGCAATTTTCCATCTTCCAGTCACACTCAATTTTCCTCTTTTCTTTGCAGCTTACATGACTGCCTTATAAACTCTTCCAGGTCCTGCTAATGGAGTTATTTTGGTTGGAATTACTTGCACCTGGTTTCATTTTCCTCTTCAGCCTCCCGGGGGAACAAGGGGGAGGTTTCCCATCAGAAGGGTGTGAAGTCCCAGGAGCAAACGTGAACATTCTGAGTCCTGACAACACCACAAATGTGCTGCATCCAGCAGGAACAAAGGCTACAAAGCCATCAGAGAGAGAAACTGCTGCCCAAAATATCAGAATTAATGCAAAGGAGCAGTGCTCTAGGTCACAGACTATCATGGGTTCTCTTTTCTCTCTCATGGTGTTGTATTTAAAAAATGGTTTGATTGATCAGATGGGAATTTATTTCAATCTCCGCTCACAGCCACACAGAATGAACGAGGAGACACGTGTCAGGCTCACAGAAGATGCTCCATGGGCATGAGGCAGGAGGTGCAGGAGCACCAGCTTCTCTGTGGACTCTTGAAATCAGGTATTTGGCTCAGAATTCTGTGTTAATTTAGGATAATTAACTACAGTTGTCTGAATAATGCAACTTCCAGCTTTTCCCCAAACAATCAAGCAAAATTTAGAAGAGAAACTGACTTGCATAGAACTGAAAAATACTTCTCTCATTTTGTGAAGAAGTAAAATCAAAAAACCCATCTGTTCTGGGGCAAGAAGGAAACACTTAAGCCAAAATTAAATCTTTGTTCCACTTCAGGCTCATTCAAGACATTGTTTTTAAATTAAACAATTTAAAAGGAAAAAAAAAGGAAGAAAGTCGAAATCTAAGACCTCAAAAGAAAACTCCTCTAATTCAGCGCAACATCCATCAAAATGCCAGATAAGCCAAGCTGGTACAGGACCACAAGCTACAAATGGAGGCAGGTTGTGATAATGCAAATCATATGAGTTAGTGCATGTGAGGATAACATTTTCAACAAACCAATCCTATTTGAATTGAGACTTTTAATCCAGGAGAATAACTCAGAAAAAAAAAAAGCCAAATAAATCTTGTTTATAAATTATATTGTCAAATTCATTCACTTGAAAACTCTACCAATACATTAGTCTGTTCTCCAGCAGTGGTCACAGTTTTAGTTAAGTTTTCATATCAGGAACCAACTATTAAAAAGCTCCCTGTGTTAGCAAATCAACGGGGTTTCTTTTAAATCTCAGGAGACAACAGGCAGGAGCATGAACAAACTACTACAAACAGCAAACACTGTAATTCCTACAGCAGGGGATCCTGTACACTGGAGTTTTTACTGTCAATTACCCCAGAGTGCATCACAGCCTAGGTGCAGACTAAAATGTATTACAGATGTGTAAATGGTTTTAGTTTGTTATTCACATTTTAAAATTTATTTTATATGAAAGACAGTCAGGCACATTCACAGTGCACTGCAGATTATCTAATAAAGTGATTTACATTTTGATTAGTCTGAGATTATAGCCTCCCATCCTCCAGGTGCCTTCTTTTGTATGCAAGGATAATGATGAGCTGGGATTTTTGTTTTGAAAGGGAATTAGAAAATTAAAATATGGTTTAATACTACTGCTAAAACAGAATTCACAAAGATCGACCTCAGCACAGAAAGCACTTCATAGCACTCTTCAATAATTTAAACAACCTCAAAGAGAAGGCAGAGCATGCCAAAACAAGTTGCTGTGTTCTCAGTCACAGCACTCCTATCTGCATTGCAATAGATCACAGAACTGGGACAAGATTTCCCCACTCCTTTGCTGGGGAATGGATTTTTTCAGGAAGCCTTCTATAAGGAAGGCTATTAATATTTATTGGGTCAGGAGTGTGTGTCAATGGAATCACACAAAGCTCTCCATCAAACAAAACACATTTCCTTGCTTATACATTTATATATACATTCCATATGATGGAAGGGATGTCACAAGTGTTGTGAAATTACTTCCTCAGCTATGCTGCAGCCATAGAAGGCTCATGTTGTGCTTGGTACAGCACATTTTGTGATGTACACACGGGGCAGCAATCTCTCTTCTACAGGCATGATCACCTTCAGCAGCCAGCAAAATTGGCACTGGACCTGTGGCCATGGACCTGCCTCTGCACTGGCTGCTTTCCAGAAACAGAGATCTCTCTTTCTGTGTCTGGGAAAATGCTGCACAGTGAGTGCATTCCCTGTGTCTTGTATTTGAGCTTTCCACGTGCTGCAGAAAGTGTTAAGTTCTCATGAAAATAAAATAAAATAAAGTAAAATAAAATAACAGTTGGAAGGGAAAAGGGGTATTGTCAGCTCTAAGTTAATGGCAGGAACATTGGACAAGTCATATATTTTGTGCCTGATATGAATACCTCTGTGTCAGCTACTTTTCAAATCTCAGCATCTCTATTCTCATCCACCCTTGTAGTACTTGCAATTCATGGGCACAAAAATGGGAACATCACAGTACAAAACCTGACAGAGCCCAGGAAGTGTTTGGGTAACACTCTCAGGTACAGGGTGTAACTTCTGGGGCTGCTCTGTGCAGGGTCAGGAGTCACACTTTGATGATTCTGGTGACTCCTGTTCAGCTCAGGACAGGATATAGAATTATTCTATAATTCTCTACGTACCAATGCTTTTCATTTCAGTGCTGCAGAGCCACCAGAGGTGTGTGAGGGTGTCAGTGCCCTCCTGCTCTGCCTCTACTGACCTCAGGGAGGGCAAGCCAGGGATGGAGCTGGGAGATCACACCC
The DNA here is from genome assembly GCF_009819655.1 of Sylvia atricapilla. NCBI lineage: Eukaryota > Metazoa > Chordata > Aves > Passeriformes > Sylviidae > Sylvia > Sylvia atricapilla. The sequence continues at coordinate 9,125,604 of NC_089160.1, read as the reverse complement.
AGAACACATTCACAGAAAGTAAAAAATGGGATTCAAGAGTCTCCTTAAATATTGCCTGTGCTGACTTTATTCACCACAGGCCCAGTTCAGTCTAATTAGTGTTGCCAGGAATCCAAGCAAAAGGAATCAAAGAGTAACTTCAGAGGAGACTAAGCAGCAGCAGCAACTGTCAGAGAGTCTCTAATGCTCATTCATATGCATTAATTCCAAGTGCCCACATTTTATCCCTAACACACGGCACGCAGCACAGAGGAGGCTGTGAGCTGGGAGCACTGGTGCTTCTGTGAGGAAAGCTGGGAGTGTTTTACCCAGGGAGCAGCAGCAGTGTTTGGCCTTCCACACTCGGGACAATACAAATATTTATCAGGGTTTTCAGAACCTCTGAGTATCCCCAGGGAGCCCTCGCTGCTCAGCAACAATGAAAACCATTCCCATCAGTGTTATTTATATTGGGTAATAACAGCATATTACTTATAGATGGACTCAATATCTCTGTGATGGATAGGTTATTAAAACACCAATGGACGGGTCAGAAATACATCAATATTTAAGCAGCACTGGTTATCAACCCAAGGCTATGCTGAGTCATATATTTCCTGGTGCTTGGAAAAGCCTGGAGAAAGCTACAATAACTGTCTGGAGTGACTGAAGGCATATTTGGGAAAGGATTCAAAGCTTGTAGTAAACAGCATTTTCCTTAAAAACAAACGGGCAAGATTGATTCATGAAAGGAAAACGATAAAAGGAGATGCAGGCAAATTTAAAAGAGATCTGTATCAAAGAAACTAATGGGAGTGACAGGCTGCAACTTTCAGCTTGAGACAAAGACCTGTTTGTGCAGCAGCTGGGTAAATGTATGTCCAAAACCCAGGAGAAGTGTAACCTGGCTAAGCTGAGTGGGGTGTGACCCACGAGTGACCCACAGCCCAGCAGTGTGCTCTGCCTCTGCCCAAGGCACGGGCACTCTGCCTGCAGAGAGCTCAGCAGAGCTTCCTGGGCATCTCCTGGAGCTGCCAGTGGGACTAAATCAGCGTCAGGGCAAGAGGAAATGTTTATTCAGATGAGCTAATGGCCATTTCATAAACAGAAATCCCATCATGTGACAGTGAAAGGAGAACAAAGCTTGGGGAATCACAGTGAGGGAAATGCCCCTCTGCAGAGGACACCCGCCTGACTCCTGGCATTCTTTAATGGCCATCACACTGCTAACAGACTGCAGAGGACTCCCTGGGAGCAAACCATGCCATGGGGCACCTGTTCCAAGGCTGAGACCTTTCCACTGGTATTTGTAGTGATATTTGAACAGGTAAATATGCCCTTAAGTCTGTGAGCAGGGGAAAGCTAACAGAGAGTTATGAGCTGGAAGGGGAAAGGCAGCTCTGGTTCAGCCAGGGGAAAGTGCAGAGAATCCTGATGGGGCTCCAAAGGAAATTGTAATTTCCCTGCCCCTGAGAACAGCTCCACACATATTTTATCCCACCACCAGCACTGAAAAGATCGTGGGGCTGCAGTGGCTGCAGGACCAGGACATCTGTGAATGTGCTTATGGCTTGTCTTTATATCATTATATCAGCCCTTAAAAATGGATTCAAAACTTTCCCCCTCCCAGAGCTTTTGTGCTTTTAATACAGGGCAAACAACAACACTGACACCTCCCTGTGCCAATTAAATGACATTGTTGAATCCTTTTGGTTGGGACTAACCTTTTTTTTTATTATTATCTACTGAGTCTCTGAATGTTTTAATGATAAAAATGTCAGGTTTTCCATCCCTGAAATTACCATGTGACAAACTAAAAATAAAAAAAACCCTTAAAACTACACAAAATTATCCCTTTGTCTAAGTCCTAAAATTAGAGTTTGTTTGAAATTACAGTTGCTCATCTTTACTGCAGCTTTGTTCTTTGGTGGTGACCTCCTCCTCATGAACTTGAAGCACAACAGGACTGAGATATAAATGTTTAAGACCCTTTCTAGGTGAGGATTCCATGATTTGGCCTCTGCAAGGGCACTGCATTTTCTTTTGGGCTGTGTCACTGACTGTGATCACACCCTAAGGCCTCAGGAAGTCACCACCTGTCAGCTGCTTCTTTAACTTAAACTTTAAGCTGAGTGCAGGCTCTTACCTGAGCTCAGGTGGAAATGCCAACACCTCCCATCCTGCCAAACCCACCCAGATGTGCTGGATGGAAACTTGCCATGCCACCATCATATTCCCATAGCCTCAGGCTCAACCTCCCAGCAAACAGGACTTTAGAGGTAATGTCTCACCTCCTTCCCAGTTCCTGATTCTCCTGTTGTGTTGGTATACAAACCCTGAAACACTCATCTAACACTGGTACAACTTCAGTGACTTCAGGGGAATTTTTCTAATTTATCCTTTTGCCAAATCAGGTCCTATGAACTTCATATATACTTATAAAGAGAAGTGGTTATAATATGTAGATATAATTTTCTTTTCTTATACAAAATTGATTGTGAAGAAAACTTAATTACATTTAGCCCATCTGTAGTAGTCAGAATAATTAAATATTTCTCTCTGCACTTATCTCTAATTTTAATGTCAACAGAGCTGTCCTAGTTCATGTTATGTTCCCATTAAAATGGGAAAAGAAAATTGCTTTTAAAACCTGCAGTGAAATGATGTGAAGTGTCTGCCTTAAACTGACAAATTCAAGCAGATTTAGAGTTAAAAGTGCCAACTCTTGCAGTAACTGACTGCTATTGCAGAATATAAAGCACCCCAGCTCCCAGCACAGGGCGGTCCATGCAGGGGCAGCTCCCAGGGTGGATCAGAACATGTTTTCCATCCACCCCAGGCTGAGCAGGGTTTATGGGCAGGTTTAGGAGCTCAGGGGGCTGAGCCAGGGGCAGGGACAACAGGGACACAGCCACAGATGGGACAGCACAGGGGGCAGGGGGGGCAGCTGTGGGACCTCGTGTGACAGGGACACACACAGAGCAGGAGGGCACTGACAGGGCTCTTGGGCCTCTTGGAATAAGGTGGGAAAGGAAGGATGTGAGAGGAATAAGGTGGTTTTGAACAGGGTTCAGAAATGAGGAAGCCTTTGCCAAAGGACAGCAGGGTCTTAGAGCCCACAGGATGCAAAATCAGGAGGTATCAAAATATATCTGTAAATGAGGACTCATCACTGAGTCAGAATGTTTCTATTGAGGTCCCACAGTGACCTCAGTTCTTGGACCTACATCAAGCTTAATTTATCAATGACCTAGAAGGAAAGAGACAACCATCACAGCAAGGTTTGCCCCGACAGTGGAGTACAAGATCTCCTCCAGGACACTGACACAGGCTCTAGGTGTGACACAGGAGGAGAATGTGTATTTTAATGTATCTCAGGGTACAATCTAAGGAAAAAAACCTTTAACCATGTTTGGGGCTGAACATAAAATCACAGAACTGCATGGGTTGGAAGGGACCTTAAAGATCACCTTGGTCCAAGCCCCAGCATGGGGAGGGACATCTTGCACAGGTTCCTCAAAGCCTCATCCAACCTGGCCTTGAATCCAGGCCCTGAATGTCCCAGCCCAGAGGGTGGGACAAGCACACAATAAATGAGAGAAAAGCACTAGTCCTTGACTGTTCAGTAAACGAGTATTCCTAAAACAGACAGGAAAAAGAATTAATTCTGAGAGCAACCAGTCAGGAATGCTGTGGCTTCTCTCCCACTGGCAAGTTGGAAATAGAGCTGGATGTTTTTTCCTTTAAAAAAAATCCCCCAAGTCATGTATTAGAATAAACTACTGGAAAGGAAGCAGAGGCCAGTGTCTGCAAGAACTGTGTTTTCCCCAGCAAACCTAAACCTCATGCAGCCTTAGAATGAAATCAGAGGACTGAGGTGGGGAGCACCTAGTGCCAAATGCCCTTGTTCAACTGCTAGAAAGGAGCAAATGATCCTTTCAGAACAGGGCTCTGGTTAGGTACTCTCCCAAATCTCTTGTGCACACCTCCTACACCAGTTTCCTCCACCAGTCCTCCAAAAGTAGGTCCAGAAAATTGCAAGAACTGTGCTGTGTCTCAGTAGGAATATTAAGAGAGAGAGACTAATGCTAAAAGCAACTGTAAATGTGCACTTTATGCTTGCAAATATATTAAATTAATAATAATAGAAGAGTAACTGGATGCATTTTGACAGGCACAGAGGGGTTTTTTTCCATTTGGGTATCTCTTGGCTGTTTTTTCTGGAAGACTGACAGAATCATGAGGAAGAGTGGAAAGCAGACACAGGCAATTACTCATTACACTTTTGGTTTGGTATGGTTTTGATGAGAAAAAAGCATGGGATGGTAGATATGGCCACAGACACTTTTTGCCTTCAGCAGCACCCAGCACAAGGGGCTGCTCCCAGTGAAGTCAGTGGAACAACTGTCCCGAGCTAACAGACATTGACACAGGCTGATAAAAAGGAAAGCACACACCGAAACTGTGGATTTAAATGGCAGGCAAGGATGTGACAGACAAACAGAGACATGAATTATGTATCCTACCTCCATCATTGTCCAGGTTATCTGCACACACCATCTCCATGACAACGTTACATCCCGAGCCACTCCAGCCCACCTGACAAACACAGTGCCACCCATTCTGATCGAGAGTGCACCTCCCATTTCCATAGCAGAGGCCTGGGCAGCCATCTAAAATAGAGAGTGGGGGAAAAAAGCCTTCATGAGGGGATATTTTCTCTTATTTTGCAGTTGCAATTATTCATAAACATTCCTACTTCTAGCACTTGCTGCCTTCAAATGATCACAGCTTGGAAGCCACTTATATTTCTAGCTGAATGTGGAAAAATCCCCAACTTGGTCCTTCCCTTTGCTTGCCCAAAAGTAGTTTCTCAGTGAGGAATGAAGTTTTTTTAGTATTTAATATTTTGTGCATAGGAAAAAAAGTGAGTAAAATCATGCTATGAAGTTCTAAAGTCATGTCCATCTCTTTCTCTATTGAAAAATAAACCGTGGTTCACTAACAATATCACACACATAATCAAGATTTATATCAAAGACACACATGGAAAATATTGTCTAAATGACAAACTGGCACCTGTGGGCATAATCCTACACACTGCAGGGAGTGGAACTGACCTTTTTATTCTGTTCATAAATACTCATCTGACTGAGAAAAAGCCAGTCTGATTTATGCTATAACACCCTCTTTCCACAGAAGGGAACTGAGGGAGCACTGCCTGCCTGTTCACCTCCTTCCCTGACAGCTGATTCCAACAGGACCAGCACCTGCCTTGGGTAGTGCTGGTTTCCAGATCTAAACTGGACCAAGGGCTGCAGCATCCCTTCAATTATGTACCTGCAGTCTCTGAATCAAGAGGAATTTGGACATTCACACCTCGATTTCTTGCCTGTAAGAGTGAGAGGAATGTGTACACTCACGTCCATCTGCTTGCACAGTGCAGTGCCAGCTCAGACATTTGTCACATCCTCACCATGTCACCCATGGAGCCAAGGGACAGTGGGTAAAGCTTGGCACTAAGTGTGACAGTGTGAGTGGCATCACTTCTTTTTGCCAGCATGGACATCTGAAAGCTTCTGTGCACCTGCCACTGATCACCAACACCTAGGTGTTATCAGAGAGAGGGGTTTTTTAGGGAGGAAAGAAAAATCAGAGCCTGACAGCTCCAAGAGGCTCCGAATGGGCTCTGTCAGGCTGTGATTCACAGCCCCACATTTCTGGTAACTTCACATGGGACACAGGATCTCCCTTCTCACCCCAGCACAGTTCATCAATCACATCTGCCAACGCAGGGGTCACGGGGTCTGGGACTCCTGCTCAGAAAACCTGGAGATGGGTGGCCCCATTTTCTGACACTGAGTTCTGGAAGATGCTCCTCCAAAACAACCACCAAATGCACTATAAAAGCCTCTTGCAGGGAGCTGGGGAAAGGGCAGGACGTGGGAGCTCTTTTGGGTAATGTGGATGTTTCTCCACTTTGAACCACTGTCCCGCTGAGTTAATTAATTTCTTGCACATGACTGTATTTTGCTCCTGTGTGTGGTTACCCTCTAAGTCAATAAATGCAATAAAATGAATGCTTACATGCTTTTATCATTATCTAATTCCCAAGAAATAAAATGAGAAACAGAAAATAAGCCCTGAGAGCTTTCTGCACTGCTGGTTAGTTTGGTATTTCAGGGAGCAGCATTTTTGGGAGGGGCAGTGCACCCCTGCTCTGCTCACTGCGGGACAGGCACAGGGACTGTCTCTCTGGGGGAAGGTTCTGGCACTGACGTGGATGAGCAGGACCCGCAGCAAGGCACAGCAAGCAAAGGAACAGCACCACACACAAAGCCACATCCAACTCGGCTCTTGTATCAAATGGTTTGAAGAGAACTGGATCACATCTGGCACAGACAGCTTCAGAAAACAAGAGCACTTCTCTACCAAAAGAAACTTACTTCAAGCATGAATGACAAAGCAATTTTTTTTTCTTTTTACTTCTCATGGGAGACAGTATCAACACAAGCTTTTTAGCAAGTCCTCAGCTCTGGCATTACTTTGGATGGTAAACAAGAGGAAAAAATGGATTTGCCTAACACAGCACATCAGCTGGCCCTGTAAAACATGCTTACATTGCTACAACTTTGCAAATGAGCCGGGCACCTTACTCATTAAAAACTGCATTTTCTGCTGGAAATCTCTGTCTCTGTGTGTGCACATACATTTATATGTATCTCCACAAACAAAAGTGTCATCTATTCTGGGAACCTGGCAGTACAGGAGCTCAAACAAAATGAGTAACAGAAAACACTCCTTTCCCAATATTTTTTTTATATTTTCGTTATTTTTTTTTGTTTGGAATGCTGATATGAAAAACTTACCTTGAACAGCATCTAAGTAGTGAGCTTAAAAAAGAAAAGAACAAAACTGAGATGGATCAAACTTCTGTACCAAATGAAAATACATTTATGGCTTGCCACCTGGGGGGTAGATTTAAAATGTCTCCCTCCTCCTGCAGGCAGCTCTGCTCCTGCTGCTGTGACCAGAACTTTGTGTTTGTGATCGTTCTCCATTTGATGACAAGTGTGCTGGGGCCACCCCTGGCACTGCCTGCAACATGAACAGCAGCTCTTTTGATCTTTTTAAGCATTTTGGTCCTTCTCTGGATCTGCTCTAAACAATCTGCAAATTAGGCTGTTCCTCCATCACAAACCTAATTCTTGGTTAAGCAAATCTGATCCAGTGAATTCTAGAGCCAGGGAATGAATTATCTTAAAATGCCCAAGATAAAGTTAACACATTCTAGACTTTTTTTTCAAGAAACAAAGGTGAGACCTTATGCTGTTCATCTCTGAAAATTAGATAATAATCTCACATTGGGACATTTTAGGGAGAAACTCTCTTAGATTTAAAAAAAAAAAAACTATTGGATTTCATTAAAAATATAACTATTACAATTTTATAGTAGACTAATGACTCCTAAAAAGATCTGAAAGCTTTACCTTATTAGGAATATTGTTAGAAATCAGCTCTAGGAAAAACACCATTAGCAGTAAGTAAAATATGTAAATCCTCAGACAGAAAGGAAAGAAATTTAATGGGAGAATTATAGTACAGTAAATAACAGCTTTGTCTCCTCACACCTTCTATTTTTTAAACATTTTTCTCCTTCCTGCCTACACAATTCACATATGGACACATCCCAAAGATATGAGATATGTTAGCACTGAGCTCTCTTTCCTTTCTGTGTTTTTCTTTTTTTTTTTTTTTTTTTTTTTTTTTAATTAATGCATCTGTATTTCCCCTACACAGAAATCTGCCCCAATGCAATTCCATGGGACAAACAGAGGCACCTTTTTCACACCTGTCTGCACTGTGTCTGTGTTTCCCCAATCAGAATGATGGTGATCAGGGCAGGACAGGGTTAGGACTGTTCCATACAGCTCCTGGGGTACAGCAGGCCCTTACCAATGGTGCAGTGGTCCCCCTCCCAGCCGGGGCTGCACTCACACCTGCCGTCCTTGCAGTGGCCGTGCTGGGCGCAGTGCGAGTGGCAGCTCCTCTCCTCGCAGGTGGGGCCCACCCAGCCCTCCTGGCACTGGCAGATCCCTCTGGAGCACACGCCGTGGCTGCCACAGTCCAGGGTGCACAGCTCTGTAACACAAGAGAACACAAACACACCGTGTGGGACAGCCCTGCACACTGCGGACACGCTGCGGACACGCTGCGGACACACCGACCCGCTTCTGCACCAGTATCTCTCATCACTGGATCAAACTGGGATTTTATCAGCCAGCACGGACCTTCTGCAATCTGGCTGCCTCCTTCTTTAGCAGTCCCTTGTAAGGTCCTTTCTTTATTTACTTGGGGAGGGGACTGCAAACGATGGCTTTGGAGGGCACAGTAACAGGTCTGAACAGAAAAACAACATGAAAACAAAACCAGACAATGACATTGGACATCTTTCCACTAATTCTTCTGAGACTCAATTCTAAACTCTCTTACAAACTCAGATGCTGTGAGCTGAATTGAAGGACAGAGTGGCACATAAAATACATATAAGCAAACCAACCTTTCAGCTATTCCAGTGTTTGTAGTGCTGACAGAATGGCCTTCCCTTGCAGCACAGAGAGGCACCAGAAAGGCAGCAGGAGACGAGGCAAGCCCCTCTCCCTGACAGCAATATTACCTGTACAGGCCATTCTCGTCCCCCTGGTTCTAAAACGGCTTTCGAGGATTCAGACTTTGTTTTTCCTTCCTTACCTACATGAGCCAACTGCTAAGAAACCAGGAGAGCTCTCTCAAGTAATTCCTCCTTCACTGCCCTCAGAAGGGTTTCTCTACCTGGGCACTGCAGAAGAGCCCTGATCCTCAAGTGGCAGGAAAGTCCGGAATTGTTTCAGTACATCACCATATGCTAATTGCAATTCTGCCTCCATGTATACTACAGTTGTTCCATGTGTACTAAATGAAAAGAATGGTTTCATTAGAGAAAGGTTCCATACAGTTTGAATTTATTTAGAGTAATTATTGTAAAGACACAGGATTTGCTTGTTATCTTGCAATTAACCTGCTACAGAAATGTCGTCTTCTTCCTCTTGGAAAGCAGCTGATAGCACTAAAGCATAAGCCAAACACTCATGTCTGCTCTGATTTCAAATGTCAGTGCTACATATTTAGTTGTGGCAGGATTTTTTCCCTTGACAGATTTTAAACAATGATCATTTAGATCTTGGAACTATTGTATATAAACACCCTTAAAAGCATTTGTAGTGACAAATGCTGTCACTTACAGACCAAGAAAAGTTTTTAAAGTTTAAATTGAAATCTTATCTTCCAATCATTTTAACACAAAGTTAAAAAGCAGCACAGAACTAGAACAGCACAGTGACATCAAAGACGTGCTGGGCTCTGTCTGGAGTGAGAGCTTAGCCCTTCTTTGTGTTAATAGCCAGGGTGACAGCACAGTGCACAATCAAAAGGAAGAGTGAGTGACAAACTGCAGGAGCCTTGTCCAACTCCAAGTCAGAAGCAGAAGGCATGGTAAAGAACATTACACAAAATTCAAAAAAAGCAAAGTGCTGTCCTTAGGAAGTCAAAATCAGCTAGATAAAAAAATAACAGAATTTACTACTCAGACAGGGAGTTGTGTTATACTGGAGTACAAGACTAAAATAATTATCTGATGATACAATTCTATGATATTCCTGAAAAACAATACGCAAAACAAGGAAAGAGCCTGCTCTGTTATATTCCAATGAAAAACTGTGCTGAGTCTGGGGCACTGCCCCTTCCCCAGCTACCCCAGCTGACCCGCACTTCAGCCAATTCACTCGTCCTTGTCACTGAGGCCACCCTGAGACACTTACACTCCTTTTGGTGATTTCACAAGGCTTCAGAAACGCTGTTTACCATGATAATGTATTCTTCTGCCAAGCAAATCCAAGATTCTCCACAGACTTCTCATGCAAAGCAAGGGAAATCAAGCCTAACATCATCCTTTTAATGCTGCGGTAGAACATGCAGCTTTAATCCACGGCTAATTCAAACAACTAAGATCAAAAACAGGATTATCAGTTCAGGTTATCCTGTTTTCAAATGGAAAACTATCTCCTAACTCCTCCTGCAGATAAACAAGCCCAGGAACCTCCATGTAGCAGAGGGCACAGGAGCATTTGTGTTCGCACTGAGGGTTTGTGCCAGACTGGACAGATGAGATACCCCAGCGAGTGCCCAGGGCGCAGCTGCAATGGCAGATCCTGCAGGGACTTTCACAGGGTAAACAGCGCCAGATAAAGGTGATGTGGCAAAATCCACACAGAAGTGAAGCTGGACACCAAGTCAGATGTGATGCAACTGCTCAGTTCACTGGAGCATCTTCCTCCTGCCAAAGCAGCACCGCAGGACACAGGAGCACCTGTGCAGCAGAGCCAGCAGTGGGGAAGGGCTTTGAGCTGTGGGCCAGTGCAGCAGCTGAGACAGCCAAAAATGCCTCCTCTGACTGAAACAGCTTTTCCTCTCCTCCTCTCCATCGATCTCCTGGCTCTCTGGTCCCTGCCTGGTGCTTACACGTGAAACTGCTGAGACGATTCAGGTCCTGGAACTGGCAGACAATTATTCAGGTTCTTTTCCTGGGTTAATACCTGACAGTAGCTGAGCTGCATCAGCCCAAGGAGAGATCAAAGCAGCCCCACAGGCAGCACAGGGGAGGAGATGCAAACCCCTGGACAGAGACTGTCCTGCTGAGGAGCCACAAGCTGTGCCAGCACTGACTGCAAAGGACAGGAGCAGAGAGATGACTTCTGTCAGGTGACAAAGAGGCACAGTTTGGGTTAGGTGACTCAGGGATGTCCCAGCTCCAGCCTTTCCTTGTGCTGTGCCATTACCGCCACCCATTCTCACAGTGTCTCACAATTCCCGAAGTTCCTTCACCACGCTGGATTTCAGGCTCGGGGGTTTACACCAAGCCCCCTCTGCCCTGCCACTCCTGTGTGCCCCAGGGATCCAGAGCTGCCTGCCTGAGCTCTGGGCACACCTGAGGCAGCTCCTCAGCACGTGGGAATTCACAGGGCCCCCAGGGAACCCAGCCACCCAAATTCACAGTCATTCGTGCCCGTGTCAGCTCATTTTGCTAAAAGTGAATGTTGTTTTTGAACAAAGGCCAGCCATGCAGAGTCACTGTGAGCACGGGGCTGACCTCAGCCAACCCCTGCAGCTTCCCCCAGACCCTCATCAAACACAGCCTGCATCAAATCTCAGATTCTGAGTCCTTACACTCACAGCAGTTAATGAAGAAGAGACTTCAAAGATGTTCAGCTCAGTCTAGAATTTTTACTGACACGTCCTCAATTCCGAATGCTCATTAATTTCTTGGAAAAAGGCAAATGTGAGCTGTGAACCACTATTTGTACATATTCTTGAGAAGGAGACAAATAGTTGATCATTCCTGAGCTAATCTAAAATGCATTAAAAATGCACTCCACACTCTTCATTTTAATTACCTAAGTCAACAATGAGTTCTTTCAAATGTGTTTTATAATAAGTTCCTACTTATGTGTTATGAAAAGGGAAATTAAAGCTAAATATTTTATAATTTGTAATGATAAGGGAAGATTTTAATGTTAATTCAACATGTGTCAGAAATAACTCCTGGAAAATCATGCTAAGAATACAAAACTATATGTAAACAAAAGTGGCCAAATACCAGGAAACATTCATTATACTTTTGTTCAGTGGTGAGTCTTGTTCTACAGAGAGTCTAAACTTTCAGCATTATATTAATAATTTTGCTATCCATTTTTTAATAAGTGGTTTTCCATAAAGATTAGAAATTAATCTACCCTGACTTTCACCCAATAACCTTAACTGCCAGAGGCAGCAAAATCACCTATCTAGACCTAATAAAGAAGTTTTCTCAATTTAAATATACATTGCATTTAATAAGTTTGCATGATAATTTCAACAATGTTCCTGAGCTTTTTAAATTACCTTCCTGCTGTGTCCTGGAGACAATACTGTTCTAGCTTTCATTTCCAGCAACTGACTTTATTAATGTAATTTCTTACACCACAAAAAAGATCAAAAATGTAAAGTTTTAGGAGTTTCAAAAGCACCTGAGATTTTTTTATCCTCCTGTAAAATCTAATGGAAACTTGTTCCCCTTAAAGAAGGTCACCTAGGAGGGCACTGTAGAGGTTTCATGCAGAAGAGTCCAAGGCCAGGCTGGACAGGGCTTGGAGCCTCCTGCTGCTGCAGAAGGTGCCTTTAGGATGGTTTTTAAGACCCTTTCCAACCCAAACCATCCTGTGCTCCACGGCCAAGCAAGGGACAGCTCTTTTTGGGGCAACAAAGCAAGACCCCAGGGGTCCTACCAGTGCCACCTGCTCCTCAGGCTTGAGATGGAATCAAAGGGAATTGCGAATGTCCCCAAAGCTTTAATGCTGAACTCCTTCTCTGTCAGGTTTTGTGATCGTGTTCCCTTTGGAAAACTCAGGTTCCTGTGGAGAGGCAGCAATGGTGCACTGCCTGTCTGTTCCCTCCACAGCCCTGAGGAACCTGGGATGGGAACCTGCCACAGAACCTCCTGTGGAATGTACTACAGTCAGAAATAAATCAACGTGCTAGATCGTCACCAAATGACTGATCTGTTTTAACATAAATTTATAAAGAATAGAGCTGCAAAGGACTTCCCAGGATCATCTATTATTGTTTCAAATTAAATCATGCCTGGCATCCCTGAAAAGCTCCCAGCAACAGAGAACAGGACTGCACTGTGACAGGCAATTCATACCCCTATCAGACCATCTTCACAGACAAATATTATCTCAATCTAAACTTCTGTTGCTGCAACATTCCTGAACCTTCTCTTCATGCGTGGCATGCCAATATCTGACACTGAAATATATTAAAGGTCACCTCACAACACCACAACAATGAGCTATAGTTGGGTGAATAAATTCAAAGCAACTCTTTCTGCACAACTATTGCACTGCATTTACTACCATCACATATCTCTCCAAAATAATTTTCACGGTCATTTCCAAAGATTCTGGCCTTGCCCAAAGTGGAATAGGGTAGCCCATCCAACAAAAGACTGAAAGAGTGAGATTCATCTCAGCTGAACTGAGACATTTGTCTGAAATACTTTTCTTTTACAGTCTGTCATCAGACCAGAATGCTGAAATTTATTCAGCTATTGATATTACCCTTTCTGACACTGTCACAAAGCAAGACTGTAGCATGCATATAAAGCTATGTTAAGCCCAAGAAAAATTATTTGGAAAAAATCTTAAGGAGAAAGTAAGTTCAACTTTAAATTGTATCTGCCCTAATTTCTGGCTCTGAATGATGTTAGAGAGGCTCATAACTTATTCCAACTATTTACAGCTTTCCATGAATTACAGAAACATGGACATGCCTTAGCCCCCTCAAATACCCCTTTTTCATGTGTCTTCTTGATATCTTCTAATATTTAATTCATATTCAGTACCCCCTTTCCTGCATGATTACATGACTGATAACCTGTTTCTGTTTCCTCTTCAGTAGACCTCTGGGTTTTGTTACGAAATGAGTAAGTGACTCCAGAAAACAAGCTTCTGTGTGGTTTGCTAGCATGTAAAAAAACCCGGGACAACTGAAGTCTGAGTAAAGGACTGGCCATGTTTTGCTCAGTATCATCTCAGGAGCTGTTCTACCAGCAGGCAAAGAGGCACTTCAGGAGGTTTGGGCTTCCTCAGAGAGACAAGAGTTGCAGAAAAGAATTCCTGAGTTGCCTGTAACCTCAGAAAATAAATGGGGGGATCTAAACCACACCCAGCCCTGATCATTATTTGGGATAATTCAGACACAATTACTGCACAACTATAGGCTACATCTACCAAAGGCAAAACTTCCCCAAAACGTCTTCATTCCCCAAACATGACTTCATTTTAAACCTTCGTGCTGTAAGCTCTATGTAGAAAACCTGTCTGGTGTCTTGCCTTGCAGTTACTTAACTACCTTTCTTATCTTCTTACCACAGGCCACAGCATATAAAATAAAATAAACCCACTGGACCTAAAATGCCATATCCTCACTGTTTGTTTTGAAACTCAGAATGTTTCACTATCCATGCAGTGCTGGTTTTAATTGCTTTCTGGAAATAATCCTACCATCATCCCATTGAACTTATTCTTAATGCATTAGGTACTCCAGTGCCTAATTTTATATTATTAATATAATGCCTCCAGTAGGAAGGTTGCCACTAGCACTACTGTGTATCACAAGATATATGAGTGCAATTGCATATAAAAAGCCCTGTAAGGCAGTTTCTGACAATGCTACATCTATTTACAAGTATCTTTTCGGAACTGGAGGCCTCAATTTGCTTGAAAATTTATTTGTGTAGAAAAGTAATCAGTGGACAGAGAGAAAGGTCTAGAGGGCAAATACAACAGAGGCTGGGGAAATGACAGAGCAACTTTTTCCCCTTCTGAGATCTTTTATCACACTTTTTTTCACCCAGCTTTATTTTTCATCTGATGAAGATTTTCTTCCTGATCCAAATCCAATTTATATATATAAAACCCCCTCACTCTATATCGATTTTGCTGTGGTTTAAAATGGTATTTTTACAGTACAAAAATTTAATCAATACAGCCCGAAGAAGCTGGACTGGTAATGGTAAACATGCTAACAGATATTTCATTTCAGGCAGCCAAAGCACTGAAAACTGATACCACTGAAAGGAACTCTCATTTGGCACTGGGAACATCTCTGTTCACCCAGCCATAGCACTGGTGTAAAGGAGAATACAACTCAGCTGCAGAACTTGTGTCTTCCTTAGAGATCATACAGTTGGCAGCTTGGACAAGGCCAGGATGGGCAGCATTTAAAATAAATGAGCAGAAGTGTAACCCAACAGCAAGGAACACTGGACTGACACAAGGGCAAGAAGAAGCACACAGAAATCCGACCAGGATATTTTTTAAATATTATTGTGTAGCCCTGGTTCATGCCTAAGATGTTTTGGTTTCTGAAATTCCTTTCTCAGGGAACTTTCTGTAAACAAATGACACGTTCTTGTAACTGCAAATCTGTTCACATTTTTTCCCTGGGAGGGACTTTTCTTGATGTCCCTGTGCTCTGACCAATGGGAGTGAAGAGGTTTGTCTTTGTGTCACCATTCAGATTGGTCTGTGTGAAATAGTATAAAAGGGAGACACATCCCAAAAATAGAGGCGTCATTTTCAGCCTTCTGAAGTCAGAGTCTGTGTCGTTGTGGTGTAAAACAGAGTGATAGTTGCCCAATTAAATGTGGAGCTTCCCTGTCAAATCTGGTCCTGTTCTACAATTTGTCTTCACTGTTTAATTTCAAGTTGTACTTGTAGCAAAGCAGTGAGATGTCAGCCATCACTGGAGAATTACACCCTGACTAACAAGCTCTGAGACCCTCTGCAGCACCCCAAGAACCACAAATAGAAGTGCTGTGCAATTTTTGCTGTGCAAAATATCCTTGTTGGATCCTTTGTTTGAGCAGGAGACTGGAATGAAAGCAGTCCTGCACCATCTGCTGTGAGCCCTAACGAGTGAGATGAAAGCAAAGCCTTTGTGCTCCCTCAGAGGGGAAAATGCAATTCACACTCCTTGGACTGAAAAGCCACTTGTGCAGGAGAAATGGGAAACCTTCTGACCACAAGAATCAGGGAAGGCTTGAGGTGCTAACGATGAGAAGCACAGAGAACAACCCTGGCTTTGTGGGGAAAAGGCAACTAGGCAAAGAGATGGCTCAGCAGGTTCATTCAGTGCAGCTGACTCTCAGGTACAGCCTGAACTAATTCAGCATCCAAAGAAAATAACGGTTTTGAGACACCCCTTTTCAGCAAAACTTCACCAGGATGTCTGAGGGGAACAGGATATGTCCCTATAGGCACGAAATCTTCTGTGGTGCACAGAACAGCTCTTCAGATTCATCTGAGTAAAAGCAGTGGCAGCCCACAAGTGCCAGAGATGCCCTTGGTGCCCAAATCAGACACCGAGCTGGCACTCAGAAGGGAAGGGGAAAAAATGTACATCTATGCCCTGGGACTGGATGCTTTTAAAAGAATCTGATTTTTACCTTATTTTTTTCACTGAGGAGCCACTCTACACGGACAGAGGGAAATCTGTTACACCTGGAGAAGAGAAGCTGCAGGGTGACCTAACTGTGGCCTCCCAGGAAATGAAGGGAGCAAGGAAGGAACAGTGGACATGCAGTGACAGGAGACAGGGAAATGGCTTTAAACTGAAAGTGGGTGGGTTTAGATCAGGTATTAAGAAGTAATTCTTAGCTCTGAGGGTGCTCAGTCACAGACACAGGCTGTCCAGAGAAGTGTGGGTGTGTTCAAGCCAGGCTGGAAGAGGCTCTGAGCAACCTGACCTAGTGGAAGATGTTCCTGTTCCCAGCAGGGAAGTTGGAGGGTGCCCTTAAATCCAAATCATTCTGTGATTCAATGAAAGAGTGAATCAACTAAAACAAGGCTTTGCTCTGTGTGTTCCCAACAATCCATCTGTATTACAGGAAAAACTATTGTGAGGAATCAAAAGTCATCACCAGCTTCTAAGTAACATCTCAGGTTCCCGGGCAAAAGCCAAAGCAGGTGAAGAAGCTGGCCTTGCTCCCTCCTGTTCTAGCACAAATCAACAGCTCCTTGGACAAGCTCAGCAGTGGGGCAGAAGCAGCTCTTGCACAAAACCAAGGAATGCAGCCTCAATGAACACAAATTCCACCGCGCCCAGCACCTGCCTGGGAGCTCTGTGCCCATCCACAGGCAGGGAGAGAACGTCCCTGTGCTCTCGGCTGGGCAGGGGAGAGCAGGCACCAACAGCTCCCAGGAAACAGAGCAGACCTTCCTCTGTGTCAGCAGCATCACCAGAAATAGCAGCAGGCAGCTGCTGCCAGGGCAAAGGTGCAAATCGTGCCTTGCATTGCTCCCATGGGGAGCCTGGGATGAGTCCTGGGAGCTGGCAGGGCACCAGCAGGCTGCCAGCCCTCCTCAGGGCACTTCTGAACTCAGCACAGGACAGGGCAACAAGCACGAGTCATGGGAACAATCAGCTCCTGCACTCCCTCACAAAATGATCCTGGAGCCCAGGTGACAGACACTGTTTTACCAATCTGTTTATAAAATGGCCAAGGCTCCCTGGACTGAAGAGTGACACCCCCAAATGCAGACAGACACGAGGAGTCATTGCCTCATCGCCATTAAAATACCTTGGATAATTATTGTAAATTTAGTTTTATTTAAAACGTATTACTCGAGCCAAAACATTTAAGCAAATGTCCTTAAGGAGGGCAGAGACTGGGAAATCCTTCCATGTCTACAGAGATTATTACCCTGGCAACAATACACACATCCAAAACCCTTAGAAATGCAGTATGGAGAGAAGTTCTCATGGGTTTGACTTTTACCAACAGCAATTGCCTATTTTCAGATGAAGTTAAAATTCACAGACTCTGCTGCATAAATATGTTGAAATGATGGCTATTTTTGGGCAACACTTACCATGACAACAACAAATATTATAAATACCTGCTTTTTAGGGAATGATGCAGCACATTTTACACAACAGATGTTCTGAAAATCACTGAAGGACAAAACCTCTAGTTGTTCTAGTGTACCCTTGCTCTAGCAACACCAATTGTGCTTTCCCAGCTGGGAAGAAACAGAAGCTCACTCTAATACAGAACCCTCCTTTAAAAGACAGTGCTATGGATAATTTGTCAGAGTTTCCTCTCTAGATTCAGCTTAGCAAATGGAAAGTGGAAGATTTCCTGTCATTCCTGCTCTGGTGCTCATCCAGGCTGCTTTTCCCCCTCCCCTGCAGCACCCACCAGCAGAACCTTCCCAGAGCCTCTGGACTTCAGAGCCCTCTTCTACAAAGGGTGATTGTGGAGTAAAAGCCTTCCACAGTCACAATTCCCTCCTGGCATTTCCTTGAACACAGACTGTTCCTCTCCTCCTGGATTCCTCACAGACCTTTCCATCCTTGATCCTGTCCTTGTTTGAGCATGGATCTTAATCCCTGCCCAGCACACTGACTCCTGTGTGCTTGTAAAAGAGGCATTTCACTACAAATATTCACCCTCAAAGCCTTTGCTTACCTGACTCAAAGATCCTTGAACCCCTCTGGCACCTGAGGTGCTACTAAAACCCCACTTACTCACCAGGGTTTGCTACAGGATAATGCCAGCAGCTTTATCTGAAGAGCTGTGGTGTTTCAGCCTGCAGGACCTTGGGCACACCCAGGACAGGAGGGAACATCCCTGCAGGATGGGAACCCTGCAGAGGCACCATGCCATGAGACAGGAAAGGCTCTCTCAGCTGCCCAGGGCAATCAGAACAATTTAGGTATTTCCCTCCTGGGCAAGCCAAGAGTTGCTGAGATAGAAGCTCCAAAACCAGGATTCCACCCTGTGGAAAAAGGAACACCTTGCTCTGGGTTAGACCAGGATTTACAAAAGCTGACTTAACTAAATTGCATTTTTGCTGGAATGAGGAATATTTCCATTAATTGCTGAACGAGGTGCAGACAGCAATAGATTAAGAATCTTAATTTTCAGGAAGAAAAAGGAAAGGAAAGGGCCATTATTTTTGGCATATCTGCAAAATAAGCAGCAATCAGTTGAAAAACACCCCATGTTTCCTCACTGTATATCTCATAGCCTTGACTTACCCCATTTCTTAAATCAATACATTACTACATCAGGTATTTTTGGTTCCCTGTGGACTGATTTAAACATGTAGGATAATTATTTTTTATTGGCGTGCTTCTTCACTGCCTTAAATTTCTCCTGTTTTAAATTCTGCAGCAGCACATATTAAGTGTTCCAATCTTTAAGTAGTACGTTTTTAATGGAAACCTTACTCACCAGATACATTTTTGCAAACTCCTGCAACTCTACAGGAGATACAAAAATCAAACTACTCACACATTGGTGTTTTTTTTTCTTTCCAATGAAATATACAGTAGTAGGGAAGAGCCTTTCTACAATGCCAGACAATGTACAGCAGGGGAACTTCAATCATCCTTTTAATTAGCAGAGCAGCAATAGGCAAAGCTCCTCACAAATTACAGAAAGAGGACAGTCAGATGAAATTAAGCAATTCCATCATTTCTAAAGAACAAAACAGCGAAGGACGTTTCTCGTGTAATTAAAAAGTTCTTGAGGTTTGTCTAAAATAGGGAGCAGGGTGGAAGCACCAGCTGAGCAATCCACAGAAAATGCACGACGTTCCATCATGTACTGAGGAAATTTCAAGGCTATTTTCACCACTGCAAGCTCTTTGTAGTGAACATCCTTGTCCTTGGCAAATGAGAGTGACTGACACCCCTACACTGCAATTCCCTAAACCTGAAGAGTTTCTGATTACCAGGAAATGGGTTCACCTAATTATTTTTTCAAGCTGCAGTTTTTGATGTTTAATTTTGAAACCTATTTGAGATGTCTTGAACTGTATTAATATACTGCATTATGCCTTCATTTCTTTTTGAAGTACTTTACTGTAAAAAATGCAGACTTCTAATGATTTTTAAATTACTCCACTCTGCACATATCAATTTACAACAATTACAACATTTTGCATTTTTCAAAGCACTTCAGTTTTAAAGAGGTTTTTTGCTTCACCAAGATATCGAAGGAAGAGGCTGCTGATTCATTTTTGCCCTTTGTTAAATTACCACCAATCTTGCTAGGAGAGCTTCACCAAAAATAGATATGCTAAATATATACCATCTCCATATAATCATTTTAGGATGAATGTTTTTTGTGACTAAGAACTGCCAGTATTCTTTTCCCAATCATAATTAGGTTGCTTCAGTGATATAAATGGATTCAGTGGAATTATGACAAATGTCCTGGAGTAAGGGGACAGAGACTGGCCTACTTTGTCTGAACAGAGTCTAAAGAACTGAATGCAGGACAGGATGTCAGAGCCATCAGCTCTGTCACAGATCTCTCAGTCTGTAATATTTTAGGCACACTGCTGCAATTAATTAGTGACTCAGGGCTGGATTCTCACCTGAACCACACTGGGACTGCACTGCTGGTATCACTGCAGTCACACTAATTCATGCAAAGCTCTGTCCCCCTGAATAACTCTGTGTCCATTTTCTCTTGATATTTCTCTCCCTTAATCTCAAGGCTCCACGTTAAAGGTGTCAATCTGAGAACAGAAAACGAGTTCTTTTGTTCAGCTGATGCTGCACCTTCAATTAGGCAGAGCTTCCCTTCTACCTGACAGGAGCAGTCAGGAGTTTGATTTTCTCTTTCTGAAAAGCACAGCCCAGACACCTCAAGGGGAGATGACTCATTAACATCAAGGCATTTTGGGTGACAGCATATAAATAAAGCAACAAAGACCCACAGACAGTGAGCAGAAAGATGATTATACTGAAGTCCTGGTGACATTCAAATAGTGTGTCATCAGTCTCCCATCCTCCTGACTGTGCCACATCCTGTAGATCACACCCCTGCTGCACAGGTCAGCTGAGATCTGTGCTGAAGGTCAGGCTGATAATGGATTTCACATATTGCCATAACAGGGTTCAGCACGGTGTAAAGATGCTGAGACTCTGAAATACTCCAGGGATGACCTTTTGCAGTACAGGTGGTTTTCAAAAAACATATTAAATAGTCAGTCTGACTTGGAACAAAGCATGAAACTTCTGTTCTCCACATCTCCTAGGGGCAGGAGAAGACTGAACGAGAAATGCAACTCAGGGGCCTTGTGCAGTTCTCTTGGGCACATCTCCTGTCAGATGGATAAACTGGTAATGGCTAAATGTCTTTGAGCACCTTGGTGGGACTTGCCAACGGATGACCAAAGTGGGAAAAAAATAAAATTAAATGGGCAAAGTGATGAACAAGATAGCAATGAGTTCCCAGGCTAATCCGTCTCCCTCATGGTAAATACGTGTCAGTCTGTAACCACACAGAACAGTTACAGCACCTTGATCTTGTCCATATAAGAAACTGAAGTTAGATAAAAAGTACATTTTAAATTTCTTCTCCTGATCACATATGGCTGTAGAAAAGACATAACAATGTTGTTTTGATTGGTGTAGCTAAAAATCTGCCAGAGACTTCCCAGGATGAAATTCAGCTGATGCTGCCTAAAGGAGGCAGAAGAATCAGAGGGGTATTATTATCTCTGTGTGTTTGTAGTTGGCTGATAGGAAGAGCCTTTACAAAGATGCTCATAAGCAGTGAGGCAAAGCTTAAAGGAAAACCATGTCATCTCTGGGAGAGGTAAATTGAAATCTGAGCTAACAAAGGAAAGGGACTTTTCATGGAAGTTCAATATTGTAGGGTAGAAAGAGGCCAAATATATCTGAAACAGATATCCAGCTAAGGATATTGAAAGGATGGATCTGAACAGAGCTGAACAAAAGGCAGCCTAAGTTGTGTCCTACAAGTGGTATAGGATTAGCAATACTGAGTGGCTGAACAACTTTCAAGCCATATTGAGCTGCTTTTATTGAGAACCAATTTAAACACAATGAAAACATATCCTGACAGCTGCTCTGGGGCTCTGCAGGAGGATTTTCTGGCCCTGAAGGGATGGCAATTGTCCAGCAATAACTTTGGGAATAGAAGGAGTATCTGGAGGTGCTGCAGTGATATTGGGTTGTGCCAGTCCAGGGGTCAGAGCAGGGATTAGGCTGGACACTGCAAAGGACTTCAAATAATTTGCCAATCTTTCACCTCAGAGGAAAAAACATGATTGCAAGACTTTGCACCTATTCAAACCAGGAGTGGAAGGAGCAGGCTTTTAGCAGAGAGGACCAGACATAATTGAAACAATTTATCTAGGAAATGGAAGACTACCCTTCATTTTCAGCCTCTGTGTGAAGCTTCACTTTCAAAAAACCAAACAGAAACTACAAGCGTCAAGCAAAACCTGAAGAATGATTGTTATTTTTTGGTTATGTTCCACAGAAAATCAAATAACATGAACAACACAGTCTTTTCCAGCCTCAAAAAAATCCATGAATGATTCCAGAGCTCAGGCTGGGCCTCAAACATTGGCAATTCCTAAGGATATGCACAGGACACAGTCACCCTTCATCTCTCTTCTTCCTCCCATACCAATTCTTGTCTTTCCCCACCCTGCTGTGGGCCTGATATTTCTGGATCTGAGGGATTTCAGCCTGCTGGCACCTGCTCACTTTTTCCCAAGGAAAAATTTCTCAAGAAATCTCCTTCTCAAAACAATCCTGGCAAACAACTCTCCTTTCTCCAACCAACCTTTCTCCAGGTGGGGTTTTGCTGTTTCTCTGGTTTAACCAAAGGGATCAGAGAGGTGTCGTTCCTATTCACACCCATGTTCAGTCTGTGTGGGAACACCTTATCAAAGGCAGTGAGAATTAGACAATAAAGGCTTTTTTCTGTGCTCTTTGCCTTCTGAAATATTTGTAGTCTCTCATCTTTCTTTCTGTGTCCTACAACGACACCCTTGCACTTCAAAACGTTAGTTTATATCATTTGCAGAGCTAGAGAAGGGCAGGTAGGGGAAGGGATCACAGAGGTGGTTTCCAGGCTGGGCAATACTGTGTGTGTACCTGGAATATACCTGGAACAATACACTCAAATCCATTCTGGAGCCTTTGGTACGTGGGCAGCGCTGGTAAAGGGAGTGTCCATCCTACCTGTGGAGCAGTCCGGGCCAGTCCAGTGCGGCTCACAGCTGCAGAGCCCCGTGTCCAGCAGGAAGGAGCCGTGTCCTGAGCACTGCTCCTGGCACAGGGGCAGGGCAGTGTCACAGCCCAGCCCTCCCCAGCCCGGGGAGCAGTGACATTCCCCCTGCACGCACACGCCGTGGCCGGAGCACGTGGGGTCCAGGCAGTCCTCTGCAAGGCAGAACACACAGCTCAGGGCACAGACCCACTCCTTCCCCGTGAAATTCAGGTTCATTTGATGCATTTTTTTAGGTGAATACCCAACTGAAACAATGTTAGCAAACACAAGGGAAAAACAGGCTCCTAAATTCTGTGCAAAAGGATAAGTCGAAAACAAACCAAAAAGACTGTTAGAGGCCATATGAATCTCTTGTCAGGGATTCTGTCTTATTTTTAAAACACAGATTCCCAGGACAGATCTCTTGGTCCAACTCTGTGCTTCAGTAGTAGGGCTGGGAAACAGATGGAGCAAATAATTGTTACTTCTGTAATTGTGCTTTGCATTTCCATTTGGGTATTTGTGCTCTGTGTTTTGTCTACATCTGAGAAAAGAAAGATTTATTCTTTAACCTTCCTGTGAAAAGCTCTCTCTATAGCTGAAAATCTTCTATGAAAAAAAAAGGTTGTCCACTAAGATTGAGCAGTGAATCTCTGACTTAATGCTTGCTGTAAAAAAAAAAAAAAAAAAAAAATCCCATACACATAAAAAAATATGTGCTGGGCAATTGCAGGTAATGAACAGCTTCATAAAAGTCATAATGTACTGATGAACAATTTGCAAACAAAGAACAAAATTTCTTCTCAATTTGGATTAAACTATTGCTAGTGAAAAATTCAGGAGCTCAGAAGAGGAATTTAAATCAGCTGGTTAGTGCTGTATGAGCAGCACATTCTTGCACTGCTTTAACAAGACAGGTTTTAAGCAGAAGCAGCCAGCCTTCCTTGGAGGCTGCAGGAGGACTGAAGGATCTGTGGGGTGAGGATGGGAAACAATGAGCCAGCAGCTCATCCATGGCTTGAACAATTTATCATGATGTTCAAGAGGCACTGTGGAAGTCCTGCTGTGTGTTTATCAAGTATCAGCACAAGCACTGTGTTAATAATTAAACTGTAAACTTAACAAACAGTAGCCTGTGCTGTGCGAATGAAGAGATGTTTTCTGCTTCAGGAAAGGAAGGCTAAATATTTCAGACACAGGAATTAATGGCCTCCAGTTTATAGGACCTTTCAACCTAAAAATAAAGAAGTAAAGCTTTATCTTTTGAACTGCTTTGCCACCAATTCGACATCTTATTTCAGGATTTATTTTGTATCTTTTTCAGCCTCCCAGGCTTCTGCACAGCACAGGGCAGTTCTGAGAGAGGGAATCAGTGTTTCTGGACAATGCACATCTTGCTAAGCAGAGGACAAAAATACACAGCAATTTCCTCTCATCCTGAGACAGCTCTTTATTTTGCTGATATTTTAAAATTAAGAGAGTGACTGCATTTTAGGAATGATAATCTGGCAGGACAAATTCAAGGGCCCCCCTAACAATGAATTCATGCAGTTACTGGTGCTCCCAAGACAGTACATCTGCTGGTATGACTGTTAACAGCACTGCTATAAAACCAAATCCTGTTTACATACAATAAAATAATCTTAATTCCTGACACAATTCCCTAACTGCTACACAAGTTATGTTTTACAGTACAAACTGAGCAGTCACGTCAAGGACACACTGTTACAATAAAAACCCACCATACTTGGTTACACAGGTTTGTTCCATGCACCACTTTCTGTATTTCTACATAACTTCGCCATTTAAAAAAATATTAATTAAGTTTCTCACTATAAAAATCAAATGTTTTCCCACTCTTGGTTTCGATAGCTGAGTACATTTATGTCATTTTTTCTAATGTCATTTTTTTCCCCAATCATTTTGCAGGATCTCATTATGGCAAGAAACAAAGCAGCTACAAACAGCAGTCAGCCTCTCCCCATCTCCAGCCTTGTTCAGCATCATGGCCTCACTGAGGAAATCTGTGCAGCACTTGCTTTTTCCCATTTGGGTTTTCTTGGTTTCTCAAACTACCAACAATTGACTGTGTCAGAAGCTTTCTCTTGATCCTCCCTTTAAAAAAAAATCCCAGGTATGTCAAATCTATCAAATCCATCCTGGACATTTTTCTGACTAGAGAATTCAAGCAACATAAAAAGCCTCCTGTGTGTGCTACTCCAAAGAATCACTGAAAATCTCGACAGCAGGAAGCACAAAGTCTGCTGTCAGTAGCTCCAGGCTAAGGGGACTGGTGAAAAATCATCAAATCAGGCAAGGCACGAGGAAGAGCTCTGCTTTCTGGGGCTATGCACAAGGGAAGGAAGTCAAAGCTGATGAGGGAAACAACTGCTTCTCTTTATAGATGAGGGCAGAGACACATCAGCACCATGACCAGCAAAAACACAATAGCTGCTTCTCTCAGAATTTCCCACTTTTTGTTAAACCTTAAAGGATGCCAGTTTAGCCTTAAAGGTTGCCAATTTAGCGTTGTGAGCAAAGGCTCCCAGTAAAAATGACATATGAAAACAGAATTAAACAATATGCTCTGGTAAAGTAACCTTTAGCTTTATATTGTCAGAAAAACCTAAGACGTAACAGAATGAAAAAGAGAAAAGCTGATTACAATGGTCTGATTGCTTTGGAGAGGTACCATATCATGTTTTGGTTAAATGGTGTTCTGGCTGCCCCACCCTGAGCTTTTGGCCAAACAAAAATGAATAATTTTATCTTTTCTAATAATGTGAATTTTTGTGACCTGTCACCAAGACCTGAATGTCACCCCAGGTTTGCCTGCTTTTCACTGTTTGCATTTTGTTCTCAGGCAGCTTCAAGAAAATGATGTATATTTTAAAATTCGTCTATTTTATCACCATATTTCTCCTCTGGGAGGAGAAAGGTGACTGATGGTGATGTTCACCAACGAGGCTGAAGAGGTGGCAACCTGTGCAGCCAATCTTTGGCCTGCCTGTCAAAGCGTATGTAAGATGGAGTCAGAAAAATGAAGTGGAGAGTTTTCCCACTGACCTTTCTACTGCCTGCTTTGTTCTTTCGTGTCCCTAACAGTGCCACCTGAATACCTTTGAAAATCTTCTCTCTTAACATTACTTTCTGTGAGACAGCAAAGGTCGTTCTGAGGAAAACAGCACCGTATCAAAGACAGGTGATCACGTCTCTGTGAGCTTTTAACTACTTGAAACAAGCAGAAATTGAAGACAAGAAGCCAGCCCGGGGAGCAGAGAGAAGGGAAGCCGACCCACCTTGCTCACAGATGTCCCCCTTGTAGCCTGGCACGCAGATGCAGACGCCCAGGATGCAGGTGCCGTGGCCGGAGCAGGTGGGGTCGGTGCACTGCTCCTCCGGGACGTCACACTCCGCTCCCTTCCAGCCTCCCCGGCACACACAGTGACCCTTCTCGTACTCCCCGTTCCCACTGCACAGCACTGGGCAGGAATCTGGACAGGGCAGATGGACCTTTTAGTGTATTTACATACTGCCACGGATTAACCTTTATCCTCCTCTAAAATCGCTTCTCCACTCCAGCTCCTCAATTCCTCATCTGGTTTGAGGGTTGTAACAGACTGAGATCTTTGAGCCAGGCAGTGCAGCAGTAATACAGTGGCCTTGTCTCCTCATATACCTTAATTCTGACCACAAATGGGATATCTTAAAAGATAAAAACAACTCTCCCCTTGACTGGCCTCTGCAGAAAACTTGCACAGAATCCTGAATTTCAGCAAGATTAATATTTCTTTCCTGTGAACTGAAGAAAGATCCTGCCTTTTTCTTTTTTCTTCTAAGAAGACATAATATCATTGAAATTGTAGCCATTACTGATCTACATGTAAACCAGCAATGTGGAAGCTTACTTTTACTATCCAGTATCAATGACCGAGCCAACTGAGTCTTAAAATAATAAACCCTACATTTGAGGAGACATTGGGAAATCGTGAGAACTTCTGGACATCACAGGCAGAATTATTATCACATTATCCATTGTCATGGATGAGGGATAATACTGACAGAAACACCTGAAAAAAGTCAGCTCACTTAACATGGTTGTTCTGCCTTGATGCTGGAAAACCATCTCTAAGCTGCTTTAGGTTCCTTATCTACACCCTGCTCAAGTTAAGACCACAGAAGCATTTGATTAACTTACGTTTTCTCCAAAGTGAAACTGTGTGTCACTTTTAAATAACAGAAAACATAATGCTATGCTAACCCATCTATTAAAAATGGATTTTATCATCACAGACAGGATGCAAAGGTGGATGGAGGAACCCATTAAATCTGAAAGTCAAGGAGGGAGAGGTGCTTGATCTGTGTTAACTCAAGTACAACATAAAGAAACTTTCCACATGTGGGCTTGGACTTGTATCTGCCATCTGTGTGGAAAAAGGAATTTAATCTCCTTTAATCACTTTGAATCTTTGCAAGCCCAGCAGTCACACAGCATAACCATGATCCCTGTCATGCACCATGGGTCAGTTAATATGAGATTACCTTTTGCACAATCAGGACCAAGGAATCCTGGGAAGCAGTGGCAGTGGCCTGAGATACATTCTCCATTCCCATTGCAATTAGTAGAGCAGTCATCCAGGATTTCTGTTTATTCAGGCAATTGTGCACAAAGAAAAACATAAATTGGTTGAATTCAAAATGAATGGCATCTTCACCTTACTCTGCAGGACACATCTCAACATACAGCAGCAGTAAAAAGCCCATTTTCATTCATAGGGAGCATAAAACAAAATCCCTCTTCAAGCAGCTTACAAATATTTATTAGATTTTTTTCTTGACAGCTTTGAGATAACAGGTGCATCATTTATATTACACCAAAAAGCTTTTAAAGTAAGTGTTCATGTAAAATTTACCACCATTAAAAGCTCTGCAGGAACCTGAGTATTTGCTGAAAAAATGTCCACCTTAAACACTTTCTTTTCTTGCTGAAGTAATTTGTTTGAAACCTGTTTATAGAGTAAATTGCCTTCTATGATGTTCATTTGAACTGTGTGAATTGAATCCCTCAGAGAAGGGCAGGATTTCCACTCCTATACAATCAGATAAACAAAAAAAATAATCTTTTGTATACTGACGAAATTCGATGAGATAAAGAACTAGATTTGAAGGGAAAAAAACCTCCCACCTTCAGTTGTGATCTTAAACTTGCCCATGTTTTATCACACAGCTTTGGATATTAAGCCACTTAACCTCACACATCTGAGGACAGGCTCCTATCTGCACCTGGATTAGCTGGTTCCAATTTACACAAGGATTTCCTAGAGGAATGCAGTGCATTCACTGCTTTACATGGGTTTTCCACAAAGAATATGAAGTAAATTCCAGCTCAGATGATGCTGTGTGGAGCAGTTCAGTGTCATGCAGCCCCAGGGCTCTGCAGTGCTGGATGGGGAGAGGGAACTGGGACTGTCCATGGCCACTCACAGATGGGGAAACACCTCTGGCTACAGGAAAATGGGAAACTTGACACCTTCCCCACAAAATAATTGAACAACAACAACAAAACGTAGATCCTACAATTAATAAAAGTAACTGACATACATGTAATTTGATGTTAATGATGGGTACTTAGGTAAGGATTGGTTCCTCTTGAAAACTCCAGTGGTTATTTGAATACGTTCTTTTCAGGCCAGCAGTTCATACTAAAGAACAGACATTGGATGTCACCTGCCCATCAGGTACCCACAACCTGTGCACAGATGTCTGTTTCCAAGGTGAAAACCAGCTCCTTTTTAGGAGGAAGTTTTTTTTCACTGAAATGTTTTACTGTTCATGATCACCTCTTCTCTTGCTCTGTGTGTGCACCTGCCTGACTTCTCTGTTCTCCAAGAATCACATGTCCAATGAGCCCTAGGCTGACCTGAAATGATGGTTTGAGAAGTGACGTTTTGCATGCAATTCACCCTCCTCGGCAAAGTCTGCTCAGAATTTCAGTAGAGAGTCAGAGAAATCAGTTTTGTACACAACCAACGTGGAGCATCTCAAAATACAATCTAACAGATGCTGATGAGGGGCATGGCTGGTTCACAGGAGCGTTTGGCAGAGAGGCAGCCAAGCTCTTGCTCTGCTCTCAGGGTTTCTGGCTGATTCCTTTGCTGGCAGAGATGTCAAATATGACTCTAAGACCAGTCTGGGTAAACAAGAAGAATGCCTCAAGGATTTTTTTAAAAATCTTTTTCTTAATTTTTTTTTTTTTGTGGAAATCCCCACAGAAACAATCAAATTATGATGCACAGAAAACCACGAGAAGAAGATACACAGGTTACGAAAAACACCACAGCTGGCAGGATTTTCATATTCTTGGAGCAGAGTAAAGAGACTTTTCCCCAAAAATATCTTTTTGCAGCCATTCTGAAGATGAAGCCCAAGAGATCCTGCCTGCACTGGGGCTCACACACTTCCCTCTTCTGCTTGTTGGCACTGAAGGGACAGAGAGCAACTTTTTTATCACATGTAACGTGAATTAAACTCTGGCAATTAATTTCATTTTGTATTGTGGGGGTTGGGAGGGAAGGGGGAAGTAGAAGTTCTGAAATAAATAATTCAGTAGAAGCTACTAAATAAAATATTATTTAAACCCTCCTGTATAAACCCTGCGGTTTTACAATAAAAATAAACAAGGGATCAGGAATTTGGATACTGGGCTGGGCTGGAGTTTGGCCAGGTTTTATGGTCTGTGTAGAGGATCTGCAAAGATGCTTCATAAATTGCTTAAATCTTATTTCCTCAGATGGAATTGAATAATGGAATGTTTTCTTGCAGAACTTCAACTTATCTGAACAGAGCAAATATGAAATTTTACACCAGAACCAGACCCCACAACACTGTCTCAATTTCTGATTTTTTCCTTTCATGCAAGTCCTTCAGAATCCTGATATTTGAGTCATACTGCCCTGCTCTGCAAGGTGTTTACCACAAAGCAAAAATAGCATCCACTTGCTCTGAGGAGCAGATGGCACCTCCATTACTAGTAAAGACATCTTGCTGAACATATGGCAGAGCAGGTTAACTAAAGGGTGCAGTGGCTCAAGTCCTGCAGCAAACCCAGACTGTCACAAGTACAACATTTACCTCCACTGAAATTCCAAAAAAGCCCTGTGTGTGAGCACTGCTCACTCCCAACACCCACATCTGCAAACACCTGCCCACCTAGAGGTGTTAAAAAGGCAGGAGGTGTCTTGTGCCACCAGGACATTTCCTCCTGTATTTGTTTTTGTGTTTTTATATGTCCTCTGGGTTCCAAAAAACCCAGTGCATTTGAATAACTGCATAAAACAACAGCATCCACCCATCAAACAACACTCACAAACAAATCTACAAAAGATTTTCCAACTTTCAACTGACTAAAATACTGGAAATAACAAACTTAAAGCCTGGATAATTTCTGTAGGATTTATGGCCCATGTAAGGAGAGAGGCAGATATAATCTCTTTTACTTGGAAAAAGATAACACCAGAAATCATTCAAGCATTTGAACCATCATATAAAAATCTTAACACATGAAAACTTTGCACTTAATTTATCTGAGAGCATCCATTTTTAATACACAAATGTTGCTCTTTGTCTAATATTGGCTTAAACACAATGTTGCTCCACTGAGGTTAATTAAACCAAGCTGAAATAAAACACATTTCAGAGAATACTTAAGAGGAGCAGGAAAACATCAAAAACATCTTTGTAAAGTAATCAGAGTGACGATTAGATTGTGATTGCTCTTACCAATAGCTGTAGTCAGTACAAACACCTGCTCCACTTTCTTTCCATCGTTGTAGAATGCCATGTGCCAGGCTCCTTGGTCCATGTACTCAATGAAACCTGTCTCTTGCAGGGAAGTCAAGATCAGGTTCCTGGGGGCTTGCTGAGGCTCCTCTGAGCTTTTTGGTTCCTGTTTAATTAACTGCTTTCCATCCATCAGCTTTACAAAATCAAACTGAAACAGTAATGAGCAAAAATTAACCGCCTAGCAAATATTCATAAATCTATTCTGCATGTCTCCTCTAAACATGAATAAACAGCTGAAATCTTCAGAGGAATTGCCTAAGTTTTCACAGAGTGGACAGCAATTGCATAACCTAGCCAATTTAGCTTCAATTTACATAAAAAAAGCATTACTGTAGGTCAGAAATGTGGCATATATATATATTCAAATGTGATAGAATCAGGATCATTTCCAGTTACCTGAGTGTGAGTGGGTGGGATGTTTCTTCTGCCATAAATGCCCAGCAGAGAGTCCTTTGCCAGGGAAATGTTGAATTTCAGGTACACAGGGTGGTGGATGGTGATCTGGAAGCGCCAGAATAACCCAGGGGGGATGGTTTGCATCACCTGGGCTCCAATCTCCACTTCCCCCGTGTCTATGGCCCGGCCCTTCTGGAACACTGGTTTTCCAGAAAGAAACAAAGTCACTTGAGTGTTTACAGTGGGTGAAGAGAGAAAGGTTACAAGGTATAAACTTCATTACAGGGTATAAACGTGCCTTAGATAGATTGGAATATTCAAAATATTCAATATTCAACTTCTAACACTGATAACTGCATTCTTCATTCAACAAGTTGGAAAGCACAAACGACCATGAGCAGCATTCCCAACAACAGGCGTCACGGGGTATTTTGTCATGATTTTTGCTGGAAATCTTATAACACTTTGCTGATTATGAAAAGGTGGAAGTGCTGCTGTGTAAACCATGGTCTCTGCCCATCAACTCTGCAAACAAAACACATTCACTGTGAATACAGAGGGAGGACGGAGGGAAATCCTTCCTCTGGCACGTATTTCATTCTGCTGCTGAAGGGGCATTGCAGAAGCCACACAAATGGACCCCAGTGAGGACAGCAAATCCATCAAACCTGCCAGTTCAGAGCCCCTGTGCAAAGCCTGGATTTCCATTAATCACCATTGCTAATGGTTTTGTTATGGTGGTGTTAATCTAGTCCTGGAGAAATAAAGAACATCTGTTCTGGCTTGGTCTTTCCTCATGGAAGTGTAACAGGGGCATGAGGACAGGGAGAGGCCCTCTGAAGGCAGAACTGGCACAATTTCAGAATGCCAAACAATAAATGTGCAGACATCTACAGTATGTGACCTCACACGTGGGTGTGAGAGCACTGAAACAGAAAGGGAACTGGGATGAATGAGGGAGACTTGGCCAAACCAAACTGGAGCTGGCTTGCTCTGCTGGCTTGTATCACCACCTTTATGTTTTTTGCTGCCTGTCTGATCAGCACTGTGACATGCTGCAAATCACAGCCCCAGTCCTGCTAACAGCTAAATCCACTGAAAGGTTTGGAAAACTCAATATTGACATTTCCATACTCTGAACTGGAGTGAAAACAGGACACTGTGTGGCATCAGAGGATGAGTCCAGAGAAGACGGAATCCAGCAGCCATACCATTTATGTTCCATTTCATTCCAGAACCAGAATGAAAAATAATGAGCAGCAAAGAGACTGGAGTCCCATCTTTTACAATAAATACATATAAATATCTAATCCAACATCATGTAGTAAAATTTTACAAACCACCCCTGGAAGTGCAAACAGCAGCAGCAAAGCCAGGCCCAGCTTTTGCCTGAGTGTGTTAATGACAAAGACCCTCAGTGGGACCTTACACGGGCTTTAACCAGCCCAGGAAGTACTTAGCATTCTTAATGAATAGAGATTTAATTTACAAGGCAGGAGCAATTCTCAGGGTACCAGATCTTCCAGCTTTACAGCTGCTTTGTGTCACCAAACCCACAGCAAGAACGAGGGGCTAACTTATAATTCCTCACCACATAAATACATCTATTTTTAGAGTAGAAATTTGTAATCTACTACCCTAAAAATACACCACTTACTTAGTCTGTGAGTTAAAAAATTTCCAAATTGCTACTTTAACAACGTTCAAGGTGAGACTACTTCTGCCCAATTTGTTTCATGGAAAAAAAATCTTGAATATAGAGTTTTGAAAAGAGAATTCAACTTTCTCTGTTGTACAATGAAAGTGGATCCCTTTCCACCCCAAGCCATAAAAGATCCTACTTGGCTGATGTAAATTTAAAAGCGTCTCCCTCTATTTCCAATGCTCTAGAGATATTAAATCTTAATGATTCTTTGCAAGCAATTACTCTGGGTTAAGTAAAACACTATGGTGCTTTTCCATGATATTGACACATGGTAATTAATATGAGTCAATTACAAGACACGAGAGCACTAAGTAAAAAGTCAAGGCTACAGTATCATTTTTGGAGTTAAAGGCATTATTGGTCAGTGTTGAAGGTCTTTCAACTTGCATTTTGTAGTGAGAAGGTCTGCTTCCTTGTTGAAAAGTGTTATGTCTTCAATCTGGGTGAATTCTCACTAATTGATATTATGAAATTATGCTGAATATCACATTAGTGTTGTGACGTAACCTGCGGGAGTTTTCCCCCATTTGGCTAAAAACCCCTTTGCTTTAGCAATAAATTAATAAAAGCTTAAGAGAACCCAGATGCACTTAGATGGACATCCATCTCCTCCCTTGGGAAAGAAGTGCAGGCTGCTGTTCACAGTGCCAACAGGAGAGCACACATCCCACCCAGCCCTGCTGATAGGATGCAGCCACAGAATCTCTGCCTTTCAAATGCTGATTTTTCAGACAAGCACAGAGCATGGAAATGCTGGAGTCACGTCTGAAACACCTTTTCATATTCACTAAGCCACTCTCTTTACAGAAAAAGTTTACCTTTGTTTCTGTGTGTAGTTGAACTGAGCAGGTATTTGGCTGTACAAAAAAGGCACCTGAAATCACATTTCTCACGGACTGTCCCTGTGAACTTCCTTACTCTTTCTTGAAAAAGTCCAAAATAAGCTTTTAAAATTACAGTGCTGCAATACAGTTCTGCTCTGGTTGTAAAAGAAAATAACTTTTACGACAAAGTGTCATTTAATTATCTATATTCAATTCCTTATACAGCTCCCAATCTTGCCAACTAGGGTATTAATTCTCTCCTATGCTTTCTAAGTACAGTTTCCTCAGAAGTCTAAAACAGAAGATAGATTCCTAATCACAGGTTTCTCCTGGCTACAAGAAAGCAAAACTCTGAACAGCGTGGTGCCAATTACCTCCACAAAAATATACCCATATGCTTATTATTACTGATCTCGAAACAATCAATTTCCTTGTACTCCCCTGGTAAATGCCAGCATCAATAGGATAGCTGACTTTTTAATCACATTACTACATATTGAAATGTTAGCTCATAGCTGTGGGTCAGAAGCCATGAAGAAATCTGACTTGCTGGTTTATAAACCGGATTTTCATTAAAAGATTAGTTTAAAATATATGCCTGCGAAGTCTGGGGAAATATTCTGTGCTGCTGCAGTGAGTTGGGAGAACGAGAGGTCACAGTACCTGAGAGCAGTTGTGAAATTACATCAGAGGCTTCAGGTTTACAGGGAAAGCATCACCTTTCTGTGGTGTCCTGCTGCAGGGAAAGGAGCTGCCTGCTTCCAGGTGCTCCTTTCCATCACTTCTGGCTGGTTTCTCAGTCCCACATACCTTTTTTTTCTGTTTTGTCCGAAGCTTTTCCTCCAATTGGTGAGTAAGTAGTGTCCATGGATTCTGCTCCTTTGTTTCCTTTGCTAACTCCATTTTCATAGAGCTGCCCTTCCACAGGCTGCAGTTGCCAGGTTAAACCAAACAAGTGTACTGCTGCAAAAA
Source organism: Sylvia atricapilla (assembly GCF_009819655.1). Classification (NCBI taxonomy): domain Eukaryota; kingdom Metazoa; phylum Chordata; class Aves; order Passeriformes; family Sylviidae; genus Sylvia; species Sylvia atricapilla. The sequence goes on along the minus strand of NC_089160.1, from coordinate 9,091,202 downwards.
AATGAAAACCAATTAACTGATGTCTCAACTACAGCACCTTCGGTGAGACTGTGAAAGAATGCCATGACCCACTTTCTGCAAAGTCAAGTGCTACTTTATTCTGTTGGTAATAAATCAGAATTTCAAGGGGGCTAACGAGCATTTACCATTTTTACCTTAAAACTCAATGTTTAATTAGTTTCCACACTTTCTTCTGGAGCTCAGCCAGGTCAGGGTGATGAATTTCTGCAGCAATTAGTGGAATTATTTGCAACTAAAGGGGTAACAGTTGAATAAATTCAATATTGTGTGACACATTCTAATGCTCTGTCAGTGTTGTCCCTCAGTCTTGACTGTCAAAGATCTCAGAATTTCTTGACAAAGGCAATGACACCAACTAAAACTTCTCACCTTTCCAATCCAGTCTGAAGTGAAACTGTGCCCACTGCACTCTAAAGCCCTTTTTTCAGGTTAAACATTAGCAAAAACATTGACTCCAGATTTCATCTAGAACTGCACTGCAGATAAAAAGCTGGCTCTACATCTAAAACACATGCAATTATTTTACAGCACAAATGAACAGAAATACAGCTGTTATTGATGTATGTACAAGGAAAACCACTAAATAATCCTTTTAAGCAGTCATAAACCATCTTTATTGCCATACACAGGGGCTGCCTGCTCCACTCCTGCAGAGCCATTTGTGTTTTCTGCTTTCCCTTCTTTGTTTCTGGTCTGAGGCCCTGAAGGATGGTAGGAGAAAGAAAGCAACAGAGGATCTTATTTTAGTGTAAGGTGAGTCCTGCAGTTAGTCCAGACCATTGCCCAGGTCTTACTGAGAAGGGCAAATTATTCCAAGGAAGGGTTGCCTTAGCGTGGAAGTGACTCAGCAGGGACACTGAGGACCCACTAAAATCTGGGTTCTGAGGATGAGCCCCACTGAGGAGCTGAGATTGTCACATAAAGAGCAGAGCCCCAGCAGCAGCTCTTGAGCCACGTGCAGCAATCTGCACTGAGCAGGATCTGCCCACAGTGGGAGCTTAAAATGCAATATATTTGCTCTTCCTGAACCATGCAGGAACCTCAGAGACTCCCAGGAGAAGTGAGTGTGATCTAGAAAGGGTCTTGCATTAAGAAAGAACATGGTTTTATTCTGCACTTGTACATCCTTCAAGGAAAATATCTCAATACAAGCAGGAAACTTGGAGTCCATCTCCCTTGTGTTTGGTCACAGGTCTCCTTTGCATGCTGAAAAGTCAAATTAAAAAATGCAGCGAAATCCCAGGCCTTGTATGGATTCCTGTCAAGGGCTTGGGAAAACCACCACAAGAATGCAAAGCTGCCAATCTACAGTCATTAATTCCAGATCTGTGCACTCCAGGGTCACCCAGCTACAGATACATGATCCAAATCACGCAAATGAGAGCATTACTACTGAGCCAGAGAGGTGACAGTATTTGTGAGGGTTTACTGCATCTCAGAGCACTGACTCACCCTCACATCTGGGCTCTGGGGACTGGGCAGCACAGACCCACTCCGCAGAAGAGGGATCAGGAGTGGACTTTTAAGCTTTCTGGTGTCAGTGTGAGATCTCAAGCTTGGATTGCTTCACATTCCATGGTCTTGAAATCATCAAGGGACCATGATAATACTTTGAAAAGGGTCCTGCAGTCAGATCACACGGAGTTAAGGTCTGAGTTTGAAATTCTTAACGTGGGACAGATCATTGCCAGGTACAACAAAAAGCAGCCTTGACATCTCCAGAGTAAGTGCTCTTGCTCCTGGCTTGAGCTTCTGCACGTTATTATTATTTAAAGAGTTATTAACAACAAAAGGGAACACAGTTCAATGAGACTGAGAGTTAATGAATGCACATTTCATTTATACTAATGCAAAGAATTCTATAAGCACTTGAAACAGATCACTAGAGGCAAAACCCAACTGCACACATCAATAATAGGCTTTTAGTGGTCATGGAATCCTGGATATAATAGAGTTGCTTTCTTCCACTCTTCCCATTGTTATTATTCATCTCCTAGGACAGCATTTGCAGATGACAAAGGCAGGGCTGCAGGAGTGCTGCACCTCTCCCCTGCTGCATGCCTGTGCAATACTGCACCCTGTGCATGCCACCACCCGCTGCACCAACCTCAGCCCTGTCCTGCCTTTGTCTGCCCTCAGCCTGGGGAAGTGCTGTTGTTTTTCTAGCTGGTGCCAAGGCCTGGCAGGCTGCAGCCCTCCCTGTAAGTGTGTTTGACAGTCAGCTTCCTCCTGGAAGAGCCCCGTGCTGCAGGGAGCAGCTCTGCCAGGTCGGATGTCTCGTCCCTGGGAGGTGACACCAGCCTGTGCTGAGCCATGGGCACGGCTCAGGGCTCCTCAGAAGGGCACATGTATATGAAATAACAGCTCCTGGGCTCATCTGAACGGCTCCTAACTGCAGAAACCCAGCCACCCTGCAAGCTTCAAATCATCCCAGTTTTCCTTACATCAATTAGGGCTGTTGTGGAATTACCTCCAGATCCAGGAGTCACTCTTGGACTAAGCAGACCACAAACGATTCCTAGAGATGCCTTTTTCACAGTTACCTCCAGGGAATGATGTTTATTTAGCAGACACAGAGCCCTCCCCAACCTCCTCATTTTCTGTGATACTTTTACCTAGTGTATACAAAATGCCTACAGAGCTTTTTCCCCTACAACATACGTACAGCATGTTTTAAACACACGCTTATTGCACCCAACAAGATTACATAAAACTTTCAAATCTGTCAAATCTCTTTAGAAATAAACAGGCATCTACTGAATTTCATTAAAAAGCTCCAAAGAACTTCTCTTTTGAGTTATTCTCCCTTTGATTTCTTTCTGGCTTTTACAAAAAAAGTAAAAGTGGATTTCTGGCTTTCACCAAAGGGGCACAGAAAACGCTGTGCAATTCAAGTGTGGGCCACAAAGTCACTTCCCACAGCAGAAGCCCATGTGCAAGGCTCTCAGTGTTTCCCCTGTGCAGTGCCCAGGTGTAAGATCCTCCAGCACAGAACAAACAGGAGGTGATGCCATCACTGTGTCTGTCAGCACTGGCTGGGTGAGAGGAGGGGATTTCACTTTCTGGTGGCTGTCTCTGTGCCCTCCTCAGAGCCCAGCCTGCTGCAGACCTTTCCTGCAGCACCCTTGGGGGCTGGCTGCAGCAGGACACCCACGCCCAGCACTAAGGGTGCCTCCCCTGATGCAGCTGAGGCTGACACAGAGCAGCCTTTGAAGCCTGATCGCTGCACTTACACCACAGGAGAGGCAAAAGCTGCTCTGGCTCTGCCCACCCGGCATTCCACAGAATGTCTGCAGTCACATACCCGGCATTTTTCAGCCCCTGGAACACTTCAGGGGCTGGTAGGGGGTGTGAGGTCACTGCTGAGCTGCTCCTCTCCCAGCACTGGCAGGGAAAGGGAGACAAGGAGTTTGTTAGCTGGCATGATTGCAGAATGCCCATTTCTGCTGGGAGGAGCTGTGGTGGGTCAGCAGCAGCATCAGCCCCCAGCTTCCATCAGCTGCCTGCCAAAGCTCTCCTCTGACACCTGAGTGCAAGGGTTTCCCTGCTGGGAGGACCTGCACTCATATGGAAAGACATTCTTTCTTGGCTTGCTTGAACATCCAGTACAATCCCCTGTCAATAATTACATTTTTACTTCACTCTGTGCAATCTATCAGTTGTACATTGCTTTCACTGAGGTGATCTGGAGGCAAAATTGATCTGAAGGCAGAATTTGACCCTCTTTCCATAATGTTGGGAGATGGGGCTTACATGATGGACACTACCATATCTACATTTCATTTATATTTTATTAGATAGCCCTTTTCAATTCAAAGTTTCTGATCAAACTCTAACACAGCAATAGACACAGATTATTTTAATTTTTTTTTTAAACATGCATTATGGATGTTATGGCAGAAGGTAAATTTGGAGGAGTCTGCAGTCAGTTTATTTGGAGAGAGTGGAGGATGCCACAGCATTATTTTGTCCTCAGCCTCCCTGCCCTGGCCAGGCCACACAGAGGAGCTGTGCAGGGTAATTTTAAATGACCTCTCTTTCTCCAGTACGGAAGATCCTAGCCAGAATACGGAGCTTTTCTTAGCTAAATTATTATACTTCTTAGCTAAAAAAAATAATTATTAGGTATAAAACAGAACTCTTGCAGAAAAAGAAATATTAAAGGCCTACATGATCTAACCTTTCTATAAATTTCTTTCATGGAATCTCTCAGGAAAGAGATAAAAAATGAGTGTAACTTTTTGCTGCCTAAGGGATTTTCCCTACTCAAAGGCAGGTTTTTGTTGCCTCACTTCACTGCTGAAAGTGAAACCAGCAGGGCCATGCTCAGAACAAAAACCTGGGTCTTCACCTCTGAAATAAATGACCACATCACTTCTTTTGCCCACCATCTAAACAAAACAAACTGACAGCTGCAGACCGACCACCTCAGTGCCCACAGCTCTGCTGCACGCCCGAGTCACAAAGATCCACGCAGTTTTCTCAGAGCTGCCTTTGTAAACTGGATGAACCTGCCATCTGCTAGGAAGCCAATGATCTAATTGAATTTATTCTTATCCACCTCCTGTGTGGGCACAGCTTGTCAGCTCCGGCGTTTGGCACGAGATGAATTAGAGCCCTGCCCCAGGGCAGGAGGGATGCTCAGGAGGGAGGAGACGGCCACCAAGTCCTGTGCAGGGGGGACTTACTACTGCCTGTGACATCAGCTGCAAAGGACAAAAACTCCTGCAGGTGTGAAGCCCCTCCCAAGGCTGAGCTGCACTCAAGGCTCCTGCTCAGCCCTCTCTGCTGTTTTACAGCATCTCAGTAGATCACCCCCGGGAGCCCAGAGCTCAGCTGAGCTGGTACAGAACGTGCATCAGCAGCTGACTCCTCTCTGCACCTGCTCCAAGTGCCAGAAAATGGTTTGTTTCTGTAACTGCGAGCAGGTTCTGCTTATAAAACTGGATTTCACTGTGGCATGAAGCCACAGATGCATCAGTGTGTCAGTTCCAGTACAGGTGAGTTAATGAGAAAAATGCCTGGACACAAGAGCCAGCATCAAAGTTCTGATCCTGACCTTTAGGAGAGGGGATCTTCTGTAAGGTCATTTTACAAATAAAATGCTATTCCATTCTGCTATAACCAGATTGCAGAATTTGAGACTTTCAATACTTGATTCAGTCTTCAGAATATTTTTTTAAAATCCATATTGAAGTGGTAAATTGTTTTGGTCACCCAGAGCATTTAATGAAATAAGGACTTCTTCCATGTATTTGTTAGAGCCATCTGAACTCTCAGCACTCTCCTCTTTCTCAAGAAGTTCTCTCTTTATCCCTAACACATTTTTATATGTGAAAATACAAACACACCCCTCTCCTGCAATCCTCCTAGAGGGATGATGGTTTCATCTTTCATTACCGAGTCATATTTTATATTTAGGAACAAACAAAACCTAGTCTTGGGCAACAGTAAATGTTTCTCCTCTGAATACTTATATGTAATATAAATATTATATAAATACAGTATTTGTGGTGTATCAAGCTCCTCAGTAAGGGCCAGGATCCAGGAGAGCAGACACCACAACTCCCAGCTGAGAGATGCTGCTGTATCTGTGTCAGTGACAGTTCTCCAATGGCATTTCAGGGTTATTCATCTGTACCACACCATTTTCACAACCCTCAAACAGCCAGCGCTGTTTACCAGCCCATTATACCCTTCAGTGTGCAGCAGTTCATTTTGCCCTTGACCCCTCTCTGCATAATTCCTTTCCTGCTGCTGTTACACGTTGTCTAAAGCAATGCAACCAACATTATAAATCCATGTATGAGATACATCTGTCCTTAAAACCTGGCCTGGCCTCTCCCAGGGCTGAACCCATCACTCCTCTCCTTGGATGTGCAGTGAGAACTGCCAGCTCACAGTGCCAGGCAGCAGAGAGGATTTCATTGCCTTACCCTGCATGTGAATGTGATTTAAACCCCAACAGCCACCTCCAGAGCCTGCTCATAAATAGTGATAGTATCACGAAGGATAGGGACGACTCCATATCCATACTTGAGAATTCATTTGTATTTGAAATAGTCATTTCATAGTCAGGGATGGTGAAATCCAAGAACATGAGCTGTGATTTTCAGAGGCACTGAATATTTGCCTCACCTGCTGAAATCAATAGGAGCAGCAGGAGTTTGGCACCTCTGATCAATGGGACCAGGGATTTGCAAGTCCAAATCAGCTGATAAAATGTTAAAGTATCATGGAAGAAAAATCCTGCTCACTAATGGGCTAAAAAAACCCTACTAAATGAGCAGACAGAGCATCCACTGGGCTTAAGGGAAATGATGTGCTGTGGCAAAAAACCAGATGAAATACCATATTTCTTCTTCTATCTCTGATATTTGCCTCGTTTACTCTTAAATTTTTTGGCAAGACTGTGAGGCAGACAGGAGCTGCTGGTGGAGCTGCTGCAGCCCCCAGGCACTGGTGAGAGGCACCAAGGTCACCTCCCTGTGTCCCAGCTGCCTCACTGCCCACTCTGGGGACAAATTCAACAGCCCTGCCCCACGTTCCCAGGATTTACATCAGGAAAACCGAAAATGAAAAATATATATAAAAAAAATAGAGATTAATTCAAGGCATTTACAATTACATCTCCAACAGTCTGAAGGCCAAACATGCACTTTTATGAAATAAGGGGTTTTTTGGAGTAACTGCTATGATTTTAGAACCTATTCACAGAAATTACTCCTGTGGAAGTGAAAATATGTGTTTTTCTTGATAAACTAAAGATTTTCAATAAATCTGCTGTTACACAACCACCAACAGTGTTTTATAATTTCCTTACTGTCCATAAAATAGTCAAATTTATTTCAGCAAGGCCAAATAGTAAACACAGTGATTATAGGCCAAAAGAGGATTAATGGAAAAACAGTATTTTTTTAAACTGAGTAGCAGTTCAAAGGAGAGAAAATACAGAAGAATTACATGTTCTTATGTAAAAGCTTTGCTATTGAGTCTCACTGATAAGAGGGAAAGGCTGAAAAAATAAAAGAACAAAAACATTTTGCTAGTTTACCTTTAGATTGAAAAGAAATCACAGCTCAGAGCACTCTGGCACAGGTCTCAGTTCATTACAGATATAAGAGCCACTTGTAAATTTTCATCTGGAATGAGCTTCACGTCTCTAAAACTCTGGAGATGTTCTCACTTGAGGCTGAGATTTGGGTGTCCTTTTAAAAGCAACGTGGAGCTCAAGCATTAAATGGCAGTGAAAAATACTTGAAAAAGAACATTTAAGTTCTTGGATGAGGAGAAGAAAAAGCTTGATGTTGAATTTTGATCAAGACTCACTCATCTGGCCTGAAATTGTGGTTCATGGGAGGTCAATGCAGGCTATGCCAGAAAATACCACGATGAAAAAGACTTTGCCTCTTAAAAGCCTCCCTTATTTTTCCAGTAACAACTGCTGAGCTGATCACAGGTTTAAGTTTGGTGCTGAAACTAAAACAAGTTCTGTTTTAAAAAGTGGGTCCATGCCTGCAGATTGCTCAGACACAACTTCCCCTGCCTTGAAGAAACCCTGATGGAGAGAGGGATCTGAATCACGGTGAGCAAAGAGAAAACACTTGGGGGAGTGAATTCCAGCCTCAGAGTGTTACATCCAGGCTGAATTTCTATATTCAACTACTCCTCTAAAACATGCACATTTCAATTTTTGATGTGAAAAGATATGCAAATATGCAAGCCCACAGAGGCAGTGAACTCTGGAAACAGTTTTTATGCTATGAATCAAACCTAGCAAAAGGGAAAGAACTGAGCTACCTGAGTCATAAGGAGAGACCATAAACTTATTTAAATATTTAACCAACCAGAGATGGGCAGAAGGGATATTCACTTGGAATAAGCTAACTAAGACTACCTGAATCTGCAGGGAAGCTAATGCAACCCAAACATTTCTGGGGGAAACAACAGCAAATAATGGCACCCTGAAAAATTTTCTGAATTGTAACTCCTGGTTCAAAAATTTCTATATTTTTCCACAGAAAACATTAATAGAAATAGTACTAATTTATAAAATGCAGAGACATTCCATTTTACATGTTTCTGCCTAACTAAAGGAAACATGCTTCCCTCTTTACCAGGACATGACAAACAGACACAGCCACAGGAGAGTTACACAGAGCTCTTTAATTCCTGGTGACAAGGAGTGCTTCCAGCCTTCCCAGCCTGCTGACACAGAGCAGAACATCCCTGGAAAGTCACAGGAATTGCAGCGGCAGACTGAAATCTAAACAGGGATGAAAGAGGCAGTGCTTCATCCAGATAAAATCTCAATGGTGTGGGTGGGATGAAATGTGCAGCAAACAGATGAGGCTGCAGAAACGCTGCAGCCAGCCCTAAGCCAGGGCATATGCTCAGCAGCTGTTATGGAAATCTGCAATTAATGGAGCTTACAGGATCCTCAGGTGCTTTCAAATCACCAGGCACCAGAAATGCTCAAATCTGCTTCCCCATATGCATTAGGTGAGGATGTCAGAGAAAAAATCCCTCCTGATGAGCATCTGGCTGACAATAACGAAAATTTTGTCACTATGGGACCAAAGAAAACCTCAGTGGGGAACAAGGAATTATTGAAATTTTAATAATTTTCACTACAGATACGTTTATTCAGGGAGTATAGAAAATCAGTGGCCATTTATCAGTATAGAGGTGTCTGAACTTGTATCTCTGCCAAGTTTTACCAAGTATGAACTGCATTCTTTGAGGCAAACCTGGAATTATTCCCATTCAAGCTACAGGGCATCAGGAATACTCTGCCTCCTGCCACCTGTGAACTGCCATCTAAAACAACAGCCTGAAAGTGTGGGTGAGACAGCAAAAACAAATCAGGTTTCCCTGGGTTTGCAGAAGCCACAGTCATCTTCTTAAATTCTACACACAGAATGTTCTTTAATGTTTTCAGTTCAGATTGAGAACCCAACGCAATAATTAAAGTTCAGGCTAAACATTATGTAGGAAATGACAAGGAATTGCTCTCCTGTGTATGCTTGGAACCACACTGACTTCAAGCCACCTCCAGTACACCTGTCCCCCAAAAAACCTTCAAAAGACCACAAAAAACCAACCCAAAACCCGAGGAAACCCTTCCTAGCTCCTCTGATAAATCTGTCCAATGTATTTTGCTAACAAAACGGCAGAGTTGGTATTATGCAACCCATTTTTTAAACATAAATTCAGTAAAGGGATAACAAAATCTATCTTGGACAATATGGTATAAAATTATTTTTAGAGCTGGTTGTCATTCTAGCAAATGACAGTATAGCAGTACATATATATAATTCCTGTAACAATTAGGAGGAAAGTCATGTAAGATTTAAATGGTGATGAGATTGAAGATATTAACTAAGGGGAGCAAGGCAAAACACAATTCAACATTACCAGTCTTTCCCTATAATTCTTTAAGAGCAACAATGTTGTAACATATGAAAATCAAACCTTCAAGAAAATACCACAGCAATTAAAATCAGTAGGAGTCCTCTGCTAGTATAAACATGGAATCTTGAATAATATTTCTTTGTCTGCTGGGCAGCATCAAGGTTCACAGAGTAGAAAGTTAATGAGAATTCCGTGCTCAACCTTTAGCCAACGCAGTGTTTTGTCTGCCAGGACTTAGAGAGCACCAATGGCAAATATTGTGAGTAGAACATGGTTTGTGTCAGTGCAAAGCCAGCAGGAGGACAGAGCAGAGGGGTGAAAGGAGCAGAGGGAAGGTCAGGGCTTACCAATGACATAGGCCAGCAGCAGGGCCAGGGTCACGGTGATGGCAGTGGCACTCAGAGCCGTGCACTTCCAGTTGCAGCACCTGTAAGGTTTGTTAAAAGTGAAGGCAGGTCTGGAAAAGGTGCTCCTAGGGAGAGGCCTAGGAGGTGGAGAGTAAACAGTGTTGGAGGTTAGGGGATAGTTCTGACTGGCTGCGCTGAAGATAGCTGAAGACCCAGATCCATGCTTAAACAGGAAATGCCTACAAAGAGAACACAAAGAAGGAGGTGAAACCACTCTGTGATGCACAGAGCAAAAGGAACTGTACAAGCACTGCACAATAAATGCTGCATGCAGCCACAGAAAATATCAGACAGGAAAAGGTGTGTTTGAATGCCCTCTGCACATTTTTTTGACCACACCACTGGATGTCCAGCAACGTTTCAGTGAAACAACATAGCATAAATAAATTCTAAAGTAAGTTCTCTGAGGGAAGGCTGTTCTCAGTAGAGGACTGGGATCCTCCAAGCTGAGCAGCCCCTGTGTGCCTTGCCAGCAGCATCCCCTCCATCCACACCTACCTGGTTTATTCACCTGCAATACCCCCAAAATGCTAAAGCCAGTGCCACTGAGAATGTTTATTTTTTACCATGGAATATAGGAAATTAAAAACAAAAAAAGTGACTCCTCAGTCACCTGATTTACAAGGATAATCCATTCTGAAGAATGTGCTTATTATAAAGGTGAGCACAATTTTGTTACTGTTCTTAATTGAGCTATTTCCAGAGTAGTTTTTCTTCAAATGCTTTTGCCTGCTGCAGTGATTCTCAGACATACTATGAAAGAATTCATTTGGAGACCTATTTCAGCATGCTTTGCAGGACTGATTGCCTCCAAGAAAAAACAGCAAAGACTTACATTAGCACAAAAAATAAGGCACAAAAATTTGCCTTGCTGAACAAGCTCTGGTGCTGAAGTACAGAGAAGTCTTTTAGAAGAGGCAGGATGGTTTTTCAGGACTGGCAAGGGCTCTCCAAGAGCGTTTAGGAGAGGTTATTTAACATTGAACAACAACTTACTGTGATATGTGCTGAGAAGCTGTGGCAAGAAGGGCTAGTCCAGGGCTGCCCAGACCCAGCACACATTCTTTTGCAAACATCAGCTTTCTTTAGTCCTTCTTGCCTGTGTTTTATCTATGGGAGCAAGCCTCTTCAGTGCCCTCCACAGCTCACTCCACAGCATGACCCAAAGGAGTTCGGAGCATCCTGGTGCCCCCCTGTCCAAGCTGAGACAGCAAGGGACAAGGTCCTGGATCTTCCCAATGGTCCTGAATCTTCCCAACGGCAAAAGTGCCTTTGAAAGGCACAAGATGAGTTTTCAAATGCATATCTGCATCAATCAATGCATGCTGGGAGGATTTCTTTGAGCAACACACAGCAGGATGTACAGGATCAAACACTCAAGGGTATGAAACTCTGTTCTGCTGTGACATTTGACTTCAGGAACATTGTAAATACATGTTCCTGGAATGGTAATTGCTGGAATGGTGTAATGAGTGCGGTATTATGGATTTCCTTTATAAGATTTTAGAAGAAAGGTTACGGTTTGCAAAATACCAGATTATAGAAAAGAAAAAGGCATTACAGAGAAATTTATCTTCTAAAGAGCCCTTTAGTTACATAAAAGAGAAAGCAAATGAGAGTACAGGTTAGTTTGCACTGCAGTTTACAGGGCCCAGGTATCAGGAGTGTTATGACTAAACCACAAGAATTAAACTTGAGTATTAATTATTCTGCTTTGTGATTATTACCCAAATGAGCTGCACCCAGACAAAACTTGACATCTGCCCCTGAGCACAGCACCCTGGCACTGCATCCCACAGCACATTCGAGTTTTCCTTCCCACTGCAGACACACACATTAGAACGATGGCATTGCTCTCCACGTTGTAATGTTACCTAATTTTAGTTCAAAATACAACAACTCATAAAGGAATGAATTCAAATGAAGTAACAGAACTGTTTACAGGACTGTATAAACCTGCTCCCCTCCTGTCAGGCTGGGAGAGCACAGCTGGCTAGTTTGGATTCCATGCTTTGTCGTCACACATGAAAGCTTTTGCAAGGATGAGAAGTTTTTTCTCAGTCAGCAGTTAATCACTTAGACTTTAGGAAAAAATGTCGTGGCAAAATTCCTACTGATATTCAGGGAAACAGTAGTGGAATCACCACATAAAATAAGACATTATTAGATATAAGAATATACATATGAGAAGTATGTATGCATATATATATATATACAAACACTACAAATATAAGAAGTCAATTGCTCTTTACATGCTTTAGTTATTCAAGACATAATGACAGAAACCTACTAATTAGATAAATTCTCATTTAAATGTTTTGGCAATTACAGCAGGAGGGTCTGATTTTGGCAGTACTGATGGTCCTTTATGGTGCATGGCTCAAAGGTATCAGAGGTAAATGGAAGGAAACGCTGAATAGAAAATTGTTATTATTAAGGCTCTAACAACCAGGGATTGCTAAGCCAGGAATAATTTCATTCAGCTCTCTGCTGGGCACGACTTCATCCACACAGAGCAGAACTGACACTGCTCTCATTTGCAATAAAACTGAGATTCTGAAGCAATGGTGCACTGAAACTGAGCTACAGAGAAATAATGCTGAGAAAATGTTTAAAACCCCCATCTGTTTACAACCTCCATTTCTGGGAGTGTATATTGAGCACCCAAAGAGATTTCTATAGAATCTGAAAAACGCTGGTGGCACAAAGACAGATTTCCAAAGCCAGACTGTGGCTGTGTTCTCATAAACTCAGCTGACTCCTCATGTGTCTGAGCACACCACGGTTCCCCAAGGACATCAGGACATGCTCAACTGTTGCTATCAATTCTATAAAATCAGGTTCTCTTTCTAAAGAGCAAAATAATAAAACCTGCAGTTCAAAAGTTTAGATGTGACTGCAGCCTGATGTGTGCTTTAATATTTGATCTAAGAGAAAAGTTAAGGCCTGTGGTGGTTTGATTTTTTTTTTGTGTGAACTGAGAACACAAGAAAAATCAGAGCATTTATAATGGTGATTGATAGCACCACTCCTTCCAAGTGGAGAAAAACTGAATGCTCACAAAAACATCAAAAACATCCATAAAGAAGACGATAATATTCTCTTAAAAAGCGAAACACAGGACATAATCTGTAAGGCATTTGTTGGTGAAATAAAAGTCACTTATTATTACACTGATGACTCCAATCCATAAATAAATATTAAAGGCTCCGTAATATTCACAAATAGAAGAGGCAGTTGGAGAGCTTTCCCCCTCTGAGGTAACCACAGCATCTCTTTGGCTCTTCACCCATCTGCTCACACAAATGTATGTGCATTACACGTACATTTTTGATTATTTTGGAAGTGAAAAGGTAGAACTGTTTTCATTCTTCTCACAGCCCAGACCCTTTGTATTTACCTGTATTTATTGCTCTCTTTCAAAATTTAGATTCAGTCTGTTTCTGGTTTTGCAAATGGAAACATTATTTCACAGAAAGCTAAAAGGCTGCTGCCTCATTGGTGGCCATAAAATCACAACACAGCTTTACATTTAGTTATAACTTCAGATACCATCACATTATTGAAAACAATGAGCGAGGAGTATCTTCAGCATGATTGTTCAGGCTGCCATAAAAACCCCTCACACAAACACTGCCCTACAATTCCAGGGATGCCCACACAGAGAAAACACAACACAGAGTATGAACAACTGAAACTGCTCTATTGTCCTTAGAGACTGGATCTCAAACTACTCCAGACAGGACCCTCAAGTGCCATTGCTGCTGACATGGAAGTTGCACTTCACTGTAGCTGACAAATGTTTATATTTTCATTCCCACAAAAGACACCTTCGTTCTCGCATTATTAAATTTAAGGTCATATTTACAGCTTTTATTTTCACTCCATGGTCATACTGACAGTCTTCAATTTATCTTTTGGAATTCAGAAGAGAAATATTTTCAGATCTCTTCTGCTGTGCAGTGAGAACACATGGGACTCAATGAATTTAAAGCCCTTGTCATGTGTCTGTTTTTAATATGGTCAGCCTCTATATATATTGATTTATTGTTTAATTAGGTAGAAAATGAGAAAATACAAGAGAAATGTCATAGCAGCAAATACTGGCCAACATAATTCGAAGAAAAGCTCATAAAGGAAACCCTCTCCTGCATTTACTCCTGAACAGCCCCAAATGCAGTGATTTACCTCAGAAGTGGGTTCCATTTGCAAAGAGCACCCAGTGAATTGCTCAAGAGGAAGTGTCTCCCTGTTTGGTGGCTTATGCTCATTAACACCTGTGAGCCCGGGAGCTGTAAAAGCTGCTCCCTTTGCTATGGAAACCTGGGACTGGGAGAAAATCAAGGCACAGGAAAGTGTTTCCTGAGTCTCTGCACTGGAGGCAAGATGCACAAAATCCCCAAAATGTTCAAATGCTGAGACCAAGAAAAAAGATCAAACCTTGTAAGGGCTCACACTGAACTGAGTTTTTATTTGACTATTTTTGCTTTTAAAAATTACTCCTCTTTTATTTAACTATTTTAGCTTTTAAAACAAACTTCCACAGAAACGGACTATGTATAGGTGTCTGTGAGTTCAAAAGCTATCAGTGGGCTTCCTGAAGAGAAAAATTTTTATGAGGTGATTTAAAAAGAACAAAGCTAAACCACAGCACAGAATAAACCTCTTGCTTGTGGTCAAGGTCTCCCCCATACCAAACAGAAATGTCACCAAGTTATTTTCAGGAAACAAATGCAGCTAATCATACCTATACACCTTTAGTAACTATATAACATGGAAAGGAATGATTCCATCTACATGGTTCACCATAATTCATGATTCATATACACTTCTTGGACTCCAAAACTCTCCGAGTTTTCAAGTGTTTAGAGACATAATCAAACTTGATTGAAATATTGCTGAATTGCAACTAAAAATAATAACTGCCTTGAAGCCCAAATACTCCTGTTATTATTCCAGCACTTCCAAGTTTTATCTAAATTAATGGTAACTGAATCTCAGGTTTATGGTCTGGCACCTCGGTGTCCCCTTAGAGGAGCCATTTCCATGGTGATCAGATTGTTTAAATGAAGCTGTCCCTGCACAGGACTGGCTCATTGCCAGGGCACTGAAGGGAGATTTCAGCCCATTCAGCACAGCATTAACCTCACTGCCAGCACTGCTAAATGGGCTACAGGAACCAGCCAGAAATCGGATTTAAAAAAGGAAGGAACAAGCAAATATCCTAAATACTGACGCACAAAACAGGCCTAAAAACTCCCCTTTGAAACAAAATCAAAATTAGCTAAATTTTGAGATTCAGACAGAAAAGTTAAAAATTCTGATGCTTTGGTAATCTGTGTCAAAACTTGACTCAAAATGAGTGTGACCAATGGTTTATCCATGAGGGATCTGTAACAGACTATAAGGAGGGTAAGAAAAATTTCAGATAAAAATCCCTACTTAACATCTAGATTTTACTTCCTCTTTGGGGATTTGACTGAAATGGGAAAATAAATAGCAAACAGCAGGGAAAAAAACCCAAACTAAGAAAGTAAGATATGGAAACAAATACTGAGCTAACTAGAAGGGCATGGAGAAAATGAAAAACGTTCCTTTGAGTTATGAGGGCTTAACACTTACTCCATAAAAAGTAGTTTGCTATGTTCAGTTGGGGCTGTCAGAGATAATGACAATGTATTACACTGTAAATCACAAGATTTGAAGCATTAGAGCAAAGTATCTATGAAGCCTGAAAAAACAATTATTTTAGTGGAAAGGAAGGGAGTAGGCAATAGGTTGCAAGTGCTTCATTCTGGGGGAGAGGGAAAAAAATCAATTTTTGTAAGAGTCCAATAACATTATCCTAAAAAAAGAGAATCAATGCTTCCCACATTTTTATTTTGTGTGGTGTGGCGATCTTTTTCTGGCACTGCTTAAAATGTATTTCTCAGTGTGACAATGAAATGACTGCATGTTCATAAGTAATTTTAATAATGGCTGTGTTTATTTTTTCCATGTGTGTGCATGCACAGATTTGCATCTCTGGGCACACTGCAGGGCTGGAGGCTGCAGCACAGCCAGGCACCAGCTGGAGCTGCTGCACCTCTTCTCCAACACCCCCAGCAGCAGGGGTTTGACAATGTGTCCTCTGGAGTCTTAGAGCTGTTCTTCTTGTTTTTATTTGGGTTGCTTATAATCAGAATAAAATAACTGTGAGAGTGAGGGAGCTGGCCTTGGCAATGACACACAGACACACTCTAATTTTAGTTTTGACAAAAGCTGGTGTGAACTCGAACAAGTGATTTCATCTTCCCAAGTCAGGCTCATCATTAAACATTAGCAGGTAAAGCCCTGACAAAAGTGTTTTGCAGATCAGTTCGTGTAACACCTCTAGATGAAGCACAAAACCACTTTTCTGACTTGCCCTTTTCTATAAAAATGCCACCAAGTTTTACTGTACAAGAAAACTTCCAAACACATTCACCACAGTCAGTGTATGTCTTTGCTGCAGCCCTTTGCCATCTCACCTAGGGTTTCAAATTCTAATTATGTAAGAGTATATGTTAAATCTGGGTATTGCAAACACTTTCAGAACCAGAGAATTTTCTTTGACATAAACATGACACATCATTATGGGCAGTCTCAGAAACTTGCTGAACTTCTGTCTGTCCAGAGTGAACAGGTTTTACAGTCCCATGATTAGTTCTAGGAAATCTTTTCCTGTCTGAAAATTCTCTAATATTCCATGGCAGTAGATAAAACATCAAACACATGTTTAGTTTTTGGATTAACAAAAGATACAGGAAAAGCTGAACATGTGTACTCTGATTTTTGCCTAGTTGTTACAGTAGGGAATACATTACTGTCTAAATCTTTTTGATTACAAATGTTCCAAACTGAATAAAAAAATCTGCTTAGCTATATTAGATATGTAGATATTAGCTAGATTTGGTGTTATTAAAGACCTGG
Source organism: Sylvia atricapilla (assembly GCF_009819655.1). NCBI lineage: Eukaryota > Metazoa > Chordata > Aves > Passeriformes > Sylviidae > Sylvia > Sylvia atricapilla. Next base: position 9,074,409 of record NC_089160.1, on the reverse strand, counting down.
CACAGAAACATACCACTGAAACGTTTCTCTTTATTTTGTCGGATTATTTTTAATGGGCAGCTAGACATTAATGGAGAAGGAAAGCAGGGAATGCAGGTATGAGGCCAAAGCACCAGCTCAGTCCTGGCAGAATCACTCCCTGGAAGGAAAATCAAGCTGCAGCCCTTCCTCTTCTCCAAGGCTGTGCAATGCCCTGCAGACCCCTGGGAAGTGCTGATGACAAATATTCTTTATTCCACTGTCCCCTGCTATAGCACTTGTCTGACACAAGCTGCAGATATGTCCTGGCACAGACACTCCCAGATTTTCCTGATGGATCAGCCAGCCTTTCTGCCAGCCTCCTGAGAGGTTTCTGGGAGTGACCAGTGGGGGCATGAAATCAGCTCAACCAACCACAGAAGGGTCAGAATGTGGAAAATTCCCACTCTGGGAATGACTAACGTGGAGCCCAAAGGATGTTTTCCGGTCCGAATTCCTAATTCACTGCACAGCCCTTTACAGAACTACAGATATAGATGTACATCTCTGTATTTGCCTTTTATGAGAAGCTTCAAATTTGCAAAACCAGTAAGAAACCAGGAAATCTTAACTGAACACGAAAGAAAAATAAATTGCAAAGTTCCCCAATGAAGTCTGATGGAAATGTAGTGCACGGGGGTGCAGAGAGGCTTACAAAGATCTACCTGACTGTTAAGTGAAGAGAACCAAAACTTCATGGGACAGAACACCCACAGATCACCTTTCTGGCATCAGAAAGTACAGCCAGATATTTAAGCTCGTTACAGCAGAAAGAGCAGAGATTTATCTTTATAAAGCGTAAGAAGAGCTTGTAGCTGCAGAAGGCTCAGCTGAACTGAAGTGCTGTTTATGTTCCCTTCTGCAGAGAAGTTTCCACCCTCCTGGACTCGTCCTGAGGTGTGCCTGTAGGACAAAGGCGGCCAGTTCCGTACCTGGTTTCCAGTGGGATGTTGCTGTTGAGGACCCAGCTGTTGTGCAGGTGCACCGAGTCCTGTGTGCTGCTGGGGGCCGAGGGGGCAGCGGGGCTGGGCTGGCTGCGGGTGGTCATGGATCTCCTCTGCAGGGAGTCCGAGGGGCCCGGCGCCTTCCTGGCACACGTGCAGGCGTGCGGCGGTGGCGGCGGCGGCGGCAGCGGCCGGAACGTGAACTGGTTGTGTGGGCTGCCTGGCATGTCTGCAACAGGGAACACACACCAACACGGGGTTATTGGCATGTCTGCAACAGGGAACACACACCAACACGGGGTTATTGGCGTGTCTGCAACAGGGAACACACACCAACACGGGGTTATTGGCGTGTCTGCAACAGGGAACACACACCAACACGGGGTTATTGGCGTGTCTGCAACAGGGAACACACACCAACACGGGGTTATTGGCGTGTCTGCAACAGGGAACACACCAACACGGGGTTATTGGCGTGTCTGCAACAGGGAACACACACCAACACGGGGTTATTGGCGTGTCTGCAACAGGGAACACACACCAACACGGGGTTATTGGCGTGTCTGCAACAGGGAACACACACCAACACGGGGTTATTGGCGTGTCTGCAACAGGGAACACACCAACACGGGGTTATTGGCGTGTCTGCAACAGGGAACACACACCAACACGGGGTTATTGGCGTGTCTGCAACAGGGAACACACCAACATGGGGTTATTGGCATGTCTGCAACAGGGAACACACACCAACACAGGGTTATTGGCATGTCTGCAACAGGGAACACACACCAACACAGGGTTATTGGCGTGTCTGCAACAGGGAACACACCAACACGGGGTTATTGGCGTGTCTGCAACAGGGAACACACACCAACACGGGGTTATTGGCGTGTCTGCAACAGGGAACACACACCAACACGGGGTTATTGGCATGTCTGCAACAGGGAACACACACCAACACAGGGTTATTGGCATGTCTGCAACAGGGAACACACACCAACACAGGGTTATTGGCGTGTCTGCAACAGGGAACACACCAACACGGGGTTATTGGCGTGTCTGCAACAGGGAACACACCAACACGGGGTTATTGGCGTGTCTGCAACAGGGAACACACACCAACACGGGGTTATTGGCGTGTCTGCAACAGGGAACACACAGCAACATGGGGTTATTGGCGTGTCTGCAACAGGGAACACACAGCAACATGGGGTTATTGGCGTGTCTGCAACAGGGAACACACACCAACACGGGGTTATTGGCATGTCTGCAACAGGGAACACACACCAACATGGGGTTATTGGCATGTCTGCAACAGGGAACACACACCAACACGGGGTTATTGGCGTGTCTGCAACAGGGAACACACACCAACACGGGGTTATTGGCATGTCTGCAACAGGGAACACACACCAACATGGGGTTATTGGCATGTCTGCAACAGGGAACACACACCAACACGGGGTTATTGGCGTGTCTGCAACAGGGAACACACACCAACACGGGGTTATTGGCGTGTCTGTAACAGGGAACACACCAACACGGGGTTATTGGCGTGTCTGCAACAGGGAACACACACCAACACGGGGTTACTGGCATGTCTGCAACAGGGAACACACACCAACACGGGGTTATTGGCGTGTCTGCAACAGGGAACACACACCAACACGGGGTTATTGGCGTGTCTGCAACAGGGAACACACACCAACACGGGGTTATTGGCATGTCTGCAACAGGGAACACACCAACACGGGGTTATTGGCATGTCTGCAACAGGGAACACACCAACACGGGGTTATTGGCATGTCTGTAACAGGGAACACACCAACACGGGGTTATTGGCGTGTCTGCAACAGGGAACACACCAACACGGGGTTATTGGCGTGTCTGCAACAGGGAACACACACCAACATGGGGTTACTGGCATGTCTGCAACAGGAATTATTTTTATATCTGCAATAACACAACCAAACACACAGAGCATTACTGTTACAGCAAGATTCAGACTGCCATTAGATGTTGCTCTGTAGTCAGTGGCTCCTTTATGTTCACAGAATTCACAGTCACCAGGTTGGAAGAGACCTCCAAGATCATCGAGTCCAACCCAGCCCCAACACCTGAACTAGACCCTGGCCCCAGTGCCACATCCAGTCTGTCCTTGAACACATCCAGGGATGGTGACTCCACCACCTCCCCAGGCAGACCATCCCAGTACCTTATTATTCTTTCTGTGAAAACCTTTTCCCTGATATCCAGCCTATATTTCCCTTGGTGCAGCTTGAGGCTGTGTCCTCTCATTCTGTCAGTGCTGCTGGAGAGAGACCAGCCCCACCTGAGCACAGGCACCTTGCAGGAGGTTGTCTTAATTAGAAAAGGAAAGGAGAGACTATAAAGCCTTGAACCGAAGGAGACCAGATTTACCTGAGATATCAGGAAGTAAATCTTTGCTGTCAGGTTTTATGGCAGGGAGCTGACAGCCCCTGGGCCCTGCTCCCTGTGCTGCCCCTGCCCCATGGGACCCCCAGGCTGCCCCCAGCAGCCCAAAGGGACCTTGTGCCTGCACAGGGTCCTGTCCTGTGCTAACAAATGCTGCCACACAGCCCAGGGTGCCTCAGCCTGAGCTTCAACCTCCTGCAAAGGACAGTGAACACACAAATGTGGTGCAGTGGTACTTTGAGGAGCAGTAAAACCTTGTTTTCTCTGCTTCCCCAAAGTCCCCAAAGAATCTCAGTGCAGCCAGATACACAGCCATGGACAAGAGCAAACACTTGGTGAGGAAGAGAGTGGCAAAAATTGCTGCCACACTGAATGATCTGTGAACTTGTTAACCTGAAACTCCTCCAGCTACTTCACCTCAGTCCCTAACACAGCTTTATCCCATTTCTGCACTCATCCTCACTCTCCCTTTTCAGCAGATGTCCAGTTAAATTTGCAGAAATCCAGCTGGAGCCAAGCTCTGATGAACCTGCAGAAATTCCCTGCAAGGAACTGCTGCCATCCACTTACAACACATACTTTCTTTACTTTATGACATGATGTGTCTTCAAGGCAAGAGATCAAAGTGGATCCTCTCCTCTCCTGGAAAGGCTTGTGGAACAAAAGCACCTTTTCCTCTGTGACAGCCCCAGTTTACCCCAGCTGGAGAAAGAAGGTTGTTTAGTGCTCCACATAAGCTTTTCAATGCTGTGGTAAGCAAAGCTGTCATGGGTTTGGCCAAGGCTTAATCCTTTTAATTTCATTGATCTTTTATCAAGGCAGCATTCTTACAGTTGCACTGAGGTTTATGCTGTAGTATTTGTTTGCATACACCAGAAAAGCAATTCTAAGCATATTAGAAAATTGGAGACCTCAGTAAATTAAATCACTGGAGTCAACAGTCCAGGGCTCCAAAATAATCTGCTAAGGCACTTTCATATAATAATTAATCTAGGTAAATCCTGTATCCTGTTATTTTAGAATTGAAAGCTACCCAAATTTTGCACATAGTATTTGTTGTCCAGCATCCTTATGTATTTGATCAATGACATTTCCTTACTTCAGGTATCAATCTCAAATCCACTCTAGAGAAAATCTGCAGGATTATTATACAACCTATAATTTGCATGACAAGCCACTATCCTGTCAGAAAAACGCTGATTTTTGCCAGGACACACAGTCAGACTCTACAAAGTACATCAAGAGCTGTGCAGTAAATGCCAAGGTGACTGCCTCTCTAGGTACTGGGGAAAAAACCTGTATAATCTATATGGCAACACACTTTTTAGCTCCCTTTTTATCTGTCCTGTCCCTGGCACACAATTGTCTGACAGAGTTCAGTTTGTTCCATGCAATAACAGACTGGTTCTGCTCTGGAACCACCAATCCCTCCCTGGGCACCTTGTATTTCCCTGTGCAATTTAGCCTAAGACAGCAACATGTCCCATTTCCTGGGGGGATTCCTCTTCAATTATCACACTTGTCACCCTTTCATCCAGCTACTGGCACCACAGAAAACCTCACACTGCAGCCTGATCACTTTGGTGATTTAAAAGGCCTTCCTCATCAGACCCTGGTTTCAGTGAAGCACTGCAAACTCATTAGGCTGAGAACCGGCCTGAGTTTCCAATTAGTTTTTACAGACTTTCTAAACTGGCAAAGTTGTTTTTATTTTGCTTGAAATTGAGTCTATATCTCATTATTTTTACAACACAAGACATATAGCTTGGGATATAAAGCAGCATTAAATCTAAAAATAATAATCACTTAGGATTCTTCAGGACTCTAAATAAACAGCAGATTATGTAAAATAACTTACTTCAAAATCATTTAAATACCTAAAAGAGGATATTATGCTAGATAATTTGTTCAAAGCCAACAAGATTCCAAAATATATGAGAATGATACAGGAATTGTCTTACCTAATGCTACCTGTAACAACTGCTGCTTTTATTTTTAATGGCTGCTAATAACGTTCGTATTTTTAATTTCTTGTACATGAAAACATTTATGTATGATATGCAAATAGAGACTTTTTTACATTGTCTTCATTGCTGTGATAGAAATTTCCATTCATCTAACAACATAGCTAGACGAAATTATTTCAGCTCAAACTTTACACTTGGAATAATTTGCTTCAAATCAGATTTCCACCTGAGGAGTAACCAAGCCAGAAATGATTCTCTTGGTTTTCATCACTGCCCTTCTCGTCTGCATGTAGCTCAGTTTTTCACAGACAAAGGAGACTGTTTAGAAGATTTCTATATTCTTTCTCCTGAGAAGTAATTTTTAAAAATAGCCCTCTCCTTTCAGCAGAGCACATCTGAAACCGTGAAATTTCCTGAAAAGATCCAGACAACATTCTGCTGATTTTTTTTACTCCAACTTTCACATTCCTCATCCACTTCACAAACTCTACTCAAACTTTTCTACCTGTTAATTTGGTTTTTTTGTTTTTTTGTTTTTTGTTTTTTGTTTTTTAAGAGGTTTTGCTTTCATTATTCAGTTTCAGGAATAACTGAGTAAGTGTTAATTTAGCTAGCTCTTCTGCTCTGAGGCACTTTGCAAACTTCCTGCACCCACACCAAGAGGAACTGCAGCAGGGCTGGCAGCTGGAAACAAGAAAATCTTGCCTTGAAATTCTGCCAGCTTGAAGGAGTTCTACTTTCTCTCTTTCCTTTGAAATTTGGTTCTAGTTTGTTCTTTTGGGTGCCCACAGGGAGCACTGACCACACGCTGCTCCATGGAATTGTGCATTCCACATTTACAGAGCACAGACCCAAACAGCTCCTCCTCAGCTCCTCAGTTCTGCTACTGCTGCTCCTCCTTTTATTTCATTTCAGGACATGAAATAATTCACATTCTGCTTTGTAATGAAGTGCCTTCAGAAAGTGGAAAACCAGTTAAGTCGGGGCAGTCCCTGGCTCAGCCATGGTGGGTGATGCTGCTCAAAAGGAACTGGAGGGACAGATCAGGACCATGGACAGGGGCGGCATTAACACAAACTCATTTTCCCTAAGCTCGGGCTAAAATGCCTTTGCAATCATGAGCATGTAGGCAAATTGCTTTACAGACTGGCAAAAACGAAATAAAAAGCTTCATCAACTAGTTAGCATGTAATTTAAAGTTAGTTTTGAAAATTAGCCAAGCCTTGGCAGAACTGTTTTCTTAACAGTTCTGAAATATACTTTCCTATATTTTTTGGATCCATATAAAAGACAGGGTAATTGAACTGTTCTATCATTTACTGACAAGGCTACAATAGCCTGCATTGTTATTAGGTGAAGTATATCAGAGAGAATATACTAAAACGTAATGAACCATAAGAGGTTTGCATCTAACCTGCAGTGCTTTTGAAATATTTTAATTTTTTCAGTTCCCGAATTCATTATTTCTTGGTATGTTTGGAATTTTTTGTTGTTGTTTTTATTTACTGGATGTGTCTCAGTAGAGTGTGAATTAGCTGGTAATCCATTATTTAATGAACAAAACAGCAACACATGTTCAGGGAGTTTAATTCAGGTTATTTAAAAGTTCTGTGGGTATACTGCTGCTCAGTTACAAACCACTCAGTGATGATTTTTTAAACATGCTTAGAATGGTTTGGGCTGGAAGGGACCTTAAAGATCATCCAGTTCCAAATCTCCTGTTGTGGGCAGGGAACAATTCCTGCCCAGTATCCTAAATCTATTCCTCCTGTCCCTGCACGCCCCTGTCCAAAGCCCCTCTCTTGCTCTTATAAACCCTTGATGCACTGCAAAGTTCTGTGAGGTCTCTATTCTGCTGCTGATGGCAGCACTGCCTCTTCTTCTTGTTTTTACATCCAAAGCTAAACTTGTCCTGTAAGACCTAAGTAAGTATATTTAATAAACACTCATACTGGACCTCACTCTAGGAAACTTTAAAAAAACATCATTACCAGTTTTGAACACCAGAGGAAAAAGGAAAGATGAGGCCAACACCTGCAGATCCTTCTTTAAAACACTCATGTTTTTACAGAAGTGCCTGTTTTATACCTCTTTAATTCTGGTTAACACAGTCTCTTTTAGTAGAGCGCTAAACTTGCCTAAAGTTCCTCACGGAGCCTGGGATTTCCCCATATTTTAATTTACACTTTGGATTCATTTCTAACAAACAAATGCTGCATAACTTGTCTTACTAGAAAATCTTCACAAACAATAATACAAGTGGACTTTATTACGTGCATATGATATCAAGTATTAATGCCTTAAAACCCTCAGCAAGAGTGAGCATAAGGAATTTTCAGCATCAAGACTCCTGTATTTACCAGTAATGATAACTGGACATCAGGATCCCAACACTGCTGAGCTCCATTCCTGGTAAAACTTCCATTAGTGGCATGACAAAAGGGAAAAAAATACTAGAGATCTCAGTGACTTCAAAAATAAATGTTAACTGTCTTGAAAGGGTCTCTGCAGACAACTATTTCTTGACTCAGCTGTAGAAAGATGTGGGGGAATTTTATCCGGCAAAAGAATGGAGGTTAGAACTCATTAGAGAAGGAAAGGCAGCGATTTCTCTCTAGGGAACTATCACATGGCCACCTTTGCCAACTTTCTGGATAGGAGGCATTTAATAATATTCTGTCTTTCAGGACAAAAAATTCAGGCATCTGTTGTCTTTGTACTGTATACTTAACTTACTTATCTTGTCAGTTTTACTTTGCACAGTTCTTGAAAGAAGACTGATAAGCCCTTTGCTTAAGGTGTGTGTGTGGGGAGTGTTTCTGCTTTTCCTGATGATAGAAATGTTAATATACTCAAACCAAAAGCAAGGCTTCTGGGCCCAAAGCTAGCTCTTTTTTCTCTGCAGCTGGTGCACTGCAAGACATTGCCTTTCCTGACAAACTTTGCCTCACTTTAGAGGCACTTACATCTGCAGAGCATTGGAGCCACAGCAGCACTACTCCTCCTTAATTAACTCCATCAGTCAGTGTTTTAACTCGGGAGCCTGATTGCTGAAGTGGAGTAATTTTGGTCATAAACATTGCACTGTAAAACGTCCCTCTCCGAGCTGTAGTTTGTAACCTGAAACGAGTTGGGGGTTATAATGCTGTGTACTGTGGCTGAGATGCAAGGTTTAAATGTTATCGTGCAGAAGCACCTGACAATATAAACATGCTGATGTGTGTTCATATAAAATTAACATTGCCAGAGGGGAATGAAGAGCAACAGCTCCTGAGGTGCTTTTACTCCAGTGAACTGCCTGAATTACAGCTTTGTTCTGTGCTACTTCTTCACAGGGCTGTTAAATGCCAACGTGCTCCATGTATAACACTGATGGGGAAAACATTCCATTTATGGGAAAGGCTCACATTTATGTCAATTAATATGAAAAATTTGTGATGAAACTGGCACTCCTCTCCTCTGCTGCAGGTGGCACATCAGTCAGGTTTTAGTGGCCACCTAGCTGAGCCAGGACTCTCCTCAACCCCTGCAGCCTGTGCCAGCACAGGACAGGCCCTGGGTGGCACAGTCACAGAGGTCAAGCACAAAATGAGAAGGGAGAAGAAGAAAAGCAGCCCTCCAGTCGTGATGCAGTCGGAGGGAACAGCCTAAACAAGCAGCTCAGGCTCCCAGTGGTTTGTTTAGCAGATCAAGCAGCTGCTGGTACAATTAACATCACACAGCAGTCAAAGGACAGGGTGAAGATTGACAGCTCCCAGCCAGCTTAAAGGGGATATTTCCAGGAGAATGTGTAATTCCTGCCATTACTTAAAAGTGGTGGGTTCAGTCAATATCACGAGCTGTAACTTCTATCAGTGGGAACTCACAGGGGACAGTACAATCACTATTCTAAAACTCTGAACAAAGTGGGAGAAATTACAGCTTACACAGTAAGCCTATCATCTAGGTTTGCAAAAGACAGGCACTTACAAGTAGCCTGGCAGCAAATATTTGATGACTTTAGAGGTGAACAGATTTTGATTAAAGAGCAGTTTATGATTGGTAAAATAGGTTGCAAGCAGTCATGGCTGTAAAAATTAATGTTTCCGCTGTTATTGATGGTTTTTGGCAGTGATAAATATTCAAGTTTTGGCCCTTGTGTTATTAAATTCATTAGCACTGAGGGCTTTCGGAAAGGGATCTATGGGTAATGGAATTAGCAACTATAAATCACACTGAAATACACCATGTATTCAGCCCAATAGGTCAGTGGAAATACCATGAATACAGACATATTAAACCACTTTGTCACCCTGTGCCTGCCTCCTACCTGCCTCATCTGTGTTCCTGTTCTTTTGCAGCCTTTTCAGGGAAAGGAGACTGCCTGAGGCCATGCCCTGTTAGAGACCCAAACAACACACACCCTGAGCTTGCTGCCCTGGGAGGGCTGAGGGAAGACCTTTCCCTTTTAGCTCTCGCCTCCTTTGGGATGGTGACAGTGACACGAGTCCCAGCAGCTCACCAAAGTACAGAATTCTCTTCAGCTACAGCCCAGACACGGGAGGCAGTTTGTTGGTTCATATTTTTGCAGTCACAGACTATTCTGTGGCTCTACAGAAATATGATAAGCCCTGAGTCACGGTTAAAGCTGCCAGGTACATCAGGAGCCAAACCTCAGCCCTGATGGGCCCTGAAATTCCTGGGGGCAATTGTATTTTAATTATCTATTTAAAGAGCAAAATACTGTTTTTAAAAAGGGAAACTTCTTTTTTAGAAGGAAGAAGAATGGTAACCTTGGCTGTAGGATGGTTAACATCAATTTTTCATTGGTACCCCTTAGAATTACAAGGGGCCATTTAAGGAGGTTGCTTGTAATTGTCAGATAACATACTAGAAGGCTATTTGTTATTCACCAAATAATTCTACATGGTATCTAAATGACAGTGTATTAGTGAAAGGATGTACCTCAGTGAAGAACCAGCTGATTGACTACTCCTGCCTTTTATTCCTGGAGGAAGTTTACAAGTTCTTGTCCCTTTCAATGCACAGATAAAACAAATCCTTCTACAAAAAGATCTATACCTGCACTGACGCTTGCTAACATTCTATTCAGGTATGCTGACACCTCCCCTCTAGTCCTGAGCTGGCTGGGAGGAGAGACAAAGGAACACGTGACGCTGATGATAAACAGCAAACCCATTACTTTTCAAAGAAAAGCCAAACTTCTGTAGGGAAAGACAAAATAACAGCCCAGGAACAGGTAAAGTAATGCTGAAAACAAATATAAGACAAAGCCACAGCTTTCAGACCAGTCTCTCTAAAGCATATTTGGGCACCTGGAGCATTCATGTGCATTTTCTGGAACACCAATATGCTTTCAGCTCCCCACTCAGCTGGGGATTGATCATGCCCTGGTGCACAGGACCATTTGACACTTGCACCCCACACTGGTGTTTGTTTTTAGGGCCCTGCACTCTCCCAACCATCTGCAGTCCTGAGCCTGGCACCAGGGAGGCCACTGGAGACCCAGCTGGGTAACCCCAGCCTGGGAACTTCAACAAGCCTCTCCTGCTAGTCTGGCTCCACTTACAAAGGAATCTTGTGGGTTCTTCTCTTCTTTTCTCCCTTAGAGCCAGGATTAATCCACAGGACAGTTTTTGGACTCAGTGTTTGGTAATTCTTATCTACAGCACAGCCTCAGGAGCTGTGAGCTCTAACTAGCAAGGTAGAAGATGGAGGTGTATAACTCTTTCCAAGGTTATATAAACATAAATTACCCAATAACTAGATGACACCTATTTTATTAATACTTTTAACCCAATAATGACACCCAAGGCCTGCAATGCACACCCTTCCACCCAATAAGAAAAAGCCACCCAAAACCAAGAAGATGAAGATGAAAGCCTTAGACAACGTCTTAAATCCTCCACATTTCCCCATATATATTACTATACACTAAAATCTCAAATCTAAGTTTTCCACCCTGTGATATCACACATTTCTATCCAAACCACACACCCACAATCCAGTGCTGTCACTCAATTTTGGAAGCCACCACAGCCTCAGGTCAGTGCAGTGTTTGCTTGAGGGTCGGAGCCTGTGAGCACAGAAAGCCTGAAATCCTTAGTTTCCAGAATTCCAACACAATCTAGTGCAATGCGAAATGAACAAAGCTGACATTATTTTACAGCATCAATAGGCTACAGAAGTTCTTTGTGACCGTATCCTCAGCTCACCTCACATGGTATTTCTTTGTGTTTCGCTCAGAGCTTATCCATATACAGTTATTTAAACTCATTGTAAATAAGACACATATTTTTGAATATTACTAGAAATTACGTCCATAAAATACTGAATAAAACCTTCAAAACAAATGCATAAAGAAGTATCAAGGGAAAAATACTTTTTCATATGAATCTACCCAACAAAGTATTTTAATGAGCACAGATCTATTAAGAGAATTCTCAGGATACTGTAATTATTATTCATTTTCTAGAATTGTTTCACCATGAAGCTTTATGCTACTATGGGGACTTTAATGTTTATGTTTTGTGACGGCTGCGTTGACTATTAAAAAGCAATTTGGCTGACATTTTAAGTCTTTTGTTGCCAGTTTTAATTGGATTGTTCACCAAGCATCAACTCCCCCGTTAACTGCAAAAATTACAGGCCGACGTCAGTTTACAGTAATGACTGTTTAATGATTTTATGCTTTCAGCACGCCAGCTTCATACAGACTCATGCATGATTAGCTTCATATCAAGACCTGTAATTAAATAATTGAAACCTCAACAAAAGAAAACAGCAAATGGGAAGATTTATCAAAGCACTCATTCCAAATAAAAAAATAGTTAATATTTTGAGGTCAAACAGTTGGTGCTAAGGCAAAAACTTCTCTCACCTTATCCTACAGATTTCCCTTTAACTGACTTAAAATCTGAGAGCTTGATGCTATAAGTACTTGCACACCATTCTGAAACCTAGCTCCAAATTATTCAGAACTCATTATTAGCTATTTTTGTTTACTTTCCAGACTGGGTGAAGCTGCTTTTATAATAATAATAATAATAATAATAATAATTATAAGATATAAAAATAATTATACCTCAACTGAAACTTACAGTACTTATAACTACAGAAAAACAAGCCCACCAACTTCTCAGCAATTCAGGTTCTTGACAGAAAACAGATTATTAGTCTTTGTTCAGCTCTGAATCCTATGCCAAACTCCTACATATTTCAGAATTTCAAACAGAGAAAAAATGGCTTTTAGAAGAAAACTCTTTGAAAGTGTGAAATATCCATGAAAATAAAGCCAGAACACAGACTCACAAAGCAGGGCCAGCCCTGCACAGGCAGCCAGAGCCTCCTCACACTGCTCCGAGAATTTCACACCTGATGATTCTGGCCACCCAACACAGCTGGAAGCTTCCTGTAGGCAGCTCAGCATTTGAATTTTGAAAAGACCCACACATTTCTCTTCTTACAAAGTCCAGGAGAAAAAGAAATTACTGACCAAGGGCTTTCAGTGTCTTAATAGGAACAGTGCACATCTGCTCTAGAGAATTTGGGATCTGGTGCCTCTTTAAACTGAGGCCATATATTTATGGAGTCTGACTAATTTTACACCTCTAAGATCAAACATCAGACTTTATTATGTTACACAGCTGGTATTCAGGCAAATTTCAGCAATTTGTAGTAACTTCAAAGAACTCAGGTTAATGTGTTTCAGGTTTTTACAGACTGTAGTCACCTCCTAGGAAGTTTGGCTGATACTTCCTCAGTTTATTTACAGAACTAAATTCTGGTAATCCTGAAGGATTTCATTCTAGAACATTATTAAAATAGCAAGGAGCAAAACTGCACTCACTGACTGCCTCCTGCTCCAGCCAGAGAACCTCATCCAAAATCCAGCATTGGTGAACTTCCTCCTATGGGATCAGGTTTAGTTTAGTCAGAAGGCATTCAGGGAAAATAAGAGGAGTGTGTCATTTACTCAGGCAACTGGAGAAACGAGTTTAAGGCAATCCCTTCTGATGGCTGGAAAGAAATGAATGGATCTGCCTCGAAGTCCTGTACCACCAGTAATGCAAAAGTTAAAAGCTAAAGAAGAAACAGTTCATTTACAGATCTCAGAGTGAGTTGGGTATTGACACTTGAACAGCAATTGAAGTCTCAACACATGATTTGCTGTCCAGAAGAGAAGAGCCTCATTCTAACCCTCATACTGATGTTTAAATTCTAATTCTGATGCCTCCTTGCAGTCATTTGAAACACAGGACTCTGGGAAATAACCTCACACAGATTTAGTGAGCAGGACCAATGGGGCTCCTGCTCCTCACTCTGAATGATGCAATAACCAAGTAACAAACTCACAGCACTGAGGAACAGAAAAACCAAGGAAAACTGGATAGAATTACCAGTTCTGTTCACTGCACTGTGCTTTATCACCTGCCTTCCCTCACTATGGAACATCCACACTGAATGCAAATAAAGCAAACCTACCAGGGAAGTGGAGGAAGTAGCTGGGAATAATATGTGTGATAGTTACCCTTTACCAAAGAGGATGGACAAAATGGATGGAGATCTGTAGGCAGTTTCAGCTTACAAAATTTCAAAATGATCTTTTAAAAGTAATTATTCGAGCTGAGTTGCAGCATTTAGCTGAAATTGAACTTTTCAGAATGTCACATTAAGTAGAAATTAGGACAGAAAAAACCACCATACATATCAGAAAGGAGAGGGCTGCTCAAACACAGCTTTCCTCCTCGTCCTCCACATGGTCTTTTACAATCTTACATTGAAGAAAAAAACAACACACCATATACCTATAAAAATGAAAGTACCCTACTGCAGAAAAAAAATATTTGGCTGAAAAATGAAATACATTTCAAAAAAAATGTTTGAGTAAACACGTCAGTGAATTGCTTCCAGCTGAAAAAAGAAGAACTGAGTATAAAGACATAATCTAAGCCAGCTGTATGGTAGTTCATAGTCCAAATTGAGATGAAAATTTTGCCTAATGTAGGAGGAGACCTCAGATGGCTGCAGAGACACTCCCAGGGTGGTTCACAGCCTGCAGTGATCTCCAAAGCTCTAATTCTGTCCTGTTGATTAGACAGGAAAAAAGAGGGAAGGGAAGGAGCTGCCACCAGCTCAGCTGTGCATGTGCCAGCACCCAGCCTGGCTCCGTGAGCTGCACAGCCTGGTCCCCAGGAGCCGTGCACAAAGAACAGCTGCTGAGCTGAAATTCATCTCATGGGAGCATCTCTGCCATTCCAGAGCACAACATGATTATCTTGCTACATCATCTGTATTAAAAACTGTCACACTGTGTGACTGCAGAGCTAATGCAAAACTGTTTACTTCATGAGACCAAACGAAATGAAAGAAACTGTAGCTGACATTTATGGTATTGATCCGGCTCCAACACTGATACAAAGTAAAATGGTTTGGGAAGTTTATTCATCTACTGATTAGTGATTCATCCCCTTCCAGATGATCCCTGAGGATGACAGCATTGTCTGTGTTTGCGTTCATCTTCATTGTGCAGCATTTGCTTCATTTCACATGCTGTAAAGGCAGCACTAAAATTATCGTGAATTAACTATACAAAACTGAGCACGTCATCCTGCTTTCCAAATGAGTCCATTCCCCTACAGAAAACCCCTTCCAATCCCATAGCAACAGCAAAGACCTCCCTGCTTCCCAATAACAGCCCTCCCAGAGGCACCAGTCAAAGACAAAGCTGCTCTGTCAGGTTCCAGTACCAAGAGAATCATTGAATGGTTGCTCTTAAAGCAAATGACATTGTCCACATCATCACTGAACATGCAAAATCACCAGGAAAATTTCCAGAACTGGTTCTTTTGAGTTATAAGAAAATTCTGAACTTGGAATGCCAGAGATTCCAGAGCAGGACTGCAGGAAGTCACTTCTGGAAGTACACAGAGAGCACAAGTGGTCCTTATGTGTGCCAAAAACAGATGGCAAGCTGCTGTCATTACAGCCAGTGATGCTCCCCACCCAAAAGCAGCAATGGAAAAGCATAAATGGAGTGAGACACTGCCTTGTTCTCCCGTTCCCTTAGCCAGGTGAATGCAAGGGAACTGCCAAGTGCACTCTCTTGATGAGCACAGAACACATTCCCTCTCTCTCTCAGTCTCTGCTGATGCTTCCACTGGTGCAGTGAAGCCCTTTATTCTCTGCCCCAAGTTCTTACTGTCAAGCCAAAGTGAGCAATGAACGGGGATCCAGCTCAGCTGAGAGCAGTATTTGATTTAATACCCCTATAACACTCTGAACACAAAAATGCACTACAGAAGTGCTAAGTCTTGTTAAGCCTGGCACTAGTGAATGCAGGGTGACAGGTTCCCCGGAGCTGACAGGATGGC
The DNA here is from genome assembly GCF_009819655.1 of Sylvia atricapilla. Taxonomy (NCBI): domain Eukaryota; kingdom Metazoa; phylum Chordata; class Aves; order Passeriformes; family Sylviidae; genus Sylvia; species Sylvia atricapilla. The sequence goes on along the minus strand of NC_089160.1, from coordinate 9,058,671 downwards.
TCAGCAGAGCCAGTGTACACACAACCAGGCAGTGCAGGAGGGTAGAAAGCAGAGCAAACAGGACTCCTCATAAATCCAGAAAGCCAAACTTTACAGCTTTCATCTGGCTCAGCTTTGATTATTTCTAAGCAGGGAGTAGCTTGCAAGAGATGAGAGAGTGAGGAAGGGTGAAGGCTGATTGTGTACCAGGCATGAGGGTCTGTCTGCCACCCTCTTCCTCACCATTACCTGACTTTCAGGTGAGTCTCCTGCTGTGATGAGGAGCTTCCCCTCCAAACAGAGATCTCAGCTTTGGGGAAATGTCACCGGCATTGACACATTTCCTGCAACGTTTGGGTTTCAGCACGCAGTCAAAGAAACAGGAGTTTGCATTTTAAAGCTTTACCACAGAGAACTGGCAGGCAGAAGTCGGGGAGGGAAGCAGATTTCTGTGTCAGGGACTGCCCTCTGAAGTCAGGGAGCTGCTCTGACGGGGCACAAGGGCTGGGCTGGCCCCTGGGGCAGCGTGTCACCACAACTCTGCTCATTTATTTCTGTACCTACCAAGCCAAGTGAACAAAATGTAGCCTAACTACAGCCACCAGGGGCTTCTTGTTGATTGCAGTAGGAGCCAAGTAAAACTCTGTGCATAACTTCAGTCCATTTGAATAACCAAGTCACCTTTTTCTTTTCATCTATGGGAGAAAGGCTGTGTGGATTCTGAATGTATGCCCATACCCCTGATGCTATAGAAACAGCCTAATTCTGCTCTAGAGCCCAAGAAAAGACAGGACACCTGTAATCTGCCCCTTTGTGAAGCATCTCACACGGGAGAGAAGAGACAGCATGGAAACCTAAAAGGACAGCACTTTATCCCTTCGTTTGAAAATCTTCAATAGACGGCATTTTTTTAAAAAAATAAAATACTAAATGAGTTCTATTCAAATGCAGCAGGAAAGGAAATGGTGCCTAGTCCAGGCTGGGCACAGTGACCTGCCCTAGTTTGTCACTTCAACAAAGGCATAAAAGCAAATGATAAATTTCCATTTTGTTACACAATATTTCATTAGGGAGCTAATTAAACAAGCTCTACTCAAAGACAGCATATAAACAATATTACATTGGAAGGGAAGCATTTCTCAGAAGATATTAGCTGATGGCACTAACATAAATGATTTAATTTTTTTTTTCTTTTCTCAACAGTTGGGAACAAAAAGCTTTTCCCCCCATTACCTCATCCCCAGCAGTTCTGCAAATCAAGCCCGTGTTCGCATTCATGCTGTCACTGATAATGGATCTTGTGTCAAATAAGAAGAGAGTAAAGGACCTGATAATAAGTGCAATTATAAAACATCAAAAATGGTAGATCAAAGTGGATTTCCTTTATTCCACTGTGTACAGTCACTTCAGAGCTTTTCAGTGTTCCTGTCATGCAGTCCTGACAGGATGTATTAATTTTCTCCATTATCCTAGCAACAAGTATGGCACACTTCAGAAAGCAGCTGACAAATGCAGCTCCTCATTATTACTCTGTCTTACTTTTATTCATTTTGTTTATAAAAACACTTTTAAAATCCCCTTCTCCTGATATTCTCAGGCATGATGATAGCCAACAAACGGCTGATAACCTTGTGATAAACAAAATTCAGGGACAAAGTCTCAAGCCTTTCAAGTACTGACACTCTTTACAAAAAGACTGAAGTTTACAGCCTCCAAAAATTTCAGTTCCACTGAGCTCACATTAGAGGAGCTTGAAAACTTTACCTAAATATTGCTGTTTTAATTCATCTTGGAAGACTATCAAATTTCTGCACCGTTCCCAAATTCTGGATGGGAATTTCTGGCATAGATTGGCAGTTTAACATACAAATTGCCTCTGGAAAAAAAAAAAAAAAAATAAATTCTGAGGAGTTCAAGCAAACTAGCTCAGCTTCATCCTTCCTGCCTCATCCCCACGGGTTCCATGACTCAACCCCTGGTGTGGCTGCTCAGGTTTATCACTTCAACAGCAGTCAGAAGCCTCTGAAATGAAACATGCATGACAAGAAAATAGGTCCACAGAATTTTCCCACAGGAAGGAATTAGGAGAGAGGCTCTGAGCTGGTGAGCTCCTCAATAAACTCTGGTTGTGCTTCCCCACGTTCAGGCTTGCAGGCATGTTTGCTTCTGAGCTGATCACTAAATGCTGCAGCTGCTATTGCCAATATACAGAGGAACAGGACTCCAACACTGAGAAAGCAAAATAGGAATCAAGGAAATTGCACAATATAAACAAGTGCACGTGAAATTAACTCCTGAAGCGATATATTGTCATATAAAATTGTACATCCTTGCTGAAGCCACTAAACCATGACAATTTGCACTAAGCGAGAAGATAATATTCACACAAACCCCTAAACACGATTATATCTGACATGCAGAATTTCATAGGATAAAATCTACTCAAAGCCTGCATGCTAATGTGAAGTACCATGTTCAAAAAGTACACAGTGTTATTCTGAATTCAGAGTATACTTGACTGGTATTGACTTTCATGACTAGTCTGAAAAATAAATCTAAATTCATTAATTCAACTGACTGTGACATGGCCCTACACAGTTGGAAACAAACTGAGGAACTTCCTGCTGCCATCACAAAGAGTATCTGTCTTAAATATTGGTCTAAAAGCGGATGCAGCAGTTTCAGATTCTATCATAAGAATATTATGGCAATGATGCGTGGAAGTGATTTACATCTTCATTATTTCCAGGCTGCAGGAATTGCTATTGCAAGTACTTTGCAGAGTCATTTGCTAACATTTAAGCAAGTTATGATTAATGCAATTTGAGTAGAATACATATTGGACAGATAGATTATAGCCCTGCTGACACTGTATGTACAATAATTAGTGCTGTGACAACAGCTAATTATTTATAATTTTAAAGCTTAAGGATTTTATCCATAAATATTGTGGTTGAAGTTAATAGATTGGTTCTTTCCATCCCCAAAACAAGGTGACAGAAATGACGCATTAAATAAATGATTTCTTATCAATATTAAAAACGAATGGAATGCCAATCAGTAACATCCCATGACACTCAGAGCACTGCTGCAAAGCATTACTGCCAAAATTAGTACATAAAGCACCCACAGCTCATCCCACTTGCTGTGCAACACAATGAAACTTATTAAAGGACAACTGAAAACATAAAAACTACCTCCTTAACATTCAGGAGTTCTAAGAGATGAGTATGGAACACTGCTCCAGCTGCATGAACAACCTGTGCAAGAAGTAGAGTGAAAAAACAGATTCTCAGATGGAATCTAAAGGGATCACTTCATTGATTTCAATATTGCTACTCTAGAAGAGCATATCCAAACTGCCCAGCCTGCAGCCTGACTTCCCTGCTAATGGCCAAAGTTTACAATGTTATCCTGAATTTTGTGCTCACAAGCACAATCTTGTGTTCACAAGAATTCTGTATCAGAATGCCAAAGAAACTGTGAGGAGTTCACTCAAGAATGAGCACATGGTCCTTTTCAGAGTGGAAGTTCTGACTTCGAAATATTCCAGCAAGTCTGAAACTTTAGGAAACGGGATTTGAAAGGCCTGAAGGTGATGTGGTTGGGTTGGGGGAAGGCAAAAATGCGTTTTGCTGACACATTAAGATGACGCAGCAATCCCTGATGGGCAATGAAGGGCCTATTCCAATATCCATGGCATTTTCAGTGCCCAGGTCTCATTTGGGAGGGGAGAACAGCACTGCAGTGATTGCTGCAAGCATTAGTGCCTGCTTTTGCTACCCCTGCAAAGCCCATGGATGAAGGAGCAGTGGATTTGTGCACAAACAAGAGCTCCTGGCAGCAGCAGAGCACAGCAGAGGTGGGGCTGGGCTGCTGCCAACCTGCGTGGCCACATCCAAACAGGACAATGGTCAAATCCCCCATCCCAGTGATCAGCACCACACAGGGGTGCAAACTGTGTTTATGACTGAACTCTATACAGAAGTAATGACTAAAGCTCCAAAAACCAAACTCTGAATTATGAGATTTTCTCAATCCCTTTTATCCACTTCCCTGTGAGTGCCTTCAGGCCCAATGGAAATAATTTCATGCTTTGCCATGACTGAGGAACACTCTTTGAGCTGAAACAAAAGCTGAAATCCTCCCATCACCCTCCCAGTGCTGCCTCCCGACGTGCTCTCAGGGAAGGCAGGCAAAGCTCAGCTTGCAAAACCTTGGGTGTGCTCATTGTTCTCTTGGACTGCAGCAGCTTACTGATTTTCTTTCAGCTCTTCCAATTTTCCAGCATTACAGAACATTAATAATTGATGTTTCATTGATTTGATTATTTTCTTTAGAAAGCTGTCCAGCCCCTCCACAGCTCAAAGCTGCAGAATGCTCTCAGAGGCATTCACATTTATCAGTATTTCTCTGACTCACTCAATATCAGTTTATTAGCCTTAATTTGTACCTTTGTGGTTAACATCAAGGAAGTTGCTTTTTGATTGACTCTGAAGAAACAATCCTTAAAAAACAGAAAGTGAAACAAAAGCTTTCCCAGCAGAACAATTTTCAAAACTTAATGATACTTGAACAAACTTCTTGGTTTCATTTACTTGGGCAGCGACTGCTCAGCGTAACAAAGAAACCACTTCTCATAGAAGACTCCTATCCCCAGCTCCTTTAAGTGCTTTTGGTACCAGATTAAATATTAATGCAAAACAAACTGTGCTGTTCAACTCCTCTTTTGCATTACTACTCTGTGAGGGACCACAGGACGGAGCAGATGTAAGACTTATGTCAATATGAAATGCACTCATCTTTTCTTTCAAGTCAATGGATCAATTCCCACAAACAGAAAGGGGCTCATCTTCCAGCGCTTGGGCTTTTCCTCAACATCTGCATCTCATCATGAACTGGTCAGGAATGCACTGAGGCTGAATCACATGAAGAACAGAAGAACCTACAGTCAGAAAACTGTGCCTCCCCATGACTTTATGAAGAGATCTGATAAGACAGAAGAAGCAGTCCTGATTTCTGGGTATATTGAAAAAGAGAGAAAACAGTACAAAACATTCACCTTTTACTCGTCATTACATTCCTGCCACAACATATATAAATGCAAATATCACTAGAAATACCTTATTCTTGTTTAGTTAGAATTCACCACATTTTGTCTCATAGGCAGAGAATGATGAAGAACCAACTTGGTTTTTTTTTTCCCAGATACTTAAAATATGCTCTCAACAGCACAGACTTGGAGAAGCAGCAACATTTCCTGCCACAGTGGAAGGTGAGACATGAAACTCTCAGTCCCAACTATTGCTGGGTGAGGAAGAGTAGGGAAGAGCAGTGGGAAGGGGTTATCAAAGAACTCAGATCTACCAGGGACTCCAAGATGACTGCAGAAGCACAGGCTTCTGTGGAAATGTAGCCCAAGCAGAGGACCTGACACTAATTTTAGGCCCACTAATGAGGATATAATTAATATTAGCTTGCCTTGAGCTCAAATGGCAGCATGCAGAAGTCGCCTGTGACCAATACCAGCAACAGCTACACACCAAAGCCAAGCATGGATTTGTTATGTCATTAACACACGTGGGCAGTACGAGCAGAAAGACAGAACCTGTGACTGGTGATCCCAGAAAACACATAACTGTACCCAAGTACCAGGATTTACAAGGTAAAGGAGGGTTTGTGCACCAGGTATTGCAAACTGACAGGACACCCCAGCAAAAAGTGTCATTCCTGAATAAATCCGGCCAAGTTTTGGTTGGAAATTTCAAACTGGCTGATCAGATTCTTCTAAAATCTATCCCCAGAGCCACCACTGCTGCCTGGTGCCTTCCTGTCCACACATCTGCAACAGCAGCTGAGCACCCCAGCTTCCCTGGGGTCTGTGGAGGTTGGGGTAGACCTTCTATCCTCTAGATGTGTAATAAAATAGAAAATGAAGTGATTAACTGACCCAAGTTCCTCTTTCTGCATTATCATCCAGAGTCTCCTCTCTTCACACATCCAACCTGTGGGTGCAAATGTCAGCCTGAAGCCCTGCTGTCATCAGCACTGAAGGTGACAACAGATGCCTGAAAAATGAAGCAAAAGCAGCAAGCCACAAAAAAGTATGGCTGACAAACAGTGTTCCTGCAGATTTTATGGTTTCTTTTAAAATCATAATTGGCCCTAATTGCTCTACTTAAATGTTAATGCTCAACACCTGGCCTCAGCTGGATGAAAAGAGGCTAACAATGTTTTCCTCTCACCTCATTGACAAGGAATTAAAATACAGCCTTACAAAGCTGGGCTTGCCAAATAAAAGGCACCAATAATTAGGACAATGTGCAAACAATCTAATTCAGTCACAAAAATTAAACATGTGCAAAGCTACTGAACACTGTGAATTATTAATAAATTAGACTGAAAATAAGTCCAAAACACACAGATACAGGAGGAAAATAATATCAAATGGTAAAGCTTGATTATAGAATTTGTCTTTTGACTTAAAAGAGGAAAGTGACAGTCCTCCACAGAAAAAAAACCCAAAACCACCCAACAAAAGAGAAAGACTCAGTTACCTTGTGGACAAGATAAAAATCTAATTAGAGGATTCCTAAATATTATTACAGATGAAATTAGCATTGCCCTATATGATCTTTCTCAGAAAAGTTCTGTAGAAAAGCTAAATCCATTGAGTCCATTGTTTGCTAAGAACAAACCACACCAAACTTCTGTTACAGACATGCAGAGGTGATTTATATGTCAGAAAATAAATTTGCATATAATGAAACAGCTCATGCAATTAAAACACATTCAGAGTAATAACATGAAATTTCTTTTTAATATTGTACAAAATAGAATAGAAGAAATTGAATCTCTTGGCACATTGATTTTACCTCCAGTTATCTCTTATGTCATTTGTCCCACTACTGAGTTCTTGCCAGGAAAGACCAAGATAATGAACCTGTATGTCCACAGAGTCAGCTCCAGGACATGTGGGCAGGAAAGAAGTGCAGAAACACCAGATGATGACAGTGAACAGTACAAATCACTTCTCATGTTGTGAGAAGCTGAAAAGACTCAACCCTAAATCCAAATCCCTAAATAATTTCTCAGCCCAAGACTAGAATCAAGCTGTGTACAGGTAAGTGCACACACCAAACACATGTTAACGCCCTGCCATGCATGCAATAATTCCATTATTGACAAACCCCTGCTTTTAAACCTGCTTGGCTTTTTAGAAACAGCATTTAGAAACACCAGCAGAAAATATGAAACACAATCTTTATGAAATTCAGAGCCCCATCCATCCACCAAGGAAAAAAACCCAACTTTATGAGAGTTCAGGAAGAAAAATCTAAATCTGCAGCAGAACCTAAGAGGCATTCCTAAAGGTGTGTTTTTCCCACTACAGCTTAGGTTTTGGGGGAAAATATTTAATGTGAGATGGGAGGCTATACTTTATATAACATTTAATTGACACAGAAAAAATAGTTATGTTTGGGGAAAATCAATAGAGAAAGATAAATCTGGAAATAAATAGTGATTTAAGCACTCAAGAGTGTGAAACAGAATGACAAAACATTCATTACAGTTAAGGCTGACATTCTATAACAAATGACTTTGTAACTCACATCTGACAATACCAGATTTTATAGGAGAGAATTAATTTATAAGGACAATTAGGTAAAGATTTAGTATTTGAACTTAATTTCTCATTTTTTGTCAATTTAAGTTATGGCTCTCTTATTTATTTGCATTTTAAAAATCACAACTCATTTTGAAGAATTCTTTTGGTGAAAGCTAAAATTGTATTGTACTTCTGGTTACTAAAATATTGATTTGTAACACAGACCAGCAAATACAAGTGATGCATTTTCTGGTTTCACTTCTTTCCCAAAGGAAACCAGAGCTTGAAATGGCCTTTACATCGACTTTAAATTTGACAATTGGAAAAGTACAATTTTAATACTGAAGCAACTTTTGAAGGGACTGGTTTGAATTTATCAGTTTTCCTTCACTGTGAAGAAAATACTTTATTAGAAACTCTCTTCATCTCTCTCCTCTCCACAAACACCAGAACTTGCTAGCAGGTGTTTTATACCCTGAAGCACCTCCACTTATTTTCCCAAGTGATACCTGACAGAGGAAGGCAGTTCCTTTCCTTTCAATCTGATGGCAATTTTTTCTCATTGTTAATTAAAGCAGATTTACATTTGGTAAAGAAAACAATGATCTTTGCCATTTTTATATGAGAATCTTTTATGATCATAAATAAATACAACTCAACTGAAAACATCAAATATGTGTCCTCAACTCTGCAAGAACTGATGGAATAAGGGAAAAGATCCTATACAGGAAGAGTTAATAGATAAATGCATATTCTGTAATATAAAAATAAGAAATCTCAAACACGATTCTTGCTTTGGATATTTGGAAGATTGTGATTCTGGAAGCCCAGATTTTGAAGAAAACCATATTCAATTAATAACACCACAGTGATTTAACTCTGCTTGTTGTCATCCTGAAGCCTACTACTTCCTGTGGAATCTTTAATATATTAGGTTAGCATTCAGAAATCAGGGCTATCAACCAGTAAACAACCAGTGCACCCATTACTCTGTCCCCCGAGTCATGCTGCATGGGTGGGTAAGGTTTTTCCATTCTCAAGACCCAAATTTCCCCCCTGTGATGTGTTAGTCACTGATGTTTTTACAGTTGTACCTTTAATTACCCTTTCTCTCACTTCAGAGGTTCAGGAAATAAAGCTTGCTTCAGTAAATATCACGAGAAATCCTTGTCTGACATTTCAACCTGACTTTCAAATTTATTATGCGTTTTTTTTTCAATCCTGTTTATTATTAATAAGGTTTGAGGTAACTTTGTTATTGATGGGATTTGCTTTGCCATAGCCCAACACCTCAGAGGGAGCTGTGTGCTGTACAGGACACACGGATGGGAGATGGTTTCAGCTTTCTAAAGAGGATTATTTGCATTTGGAAGGTGTCATGTTCTGTGGAGGTTGGCAGGTCTCCAAACACATCTGGAGAACTTGTCCCAGCTCTCCTCACTTCCACACCTGCTCCAGGGACCACAGAGTGCTTCACACTCTCCTCTCCCCTTCGAATTTAAAAAATAAAACTGAAGTAAAACCATAGAAGTCAGCTGGCATTTAGTTTTTCAACCTTGAGTTCACACACACACACAAAAAAAAAAAGTGAATTTAATGGAGCTAAGGTGAATTTAATGGAGGTGTGGACTGTGGAATACAGGCTGACTGAACTGGAACCATAAAGAACTACTCAGGGCAGTTGTCCATTCCTCTCCTGCTGTCTCCACTGTCCCATTCCCAGTGCAAACATGTAAGGAAACAGGAGGACCCATCCTGAAAGACTTTCTTCCTACCAGTACAGTCACTAAAGCCAACCCCAGCTCTGAGTATGAGCTGGGAAGACAGGGATGCCTGTGGAGAAATGGTTTCAGAAAGAAAGTATTTTAAAACCAGAAGACTTCTTTTTATTTAATCATCTCACGATGTATTTTTGTCATTCTGGGCAAACAGCCAGGAAGGGGAAGAAAAAAAATCTCCTGCAATCCATGAAACAAGAGAACACATGAAAAATCACAATGTTATGATTCAGCCACCTTCTCTACCTTCCACAAATAGAACATATTGCAGTTTGTGTTTGAAACAGGCCAAATTTTCCTGCCAAATTCCTTAAAGAAAGGATGAACTTTGCAGGCATCATGAAAGGTGTGTCCAGCTGCTGCTCCCTGGGAGGACTCTGACAATCAGGGCACCCTCACTGTCCCCTGGGGCTCCTGAAGGAAACCTGCAGGGCTGATTATGAGCACTTCAATCCCTGATTAACCATCCCACTGCAGCACTGTGCTGAAGCAAAATGGAGCTCGTGCTCTCTAATGCAGCAAGGCACTCTTGTGCCCTGACCTGTCAGCCATTTGGAGAGATGCTCTGGGAGAACCAAATTGATAATGTAGTTCTCTCTTTTTGGCAGCGTTTATTAAACGCTCTTGTGGGTATTGAGGCAGGTGTCAGCTCGGGGAAACAGCTGCCTCAAAGTTCAGAGTGATCTGAAGGCTCCTGAGGAGCAGACCCTCAAGAGGAGCAGCACACCCAACACTCCCTGCAGTACATCTCTTAGGAAGTGTTTCAGCAGCCTGAAAAGCAGAGAAAAAAAGTGTCAATGGAAAGGATTTAAGGGCCACCACCAAGCTGTTAGCTCGGAGAGCTGTGAAGGATGGAAGGGAAGCAGCACATCTGCTAAGCTGGAGTTTCATATTCCAGAGGAACACAGAGATGTCAAGAGCCCACACTCTGGTCTGTGTTCAGAAACTACAGCCCTCTTGAAAAAAAGTGTCAGGAAACAGTTTAAAAGCACAGATGAACAAAATGTAGGTGTGAAATGGGAGAATCTCTCTTAATGTGTGGCAGAGGAAGTGAGTGGATTTAGGGCTGATAGAAAGCCCTAGACAGAAATACAAAGAGGAGGTATTTCCTTTCCCAAAGCATGGAGATGGAGAAATAACAAACAGAAGCAGAACAGATTTTTTGCACAGCCTCACTTTTCAGAGGAGGAAATGTGGGGATGAGTCTCTTACACCACTGGGACCACAGCTGTGTGCCAGGCACTGCAGAACAGCTGCACCCCAGCTCAGCCTTTGGAAGTGTACACTAAAATCTGCAGAGGAAAAATTATTTGTTCCCTACGGCATCTGATTGTAGCTTTTAGTAACCACAAGACACAGAGAACGTGGGATTTTCACTTTCTCAGACCATAATTCAACCAAATAAAACTGAAGATCAAGGAAGTTTTCTCCATTTGCCTGGTCACTAAGTGGCAGCACATGCTTCATTTCATAAATAATTCAAGCTAATAGGAAGTATTAACTTTAAAGTAATTATTAGCAAAAATAGTGTTTTCTATAGGAAGCATAAACAAATACTTGTAGTCTTGGGAATAATTACATTTACATTCATTCAATGCATATTTTTCAAGGACACCAGTGTAGATCAGCATGGGTTAGGGCACAGTATTTCTTGCAATTTACATATGATGCTGCATGGAAAAATGATTTTGGCTCAATCCGAGTTTCAGAAAGGATGAGGCATCCTGCAACAGAACTACACATGAACCCAGACACATTAGCAATAGAAATTACAAGTCAGACTTTTGCATTCATTTATATGCTACCACTCTTGTTAGTGCTCCTAAATAAAGCTGATTCCTGCAGGAATGGATTTTTTTGTTTCCCCCCCAAGTGCCAGGACAGGTTCCCTGGAACGCTGCACTTCTCAAACCATCAAATATGCATCAGAACAAATGAGAGCAATCCAAAGGAAGGGTTCATATTCCCTGCTAGACTGTGTGTGTGTCACCCACACCCATTAATAAAACACAACTCCTCAGTAAACTCGGGCTGATGTTTCATTCAGAAGCCAGGCAATACCAGGCAGGATTTGTCTCAACTCTGCAGCAGGGCAGGTGAATTATTTGGTGTTCAACCACGCTGAGTGTTTGTGAATGTGTTTAGGCTGCTGGAATATTGCAGGAATGAGACACTAATGTAAAACACTGCAATATGACTGTTCCCTGGCTATTTTTTAAACTGAAATTACAGCATGATAACCACTACACAGCTGAAAATGGGGAAACAGCCATCACATTACCTGTAAATTAAAAAACCCTCAGGCCACACATCACATCTTTCACTGAGCTGAGACCTGTATGTGTGCCCACATATATTTTTAATGCTGTCAATCAGTTACTATGTACTGTGTGCAGAAAATACACTCACCAGTGTATGGATTTACAAATCAAGGCTCCAACGAGGTAGAGAGTTCAGTATTTGTTGCAGCAATGTGATGAAGCAAATTCTGCTCCCACAGAAATGGGTTTATAGAGCATGGCTGCAACCTTCTCATTCACAAAATGTATGGATTAGTCAGCATGTAAATGATAGCAATAATTAAATTAACTTAGTCACGTGTATTTACACATAATGAGTGCCTTTGCCACGAGCTATTATTAGCACTTATAAGTTAATTCATAATGAGGTAGCAGAACTATGTCTCACAATGCCAGCAAAGTGCTTGAACTTTAGAACTTTTAGAGCAAAAAATCATATTCTCTTCCTATTCTGGCAACTGTCTCAGTGAGTGTCAAATCATGCAGCCCTTCCTCAGGTAAAACTCCTGGTTCAAACAAATGTTTTCACCCAAGGAAACAAGCCAGAAGCCAAATAAAAGCACTGTTCCTTTTTTAAACCAAACCAATTGTGACTGGGCTTTGCCACCAGTGCTGAGCTGGCCTGAGCTCTGGGATGCTCAGAGAACTCTGATGCTGCTCAGCTCTCTGCAGTCACATCCACTCCCTCTGCTTGCAAACCAAAACCAGCCTGACACAGAACTTGGATTCTGGACCTTGTTAAGCAAAATTCCAGGCCAAGGGTCAGTGTTTCCTGTGCCTTGATGTTGCCAGGGCAGTCATGAAGTGTAATGCTCCAGTGTGAGATAATAAAATGCCTGTGGTACATTCCTCTGCCTCACTAATGCAGCAGTCACAAAAGAGGAGCAGCACACAACTGCAATAGATAATGAAAGGGAAGGCAGCCTTTTCCACACACCAAATGCATTTGTAAATGTATTTAAAAACACTGATCTAATGCAGTAAATTTAATATACTCTTTTATATTCAAATAGAAGTCAAATTTCTCTGGCTCTCAATGAACAATGGCAGCATCTGATTTACGTTTGTTTCAATGCAATTGAACTTTATCCAGTGGTCTCAAAATAGTCACAATTCCAGCCCATGGGTAAGAAAATCACTGTTAGTTCTATTCCAAAGAGTCTGGCTGCAAGGTTTAGACAAGCAGAATTCTCCTCACAACAGTTTTTAGTTAAGGATTGCCTCAAACCAGGTGCAGGGCTTTGCACTCAGTCTTGTCAAATCTCATGAGGTTTGTGCAGACCACTCCAGGTCCCCTGGAGGGGATCGCTTCTCTCCATCATCCCCCACAGCTGGCTGTCACCTGCTGAGGGTGCCCTGACCCCACTGCTCCACTGCTGACCCCAGCAATGTCCCCCACCTCTCACTGGCCTCCCTTTGGGCACTGAGATGTTGACCACAACTCCTTAAATCCAGCCATCCACCAGGTGCTCCTCCTGCCACACCCATGGCTGTCCAGCGTGGGGACAAGGGTGCCATGAGGACAATGTCAATGTCTGCACAGCTCCAGGCAGATGATTCCTCCCTTAGCCACCAGCACTGTCACCTTGCCACCAGATTTGTCAGGCAGGATCTGCCCTCAGTGAAGTGATGGTGGCCTTCACCAATCACCTCTTTATTTCCCACGTGTCTCAGCTCAGTTCCAAGACTTGCCCAGCACCAAAGGGACACTGACCAGCCTGCATTTCCCCAGGCATTACTTCAATTTCCACATCCAGCGTTTGGCAGGACATACAGACAATGCTCAGGACGTACAGCACATCCCCAGACCAAAATCCTCCAAGGCAAGTGTTCAGCAAAGCCAGCTTCTAACAGAGGAGATGAAATATAACTGCAGCTGAGATACACTGTGCTGACAGAGGCTCTGCAGATCAGCCACTCGAAATGCAAAGTGGATTAATTAGCAGTGTCCACCCTACTCAAGAGCCTCAGGAACTGAAAAATTAGATCTGGACCCATCAAAAGACTACAAACCAACTGCTGAGGCAAAACTCCAGCTGAGGCAGAAAAGCCAATGCACTGGAATAGATGAAGAACTTTAAAAGAAGCTGACCCTGCTACACCTGGAATCTGTAGTGCAAACTACAGAGGAGATAAAGAAGTTGTGATTAACACCTTGTCAGGGGAGGACAGCAATGCAGCAGGATAATAAAAGGAAGGTTCTCATTTCATCTTGGCACAGTTTGATTAGATGTAGATTTCTTTAATTTCTTTGCAGAAATCTTTAATAAACATTTGCCTGTTTGGGTCAACACAGATAAATATCTTGACCTGTATTCTACCAAAAAATCCCCTTTATTTAATGACTAAATGATGATTGCACAAGCCCTTCTATGATGTGTAGGCATTGTCATTTTACAAATGGATCCCACCAGCACGTTCCCAGATGTGTCATCTTCAGATTCAATAAGCTTCCTGCATAAATAAGAAATTGAATGGCCTTTGTCCTTATTAGCTAATAGAAAATTAATTTTTTAGTGTTAATTTTTGGGCTTGGGCCCATTGCCAAATGTTATGGGCAGCTGCTGCATCTATAGACAATACACATAAGTCAGAGATGGAAACGTCTATTGGGTTATTCCCTTTGAATGCAAACTGATGAAGAACAGCAATCAATAATCACGTGCTGGTCACGTCCTCTGTAGTGTCTACTCAAATGTGTTGGCTGGTTTTAAACAACTGCAGCCACAAAACCTCCACCACTCCATCTACCGCTTCATACTGCTCTAGAACAGACAAGGTGGGAAAATGTGACAGTCAGTAGAAACAAAAGAGCTCTACAGGAGCACAGAAGGAGCCAGTGCACCCATCCAGTGTGACCACCTCCAGGCAGAACAAGATCCAGCCACTGACCCTCACAGCAAAAGGGCTCGTGGTCCTTTGGCAGGGCATTCCCATGTTGAATGACTGCACTGTTCAGAAACTCTCTGATTTCGGGTTTGAGCTGCTCAGAGTGGCAGCCCCAGCTCTGCTGGGTCCGTGTGTGCCAGCAGAGCTCTGCCAGCAGCACCTGGGACAGGAGAGACCCACAGAGCTCCTCCCTCCCTGCACCACCCCTGCTTCAGTCACCTGAGCCACAACCTGCACTATCTCTACAGAGTCAGGCCTTTTAAGTTTCCTTGAATAACAAGTCCCAAAGACACAACTGCGTTTTGCCCTCCTCTAGATTGTCTGATTTTATCCAGGCCTGGTGTTGGAATGCTGGGAAGGGACTCATCTGAGAAGTCCTAATGACAGCTGCAATATTTCACAGTGCCTTGACAAGACACATGTACACAGGCAGCCCAAAGTGGCATTTGACTTGTTGGCTCCATTTATCACATTTACTGGCCCTTAAGGCCCCTTTCAGCATTACTGCTTTCCAAAGTAGCTCCTATTAAATATTTTATATTTGCTTACGATCCCCCACACTGAATTTCATTCAATTTGCTGTGGATCCTCCTGGATCTTTGAAATGTTTGGTATTGACTTGTGTGCTAGGGATGATGTTTGAATGGCTGCAGTTTAACTATCAGACAAGAATCACATTTCTGACATATTTCATGACAATATATCATAAATACTTTATGTCCCTAACACTGTGCCATACTATAATCCCCACATTTCAGATATTAAAAGCCCAACCAGCTAAACTTCAATACTGTAATAAACATGTACATTTTCAATCATTTCAAAATAAAAAATACTATATTTAAGTCTATTGGTAATCAGTGCTTCAAAAAATAGGCAATAAAAGCAGAAAATACCCCTTTTAATGATCTGTTTACCTTCCCTGAGTTTCAATTACTACCACTTCTAACTTACAAAATCCTGTGTGGGAAACACACTTCTTCCCTTGACTAAGCTGGTTTCTCAGCTGCATCAGTCCATGATACTGAGGATCAAGGTTCAAAATATTACCAGTCAAGGACTTCAGTAACATCATCACCAAAATATCTTGGTGTTCCCCAAGGACATGAGGAGCCTTGAAGCCAGGCAAGCAAGCAGAGAACATTTTGGCAGGAAGGATGGAAAGGCTCTGCCATGGATTCTTTGGCTGCTGTGTTTTACACCTGAGCTACACAAGTCCACCCCAAAGAGTGCTCAGCTGCTGCTTCCATTTCTCTTCCACGGGCATGTAAAACTCCAAATCCCACCACCACACACTGAAAGGGCAGTAACAAGAGGGACAGGGGAGCAGGAGACTGTGGGTGGGGTTTTGTGGCACAGAAAACACAAGAAAACACAAGTGTCACAAAAGATTATCCCAGAAACATGACCTGAGCTGGCAGATCCAAGGGCCAAACATCTCCACTTTGGCTGCCCTTCCTGTTTCCACATCTGACTCCTCACCTGAGCTCTGGCAGTGTCCAGAGCCCGGATCCACCCACAGAACTGGTTGTGTCATGACTGCACACAGCTGAGCTTTGGAAGAAAATAATCTGAAACCATTTGAGGATGACACCCCACTGCCATTTCTCTTACCAGAAGCTTCTTGCCATAAGAATGGCCACGGTTCAGAATCTCAAGAGCTCTGACTGAGCCCTTGAGAGAAACTTGACTGAAACTGCAGCATCTGACTTGGCTTTCTGCACAACCTGAAGGGACATGTGGTTTTTTTACTTTTTCCCAAATTAGAGGTAGTTAATAATTCCATCTACACTGTTATAGAAACAATGAATGAACAAATAATTCTACATAGATTTATGCAAAAAACTCCGTTGCTTTAGACTGTACTTATTATGGTCTTTATTTAACATTAATAAGCACTGTTTGAGTTGCAAAGCAATTGCAAATACATGTGTTTATTTTATTGCAGGTACAGCTGTAGTATTGTTTTTGCCATTATTTGCCTCTGAGCAATGTATAAGACAGCTAGAAGAAAGCTCAAAAAATTCCACTGGAGCTGGCTGGTGAAGTACAGAAAATGCTTTCTATTTGATTTTGTATTAAAAAGAAATTGGATATCACAAGTCTAAAATGGTGATGCCAGAAAGATATTTTGAGAGATATCGCAGCAGACTGCCTTTAGAGAAAAGATGTCAACAAAAATGAGTGACTGAAATAATGTGGAGTACTTCAGACACGGACAAGAGGTACCAGGGATCAGAAATGAATTATTACGCTCTAAAATGATCCAATAAAAATCGAACTGTAGTGCAGTAATCAGAAAATGTATTGGAAAAGAGATAGGTTATAAAAAGAAAAAGGAGCTTTCAAGTACTGTAGGCTATTAGCTACTACTGAGAAATCTGGATTCAGGAGATTACATTTCTAAAAAAATATGCACACAACCAAACATAGCTGAATTTGCCGTTCAATAGGTAGTGAACTATAAAAATTAAAAAGATAGTTTGGAGACAGAATTACAGGCTAAAATAAAAATAATCAATGCAACCATCAATAGGAGTTTTGAAATGAAAACTGTACTGGCTGAACACACAACCACACAGGCTTCAGGAAGAATGACTCAATTATGTTTTTCCCCACAGGCAAAGACATAAAAGATGGTTGTAGACACACTGAGCACATCACAGCACAGCATTTGGGCAGTGCCCCTTGCTGCAGAGGAAGAGCTGCAATTCTCAGTGGGGAATAATTAGAGAAGAAACACCTTTGGGCTGTGATGCCCTTGGCAGAGCAGCCCTGGCCCCTGCACTGCGCCCACCTTCACAAATGCTCACCAGCAATGCTGCCACAAACACACACAAATTCCTTTATCCAAGCAATGGACAAGCACGGAACAACTTCTCAGCTGGGAGAGAAGGGCTGAGGATTTTTGGGGAAGGCACAAAATGTGAAGTCACATTTCTAGCCCTATAAACTTCCTCAGAAATATATATCACTCTCATCTTCCTTATAAAAGGGAATTATGTAATATTCCGAGACGCTTTCTGGACTCAACAAAAATTTACAAGTACATAAAAATAAATTTGGAGCTTTTCCCTTCGCCAGGAGCTTTGCTGCTTTACAGCAAGAAGTTCCACCCCCGTCTGTGATCAGCAGCACAACCCAAACCTTTCCCTGGTAATCAAAAGGTGCAAGCATCCACAAGTTGTTTTGTCACGAAGAAAATAACTGAGGAGTCTCCAGTGCCAAGCTGTAAATCTTGCATTGCTCATCAGGTCCCACTGACATGCACAGCTCATCAGCAGCTCAACAATTCAAGGAGATCCAAGTAAGATTCAATTCAAGCAAATTACACCAGACACTTTCTGATTGTGTAACTGGAGGTATGTTTATACCAAATTATGCAGAAAAACATAAATTCCAAGCATGCATTGTGACCCTACCACAGTAAAATACTTGCTCTAGAAGACCTTAGTGTGATTGGGCAGTAACAAAGTTTGCTGTCTCAAAAGCATTGTTTGGGGAGAAATTAATCCAACACCATGTTCTCAAACCCAAAGTGCCACTTGACACTGATGCTGAACAAAGCCATGAGAAGGGCAAACAAGTCTGAACAACACTTACCGGGACTTTGGTACATACAAAAGGTATGTAACAATTCATAAGATATATTTACTCAAAAATAATGGTAGGCAGAGAGGGAAAAAGCTTAAAAGCTACATTAAAAGATCAAAGTAAAACCCTAGCAATTAAAGGGGAGGGAGGAGTGCTACGAACCATAATTCCATGAACCATAATTAACACGATACAGAGTCTAGAAATACCCTTCACTTTTGTCCCTTTGCTCCCTGCTTTTGAGATCTTTAAACCGAGTTTCCAGCACAGCCCTGAGCCACCCTCCCCTGCAGGCCTTTCCCCCCACCCAGGGACCTTTTAGGAGATGTGGTTTCAGCAGTCAGAGCCCATCCCAGCTCCGTCTGTGGAGCCCCCAAGGCACAGAGGATGGTGATGTTCCCTGGTGACCCTGTGGTGCCCCAGGGGCTGTCCCTGGATCCCTGGAGGTGTCCCAGGCAAGGCTGGACACTGGGACAGTGGGAGGTGTCCCTGCCATGCCAGGGGGGACACTGGGTCAGCTTCAAGGTCACCTCCACGCCAAACCATTCTGGGATGTGGCAGCTGCAAAGCATTTTGCTGTGGGGATGAAAAAAGCTCCAGTTCTCTTTGTATTGAAAACCATTCTGGCTGACAGGATAAGGAACCAAATGAGAGGAACTTGATCTCATTTATCCAGCAGCCTTAACTGTAATCTTCCATGATCAGAGTTCACAGGTTTTCCCTTAGCCTTACTCTTCACTAATGATATTCAACTTTCAGCTTGAAGCAGAACATCCAAACCTTTGATGAAAAAAAGGTTCCAACTGGTAGAAACAACTACATTTTAAGACATATAAGGAAAATGGAATGCATTTCAAAATAACTCTGAAACTAAACTAAATATTTCCAAAGGACATACATATAAAATATGACTATAGGTTGTTTCTGCTGATCTTCTAAAACATTTTAAAATTTAACTAAAACAGACAAGAAACAAAAAATACCATAAACTTAATAAAACAACATAAATAAAACATCAGGTTAGACATGCTGACTGTTTAGAATGGAACACACTTGTCCAGAGACGTCCTCCTGCAGAACTCACAGTAAATGCTTAACAAGAGAAAAAGTCTTTTGTTCAGGGCTTGCCTGGTCTCATAAAGATTGTGAAATGAAAAGTCAGGCAATCCTCACCCTCCTGCACTGCAGCATCCTGAAGAAAGCAGACACTTCTCTGTCAACCCCATCTCAGTTTTCCCCCCTGTGGCACCCCAGATAATCTGAGGTTCCAAGAATTGCAGAATCACTGCAATGTATTTTTGCACTGCGAAATATTTCTGGAGATAATTTTCCTTTGCATTCATAGCTGGAATGCTGAGAAAATAAAAAGGATTTAAATGGAAGAAAGAGTGATAATTTATATTGCTGCTGCCTCCTTAAGGCACATCCACCGTACTTGCTGTACCACACAGGGGAGGAAAGCCAACAGATTTTTTTCTGAGCTCTAATGCCAATTTACTGATTTCTGGAATAAAAATGAGACCTGACTCTTCTCCTCAAGCTTTCCTTCCTCCCCTCCTCTGTCACCACGAAAGGAAAAAAATCTGCAAGGATAAAAATATTACACAGCCTTGTGCAAATGCACTGACGGTTTTTACTATGCTGTGGGCAAAGGTCATTTGGATTCTGGAATATAGGAGGTATTTCTGCTACATTCTAAACACTGTTTCATTTTCTTTAATGTAAGATACTAAATACTGATATTTGTCTTTAAATTAGCGTTCATTGTGCTTAAAAGAGAACCACAAAAAAGGGAACGTTTTAATACTGAGTACTGATTTTAATAGACCACATGAAAATTGTAAAGATTAAAATAGCAGACACGCAGATGCAATGCCCCCGTTAGTCAGAAAAAGTAATAAAGATGGTAATTTTAAAAGGCACAGTTTCCCCCACAATACTGACAAAAGAGTCATTAGCTGAATTTCCATACATAAACAATTTCACAAATGGCTGAAATACTGGGGCCACGAGCTCAGGGCTGGCCTGATATTGCAGCTGAGGCGATGCTCCAGCACTTAGAGAACCATCTCACACTCATCCAAAGCCATTCAGGAAACTTCCACGCCGCCTTTGAGACAGCAGCACTTCCACAGGAACCTCTCTAAGGTCAAAGAAGCCTCTCACACTCTGCAGAGCTGCAGCAGAGCACTCAGGACTGTCAGGAATTGGCCAACATCCCCCAAAAGGCTCTGCCATGTTCCTGCAGGGGCTCGCAGCAGAGCCACCAACACCACCTGGACACTGAAATACCCCAAAAACTCCACGACAAAAGCAACAGAGGTCTTTCATTAAGGGAGAGGTAAGTGACCCTCTTCTGTCAAATATCTGCAAGTATCATAAATCAAACATCTGACAAGCTACAGTTAAGTACAGAAGTTGAAGGAATTTCACCACGGGGGCTTTTGCATTTTATTGGTGAGGTTGCCTTCATCTATTAGTGCCTTAAATGATCAGATAGGCAGGAGTGTACAAACAGAATTCAATCCACACCACAACAAAAAGGCAAAATAAAGCAGGCAAGGAACAAAGAGAAAAATATTCAATGACACAGAGGGAATGGGATTAAGACCAATATTTACCTTTATATTTTCAAGGTTACTTACACATCTTTAACCTAATGGCTCTACTTGCAAATTAGTAATTCAATTTCTTAATTGCACCACTGTAAATAGAGAGTGACAGGACAGGAGCTAATGGATACACTCCAGCCATCACTATTAGAAACACAATCCTGCACAGAGAGGCAGCCACATGCCCACTCCTCAGAGCAGGTATTGTTATTGCAATGTAGCTGTTGGTAATAATTTCCTGCAGAAATGAGAAAGCCAGAGATCAGCTCAATGCCTGACTTGTTTACAAAATAACAGTAACATCAATTGCAACGCTGTCACTTTCTTACATTAAACACACGACTTTTATGAAGAGTCGAATTCAAGCCTGATTTAAACAGGTGTGAATTCACAGTAGGTCTGTTGACACACACCATAAATTAGATCAGGGCTCTGTCCTTAGCAAAATCCTCCCCGTGTCTGCAGAACTACAGCACTCCGAAAGCTCTGCTCCTCACACAGCATCAGCCACTGCAGTATTTCCTTTACTAATTATCTTTATCCCTGTAACAGCTATGGAATGTGAAATGCAAAGAACGAAGGTGACTTGTCCAAAACTCACCCAACTGCCCAGCAATCAAAATGAAAAATCACCAGAGATTTAAGGACAGTCAAAAGCTCTGTTAAATGGATCACTGCTCCCAGGTTATAAAACAAATACTTAGATGAATTACACAAGAATAATCTTACATGGTTCTAGCTCATTAAACTCAGCTTTGATCTGTAACCTACTAAATTCTCTACTACATCTACTTATTAATATATGGCTAATATTATTATCCCATCTTTGCAGCCTGCTGTTTAAAATGCTTTTATTATTAGAAGTATTGCTTCAAACAGAGTCCGATCCCATGAATCAGATTCAATTCCCTCAGCCACCATCTAAACCCAATGTCCTGGGAAAACACAAACAGGCCCAAAGCAAAGCTCCCAGTGCAACAAACCTTCACAGAGGATGGGACCCAGAGAGGCAGGAGGCTGAGGACAGGCACACTGGAAATGGGGTGACATCTCAAAATGAACTGACTCCAGCAACACAACAAAATGTGATAGCTCAGACTGCTTAATCCTCAAAGGAATATTTAATTAGAAACAAGCCGTGCACTAGAATCTCTCTTTTAACCTCAAGCAGGTAATGTAATGTTTTTGAGCCTAAACTGGACATTATCATTGGTACTGGCAGACATCCAGGTGAAATTATGTAATTATGAGCTTCATATTTGATAAATTCAAACATGTAAGTATAGAAATGCCATTTATAAACCCCTTCCAGTTATATTAACCTTATGACTACAGAGGCACTAAAATATGTCATTGTCAACAATGAAGTGTCAATATTTAATAACATCTAGACCTGCCATAACATGCAGCTATTAAACACAGAAATTAAAATACCAGCTAAGCTTGTTGATCTTAAGCATGATAAATTTGTTTACTTACTATACTTTGTGAGGCAGCAGAGTAGCTTTTAATCAATTTTAATGCAGAGATAAAAAATACTAATTTCCCACGTTACCTAATTAAATACGCATTTTTCCTTTTGGTGTCACACTAAATCTTAAGAAAAGCAAATGAGTAAAAAAAATCCTGAATGAGAAGGAATATTTTGGAAACATACACACACACAAAAACCAAACCCTTGTGACCCACCCTCCGTATGCAGAGAAATACAGAACTGAGATACAACAAAGACCTGTCCTACTGATGGAGACATGTCTGCAGGTGTAGCATAAGATGAGAGAAAAACAGAGAATTTAGGACTCCAGGTTGTCTTTCTGAAATCAAGACAAGGCTCTTTTCTGGCTGAAGAGCCTTAAAGCTATGCCCAGAAGCCACAGGAACAACTGTATGCAAAATATGATATAAATGCACATATAGAGATTTATTTTGGATCCTAATTCAGAGGCCGCCAAATTCAAATGATAAACATCTTGAGGCATAAAAATGAAAAATGTGGGAAAGTCATAGGTCTCTAGAGAAATGATGTTTTAACAAAACTGCTGTTTCATTTTTTGGGTCTTATTTTCTAAGACAAAAGAACTGTAAATATGATACACATGGCAAACAATCCCTTCACCTTACATATGGCACGGAGATCTAGGAAGGAAGGAGGGAAAAGAAAAGAAGGAGAAAGAAAAGAAGGAGAAAGAAAAGAAGGGGAAAGAAAAGGAAGGGGAAAGAAAAGGAAGGGGAAAGAAAAGGAAGGGGAAAGAAAAGGAAGGGGAAAAAAAGGAAGGGGAAAAAAGGAAGGGGAAAAAAGGAAGGGGGAAGAAAAGAAGGGGAAAGAAGAGAAGAAAAAGAAAACAAGGGGAAAGAAAAGAAGGGGAAAGAAAAGAAGAAAAAGAAAAGAAGGGGAAAGAAAAGGAAGGAGGAAAAAGAGGAAGGAGGAAAAAAGGAAGGGGGAAAAAAGGAAGGGGGAAAAAAGGAAGGGGGAAAAAAGGAAGGGGGAAAAGAAAAAACAAAACAAACATAGAAAAAAATGAAAAAAGAGAAGCAGAAAAAGCAAGTTTTGAATAACTTCCTGCTATTGGAGGCGTTTATTACCATTCTCCCCATCAGACTTCCTCTCGTGGTCGGTGTCGGTGAGCGACAGCGCGGAGTTGGCGCGGCTGGACAGGCAGGAGCTGTGCTCCGACTTGATGCCCCTCATCCACATCCTGAGGCCGTGCTCGGGGGACGCGGCGCCCTCGGTCTCGGTGTCCCCGTCCGAGCCCACCTCCAGCGGGAAGCCACGCTGGCCCACGCCGTGCAGCTCGCCCTGGAAGCCGTCGGAGCCCACCTCCAGCGGGAAGCCGTGCAGGTCACCCTGGAACCCGGGGCACAGCAGGTGCGGAGCCTCGCCGAACTCCAGCTCTGAAAAACACACAAGTGCGGGGGAAAATGTAACCATGCCATGGGTAACGCGTGGAACTGCCATTTCCTCACAGCAAAGTTTACTGCACAGATCCTTTTTATACAGTGTTTGGGTACAGGGAATAGGCTTGGTCCTTTAGGGCACCACCACCTTGTAAACATCTCCACCAGTAAACAAGTTGGAAAAGCACCAAGTGTGGGGAGGATGGGGTCTACAGAGTTTTGGGTACCTACAGGGACGGTATCTACAGGTTTTGAATAGGATTGATCCTTTAGGGCATCACCTTCTTGTAAACATCTCCACCAGTAAACAAGTTGGAAAAGCACCAAGTGTGAGGAGGATGGGGTCTAACAGGGTTTTGGGTACCTACAGGGACGGTATCTACAGGTTTTGGGCTCCTCCTCATGATTTCCCAGACCGGACTGGGTAAGTTCTGCCCTTGGCTTTCCCACAGGCTTCAAGGCACTGCCTGGAGCCCGAGAATCCATGTTGTGACCACTGTCAGCTCCCACACAATACAACTTTGATTTTCTTTTGGAGAAGCTCTTTTGAGAATTAACACTGTTCACGCTCCTTTGCGGTCAGTGACTGACTCTATCTAATCTACTCTAAGTGTAACACAGCTAGAAGAATTTATCACGGTGCTGCACTGTAATTGTGCCTTTTTGTCTGATAGAAATATGTATCATAGCTCAAACATGTACACACCCACACACTGAGAGTTGCACTTCAATTTACAACTGAAGTGAGCATCTGCAAACACAGACACTTTGTCACGTTTTGCCAGGAAGGCAACAGCTCCAATTAAATTTTTATCCTAGGGGAAGTGTCACCAAATTGCCAATAGGGAACTTACAAAACAACATTTAAAAGATTTGGTTTATCAGGGAAGACAAAGAAAGGGTACTTACCACCGGCTGGCTCTTTGAGAGTGCTGTCCTTGCATATTCACACCAGTGGGTTTGGGTTCTCCAGTGCTGGTGCCTACAGGAACCTCCCAGGAGAGCAGTGCCTATAGGACTGTACCAGGGCCATGCCATGACACCAGGCCATCGGGGATTTGGGAGCTGCACGGTGCCCCAGGTTATCCTTACGGAACACCCCAGCTGCTGCCAGCAGAAATCCAAGCACAAACAGAAGGTGGACAGGACCCGGAATGTGAATATGCAGAGGAAACATTCTCGAAGAACTACAGGTAAGTAACACACATCAGCAAATTGCAGCTTCCCTCTGAGGTGGCCTCTGCATATTCTCACTTGTGAGAATCCAATTACAAATGCAGCTCACAGGGACGATGACAGGGAGTTCTAATTAAATAAGGATTACAGAACTGCACTCCCTAATTGAACATCAGACCTGGGATGCCATCTTGAGAGACTAAATACTATATCAAATATGCATACGGTATTTCAGTTTCTAGAAAAGGAACGTTAGAGACAAGAGTCATTGATCAAGACTAAGGACAAACACTCTTTTCTACTGTCATCCTAACTAAAGCTTTAATCTGCCAAACTAATCCACTTACCAGCCAGTGAGAGCAATGATTCTGATTTTAAGCACTCTCTTGACGTAACAAAAAGCCCCAGTATTTTCTTGAAGGTATCAACCACAACCTACACATCAAAAGCTAAGATATGAATTGAACCACCTGAGGAAACTGTAAGTCATCTGTCTCTATATATCTTTCTTTTGCCACCCAAAAATTCCTGAAGGTCTTGGCTGTAGTCTTGGCTTTGAGCTCAGGGAACATCAGCCTCATTAGTGGAGGGCAAGGGAAGAAGGCAGGCAGCAAGCAGAGAAGGCTGACTCCAAGTTTTGATGGAGATGGCTGAGAGAAAACAGCCAAAATGTCTGGAAGCAGTTGTCTAGGGAATATTTGGCATTTGAACTTTGTCTACCTTACAACAGGTGTGATTTCAAGAAACACCATCTGACCCTTCTTCCCCTTTAAAAGAGATCTTTGCTTATTTTCACCATCTGAGGAACTTTCCCATAATTAAAAATCTCCCCCTAACTTCAACAATCTCCTCAGCTGACGGCAGCTCCTCAGGGGCAAGGATGCAGGAGGTTTTTTCCATGGCTGTCCCTCCAGGCAGACTCTGCCATTCCCAGCCCGGGGCCCACGTTCTCCCTGTTTGCATTTGCATATGCCAAGGGGAAAATTCATCCCAGTAAATCCCACCAAATGCTAATTAGATTACACATTTTTAAGAAGGACAGAATTTACCCTTCAGTCTGTATGTTAATTTTTTTTTTTTTTTTTTTTATTGGTGGAGCAAAAGAGAGTTTTTGTACTATAACTCACGTTCAGCTCAAGTTTAACACAATCTATTGCCTTAATAGTCTATTTCTTAAGTATACAAGCCTTTGCAGGATTTTAACTCCCACAGGATGCATTTTCTGAAAAGCTTTTACAGTGGCAGAAGTGGCTGCTTTTAGTCTGTATATGTAACCTTTTTACCTGAAATACTACATATTTCCACAAGGACATGGAAGTTCAAGTAGATTTATGATAGGTTTGGTATTACCACAAAGACATAGTCACAAGAGAAATGAGAGAACATTCTACAAAATTCAAGTTTTTGCATGAACAGAGGACAAAAAAGTGGCAGTTACGAAGATGATTTTGAAAGGATTTTCAACTCTGGACCCTCATGCAGCCTGTTGCAACACAACTGTTACAAAAACAAGTACTTTATCTCACAGACACTAATTTAGTTTATCAAAAAGTAATGCATGAAGAAATATATCTTGTGATCAAGAAAAAGAAAAAAGGCTTTGTCAAAAAAAAAAAAATCAGCATTTCAACTAACAGACCCCTTTCTTTCTACTTCTAAATACAATCTCCTATTAAAAAAAATCTCTTCAGAGATAAGCAGTTGAAGAGGAGCTGGACACATACTGAAGGCTGATATGAGAAGTGGACAGTTCTAACACAGCTCCAGCTTTGCTCTAACAAAGCCACTGAAAATTCCAGGCTTTATTTATTTCTTTAAGGGTTTATTTACTGTGGCATCAATTCAGCCACCAGCACAGCTAAAAACCTCCAGTTGGGATTTTCATGCAGATACAAAACTCTTATCCCAGCGCATCCTCAGGACTATTCCTAGTATATTTTTTCACACTGAAGTCACTCCAGTGCTTTCATCTGCAGGTGTATTTTATGTGCTGCCAAACAAGGCAGACCAGCTACTCCTGCTGTAAGAGACTCAGAGACACTGGGAGGAGGGAAGGAGTGAGGAGAAATGTAAATCAAATGGGGAAAGTGAAGTTCGCCTTCATTTTTGGAAGCAGTACATATGCATTCCCGTAAATGAGAAATTTTGAGGGCTATTGAGCACTCTGCTAAATTTCATGTGTTCAACAGCCCTTAAAATTTCTCATTTTTCACCTGAGGACTGTGGTTTTACTGGCTGGTTGCTGGACTTGAGAATTAAATGTGCAGAGATCTTAAGCTGCTTCAAAAAGGCGTTTGTGAAACACAACCTGCTGCATACATTTTTGAATGCTTTTGTGTTTATGCTGTTCATTTAGTCAAAGATTTTACTTGTTTCCACGATGAGAGCGTAACACATCTTTCCTAGGACAATATAATTCCAAGACACTAAGCTCCAGTAACCATCCATACAAAAATTACTGAGGAAAAAGCTAAAAAATCAATTAATTTTCAAAAACGCATTTCACTGACTATTAATTTGTTTTAGAAATCTCATGTTTATCACCAATTCCACAGCCTGGAACTGTTTCTTAGCTGAATATATTTTAATAAATAAAACCTGATATACATATTACACAAAAATAACCATATAAAATATACCACCAGAATTTTTATACTTCCATAGCAAATGTATTGTGTTGTACATTTTATTTTGCTGTCTTTCAACTTTTCCTTGCACTCCCTTCTTTATGCAGATTACTTTCTTATGTTATCTTCCAGTCACCAGCAGAGTTGATGGGAAATTTACAACTATCAGTAATAACAACTAAAGGAGAAATAAAAGAGGAATCAGAGTCTGTTAGAGCACTAAGGAGTGAAATTTGCAGGTTAGGCTGCTATGGGATTAGGAAAGGAAGCTGCACTTTCAGGAAACTCTTTGGCTTGTGGAATTTGTAAGGAAGAAAAATTCTGTATTCTTCAGGTCCTTCCCTAGAGGTACCAGAGGATGAGGTTCCAACTCATCCCTCATGGCAAGTATCTTTCTAGTCTCTTCTAGTCTCTTCTTCAGACTAATTCTTCAAGCTTAAAAAAAAAAAAAAAAAAAAAAAAAAAAAAAAAAAAAAAAAAAGCAGACAGAACCTCTTTTAAAATATTCTCCTGAAGTCCTCAAATACTAATTTTAATTTTTACTACTACTGAAATCAACATAAATAAAGAATTTTTGCACAGGAATCACCCTGATCCTATGGGGACCTAATAGGAGACAGAGAACAGTAATTTCTGGGCTGGGAAGAGGAAAGGAACAATGGGCTGCCAGGTAATTCTGTTTCCTAGGCTGCCAAAGAAAGCCAGAAGGGTTGACAAGTCAGTAAACTTGAAATGAAGCCTGTTCCTGCAGCTGAGGGTTGGGGCTGGGCTGTGGGTGCTGGTGCTGAGCTGAGTCTCAGTCCAGCATCAATAGCAGGACAAGAGAATCAAGATGGAGAGCTCAGCACAAACAGAAGGAGCTCAGCCTCAATTCAAAGAACTCAGCACAAACACCAAGACAAAGGTAACATCAACACCTAGACAAAGGCCAGAACCACCAAAAGCTCAGCAGCACCAGCAGGAGCTCAGCACCAACACCTAGACTACGGTAAGACAAACGCCCAGCAAAAGGTCAGACAAACACCTAGACAAAGGCCAGAACAACAAAAAGACAAAGGTCAAACCAACATCAAAAGCTCAGCATCACCAGCAGGAGCTCAGCATCATTCTGAGAACTCAGCAGCAACACCTAGATAAAGGTAAGACCAACACCAACATCTCAGCACAACTCAGCACCAACATCAGGAGCTCAGCACCAACAGCAAGACACAGATGGGTAATGACAAGTCACTATTACTGACACGGGATTTCCTGCTGTTCACAGTTAGCAGCAGGCACCTACTCTAATGCAAATCAGAGTAGGTTGTTGGTACAGGTAGGTAGTGTTGACCATGCACAACTAAAGGGATACAAGTGTATTACTAATGGGTAGAAAGAGGGCTGGGAAGCTGACTACCTAACATGAGAGTGCTTCAAGTTGTTACCAACCTTGTTAGATAAACCCTGAAAAAGGAAAGCAGAAAATGAAATAATTTGTATCTTAACAGGTTCAAAGCCACATGAAGAATTACCTACAGTATTGCACTGCCCATACAATCTGCTCCTCAAGTTTTCCAGGATCTGCCTTTCAGACATTGAGTTTGTGGAAGAGAAGCTGCACACTGGTGGCTTTTCTCACAGCTACCACACCTCAGGTTCTACAGCCATGAGCTCTGTGATTCTTGGTTCTGCAAAGATGCTCCACCAATGATGCTCAGGAAGAGCCCAAGGTAAGAGCCTGTGCTGCAGCTGAGACTAACCCAAAGAAAATAAATCTAACCCAAATGGCACGTCCATATTCACCTACAGTGCCTGTGGAACTTCTGCCATGCCCTGAAGGAAAGCTTGCCACAGGCTGATAAGCAGAGCTCACACTCTGCCTTGCCAGAAATACTTTCTGCCTTGTTATTAAAATATTCACACAGTTGGAGGTGAACTAATTGAGGCAGTGGAGACAGTAACACAGAAGGCACTTAAAATGTAATTAAGCCACCATCAGAAAAGGGACACAGAAGGGAGAAAGCACTGAAAACAGAGACTCCAGAGAAACACCAGATTCAAACAAAAATGAGAGCAATTGTGTATTAAACCATGTTCAACGACATTAATATGTACTACTAAAATAATCTGTGCAGAATCCAAATGCTGAGGCCACAGACAATCAGGAAAAACCACAATATCTACATTTGGTTTAGAGAACCTTGATGTACTTCCCTGCATGCCAAGGAGACAAGGTGTTTGAAAGAAGAGGACCCCACCCTGACCTGAGCAATTCTCAGTCATGCTGGAGATGTAGGAACAGGAATGCTACAACAGGAACATTCAGGGTCTCTATTATTTTGGTTTTATTCTGTAAAAACACAGCTTAGCTCTACTGTTGGCAGTTCTGGGAGGACTGCAGCAGCAACTGTTTCCTCTGCTGAAAACCCCAGCTCACACATGCAGTCACTGGATTAAGGAGGGGAAAAAAACCCCACAAAACTAAAAGACTTAAAATATGTAACTATAAACTTCACAGTTTTAACGCATATAGTACATTCTCTCTCTAATAAACACTGCATTTTAGAGACACTCAGTGACAGTCTACAGAACTGTCTATTTTTCCTTCAGTTTAACCATTTTACAGGGCAAAAATGTATCAGAAACACTCCCAGGCTAATATCCAGTTCCATGAGGATTTTCTGAGATGAAGAAAAAAGCAACCTTTGTATAAAGGTTTCATCTAGCAGACAGCTCCATGTGTTAACCAGGCCTTAAAAGCCTTTCCCATTGTTTTTTCCTACTGAATTTATTTCATGCAAATATGCTGAGTGCAGAGTCTTCACAAACACCAGTTTCCCAGAGAACGTGCAAGTCACATGAGGATTTATTTTGCCTTTTTTTCACGTTTTCTCCATTTAGTATTGTCTCATTTCCCTACCAGCTGCTTCACCATTTCCTGAGCTGCACCATCTCGTGCTGTGTCCAATATTAGACACAGCAGTGACAGAGCAAATGGGAAATAAACAGCACAGCTGATCAGGACAACTGGCAAAGGATGCAAGCTGCACATCCAGAAGTGGCTGAAAGCGAAAAACCCCATAAACATTCGGCTGTAGGAGCTTAAAGCAGTGATCTTTAAAACCACAGCAAGAAGGAAGCAGCCTGAGCCTGCTCAGAGAGAGAAGGAACCCAGCACTGGACCAGGAGCTGACATTTCCCAGTGCTGGCACTCCCCGGCAGGGACAGGGAGGAAGGATGGGCTGAACTCAGGGGGTCTGACCACCAGGGTAATTCAAACACAGACAGGAGGAACAGTGACCGGCCATGCAGCAAAACAGAAAGTGAAGACAGGACAAAGAAGTATTTTTGCCAAGCTTGATAGTATAGGGTTAAAATTAAAAATGATTTCTGAGGCCACAAAGCCGGGGAATAGAACCTCAGCTTCACTGCAACCAGGATGGTGTTTTCATGCTATTGTTTTAAACAAATCAAGTATAACTTTGCCTGGGAAATCAGGGGAGAAGAGAGGGATGACAATGATTTGTTCAGAGATACACAGGCCTTAGAAATAAAGCTGTTCTCTACTAGGTCGGGTTAAACTGTACCTAATCATCATATAATAGATGACATAATTGTAGCGATTGTTGGCAGTTGAATATGATTATTATCTTAAACCAGAATCATGAGAATCACAAGGAAAGATATTTACCAAAATTCATGCTTGGGTGTATACAACAGAACAATGGGGGGCTTAACGATTAACAAAGAGTTTAATAACGAAAGGGGTATAAAAATGTATCCTTTTCAAATGCTCGCTGGAGTTGGATTTGGGTCTGTACCCCGACTCCCAGAGCTCTTCAATAAAGCACTGTATATAATCATTCCGTGATTATGTGTTTCCTACGCTAACGAGCTGATAAAACGTATTTATTTGAACTGTCCTGTCACCAACATACACATCCAGAGGGGTGTGTAGACCCTCAGCTGTCCCCTTCCCACATGTCCCTGCTTTTCCTCAATTCCAGATGAGGCACCAGGGGACAGATGCTGGGACAGACAACTAAACCGAGTGAGGAGCAGCCTGTCACACTCTGCTACTGAATAACCCAAGAGACAATGGCCAGGAAATGTCACCAGTCAGTATTTTCCTGCTTAATACAGTTGTCTTCTGGCTTAGGCTAGCCTGCTGAAATTATAATGGACAGATTTGTCGAGCATGTTTTGAGGCTAACTTAAAAAAAAAATAACGATGCAAACATTGCAAAATTGTGCTGAATGTCGTCAAAGACATCGAGTTTGTAAACGCCTCATTTGCAAACAATCTGCTGCTGAGCTCTAAGCAGCTCACACACACACTGCTCCCTTCCCACTGTAATTGGAGCTATTTAGCACTTTTGTTCCTTTTAATAAGAACAATAACGATAGTAATAATACTTCGCCAATAGAAAGAAAACAGTATTTATGTATATTTTTTTTATCCTTCAGTAGGACTTGTTAGCCATTAAAATATATTTTACGCAGATAATTCTTCCAAAAAGATCATAAAATTATACTGAAATAAGGGTACTTGCTAGCAACGTTATTCCACTCAATTGACGGTTGAGATAAAGCCATTACCACATCCAGTTTAAGGAGCGAGATTTCTTTTAGTAACTACAGTCTTGGAGAAAAACTTGAAAATCCTGAAATACAACATCTGAGCACTCAACTGATTGCACTGGGTACCTAAACTGGAGCACCAAGTTACAGCAAACCCTGTTTGTGGCCAATGTGCTGTGCTCAGGTGAGGGATTTGGGGGAGCACATGCAAAGATGAGTGGTAGGGGCCTCTCTTTATTTTCCTAAAGCATAAATGAAGAGTTTTCTAACCCCTGTGATGGTCATTTGACCCGAATCTGATGGCACGGATGATGGAGCATTATTAAGGCATGAGGAAGCCCAAGCTCTGTACTGCCACAACAGCGATGGCTCGCGTGAGAAGTTTGGTCTGTGTGAGTGGAGCTGCTGGGGGATGACAATAATTACCTGTGAAATGAATATTCATCACATGGGTGAGCTCAAGGCTGAATAACATTTCACTGGAGGGCTGGGGTAACGTCAGGCAGGAGCTGGCCAAAGCTGACACAGCTCACTTTGTACTGAGGTCTAGTGCAGCTGCATGACAGGAATCCATCAACTGGAGACACAGCCTGAGCAGGCAGAGCTTCCCCTTGTTAGAGTTTGTAAATACAAGCTGAAAATCAGCTAAATGGCTTTTTGATTCCTGACTGTGAGCCCACCCCTACGCCAAGAAACACATTACTGCTGTGATTTCTGCAATCAGTGACTGGTGTTGAGGTGCCCAGTGCAAGCCCTTCCTTTCCTCTGCAACTCCACGATCTGCCAGAGAACACCTTCCTTCTTTAGAGTAATAAAATATTCCAGAGGCAACCATTTCTAAAGGTACAGTCAGTCTCTGCCAAGTTCCTTGTGAGAGGCACAAGCCTCCAGCCAGCTGAACACCTGGAACTGCCCCAAAAGCACAAGAGGGACTGATGTAGGACATTTTTCATTTTTAAATGTTCTCCTTTTTTTAATAGGTGTTGTCAGACTGGAAGAAAACAAACCAATCAACTAGCCAACCCAAACCCCCAAAAAACCCCCGAAGAAAACCTGTGCCAAAAGTCCTCAAATGCGAGTACTAAAAGTGCGGGGAAAAGCCAAGAGATAATTTAAAAACAATGAAATCTTCAATAGTCTGATCCAGCAGCTAGGGCATAAAGATACAGAAATGATTCAGTAAGTAAAGCTTTTTCTTTTAATTGTCTGAAAGCAGATTAGTTTCCTAAGCATACAATAAAAGTAAACTATCAGCATCCATCCCTGAACACCAACACTCTACACATCAATAGCCAACAATTTGACAATTAACTGCAAACTTTTAAGTAGTTGCTGGTACAGTATCAGCTTAAACTCACACCTATAGCATAATTCTCACTGTTACCAGGAAGAATCATATCCCTAAAATCAACAGCTCAATTAATCCTTTGGGAATCTGTGTGCAAACCAAACCAACCAAATAAATCCTACAAGTATTTCCTTTCCAAAGCCACTAATTACACACTTCTGACAAAACACTACCCAAGGTTATGTACTGACACACACACAACACATAATTTGTAATGTACTCCTTTGTTGTTAAAGAAGAAATATTATTTTGTGATTACAGTAGTAAGACTAGTGAAGGCAAAGGATTATTTTCATGTAGAATTAGTATTAAAAATAGGCACATGGCTTTTTATATTTTTATCCATACACAGATATACTCAACTCATTTTCTCCTGTATCTTCACACCAAATTCTACAGAAAAGAAAGTCTTAATCTAAAGACCACAGCAAAATACAAAACTGTGTGTCAGATAGTTTCTCCTAGGACTAAAACCACAAACCTATTAAAATTAATGAATTCATTTATTAAAGGACTGAATAATTAGGAAATTAACTTTTAAAATCAATAAAGATCCCGAAGTATCTATGAAAATTCCTCAGGGTAAATTTAAAAAGGGAACCTTGGATTTTAAATCACATTCACAGTTCATTTCACGTAAAGACTTAAGTTCAGAAGAATTTGAGCCTCTTTCTGCAAAGGAAAACCAGCTGAAGCTCTGTGTTGGTTAGGGCACACCCACCCTGCTGTTTATCCAGATATGCAGCAATGCCATCGACTCACTCAGCTGCTTCTTGGCAGTTCCTTATTTTGAGATGTACAAACCCGTCTGACAGACACATAAATGAGAAACCCTGGGAAGAAATGTTATTTTGTTTCAGCATCTGCTCTACAAATGAAGATAAGCAAAGCAGATTTCCAGTTCCAGCAAATGACAGCTCGTTTTTGTTTAGCAGAGAGTGACGTGAAAGACACAGCAAGAGGATGTAAATCAAAGCAGCCTGTGGGGCAGGGGCAGGTTCCCCTGCTCTCACACCCACCCCTCACTCTGCCTTGCTGCTTGTTCCCATCTTGGCTTATTTAACTCCTGACATCTTCTTGGACACACTTAAATGTCACAGGAAGAGGTTCTGTTGATATAACAAGGACATTTAATGGGTACAGTTCCAGGCTTTGACAAACAGAACTCCCAAACGCTCACTCCAAAGCTGCAGCAGACACTCCACCAGTATCCGGCACAGTTACTGCAGATTGCCATAGCTCATGGAGTCATGGTTTGGGCTGGAAGATCACCCAGCTCCAGCCCCCTGCCAGGGGCTGGGATGATGCTCACCGTGCCCAGGTGCCCTTATGGCCCCACAAACCTGGTCCTGAACCTTCCATGGATGGTGACCCCACAAACCTGGTCCTGAACCCTTCCATGGATGGTGACCCCACAAACCTGGTCCTGAACCCTTCCATGGATGGTGACCCCACAAACATCTCAATTCCTGCTGCACTGCCCGGGTCACTCTGCCCTCCTCATTTTAGCTTCTATAATTCCTGGCATTTGACACCGTGGAAAACTGGTGGTTCAGAGAAGAGAATGGAAATCCAGATAGCTTGGATCTGTGCACTGACAAATGGATTGTAAAGCCTATGTAACATTTGGAGAATGCCTTTTTTTATTCTTCGGATGAGATTTGTTAGCAGGGGATTGGAAATGCACTGTGATCCTTCGCTAGTTTATTTCCTCTCCCTGTAGGTTTTTTTTTTTCCTCACTTTTCCCCCGCTCTTGGATATTCACTTTTTAAATCCGAAGAATTACTTATGAGAATGAAACTATTTTTGATCATACAAGGCTTTTTTTTTTTTTCACTGGGATGATGGCAGCTGAGACAGGATTGGAAGCAGCCCTACAGGAATGGTGACAGCAGGTTACAGGCTTTTGTAA
Source organism: Sylvia atricapilla (assembly GCF_009819655.1). NCBI lineage: Eukaryota > Metazoa > Chordata > Aves > Passeriformes > Sylviidae > Sylvia > Sylvia atricapilla. The sequence goes on along the minus strand of NC_089160.1, from coordinate 9,023,391 downwards.
CAGGTTTGTGCTCTGGGAAAGGAGCACCCACTTCAGCCCCGTGGGGAAAGAAGCGTCTGCACATTCCATTCGCTCGTGTATTCTCATTTGATGAAGGGAAGGAAAAGCATTCCCCCCGTGAGACTTCAAATGAAGGCACAAACACTCAGCTTCCTCACCCCGGTTACTTCAGGGAGAGAAATTTCCAATTACTCGGCAAATGAAGACGGAATATCTGGAGGGGTGTGGAGCTGAGCGCTGCCTTTCCTCTCCTGAGGGTTTGCAGGGCAGGGGGAGGCCCAGGACTGCTCCTGGCACTGTTTTATTGGGGTCAGCACAGCACACAGGAGCCCCACTTTGGGCAGGGAACACAGCAGGAGCCTGCACTAAAGCTGGAGGAGCGTGGAGTTTTTTTTTATTTTGCCTCGTGTGTGATTTTTTTTTTTTTTTTTTGGACGAGATGAGGCTCATAAACACTGGGAGCAGATGGTGGAACACACAGCAACAGGAGATGGAGCTGATTAGCTGTGGCTTCCTTCCGCTAGTGCACAGCCCAGAAATGGGAAGGACCTTTAAATCCCCCTCCACGGGCTGAGTCCCCTTCAGGGGACAGTGCAGGGGATAAACAGTGTGCCCTCACACAGACATCACCTCTTCAGCCTGCTTCAGCCCTCTGCTCTAAGGCACACAGGTACACAACACGCTTCACTTCTCAAATTTTCTGAAATCAGAAAAAAACCCAAAACAAACAAACAAACAAACAAAACCCCCAAAAAACCACCAAAAAAAAACCACCAAAACCCCACCAAAAAAACCACCCAACCCCCCCCCCCCAAAAACCACCACAAAACAACAAAAACCCACCAATATAAAAAGCCTAAGCATCTGGCATTTATTAAAAAAAAAAAAAAAATAGGATCCTAATACTGCAAAATATCTCAACTGTTTTTATACTAACCTTGTCTAGTAATACCATATCACCAGAAGTCTTTTATTTTTTAAGAAAAAATTCTTCCTTAAATCAGAATTTCAAGGAAAGTGCTTACAAAAATAATTGGTTTCACTTGTAACCAGCCCGTTTGTAACTTCCTCTCATAGTATCCAAGAATGCTTCATTCCACTGTCCTACAATCACCTCCCACAGCAGCTCCAGGCGCAGCTCTGAACAAATGATGCAGCTTAAAGGTTAAAAAAAAATCCCCTCCTCCATTAACCAATGAATCTCACCATAAAGAGAACCCAGGGAACGAGTAACCACACCAGCTGAGGAGTCCCAAACTACCACACTCCTGAAAGGCTGCACAGCAGTAGTTCTTGACAGCATTTTTTTTTTCTTTTGACATTCTTTTTCCTTTTTAAAACTAATGATCTCCCTTTCAGCTACAAACATAAAAAAACACATTTCACCGTGTGCTGTTTCTATGTCAATAAATAGCCAATATAATGTATTTTAGTTTGATAGTCTCTATCACAGGAGTATTAAGTGGTAGGTGGAGTGACAGTGAACCTGTTCCACCTGCAGCTCTGCCTTCTTCACAGCAGCAGACTTGGGGTGCCCCAAATTTAATTGTCCCTTTCATTAACTGTTTTTTGTGGGGGTTTATGAGCACAGGTAATTCACCCAGATAAATGCTCCAAATCTCTGTTAAAACAATGAAAAATCACTCCACTGGCATTGGTTTCCTCTGGGAGAGCTCACAGCCCATGGACTTGTGGTTTGTTAGTTTGTTATTCCAGCCTTACACATCACAGATTAAGGGGAGAATGTAATAAAGGCTTTTTTTAGCTTTACACATCATTTAAAAATGAGGGGATCGTAACTAAAAGCACATCCTACCCCCAGCCCAAATTCAGCTCTCCATGGCCCTGGTGCAGACACAAAGCAGATCTGCTGTCCTGAGTGGATTTACATAATTCTGGAATCTGAGTAGAACACGGTTATTATGTAAAAAGCTTTTGCTGCTTCACAGATGACAAAACACCACCATGACATTTTCCTGACAGGACAATCTCCTACCAGTGCTTGTCAGCATGCCTTTTATTTATGTCTAGGACGATCAGTAAAACTGGTTTTGACTGGTCGTATGATGTTAAGAGCTACATGTGTTTAAATCTTCCTTCCCAGCAAGCTGAAAATTGCTGGAGTTGAATGTACAGAAAACAGATCTCCTATTCCTGCACATCACCAGTGGTTTTCCCTTTCTAGGGAACTAAAGAGCTTCTCAGCACTGAGACATTTCTGTGTCCTCACCAGGATGGATCAGAGGGCAGGAAGGGGAATGGGGGGCAACTGCAGAAAGCTGAAAAAGGAGAGGATGAGGCAGAAGTGGCCTCAGGCTGCAGAGCTCCCTACACTGTGACCCAGGAGTGTCCTGAGCCAGGGGAGCTCATCATGGACACTTTGAACATTTAGCTGGATCTGTTTGCCTATTGCTCCTGCAGATAATTTCATATGTCCCTAAAAAACCCCATTATTTATGTCACTAATCTGTCCACAAAAAGGGTTTCCTCACTTCTCAAGAGGCTAAGAGCAGAATAAGCCCTGTCTTTGTGAGGCACTCTGTCATTCCCTGCAGTACCAGCAGTGCTGATTTTCTCACACGGATTTATCAGAAATCATTTGCTGCTGGATTCTCCTGTGAGGAGTAACTCCATTCTGCCTTGCCCATCCTGCAGCTCAGTACACTGATCTTGCCAGGCAATGAACGTTTGTCTAACCAGCAATTTACTGCCATATGCTGAGATTGTTAACAATCAATAAACTTCACTGTGCCAATGACTCGATCCCAGCTGATCATCCTATCAGGAATTCATCCCTCTAAAGTGGCGTCTTCTTACAGATCTATAATTAACCAGAAAGCTTTTCTGTGCTGCCAGTATTTGTAGAGTACAGCTCCTTCATATTTGCTTTGGTGGAAACAGAGGAAGCTGTGGGAGAACACAGTCCTAATTATGTAAGCATGTCACAAAGGAGCTCAAGATGCAATCCATGAATGGTGCATCCAGAAGAACTCCGTTTGCTCACAGCCAGGTCCATCTTCCATGGTTTTCCTAGCAGAGCAACATTTCTGACAACTTGTGCCAATTCCACTCCGTCTCTTTCAAGGACAAAACAACATGTTTACCAATTCTTCCACAAATTCATTTACTCTGTTTGCCAATATCTCCAAACTATAGGATATTGGGTCTGCCCGGAATTTACTTTGTAAGGTGATCTTGCCAGGATGAGCTATTGCAGGTTTAAGTATCTTCAGACAAGCAGGATTCTGAACCTTCCAGTGGCTAGGGGAATGCACTTTTAGATACACATGTGATGTGCCTAGCACTGACTCTTCAGGAGTCAATGATGCTTTGTCAGGAGATTTCTGTATCTGCTCATGCTGAGTTGTTAGGACAGTAAAATTTAGTTGGGCTTGAAACAGCCTGTGGTGTTATTTGGTAAATCTCGAACTGCCAGATAATTTCAAGTTTCTGATGCAAATACCACCAGGCACAGAATTCTGCTGGCACTGGACTCTAAAGGGCATCAGTACCAAACATGAAGAACAGCATGTAAAAACCCTGCACGACCAATAGATCAATCAATAGATCAATCAACAGATCAATTCTGTACTTATTCAGTTTTTTTTCTTTGATATTTTTTTCTTATAAGGCCTGCAAAACCAATCAATTAATATCCCTGAAGTGTAACATTGGCGGTACAATTTCAGGAATTGTGAGGAGTAAAAAATACTGAGAGTTAAGCATTCTGTGTTTGGACACTTTTTATGGATTCATCCAGATCCACAGTTCAAACCCAAGCCTTTATCCTGGTCCACCAGAACTCCCAGTTCCCACACTGAAATCTGGGATCCTTTTGGAAATGGATGGACTGCACCAGCAATGCAACCATTATCCTGCCTGAAGTCTGACATTTTACACTCAGCTTTACAAACTTTGCTCTTTGAATTTTGGGCACCACCACCAGTTTTGTATTTCAAATCTGCCAGGCCAAATGTTTAGGTTCAATTTGTGGCAGAGAAAAAGCACAATTTAAATGACTAGAAAGATGCCAGGGTGAATCCCTGAGAAGCCAAATGGATACACTTGGCAGGGTAATTTTGGTATCAGTTATTCCAAACTGAATTCTTTATGTAAAACAAGAGAAAACGATGATTTCTAGTACAGGTTCAACTCCATCTTTACAAATGAGTGCACATGAATAGGGTTTAAAAAAGTTTTGACATGAAACACACAGTATTAAATAACAATATACTGACCTACACAATTCATGGGACAGGGTGCCTAGAGGTAAGGAAATACTTAAGAGCTGCCTTGCATATTAGCAAAGTAGTCCTAGAAACTCACATAAATTTTCTATAAACACGGATATAAAGACTCACCCTGCAGTTTGAAACAGTAAAAGACCCCCCAAAATTTCCTTTTGTCCAAAAAGAAAAATACCAACGTTTGAAAAATACGAGATCTGAAAATTCATACAGTATCTCCTAAAAATTTGAATGGAAAAATCTTGGGGGACATAAGTTCTATAAAACAATCACACCACATGAGCAGTCTGCACATGCACAGAACTGATTCCTTACAGGTCACTCCAGAGCAACTCAGCCAAGTTCATGCCTGACAACTCCTTACAGAAACACACACTAATTTGGCCATTCCTCCAAAATTATTGATGTGACTGCTCTCAGGGGCAGTGTTCTGGAAGAATAAACCCAAGCAGACACGGGGGCTGGTGTCCCCTGCCTGCAGCAGGGACTGCCACCCTTCAGGACGTGTCCAGCCCAGGGATGCTGCAGCTGGGCTGACACTGGGAGTCCCAAGGGCAGTGAAGGGTTTGTGTGTTGGGCTGGACCCAGCCCAGCAGGGCATGACCTGGGCAAGGTACAACCTGAGGAGGATCTAAACAAAGACATGTCAAACCCTAGAAAGGTCTAAACCCAGGAAAATCCAAACCTAGAAAGGTATAAACCCAGGAAAATCCAAACCTAGAAAGGTCTAAACCCAGGAAAATCCAAACCTAGAAAGGTCTAAACCAAATAAATTCCACATCTCAAAAGGTATAAACCTAGAAAGGTAGAAACCCAGGAAAATTCAAACCTAGAAAGGTCTAAACCGAAGAAAGTCCAAAACTAGAAAGGTCTAAACCAAGGAAGGTCTAAACATAAAAAGGTCTAAACCTAGGAAAGTCCAAATCTAGAAAGGTCTAACCCTAGCAAGGTCAAACCCTGCCCAGGGTTCCAATCCTGCCCAGAGGGGTCACATCCTGACCAGGGTCCAACAGGTCCAGCAATGCAGCCACATCTCAGTTAATTAAACTCTCATGGCATGTTCGGGATAAATTTTGAGATTTTTAAAAGTGTTTTTTGGGGTTCTTTTTGAGGTTTTTCGGGAATTTTGGATGGTTTTTTGGGGAATTTTTGAGGATTTTTTGAGGGGGCTTTCAGGGGATTTTTGAGGTTTTGGGGGGGGGTTTGGGATTTTTTTGAGGTTTTTGAGGGATTTGGGGGGGGATTTTTGAAGGGTTTTTTTGGGGGTGGATTGTTGGGGTTTTTTGAGGGTTTTTTCAACAACTCAGTTTTCTAAACACTCCTCTGTTGAACTCTATGTTCATGACTTTTTTCTTCCCCAGCACAGCAGCTCTGTCTCTCTTTGGAGGGAGTTTATACACACAGACTGAGGCAGCCCAGCATTTTACTGCCATGAGTTACAGGTACTTTCACACAACTCCAGCATTATGGGTGGAACTCAAAGCAGAACATCTGCAGTAAAAAACCAAAAACCCAAACCTGCTGCAATAGCTCCGTAGCACAGCTGCTCCAAATTTCACACTCATTTACACATCACAGAGGAGACAAATCTTCCTGTTTTTCATTTCCTCGTAGAAAAATAAAATTATTTTTATCTTCAGAAAACTGAAGGGGGCTTTTCTGAGTAAGCAGTGAGGGCTTTGGGGGCAGGGGTGTGTGTGTGTGATGTGGCTTGTTTGAGGATTTTGGGTTTATTTATCTGTTTTTAAGTCAGTACTGTATTTTTAGCTAAGAAGTGGCCACACTTTAATGCAATTTAAGCATTTCCTTTCCTAACCTTAGTTCAACCATCATCACTGCTCAAATATTTGTCCTAATCATGCAAAAGGCTAATATAGAAATTTAACTCTTGGGGTTTTTTTTTCTTACAATACGCTAATTAACTCCAGTTTTTAAATGACTCGATTATTTATATGATTAGAAACGTTAGGAGAATTGCTGTATTTGAGTTAATTCACAGGCTTTGTGAGCACATGCAGAGATAGCCTGCAGCCCCAACGTTGATTTTATAGCAAAATGCACCAACATGTGCAAAGGCAGTAAATAATTAATCACTCAACATCACTAAGAAGAGCAGAAAATAAAATAAAGAAAGTATTTGTCTGTAGTAGCACGTGATGATTTCAGAATACCAGTCAGTCCATCCTGCTAAAAAAGCACTTTTTCCTCAACAACAACAAAAATCCTGAATTCCTGATATCACAGTATGACTAAAACCAGGTAAAAAGTGGGTTGATACCATGAGCCTTTGAGAACAAAATGTTTGCTCAACTCCTGACACGGTTTCATAGTGCACAATCAGGAAGTAAAAACCACAACTGGCAGAAAAAAGAAATGATTTACCTTGTGTGGACTGGTCAATGGCTTTTCTTTTTCTGCTGTGACTGTTGTAGTTGAGTCTCAGCTCTTGACTGTATTCATTCAGAGTTTCTCTTGAGTCATAGGATTGCCTTTGCTTCCCACCATCCTCACTTTCATCAGAGGAACTTGTGTAAGTTAGATCCACTTCATGTTTCACTTTGGACAGTGGCTGGTAGGGTTTGCAGTCCATCTGCTCCATCTCTGCTTCAACAGGCTCAAAGTCATGAAAACAAGCAACTGGGATGCCTTAAGGGAACAGTCCTGGAAAAAAACCAACAACAGGAATTCATTTCAGACATGCTATATATACCTTTAGATCCGAAAGGTCCGCTTTTATTCTTAAAAATTATTTATATTTATATAACACATATTTATATTTATTTATATTTACATTTATTTATGCATTCCAATTAAATTTCATTAACAGGCACCTGTGCTGTGGCCTGACTCCACTTGGTGAGAAGCTGCTCCTCCACAAGTTACTACAAGTAATGCTTGCTCCTCCAAAGCTATTTGCTTAAATAATTCACTGTTATCTCCCAAGATTGCCTGTTAGTGCCCGAGCTCAGCACTTATCCTGTGAGTTGTTTTAATGACAGAAGGACACAAAGGGGCCAGCGCAGAGTTGGCTGAAAAGATGAACTGAGGACTCTGCAGGAATGGTTACTGACAGGAAGAAGCCTCCCAATCTATCCTGCCTGACACAATAAATGGAGACAAAGCTGCAGAAGCCAGACGAAAACAAGGAGAAATTAAGGGCCTCTATTAAGAAGATGCAGGAGAGAAGAAATAAATTTTGCCAGGAAGGCAACAAGTGCAGCAGCCTCAGTGCATCCTGCTTTCCAAAGTGCAAAATCATCAGGCTGACAAATGCCTCATTACTGAAACAACCAAAAAACCCCCCACGAAACCAAAACACAGAAGTTCCCCCTAAAAGCTGCTGTGCATCTATTTTGTGGGAGGTTTCAAGTGATTTTTTTTAAACAATATTAAAAATTTATTAGGATGCACAGAGACCCATAAAAACTTAAGCTGCAGTAAACAACTACTTAAGGAAGATTTATTTATCAGATCTTCAAACTTTTCTATAGTAAGAGACTCAGTTAAATCCAACAAATGAAGGTATGGTACAACAACCTGAAATTAAACACTGGCAATCAAATACTTGGACTTCATTTCATATTTTGTTTGGAAAAATACAACACAGCGAGTAACTCCAAATGCTGAAATAGGGCAAGAGGATGAAGAATATTGCCTGGATGTTTACACGGGGTTCTTCAAATAACTGGCCCTCAAGTAACTAAACAGAACACCCAGCCAATCAATATCCAGTTGACCCTGTCAGCAAAATGATCAAGTCCCATAAAAGCTTACAGTTCCTGTAAGTGACCTTTCTGTAAGTGTCTTAATGCTCTCCTCGTCACAAGCAGCACTTTTTTACCCCTTCCATCATTGTTCTGTTATTGTAAGGTTTCACAAAATAGGTAATAAAAATACAGTAGAAAACCACTATGTGTTTATTATATACACAGACATATAAATAGGTGAAATGTATATTCAGGCACTAAATAGCAGGTAATTCAAACCCTATTTTAAAATAGGTATCATTGCACCTTCCAGTCAATTCTGCAGAAGAATGGACAACTAATAACTTCAGCCCCCAATGAAACACTTTTACAAAAAGTTCTGTTGGACAGGAAAACACCACCCTTGAAGCAATGGAAGTAACACAGATAGATGTGGGATTTTAGTGTCTGATTTGTGCAGCTTTCTAAGTGCACACTGTATATGTTATTAGAAACTAATTTTACCTTTCCCTTCCATCCAGACCCTCTCCCCTGAGCCCCTCCTGGAGCTCAGCAGGGTCAGGGCAGCTGGTGATGGGTGAGGCTGAGCCCAGAGCCCATCAATGGGAATGTGAGAACAAAACCCCTGTGTGCATTTACACTGCACAGAGACTGCACTCTGTACCCAGACATCACCTCACTGGAACCCTTAAAGGCCTTTTATAACCTCCTGAAGGCTGCTCTGACGGGGTGCCCATTTAATGAAGACGTTTCCCTGGTGATCACCCACCAGCAGCCCCACCAAACCCGCAGTGCCATCCCCAGTTAGCCCAGAGTGACCCAGAGAGGTCAGGTTAGGGCTGCTAATGAGGATCGTGTAGCTGAACAGGCTCCTCCAGAAGAATACAAGATCAAAAACATGAAAAAGTGTAACCTTTGTTGGCCTCAGCTAATCACTATGTTTAATATTCCAGACTATTTAGAATTAAAATGTAATTGCAGTTATAATGGTAAAATATAACCAGGGAACTGTGGTCCTTCTCTGCTCTATTTCTTTTTTTCAGCACACACCCTTATCTGAAAGGCACCGTTTGCTTATTGCCTTTTCAGCCCAGCAGTTCCTGAAAATGAACTGCTAAGCAGCAAGATCAGCTCTGGATTGCTGAAGGCAAAAAAAGCAGCACCTTTACCCAGCAGGTCTTTCTGAAATACAGAACTGCAAAATATGAAAGGCAAAACCACAGCAAACACTCTTGATTTAAACCTTTGAGAAATGCAACACCAAGGGAAAAAAAAAAAAAAAAGTAAAATCATTCTGACCTTGTATGTACTTTCAAACAATTTTACCCTCAAATATTTGTCTAGAGATTACAAACAAAGGAAGTCCCTCTAAATTCAGTCTTACACAACACAGCAAAGAAGGTACAGTAAAGGAGATGAGCAGCATTAGGGCAGGAGGAAATTATGTTTCTGTGTGATACACGGAATTAAATATTGTGAAGAAATATAGAAAAATCTAAGTTTGGAGGATGGAAACAGATAATACTTTTCAATGGGAGGAAAAGCCTCATACTGAAATCAAGAAGGAATGCAATCCCCAGAAGATGGACTGAAGAAACAGAATTGGAAAAAAAAAACCCCAAATCTACCAAAATTCCTACGAACATTTTCCGTGGTTCATGCAGTATTAACACAGCAGAAGATGTCTGAAAATGACCTCAGATGGATGATCAGCAGTGTTTATCAGGGAATGAGTGAGGCTGGGAAATTGAGACATTGTGTTATTGCTGCAGGTGACTCCACAGCAGCCCTCAAGAAGAACAGATGCACAGATAAAAGGTGACCATCTCAGAATACCTTTTTCCCATTTCTGTCTAACTCAGACTTGGAGATGCAAACCAGAGTTTTCAGGGCCATGCTCTGGGTTTAACACACTCCCTAGACAACGTGCTCTTCTCACTTTTGGATGGATTACACTGCCTCATACATTCACGTGTCACTGTGATAGATGCAAGCAGAATAAGGCTCATTTTCACATTTAATGATCTTCATTTAAAATTAGTCAAAGTCTAATTTACTCCAGTAATTCAAAGTGTTGTCCATCACATCTCACGTCTCAGAGAGAAAACGCTGCAGGGTAAAACTGCCAAGGAAGTCAGGTTGTTGCAGTGTTTTGTGGCATATGGCAAGACTGAAAGTGATCTTGAAAACACACGGCATGTCAGCCACTCAACTGTGACACAGAATTCCTGTCCCACACGTGCCCTTCACTTCACCTGGAGAGCTGCCACTAAGAACCACACAAGTCCCTCATGGTTTCTTTTGGAAACCCATCATTTGATGTCACTGGCACTCAAGGACAACAAGCTCAAGTTCTCCTTCTGTGGGACAAAGGACATTCAGGATTCAGGGTGATAGAACCTGGACGGGTTCAGAGCATCCCCTGAGCACAAAGTCCTTCTGAAGAGCTGTGCTTCAGGAAATACAATTCCTTGTTATATTGCAGAATAACACAGAGAAGGAACATTTTTTCATTTTTTTCATTTTAAAAATTGCAAACACTGTGCACAGTCTCCCACCACACCAGCACTTCAACTAAGAATCCTAAAAAACACGAAAAAGTCTGGGCTTAAGTGAAACAAGCCAAGTGCTTAACATCTACAGATTTGTCCCTAACACATGGTCAAGTCCTTTACTGCCTTTTAATTCCCAACTGTATGGCAGGGACAAAGCAGGGAAAGGGATAAAGGAAATCTGAGAGTGCACTTTGAGACTACAGGAATAGATATCCCAATATGGATCTCCCAGAAGTTTGGGTTTTTCTCTCCAAGGAGGATGTGTGGTCAGAGCTGTAAATTTCTCAGTAAAAGACATTTTAAGAAGATAAAAGAACTGAAGAAAAGGAATGTTCCCCCTCACATTCTAGAATGCCTGGGATCACTAAGCTTCCTCAGGCTGTACAGGTAATTTCCAATACACCCCAGGCACTTCCTTACACCAAACACATCCCCAGGAAGTGTTAACACGTTTGCCAGTGGAAGCTCAGCTTGCTCTCCACTGTTGTGATCACTGCTCTGTTGACAAGAGCATATTTTTGCATTGTAAAGACCTAAAATTAGAATACTCCACCTAAAGTAGTTGAGTTCTATGAAAATACAGTTGAATGTTGGTGCTTTTCTGAACTAAAGAGGCAAATACTATCAAAACATTTATATATATATATAATCTATCAATCAATGTAATGCAATAGTGAGGTGTCCATGAACTTGTGCATGTGCAGGTAGGGAAAATGCAATGTTTGTTTCACCTAGGAGTAACTCTGGAAGGCACAACTGTTGTAAAACACACCGGGTGCATGGAAAGCAGTATTTTTGTATGTGACAGAAAAATTGAATGTGCTTTGGTTATTTTTTGGATAATGCAAATTGGCATAGCCATCAAATTGAGATAATTATTGTCTCTTTTCCAACTGTGTGCTTAATTAAGAAGACCCAGTAAGGCTTAATTAGCAAAAAAGTAATTGTTAAAATCAGGTTTAGCTGCTCAGAGATTACAAAAATTGAAAATTACATGTTCTGTGTAGATACTATTAATTTTTTTGAGACACCAATTTAAATTTTGTATCACAATAAGCTCAGCACATGAGAATAATTTACAACACATGGATGCTGCTGTGGAACATCTAAACCACAGTTCAAGTATTAGATCTGCACTGATACCAGGATGCCTTGGCAATGGTGTTTAAAAACATGCAGCTGACAGTTTTTTCTCCATGTTCACTCCCTCTGTTTTTAATTAGAATAAGTGAAGTCTTCTTTAAGCAAACTAGACATTCAGCAGAGTACTGAAGGATTATCAAAGCATATGAATAAATCTAATTATCGTCATATTTGATGAGACAAAAGATTTCATCAGTTGACACCACAATAAACCAAGTCACAATTTTCCTGGTAGATTTTTTTCCCGCCCTGGCATTAGGAGTTGTTGTGGTAGGTCCCGTGGGGCCTTAGCAATTTTCATCTCCCTTTCCAAATTCAAAAAAACCACCTGAAAATCTCTGAAACAAAATGCTGACACCAGCTCCCACCTCCAGGTGAATTTACTAATGGGACATAATATCTTAAATATCAGCAGCAGCTCTTCAGCGTTGTCCACCCCTCAGATGTGATGTGGCTATTTGAATCATGACCTTCCTGAAGCAATTCCTTTTCTGCTGCATTCCAGGATTTCTAGAAGCAGCTCTGACTCAGCAGCTCGTTTTATTTCCAGCAGAGGCTCACAACGTTGGTGCATTTACAGAAGGTACATGATCCACAGTTCAGTGTCCTGCAAGATTCTCGATTAAGTTATCACAGCAGTGCTGAGAACTTTTATGAAACACATAAAAAGTGAACATAGAAAGTGAACTTTTCAGTCTTTTCCAAAATAGTTTTCTGAGCTTCTGCCCTTCTAACTCTGGGAAGAAACGCCCTCAAGTGTTGTGCAGTTCTGACATCACCCACTAAGTTAAAACTTGAAAGGCTTTCCAAGCATTTGAAGTACTTTTTGCAGAAGACCTGACTGCTGCCTGACCACAGGACCAACATCTGCTTCACCTTCATCTGCAGCATCACTCAGGCTGCTGTTCCTGTGAGTGACACCATCGTGCCGGAGAAGTGATCTTTCTGTTCCTTTTCTTCTTGCTTTGATGTCTGTCAAAGTGTTCAGTGTCTGGAGTGCCATTGTTCTGACAAGCAGACCCTCCCAGCAGACTTGCACTGCATCCCGCGACTCCCAGAACTGCTATTATTTGAGCTGGTGTCAGATTGATTTTCTTTCTGCTCGTGATCGTGCTGTGATCTTGCAGGGTTGAAATTACTGCTGATTTATGCCTTGATGCAACCCCTGGAGAACTGGCTTGTACCAGCATGTCACCTATGAAAAGGTACACTGGAATCCTTTGAGATCTTTTTAGTGGAACCTTTGTTCTCGTTTCAATAGAGAAGCCTTTGTAATGAATGTTTGTCAGAAATTTCTCCTGCAAGTACCAAGAGTCTTCTGTAGTGCAAACTGGGAGCTCATTCTGCACCATGCATTTCCACCAGCCCGTGAAGCCTTCTTGGCACAGATTATTTTAAGTTGTCCGTCCAAAGCTTCACAATGTTTGCAAATTGGTTACACCATTTTCTTCAGTGCTCTACAAAGAACAGGAGATTTCCCAAAGGCTCAGCTCCACCTGGGAATGTAACACACTACAAATACACAAACATGCTCTAGTGTGTTTGTGGAAGAATACTGCCTCCTATGCCCAGGCCTGCTTTTATTTAGAATTTAGAACACCAAAGGTGCTTACTGCTTGAGCATTATTCATATTTTTACATATTTTGCCTATTAGCATCACAGTTTTTGCACACTCATCCCAAGGTGTTTCATGACTACATCTTTGTGAGCTCTTTCTCCCCAGAATAGGGAAATAATGTCTTCTGTAGAAATACACTAACAGGGAGGCACTGATTTAACATTTTAATAATTCCAACATGGTAAACTGCACTTGAAATCATTTTCCTGCTTTTACCATCAGTCTCTGAAATACTAATTTATTTCTTTTAAACTGTTGGTAGAGCTGTTTGCCCACGCCTTCTTTCAGTGTAAGTGCTTCTGGTACAGGTATTGTCCCTTCCTCTAGTTTAGGCTGCACTATCCCCAAAATCCTTCCCAAGAGGGGCTGAAGCAGCCAGTTTCTTTTTGGAAACTGGTATTCTGCAATAACCAATTCCAGTTCAAAAGCAAATCAGACATTGCTGCAACTGCTGCTTCCCACTATGCCAGGAACTAAAGAGAGGTGTGTAAAAATCCAGAGGTCCTGTTTTTCTGTTTGGCGTGGGCAGGAAGAGGAACCTTCAGAAGGAAATCAGCAGCCTCCCAACCCCAGCGATGCCAAGGGAGAACAGCATGACTTCAGCCACATCAGCTACATATAATAGGAAAAATTAAACCAGGCCACATTTCTGTTTTTTTTCAATTAAGTGCTTAAAATTCTCAGCTACTTAAGCCCCCCTATATCAAATCTATCACTATCACTGCCACCACCCTTCTTGGCAGGGACAGTCTCCTCAGCACCTGACCAAAGACTCCCTTTCTTCAGCTGAGAAACCACAGCAAGGAGAGAGGATGAAACTGCAATGTGACTCCTGTCTGGTGTTTTTATATGTGTGTACACATACAGGCACTCCTATTTATCTGTACAAGCTGCATTTTAAAAAAATAGACTCATTATCCTTGCGGGCAACAATTTTGCCCCTGCTAATTCTCTTAACGTTGGGAGCACTGTAGTGCACATTTAATGTAGAGCTGTGTTTCTCTCATGGGCAAGGAAAATGTCACTTTCCTTTCCCAAAGCACCAAAAGACTCCTTTTACTGTCACAGAACACAATTATATGTTAGAGCTCTGCTGTCTCCTTCCAGCCAACAAGGCAAGAAAATGACCTTTCTTTAACCTATGGGTGAACTGCATTATGCTTGGTTCAGTGGATATCCTTTTTTATATTCTTCCATATCAAATACACCCACACTGAGGCTACAAAATGAGCACCTGCCTTTCACACCGGCCAGTGAGTTCATTTCTTTCCAAAAACTTCCTTTCAATTGAGGAGGGATGGTTAACTCTCATCTCCCATTTCACATCCTAGTTTGCAGCTTCTGTAAACACCTGAAAACACTCAAAGCTGCAAAGGGCACTGCCAGCAGAATTTGGGTATTGCCTGCTGCATTTTGCCCCATGATCATGGCAAAGGTCAGGAAGAAATCTGCCTCCCACACTCACTCAGTGTGACTCTGTGCAGAATGACAACGCCCTGAAACTGGCCCCCGATTTCTGCCCCATTCTGTGAAGAAACCTGCGTTTCTGCTCCATCTTCATTTCTGGGCAGGTGGGTAATGAAAGGAGAGCCATTCCCAGCACAGGTATCTCAGCTGTGCTTTGGTTTAGATGCACAAGGTGCTGGGGGAAGCAGAAAAATGCAGCTGTGACATTAATGAAGCGAGCCAGTGCTGATCTGCACAAGTGAGCGAAGGAACACGGGAGGATCTGTGAACGTGATGCTGAATGAGAAACACCATTCTGAAGAAACTCTGTGAAGCTCTATGGCACAGTTATTTAGCGTATTTTTAAAATTAAGAAAGTTCAGAGACCAAAGAAGACCACGAAAACAATTCCTTACACATATTGCAAAAGTAGCCACCTAAATAAGCTCCCCTAAAAACATTTGGCATCACTGCTGATCTGGAGGCAATTCTAAATACACATTTCAGGGCTTTTAGGTGTACAGGAGTTCCAAGGTTCAGCAAATTTGTTATGTGACAAGGTTTGTGTCAACTGTTATTAAAGATGACTCACATTAATATAACTGCTGGCAGAAGAGAAGTTGTGTAGCCTAAGGATACCTCCCTAAATGCTGCATTTTACCAGCACTCTGCTCCAAGTGCAGACGTGCACCAGAGACAGGCTGGAAACATACATTAACCTTGGGAAGATCATCCTTCTCTTAAAAGCTTATGTCTGATTTTCTGCTATTACATTACACTGAAAATGGAAAGTGCCAAACATTCAAACCAAAATGAAACAGTCATTTCTTGTTCTGCAGTTAAAGAAATCTCTGTATACAGCCAAAGATCAGATTTTTGGAATTCACTGTGAGGGATCTCCATTAAAAAAGACACGGGAAGTGTCTGCACTAATTCCTCTGAAGCAGACCAAATAAAATACAGCTTCATGTGCACCTACAGCATCCCGTGAAATTAAGGAAGGAAAGGGCAGTGCTCAAGATGAAACAAATAAAAAACCCCAGCTAACCAACCAACCACAACAAAATCCCACAACCAAACCAAAGGAAAACCAACCCCACCCAAATCACTGTGGCTGCAGAGAGAGATCCTCTTCATACCAGGACAGGTCTGCAGACAGCCCCAGGGAATAACACACAATCACTTATTTAGCACCTGGCTCTCGAGTGCTGCTATTTGTCTGTGGTTTTTACAAACACATGTAAATCTTCTGGCTTCAAAAACACTGCAAGCAGAGGAGTTTTAAACTCTGCAAATTTCATACCTCCTAGAAAAAAACCAGAAATTCCTTATACACACAGACTCTACTTGTATTTTTTATATCATATCCATATAAAGCTACAAGGAACTCAAATCTGCAGTCTGAACTATAAACACTACCAGGAAATTTGATACCAAAGTAATCAACACAAGGCTTATTCCTCATTTCAGCTCCAAACATTATTAACAGACTTTCAGCTGTTTTCATCAGGATTGAAGACAGTTAAACAAAAATCCAACTCTTGTTCCTTCTGCCACACATAATTCTTACAACAGTCAACCTTGAATTGCATGTGCTGAGGCTGCTGCCAGCCAAGCAGGGACAGAAATGAAGCGGCTCTGGCTGGGGCAGTGCTCTGAGAGCAGCAGGGTCTGCTCACAGGGTGACATCCCAGCTGGAGCACTTGAGAGGGAAAAAACCATCGGTGCCTTCAGCTGATCCATTCCTATTTTAGGGACTGCCTCACTGAAGGGGCATGAGTGAACAAGCATTATTTTAAAAAACCCAAAACAAAACGATGAGTTTATTACTGGAAATTGCTGAATGGTTGAAGGGAAAAAAAATCATCAGCAGACTAAGAGAAGAGAGAAATAGTTTAAATTTTTCTTTCTGCCGTCAATGGAATATTAAAAAAAAAAAGCTAAAACCAAATATATATATATATATTAAGCTATCAGTACAGCAAGTTTTATGCAATATATTACTGTAAGATATTTTATGTCATATATTTATGTAAGATATTGTTGCCAAGTAATTCAATTACACCACTCAATTCCTTTAACTAAATTTAAGGATGAGCAGACATACAGAACTGGACCAGGAATTCCAGGGTCACCAGAATCATTGGCAGGAATTACTACATTCAATAATACCATGATGGCCAGTGGGTTATCTCTGAAAAAACACAGAAGAATTTCTATTTTGATTTCCCCCAGTTTAATTAGGACTTCTTTAAAAGTTGCTTTGCCCTCCATTTCTAACACACTTATTATTCCTCAACACCTCTATTCCAATTGATCCCCAAGGTCAGCTCCGGAGCCCAGGCACTTTTTTCTCCCTCCAATGCTACATTTGCCAAGGCAGCTCCCAACAACACATCCCTGTCCGTGACTCTCTGTGAAACTCCTTGTTTAACACCTCAAGATGCAGAGATCCAAGCACGGCTTCCCTGCAGCCCTGGTGAAACTTTTTGTTTTGTCAGGTGAAGTACCAGGAGTCTTGTAAAATGTAAAGTACAAAGGTCTTTTGTTCTTTAAAGTGACAGCCCCGAATCTCCTGCTGAAACAACAGCGTTGAGGAAGTTGGTATGTGCTCAAAGCATTGCAACAGCAAAAACCAAGAAATGAACAAATAAATTGTTTTCTGCTTTAAGAACAAGAGAAATTTAGGAAAATGAGGAATTTTTACACATCAAAGAGAAAACACGAATTGCAGCAGCACTAACCAGACACAACGCTGGCGTAGGAACGTGAATGCTGTCCTGGAGGTTTGTCATTTACTGTGGAAAAATTAGCTCATTAAGATTAAAAACCTTAAAAGTTACAGAGTTAAGGTCATTCTCAACATTATCCTCTTAAATGTTTTAACGTGAATTCGGAGCAAATAGAGTGAAACTGCTGGAGCTGCAATCTTCACCACTTCATTGGCTTTTAAAATTAGAAATACTTTTCTGATTTTTTTTTTTTAATTTTAATTTTCTGGGGTGGGAACACACATTCTTCTAAATCTGAATTACTTCTAAAAATGTACATGGATTCCTCCAAAACTCAATGGGAGCTGCACTGACACACAGTAGCACAAATGAGTTTAAACACGAACTTGGTGGATTTAGCAATGTAATCTGGTGATTTCGGCTCTGCAGCTCAAATAAGAGAATCATTACACTGGGAGAGAAACACTGGAAAAAAAAGTCTTATTAGCAGCTTGAGAAGGTCCATTTTACAACCACAGATGTTTTGAGGCTGAACTACTTCAATAACTTGGCTTTAAATCAACTTAAGCCGTATTACAGTTCAGAAGTAATTCAGATAACAAACTGTGTTAGGTGAGTTTGGAATTAAAAATCCTTTATCCATTCAGCAGAATGAAAGTAAGAGACAAGGGAATACTTTAGTGAAAGTGCATGGCACAAAAATTGTTAAAAAGTGATTTAAGTATGCATTAGTTTTTCTCGATCACACTCAAATATTGGTGCAGACTGATCACAAATTAATCAGTTGACCAAAACACCAGGTACATCTATCTCCCTGACGAGTTTAAACATAAAAGAAAACATGAGAAATTGAACGAGGTTAAACATAAAAGAAAACACGAGAAATTGAATTCTTCTACCATAAATATCTTGGCTGAATTCGGAATGTAATCAACATTATCATATTTACTGAACACTAAAGACTAAAATTAATGAGTACCATGTGTTTATCTACCAAATTTCAACTTGCTAATCTAGTCTGATCATCATTTTCCAAGTCAAACGGTTACGAGAAATGCTCGATGAATGTTTAATAATGATCAAATGACTTTTTACAGCAAAACAAACAACCCAAACTTAACACAGAATACATTTTCAGTAGCATGTGAAAATAGGAAACAGATCTGGCAGAGATATTTGTGCTCATAATAAAAAGTAACCCATTAGGATAAATGTGTGCATTCCCTGCACGTGGCAGGGTAAGAAAGCATCACCTTGAGTGATCTGTGTGGCTGAATTTAAATAGATTAGTTTGGATTTTAGCTAATGGATACTAATACTCATATAAAAATAACTGTTAAAATGCATTAATAAATCTATTTCTGAAAAGTTATCTGAAACATGAAACATTCACGTAAAAAGTGAAGCATTCTGCCCGTGAGAAGTATCCTGCTCAGAAAACATGGACTGATTGAGAAAAAACCTGAGCAATGATGGCAAAATAGGAAGAAATTTCACTGCCAATTTGCACTGTCAGGGTCAGCAACATGGGGATATTGGTACTGCACAGAATGTATCACTGGGCCTCTTCCTCAGGTCCAGATTTTTCCTAAAAAAACCACTAAAGAAAGAAATCAAGAACAGTTCTCCTGATAACAGGTTTTCAGTTCAGTATCCAGACCTTTATATTCCCAACCCAAGAAAGATTATTTGTGACTGAGCCACATTAAGCAGTGAACTCCACAGTTGGTTCAGATTTTGTAATTCAGAGTTCTTTTAGCAGGATTAGGTTGATCTCAGATTCCTGAGAGGTTAGGGTCTCTCAGATTTAAAATAAATAAATAAAGGAGTCCAAGTTAATAATCAAAACCAACCTAATCAGATTAGGGTTGTGAACTCTGGACTACCACAGTGTTTTCCAGCAGCTTGGTGCGCTTAATCCACAAGTGGATAACTCAGTACAAAGCATTTCTATTAAATATTTCCTTCCCAGACACTAAACCTATCATTCTGATAAAGCAAACAAACATCTCTGCTAAATCTAATACAGTATTTAACCAAGGTCTTCAGGAGAGCAATCAAGGCTGCATTTAAGAATAACATTAGCGTCCATCAAAAATTCTTCCCATCTTATCTATCTCTTAAATTACTTTTAATGAAACATTTTCAAGAAAATATTCAATATATTTCAAGAAAAGATGCCTTCTCCATTATCTGTACTGATAGTAATGGGAATAAATAGCACTGAGCCATTTCAAACCAGCATTTCCTCAGAAGTGCTTGCTTCCCATCAAGTGTGGTGTAAGTGCCTTATTAGCAAAGGTCATCCTCCCAGTCCAGTATTATCTGGTACATTTTACTTGTCAGTTCAGCTTGGATGAACACATGCAGTGAACAGATTGAACAAGTTGTGCAGATGTTTCCTATCAGCTCCTGACAAATGAGAGATAGGTAAGGACATATTCTTCACAACTGCAAGGAGAAATTAAAAGTCTGACATGGAACTGAACTTAGCTTGCAGCTAAGAAAGTGCACTTCCCTTTCACAATTAATAAGCCATTAATACATGGCATTTCCCATAAAGTTTCAGAGCCACATAAATATTTCCAAACTGATGTATCTATTTATTTTACAATAAATACAATAACTACAGATCGCTGAGTTTTTAAGTATGAATCTTTTCTAAGATCATGATCCCTGGTTGGATTCTACACCTGAACAATCTCCTAGGAATTTTCCTGTTGCTTTATTTCTATGTGCAGCTTAACATGCTGTGTCTTCTTGCTTACCTCAGCCAAACTGGGCGTTTGGAACATGGGATAATGTTCCAAATTTCAGCCCTCACAGTCTGTAATAGAGGGAAATTTCTATTCCTGCTTCAGCTGAATCACAGCATTGTTAAGGCTGGCAAAAGCTCTCAGATCATCCAGTCCATCCATTAACCCAACACTGACATTAAACCATGTCCCCACGTGCCACATCTCCACATCTTCTGAACACTTCTAAGGACTGTGATTCCATCATTTCCCTGGGCAGCCTATTTCAATGGCTGAGCAGCATTTCAGTTAGGAATTTTCCCTGATATCTGATTTAAACCTTCACTGGGGCCACCCCAGGCCTCTTGGCCTTTTAGTTATGGGTGGACGAACCAAACCCTGCTGTCAGCAGCTGCACAGAGCAGTGAGGTTCTCCCTGAGCTGATTTTCTGAAGGAAAAAAAGTGACAGGAACTCTTCTGCACCACCCCAGATTTACCCCAGCCCTCTGCAGAACACTCCCAGCCAGGACACTGGATTCATCTGCAGCAAAGCAATACACAGGAAATTAAACTGTGTTTGTCATGGAAGGTAAAACATCATCAGCCATTTTACTGCACACCTCCAGAATATGAGAGTTTATCCAGGAGCTAATACTGATAAATACTTAAAAGAACCCTAAATCAGAACAAATGTTGATTGCTTGAAAGAACGGCACACAATGGAACACATGCATGTGTGACTTTATGCCTATGCAAACAGTATTCCATTAGTCAATGTTTTTCCACAACTATAAAGCAGCACTCACATTTATCCATTAGTTTTTCATGGAAATACTCTGAACATACATTGGACAACTTCTAATTCATTTTTATTTGTCTTCTAAGACAAGAACAAACCCATTTTTCTTCATAACAAAACACTTGTCTAAACAAAAAAACCCCTGTAAACTAGACAGCTTTTTATTCTCCAATAATACTCATATTTCACCACAAGTAACAGATTTAATGCCAAGGAGCATATGCTTAATTTCTAAATAGAAGTGTATCACCTCTCCAGTACAATCAATAGGGAGCTCCTTGATTCTCAGCATATTTTTGAAGAACAGTTTAAGCAGTTGTGTATGTATAAATATTGCCTTAATTTTCCAGTGTTCGTTCTATCCCCGTGAAAATTAGAGATAAACTTGAAATGTGCAGACCAAGCACACTCACTCACTCCTTCCTTCACCAAAGAGCCACCACTGACAATGGGATCATCCATCCAAACCATCCAAAAGCATCAGCAGCTTTAGGTTCCTTAGGTAACATTTATCCTGTTGGTTTCTGAACAGCATCCATTACTTTTATCAGAGCCTCCAAGAGCTATTCCACCACAAATAATGCATTGTCTGTGCCAGCCTCATCAGCAGGAGAAGATCCTTGCTGGAGAATACATTATTATAAACAACTAGATGAAGTTTAAGTTCCTATCAATAGGTGGCAACACTGGCATGTGGAACACACAACGCACATGTTTATGTAGGTGCGTGTGCCCAGACAATTTCTGTACCCCTCCAGAACATTCTGCCCAGGGGGCCTCATTTTGGTTTTAAATGTCCCCTGACACCATTTTCCAACAAGGTGAAACCAACTTAGTTTTGTGTGCTTTTTACAGACCGTGTGTATGGATTAAGAGGGTATTTTAAATTATTTTGGGACTCCTCCGTGACAGGCTGCAGAGTGCTGGCTGGGTCAGGAGGCTGATGTGAACATTTGGGGTATGGTCACACCACAGGGGACTGGCAGAATTTTTGGGAAGACTGAGGAGTTGCTCTGGCCCCTTGTGAGGGCATTTACATAATTTTAGGAGTGCTGAACCTTTTGCTCATTTGTCATCCCAAACTAATTTTATATTGCAATGTGCAGCAGAAAAAATCCCGTTTTTTTGAACATGAAACTTTAGGCCTGGTCATCTGCTTAGTGTGTTTTATGTTGAGCCTCACATCCCAAACACACTGGACACATGCAGGGGAAAAAAGGGGGAAAAAGGTTGGTGATTTCCAACTAATAATCACAGAAGTCAAATCACAGATTTCAAATCACCGAAGCTCCTGAGTACGAGGACATGAGGTTCAGTGGAGGGGAGAGGAGCTGCCACAGGTAACAGAACCAACCCCTGCCCCACCTGAGCTGGGGCCAGAGCAGGTGTCCCCTGGTGTCCCCTGGCACATCCCACTGTGCTCACAGGAACAGTCACCCCAGAAAGTGCTGAGAATTCAGGTTTATTATGCCTCACTGTGTTATAGAGCACAGAGAATGTATCAGAGCTCTGGTAAAGCTGAGCTCTCTTCACACCAGCTCAAAGCACAATGCAATAATTAATTCACTTTCCAAATATGTTTTTTTTAAGCTTCTATCACAGCCAACAAGAATAGCTGTAGAAGGCCTGGTGCTACTAAACTTACATTTCTATACGCTGTTAGTCTACAGAGAAAAGCTGAGCCTTCAAAGAGGCAGGATTATACAATGAGATAGCAGCTCAAAACACACAGATAGACTTTTGTTATTTTCTGAAGTACATTCATCTCCATTTCCAGCAGGAGCTTTTTTTTTTTTTTTTTTTTTTTTTTTTTTTTTTTTTTTTTTTAAACTAAAGAAAAATCCAACTGCGTATTCCCAACAGATAAGAAATGGATTTGGGTGTCAATGCAACAGGAAAGCCGTAGGAATTTTGATAAAAGCTCTTTCTGGTGGGGGAAAAAAAAGCATCAAAAAGGTTATGTTGGACAATAATTCAGGTACCATGGTTACAGCTGCCCAGAGGAGGCTTCCTGTGTTACCTCTCTTCGGATGCTCCATGAATTTTCAGTTTAACAGCCATGTCACATGCTGGGGAGGGTTCAGACATCATAAAAGCAATTTACAGATCATTTGGATAACATTCAAAGCGATATCATCATTTCAACTATTCCAAGTGTTTTCAGGAGAGTTAAAGTCATTCAGGACTAATATTTAAAAACTGCACAAACTCTTGGAAAAATTTACCTCCATGAACACTGTTGTGTCTCAGCACACACACAGACACTGCACAGTTACTCTTATCACAAGCCCCATCTCTGCCACAGAACTTCCATGGGAGTAACAGCATTATTCTAAGAGAAGTCAATAAACAAACTAAATATATGTTTTTACTGACAGCACAACGTAACCATCTCCAGGTTAAACAAACTGAACTCAAAATACGCACACGTACATGTGGCAGCAATAGTTGGATTTAAACCAGCAGCCACTATTTATCTTGTCAGCTCCACTTCCAGCTGGTGGGAAGTATCTGGTTTATTAAAAAATAAACCTCAAGCACGTCCAAATTTAAATTTTTTCCTCCTTCCTTCTCTGCCTTCTCCTTATTCATTTGTTTTTCAAACGTGGCTATACATGATGCACATCCTGAGATGGCAGCATTTCAATATCAGTAAATCAGGCTGCAGTGCTTACTGAAGTTATTTTCATGTTTGCAGACGATGAAAAATGATGTCTCCAGGACTGCAATCCACACTGCTCTGTGAAGGCAAACACACAGCCTTGGTACTGCAGCAAGCTTTGGGAAAACACATTTGCCACAGGGAAACCATGAGATTTCCTGCAGTCAGAAAGGCTGCAACACTCCTCCTAGTCCTTGTGGAATCAATTCAGATTTATCCCGTTTTAGGCTGGCCATTTGTTTATTTGTTGCCTCCTGGGCAAGACGCCGTGCCAAGAATCAGGATGCAGAATGAGACTCATGTACATTTTCCTCACATCGACATATTTGTGTTCTACTCCTGTGTCTCCCCCTCACAGTATAGACAGATCAACAGATCTATTTACACCTTCCCTGAGAGCTGTTAGCGCTGGTTTAGGAAAAACATGGAGTAACTACTTATTAAGGTAACCCTAACAGGTTTATCATTCATGAAATCCTACTGAATGCACCATATGTTTGGAATTCTTTACCCCATCCTCTCTCTTTCATTTTTTGCCTGCAGAGTAAGAATTATCATAATCCAATCAGAAAAAAAAAAAAAAAGATTGCCAGTATCTACACAGAAATGCTCAAAGAATTACATGTAATTCAGCAGCATCACAGATTAAATAAAAATACTCCAATAGACAAAATCTTCACAGGGAATGAACCACATACATGTGCTGACTGTATCCTGGTCATTCTTTTACAGAAGAATCTGAATTTAAGTGTGCTAAAAACCTACACAGTATCTTAAATTCTAGCTGTGGCTTTTAGCTACCTGCAAATGTACAAAATATTGTACCATTAGACAGCTCTTTATAGGCAATCCACCTGAAGATGCTCATGAGAGTTATTCTGGAAACAAAAATGGCAGTAATTTACACTCAAAAAAACCCCAAAAAACCAAACAAAGCCCAAAAAGGCAGCAAAGCTCAGAAGATTTGAGAAGTTTTTCTTTGTCCAGAGTATTCCAGGAACTGATCTGCTGTGTCTCTATTTCTGCAGGTTGCCCACACATTTTTTGGGGGGGGTGGAGAAAATGGGCAAAACAACTCTGGAAGTCTGCTGTTGATTTTATAGATGGAAAAGTTGTCAGGTAGTTCAGAAACACAGAAGTCCCTAAGAGAATTTGGCTCACCAAACATCCTCGGAGGGGAAAATCCTGATTTGCATTGCCATTTTTAGGCTGACTTAATAAAGCGAAAAATTGAAAACTTTCTTCAAATATACCGTATGATGAAGTCTAGAAAAACCTTCTCCCAAAGGGAAGTCCTGGCAAAACAATTCTAATAAACACATCTTGGCCACACTGAAAAATACAAAATCTGTTTTCCTCCAACAGCCTTGCCACACACCTCAGAAATGCTTCATCCCTCACTGATGCACAGCCACCTCTCACTGGAAATGCAGTTTTACTTAACAGTGGGTAAAAACACCTCCCCCTGCTCTTAAAAGTAAGAAGGAAGGAAAACATTCCCAGTGAGTTAAGTTAGTTTGTGCTAAATATATTAACGTTGTAGAAACCACGAAGTGTGTTTTCTGAAAGCTTCTAACAAAGAATGTGACACAGACAATGATCATGTAAATACACAGAAGACCTAAAAATATGCCCATAACACTCACATGTGTATGTGCAAGGGCAGGCTTAGAGAACAGCTCTGGAAATAGAACATTAATTATCATACCTTGAACAGAAATAGCAGTGTGAAGTATAATCATCCTAAAATAATACATCCTGGGGGGTGGGGGAAGGAACAGAATTACTCTCTAAAAATGAGTATATCTTGCCACAGCACACAGCATTTCCAGTGCTCACTCCAGGGTAATTCCTTACAAAACTGCCATCCACAATCCTGCTGTAGTAACTCCCTGGAGTTACAGGATGTGGCAGCTCAGTTTTTGCACAGACAAACCTCTGGAGGGGAAGGGGAGCAGGGGGTGCTGAAAAAGAAGAAAGAAGCAGAATTTCTGTGCAGTTTCTAATGTGCTGAAGCGATTCCACCCTGACATAAGTGACTTGCCCTCTGAGTCCTTTTATTTTTGATTAGGATGGCAAGGTCTGCTTTTACAGGGTGTTTAGAAATCATCACAGCTAGAGTTCATTGGATGCACCTTGCATGCCAGATTGTCAAAGGCACTAAAAGTTTAATTGATAATAAAGATAATATCCCTGCCTTCCATTTCGATGGCCCCTTTCCCACAGAAGGATCCCAGAGGCACTGTTGACTTACACCAGGCTGGAAATGGGATGGCTGTTTGCTGCCACAGAGCAAAGGAGCTACAGCAGAGCCCACAAAATGAATTCACCACCCATAAGTTCAGAATTCTCCTCTATTCACTCATCCCACCCAGATTTAGTCCTAGAAAACAACCAGATTTAGACAAGCAGAAGTAAGATTTAACATTCAATCCTTTTTTCTATCCACTCATTCTCATTGTTGGCTGGAAGAGAACCCAGGTTTGAAAGATGCTCCAGCTGTGCTTCACCATCTCACTGTGTGTCCTTCAGAGCACCATAACCTCACCCCAAGGCGCTCTGAAGGACACACAGTGAGATGGAGAAATGTCCAGGTAATGTGTCTCACCACGATTTAATCCCCAGGGTGCCCTGAGATCTCACCAGGGTTGGTGTCTGGACAGGATGGCAGAGCCACAGCACCTCAGTTCCCTCCCAGCTCCACCTGCCCCTGGGCAATGACAGCTGACTACAAAAAATGTGGGAAAAGCTCCTCAAAAGCACAGAACCTCTCCACAGACAAGAAAAAAAACAAGTGCAAAATCATCTGAAGGCGATCACTGCACCTCAGAGCTGATGGAAGGGTAATGACTGCCTTCTCTCATGACTGAAATGGTCACTGCCTCAGATGGGAGCCGGGGCAAACCTCCTCTCCACTGTTTTTTCAGGACAAACAGAAAATGGAGACAGCACCAATGTATTCTGAGTGTCTCTAAATGACAGCAGCCTGCTCTCCAGAAAGTGGGAGTGTGGCCACAGCCTGATGAGGACCAGCCACTCTCTAGACCCAGTAAGGGCAGGGTTCTGCTCCAGGGATGGGGGGACAAACAGCCTCGACAACCCCGATACATGACTGTGCAGCGCTGAACAGTGAGCAGACAGCTGTGCCCATCCTCCTGGAGTCCCCACAGCAGCCAGCTCTGGGCATCTGAGACGTGGCAAGGCTCCAAAGAGCTGTGCTGAAGTCGTTTAAGTCCTTTCTGAAGGCACACACAGAAAGTGAGGATGCAAAAGGCAATCTCAGCAGTGCAAAGCTCTCCTCCGAGGACTGACAAAGACACAGTCTCCCCATTTGTATTCACAACAATATAGACTCCAGCAACAACAGACAAATGGCATTGAAGCCCAAAGTGCTACTTATCTCATGTGAGCATAAAGACATCCCAGCCCCCAGTTTTGTCATATTTAGCTGAAATCAAAACCTGAGACTGAATGTGAACCCAGGCTCAGGCAAAGCTGAAACACTGGAGAATATGCAAACGTCAGCCCCAGAGCTGAGGGCAAATTTCAGCCACAGGCATTGATGCCTGGCCAATGGCATCCACAGTTTCTGCATTCCTCATGATTTCTTATTTCCAGTGGGGACAGCTTTAAAGGGATGTTTCTAGCTCTTTTAGTCTCATCACTTAGCAACATACTGTATTTTCTATAAATCACTAAAGCCAGTCTAATTTCAGACAGAGTAGGAAACCTTCCAGGACAAGCACCAGAAAAGTCAGCACCTATTAAATTAAAATTATTCTTTAAAAAAACACCCTTCAGGTTTTGAATGCCATGTGGATGTCTTATCTGGTGCAATCAAGTGAGGATTCTCATTAATTGATATACTGGACTACAAATCATTACAAGCTGATTCACTTCTCCACTGAGCCATAAACTTGACACAAGACTCCCCAAAAGCAAATAAGGATTTAAGTGGAAGTTTAGACTACACATCTAACAGATGATGGCAAACTTCCATCCAGATCTGAACTTCACAGCTCGTAACTGTCTGTATTGCAAACCAAGACACAGATTGTGAATCACATACTTACTCTCATTTAGAACATCTACAAAGAACAAAGTAAATTAAATATCTCTTGGGATCTTAAGCAAGAAAATGTTGAAAGGCTCGGCTTCAGCTCAGAAGTCTGTTATCACATGTGCTGTGTTATATATAAACACTGACTCCTTTGGCAAACTCATTTCCCTGCAATGCATTATGCATGAGCTGCTTTAACCCCTTGTCCCCCTGCTAAGGGCAGCAGCAGATGCTCTCAGAGCTGCTCAGGCACTGAGCTCAGCCCTGGGCTTCAGCCACACTCACAGCTGAATTTCCCACATCACCTCCATGGGCTGGGGTTTGTTTTCAGGGAGCGAAATTCCTGATAGTAAACTTTTCAGTAGCAATGACTAATGTTACCTCTTTTGGTATTATTCCTTTTCATGAAGCTTCTCTGATCTATTACAAATGTAAACCCTCATTAAGATTCATAGATCTGGGTTTTTTTCTTCCTTTCTGTGGATATTACCACAAGGGAAACTCTAAGTCATTTCTCTCTCACTGATCCTTTAAGAGCCTGTGGCCACTGCTGATCTGTATTAATTGCTACTGAGAACTCAAAATCTGCATCTTCAAAACAGGCCAGGACAGCTCTCTTCATCATTATGTCAACTGCAGTAACATTTTACCACAGCAACCCTGAGCACCATGAGGCTGGAGCCTTCTGTGAGTTCAGAGAACAAAGTTATTTCTGGTGAATTACAGCTACAAAACAATTTAGGGCTCTTTCCTTAAGACAGTAATTTCAATAAGCACTTCACTCTTAGTTTCTTCTAAGTATGTCTGAACTCACCACAGTTTGTCCATCTAGAACATAAAAAACTTTTCTTTGTATTCTTAAGGCATTAGGTTTATAATTTCCTTTTTCTCTGAAACAGCCTTTCCAGTAAAGATCATCGAAACTTGCCCAAACCTGCACATTCAAAACCAGATATATTCTGGTTTTACACAAGCATTTAAAACAGGCACACTCAAGTACTGAGTTCACTGGGATTAAACCAAACAAGAACAAACATACGGGAACGACAGGAATAAAAGGATCTCTAAAATCTCTTGTCCATTTGACATACAGCATTCAGGCAAGCACAAAAAGCCAGCTTTTAGGCTTCAAATAAAAATACACTTAAGTGCATGCTGCAGATTTTAATAGAAACTGGATTGCCAAAGAAGCTTATCAAATGTAAGAGCCCAAAGCAGGAAATGATTACATTGTTTTATATTTACTGCTAGTTTTTAAGCCATGAGAGACATTGTAGAGAGTAGAATCTACAGTAAGATGTGGTTAAAAAAAATATTCACCCCTAAAACTGCCTGAATTAGATGCTTTGACCCATAATTCAAAAGGATTTTCTGTTCAAGTTAAAAAAGGAAGATGACAAATTAGGATACACAGCTATGAAAAGTTCAAAGGCAAGGTCAATGGCAAGGCTTAGAAGCTGTGCCTAGCTGAACATCAAACCTTGCTCAGCCTCTCAAGTCCCCATTTCCCAAAGAGAAACAAACCCCTAAAATCTTCCCCTCCTTACACTACAGCAGTAAACAAAGACATATGGCAGCTACAGGTGCACAGTGGAAGCATCTGCAGCCATCTGAAGACTGTGGTGCACATCAATAATGAATTTCAGACACCAGCCAGAGAGAAATCAATGGCCTGGATGCAATTCTGAGAGCAGATTGCAACAGCCACGCTCCATCTTCGAGGGACAAGAGGGGTCTCACACAAAGCATATAAATGTGGCACCTCAGGGTTGAGGGCCCATGGTAAAATAAAATAAAAAAAAATTAAAAAAAAAAAAAAAAAATTCTAGCTTGCAAGTGGTACAAAGGTTCTGAGGTGGCTTGTGAACACTTAACAGACCAGCCAGTATTCTAGAAGGAGGAAATCTAAACAATTTTACTGTTATTCTGCAGTCATTGGCAAGTTTGCAGAAAAAAACCCCAAAACAGTCTGAACAGATTTATCATTATTTTAAAATAATGTCAAGGAGCTCTCTAAAACTCTTTGGCCATACGGCATCTGACGTATGTGTCCTACAGAGGATTCGGGTGGTAAAAAGCAAAGAAGACGAAAAACAAACAAACAAAGAACTTTTTTGGCGGATCTGAAAGGCTCTGGAAATAACACCATACATCAAGAAAAGAAAACGTCAGGGATATTATTGTAAAAAAACCCAACAAACCCCAAACCAACACACTAACAATCAACAACCTTGTCTTTAAAGTGTATTTCACATGGCTTCAGCTAGAAACGCACCAGGATTTTCAGGTTTTCCCTCTCCCTCCTCATTCCCAGGATTCAAACCCTGATCAGGGTGGATAGTTCCAATTTAGGTATTTTGATCTCTTTCAGAAGCAGGGCCAGTCTCCCCCAGGTGCTCACTCCAGAGCATCAACCCACACCCAGCAGCCTCCACTCATAACAAATTAGCCATGAAGCACTAATTAGCCACCATGACTGAGTGTGCTCCAGCCCTTCATTTACTCTCTTCCTTTATTCTCCCTGTGTGGCACAAAGCACTGGCATTTGGATATAAAATAATACTGCAACACGTGAGCTGCTGCACCAGCACACCGAGGGCTGTCACCCTTCAGGGGTTTCCACACTGAGGCTGCTGCTTTTCTAAACTCACCCTGAGATGCAGACCCTGAAAATAGTTCTTGTCTGCTCCACCTCCACGTGTGGAATTTCCACTTCTCTTTAGCTGCCGTGTGCTCTTGGTTTGTACCAGCAGTCTGAAATTTCTACGGCTGTACGAAGCTAGCATGCACTTTACTCCCTAAAATGTCACCACTCCCCTCCCAAAAAGTCAGCCTAATTAGAAAACTGATTTAAAAAATCAATGTAGTATTGAGCTATTAAGTAGCCTTTAACCATAATTTTTCAGAGGGAAAATAGAAAAGGACTGTGGAAGTCAGCTGCTGAAAAGTCATGTGGCATTTGGTTCTCTCACAGATCTTCCTCTTCCTTTCCCCAAAAATATATTCCCAAAGGAATGCAGACCTTTCGTTACACAGAACATGTGATTTGATGCCTCTCTGTGGCAAACCCAATAATGCATCCTAACTCCTGTATTATCAGTCGTAGAAATCTTGAGACTTCTCCATCAGGAGATCCCAAGGGGTTCCAGGGTATCACATCCCCAGGAACACTCAGGACTAAAACCTCCAGTCTGGTTTCACTGGCAGTTCC
The DNA here is from genome assembly GCF_009819655.1 of Sylvia atricapilla. NCBI lineage: Eukaryota > Metazoa > Chordata > Aves > Passeriformes > Sylviidae > Sylvia > Sylvia atricapilla. The sequence continues at coordinate 8,992,474 of NC_089160.1, read as the reverse complement.
CCTGTGCCCAGGTTAGCTGTCTGGGCTGCTAAATGGGATCACCAGCTCAGCTGCTTCCTCACAGCTTTAGCATTGTCTGCAGGGCAATGAGATTGCACAGATAAAAACACGGCTCTCATTTCCAATCTCCTTTAGCTAAGGCCATAATACTGTGTGTATTACAGGGTAACAGCCCTCCTAATGCTCTGCTAAACTGAAAACCAAACAAGAACCCTTCCACTCAAAATCCACAGCTTGAGCTCTTCCAAAAATACCATCAGAATTCTGCTATTGTACAAGGCCACAGAAGGAAGTTTTATGTGATCAAGCAAAAGAAAGGGAATCAATCCTTCCATGTGGGCTTGGAAAAGCTTTTCCATATTTCCAAAAACTAAACGGAAGATTATTTGTATTTCTACAGTGTGGCTGCATCACTCCATCCACTATTTAACAGCTGCTGGAATTATAAGATTCATAGAGGTGCCCATTGAAGAAATCCAAAAAGTGGGGTTTGGAAAGGGCAGGTGCAATCCAACACAAAGCTCAGCCAGTGTAAGGTACTCTGGGGATATTTTAACTGCCCGAAGAACTCTGCAAATATTCTAATCTACCTCCAAATCCTACGAATAAATGTTGCCCATATATAAATTGTAAATACTGTCAATTTATTTGTTTAGTGACATCTGGAGTTTAACATAACAATCACCGTGACCCCCTGTTGCCAATTACAATGGTAATAATTATACAATAAATATTCCTCTCACTCCTTTCTCAGAAAATAAAATTATTTTGGCAAAAAATTCTACAATAGGGAACAATTCTTCAAGTGACTTTTAACACAAAATATCCACAAACAATTCCCCATGCTTTTCTGGTAATTCACTTACATTACACAAGTGGAGAGTTTGGATCAACTTCCCAGTTTTCTCTTCAGGTGGCCGTACAAAATCTTACAAACAGAAAACTCCAACTCTGTTGTCTCTGGCAGAAATAGAGACAGCTCTTTTACACCATCCTCCTTTTGGAACTTGGCTTCTGCTGCAGCTCCCAGCATATTAAAATGTTGATACCCACACACAAGTGCATTGTGGCAATGATGGAGGGAAGGGTGTTAGCTGGGCAGACAAGACAGACTTAATTGAATAAAACACTGAGAAAATACATGTCTCATACAATGAAATAATTTGTCTTAATGTTTTAAATAAATGCTGCTTTTCATTCCTCCCAAACTGCATTTAAGTTATAATTATATGATTGCTGGGGGTTTCATATAGCTGATTTATAGGGTGTCTCTTGCACATTCACTTTGTGAAAGAGTCTCTCTGCTTCCCTTTCCATCTCTCTAACCACCGACAAGGATACTCTCAAGGCATTCTATAATTCAATTACCGCCATCCTCTGAGAAACATCTCATTTTATAGAAAGATTCAAGCCATCATGTATCCCTTTTCCCCCTGTTATGAAAGCATTTGTCTAAAATCTGGTATTAAATCTGAACAAGTCTGAAACGACCTTAACCCAGTGTGTCATTTGCCAGTTTTCAGGCTGGCACAAGCCCCGAGCTCCCTTTTAAACTCAAAATTCTGCATGGGCTGAGGATGTGCTGCACTGAAACCACCACACAGGGAGTTCCTGGTGTAAATAAAGAGATGATGCCTGGCATAACCTCGGCTCCTGTGCAGCTCAACTGGACACAAACAGACACAAACACTTTCACTGGACACAAATAGACACACACATTCAGTGCAGCTCAGCTGGAACATCATATTCTTAGCTGCTGTACTGGATGTCACGTGCTAATTAGAACCCAAACCACAAATGTCTGAGCTAATTAATAAACAGCACTGTGATATCAAAAATGCTTCCCCATCATCCAGCTCTTTCCAGGCACAGAAAAGTTGGTTTGTAAGCAGCAGAAAGCCTTCTATAGGTTTGTTCCTGCTCCTAAAGGAGGGGTATTGTGCTGACTGCAGTGAAAAACTGACGGAACACTGGATGGATAATTCCCTCTCAGCTCCGTTTCTCACACTCCTCCCAGCAAAGGAGAGCCCAACCAGTGCCAGTAACTACCTCAAACCAGCTACAGATGGCCTGAATTTGTGTTCTAACAGAACACTGCAAGTAGCAGGTCTATGATCCCTGCATAACTCACCAGAAGATGTAGATTGAAAATGGTTAGATTTGGTTAGATTTGCAAATCTTAACCAAAGTTAATTGCCATTATTTATTCTCAGTTAGTTCTATCACTCAAATGAAATTAAGTTTGTTGCAGGTCTTGTTTTAAACCCACTGTAGGGACATCAAAAATTAATTCATTTAAATAAAGTTTATTTTACTGTTTAAAAATTTTAACCTAGTGCTATTTTTCTAAAAATCAGTATTTATTATACAACATACATTTCCTATTATCCTGTGTGGAACAAAGTATTATAAGAGGAATACAAAATTTGAAACTTGATCTTCAGCTTGCTGAAATACAGTCACTTAGAACACCGAGTAAATTGTAAAGAAAAATAATGCAAGGATCTCATAAAGGCACACGACTGTGAGAGGAGAAAAAAACAGTAAGAAATCTGCTCCCAGTTCTGAAATGCTCTGGCAGCAGTGAGTTTAATGTCCTGAGTTAAAGGAGTTTGCTCCCCCTGTGTTAGCAGGGCATTCCAAACTCAGAGACTGCTGGTGGTCAGGATGTGAATGCTTTCACCAGGTGACCACCAGCAGCTTTTCCAAACACCTGAGGCCAAGGGGAAACCAGCTCTGCCCTGGGTTCACTCCTCAGGAGCTTCACTGCCACGGCTACAAACCCACAGATGTGGCAGCAGCAGTGCTGTAGCCAGCTGGTGGACCAACAATGAACCAAACCCCAAGGCCAGGGCAGGGACACTGAGCCCTCCCGACAACCTTCCCTTGGCCAAGCCTGACCTAGGACCCTGCAGTTATTGTCAAACCACCAGGCTGGAAAGCAAAAACTTCCACTGTTAGTACAAATGACTTTGTTTACACACAACAAAAAATACCTTTGTGTATTGAAGTCATCGCTTGTGATTTTTCACATGTCACCTGAAATGGATTCTGAAAGCATCCCTGGAGCACACAGCTCCAGCTGTACCACGCAGGAAAACAGAGCCTGTACGTTTTCAAGCCGACTTTACTTGAATTTACTGTGGTGTTTTTGAAATTTGCAGCCTCAAAGCTATCTCTGACTCATCTCTTTCTTCAGCGAAATCAAAACAAGCCATCAGAATAATTCAACTGCACCATGGCAGTTATTTTCTATTTCCCAGGTTTTCACGCATGACTGGATGGCAGCCAGTGCCAAATGCTGATTTTCCTAAGGATAACCACAAGGCACCTAGGGAAAGGAAGAAAGTTTCCAGTTGACACATCATATTTCATCTATCATCATTTGTCAGCTAAACCCAAGAAGGGTTTCTAAAAAGAGAATCTCGACAGCACTTCAAGAATTTTATTTTTCAGATAATGCTCACAGTTGACAAAAACTTGAAAACCCGTTCAGATTCCAGGTGAAACTGAGCAGATCTCCTGAGCTATTTCACAATTCTTTTTACATGTGGAGGTTTTCTGGATCAAGCAGTTCTAAAATGGTGCTACAAGTGACACTGCAGTAACACTACCCTGACATTTCAAAATAGAGCTGAATTTAATTACCTTCATTTTGCAAAGCAGACTGAAGTACCATAATTTTCACCACACAATCTGATTGTTGCTACAGAACAACCTAAACATCAAACGTATTTTAAAAAAGGAGTTATTTGTGCAAATTCAACAATTACAGCATCCAAGATAACTAAAAAAGGGGGACCTAAATCAAAATAATTCCAACAGAAACGCACCTGAAATCCATGATTCTAACAAAAAGAACTAAAATCTATGCCGAATGAGAATTCTGGTTTTTATGGACCAAAAGATACCTCATGAGCCTCACATAAGTAAAACAAGTGTAAGCCATTGCAAGGCTGTCTGCAATGCCCAGCTACTGATGCATTAATGATCATCAGAAAGGGATCAAGAACCTTTTGGGAGAAGTGAGGAAAAAGTCAATATTCTACTTAGAATATTAAGTATATACCTACAGCCCAGGACTGCTGGTAATATTTTATATTCTACTGAAAATAGCCAGCTGCTGTTCACTGGAGAATTTTGGGGGCATGCAGGAGTTTTGGTATCACTTTCCACCAATTTTAACCCGGTATGCAATGGTCCATCACACAGCAATCTGAGCCGTGGTTTCAGCTGCACAGAAATAATGTTTACTGCTGTAATGAAGGTTGTCCTGCTCAGCTGGACTGGAAATACATTTTCATTTGGCTCTTTGCATTTAAGGAAAGCTGTGCAATACCCACCCCTCCAGCTTGGGGCTTGAACAGCTTGTTCAGCTCTGCTCAGTCATTAACTGCCCATGTGACCTTGCACAGAAGCACTTTTCCATGTGTCAGGCTGAGATAATTGCACTTTCCTACACCACAGGAGTATTTGGTGCATAAGGATGCTAAGGAGTGCAAACTGCAGGGAAGGCACCATCAGAACTTTGCAGGGAGGGGAAGATCAGTCTCCAGCTATCCCACAAACCCCTTGTCAAATCCAGGTGTGGCAGGAACAGCCAGGAGACTGGTGAGAATTACTGATTTTCTTGGATTTTCAGGTGCCTCATAGCCATAGCAACCAGTTTAATTTTGTTAAGATATTGTGTTGATTCCTTTGCAGAAATCAAATTGTTGGTGCCTTGAAAGCTGACAAAAGCAAGCAGTAGAAAGGGAGGCAGACTATTCCAGGTGGGTCTTGGCTCTCTCTCAATTTATCAACCTTAGCAAGTGCCTTTATTGGTCTCAGCATTTCTGGGACTTCATTTGTTTAGTCCAGAGTCAACGTCCCTGTACACTGGAACTGCCTACAGAAAAAAAAACAATACAAAACAAACCAAACCAACCCAAAAACAAACAAACCCACTCCCCCCAAAAAAAACCCCAATCCCAGACAAAAAAACCCAAACAATCCCAGATTTTGCCCAGAATTAAAATGCAGGAGCACTAGCACAGGAATGATGATTTATCTTTGCAACTGCCCAGACCTCGGCAGCCAGCAAACATCTCAGGTCTACTGAGTAATTCCCAAGTGATACAGGAGAATTAAAAAATAACCCAGCCCAAAAAAATCCTCCCCAAACCTCCCCCCCCACCCCCCCAAAAAACCCAAAACCCCCCCAAAAAAGCACCCCAAAAACCAAAACCCAAAACCAAACCCCCAAAACAAAACAAAACAAAACAAAAACAAACCAAAAACCCAAAACCAAACCAACAAACAAAAAAAATAGCCCAAAACCAAACAAAAAAAACCCCACACCCAAAAAACCAACCCCCAAAAAAACTGCCCACACAACCAACCACCCACCAAAGAATCTGGAGCTCCTGCTCTACCCCCAGTCACAGAAGATGAGCAGTAGCATCCCGGAGTTTTCAGGGAGAGGGGAGCATCCCTGCACGGATGGAGCCGGGCTCTGTCTGCAGTCTGTGATGGCACCAGAGGATTGTGTCACTGATGTGCCTCCAGCTGTGGTGCTGGGACAGCTGACCTCAGCATTCATTTCCTCTCCCCAGGGTCAGGGCAGTGCTGGGTGTCCCCCCAGGGGCCATGCTGACCACCCACCCACCCACCACACTCCCCCCGGATGGGGAATGGCAGTCCCATCACAGGGCTCTTCCCTAAAGATAAAAATAATTCTGAGGATGATGCAGGAGACGTCAAAATCCCGCCTCAGGTTTGCTGCTGGCCCCGGGACACGGAGGAAGGTTAGCCTGGGTATTGCTGGCAACCTGCCTGAACTCCACTGGGAAATCAATCTCTTGCCATGGCCACAGTGAGCCCTGCACTAAGACAGGGAACCAAGGGGATGGAGGGGACAGCTTAGTACAGTGAGACAAAAAATAGTAATGGCATAAATAATAACACTGCAGGCCTTTAAAGACAAAAGGATTGCTGGAAAAAAAAAATACCACATCAGATTTGTTTCTAATTAGAAAGTGAGATCCTGCCAGGAAGCCCTGAAGAGGAAAACTACTAAATCTGCTTGACACTGATCCTTGGAACACAGTGGAATAATACATTTTAATACAGTGTTGAATTTTAACAAACAGCAAAGGCCTTATTAAAATGTTAATTAAAGAAACAAACAAAAAAAATCCAGATTTTAGAGTCTGTTAATTCCTCATAACTATAAATATAAAAGGGAAATAAAACACATTTATCCTACAACATTTTTATCGGTGTATCAGAAAGCGTACTGATAGGTAATGAATAATCAACAAACAAGCACAAACATGCTTAGATTACTGTTGTGACAATTTATATCAGGGGCAAGCTAAACAAAATGGAAATCCTCTCCTTACTATGTATAATATGTCTTCAAAGGCTTAAAATGATACCTTTGTTTTCAAACAAATTCAAATCTTTTTCAAGGAAAAATCTCTTACACGTTAAAGATCTCCTATGAATATCATAATTTGGCATCTTTGCAGCAGGACAAAAGGAGTGATAAGAAGTATAAGATATTACTTCTAAAATTCCTTGTATTAAAGTTTTCCCACAGCTTCCAGGTGCAGCCAAAACCTAAGGAAAAGTTCCAGGTTTAACTCTAGCTGGCATGTTGTTAACACAGCGTCCTGACTGGCACGGATGGTCCTGCCTGCTCTGCCAAGTCCTCTTACCCACCTCCAGCTTTCCAGGGGCTCCAAACAAGAAAATCGCTCACTGTGTGTAATATCTAGAACAGATATAGAGTATTTTCCTATAAAATGAATTATTAGCTTCCCTAATTTGGTTGAAAGATGTGGTATAGGCTATTAAAAAAACAGAATCAAGGCTGCTTACCAAAAAAAAAATTACCCAGTCACATCTGAACTGAGTTTTCACTCAAAGGTAACCAGAAATCTCAGTGGAATTGTGTATGGCTTGAACAGCTACATAGATTTTTATTATGGTGCCAATATAAAAATGAGAAAAACTTTGCAATTTACCTTCTGATAAGTAGGTGGTCTTTGAACAAGACAACAAAGTAATCTTCAAATAAAACAAAAACCAAGGAAGCCTGCCTGAAAATGGTAGATCAATCGGTTTCATTAGGCACATGGCAGTATTCTTTCAAAGATTCATTTGTTTTCGACAGTTAGCTGATGATAAAAGGACCTTCCAGATCTTTCAAGGAGTAAATAAAGGACAAAGTTCAGTAAATAGACATCCCTGTTGTCCCTCCCAACCATCCTCATTTGGCTGAAGTTGTGGCAAGCCCTGCTGAGTCTGGTCCATGGCAATGCTGGCACACTCTACTTCGGTAAAAAGAAAACTTCCTACACCTGACGAACCTCCTGAGCTCACTTCCACAGTCCCAGAGGTTGAGCTTGTGATAGTGAAGTGAATCTAGGTAGAGATCTTTGAGAAAATTGTGACCTCTTTTCACACCACAGTGAGAGCAAATAAACACAAAACTGTCCAGCTTAGAGAATCTAGAGGCAAAAAGTGAGATGAAAATGTAGACTTTAATCAGACAAGGACTTTGGATCAAGCTGTGAAGACTTTTACCATTCCCTCAAGTGTTTATAAAAGTCCAATGCAAAGCTGCATTTACAGAAAAGGACAACTCCAGCTTAAATGTAAAGGTGTAAAGGAAAGAACTGGCTTTTCAATTACTTTGGAAATGCTCTGCTGTTTAATAAACAAACTACTGTGTGTATTACCCCTTAACAGCAGCAACAACTGGCTGAAGCCTGGCTGGGAGATTGATTTGCCATTAATTCATTTCACTTAGTAAACTACAAACACTGCTGGCCTTGTAAACTTTCCTCCAGCCCTTTCTGGACTCTTCAGACACATCCAACCGAGATGCAGGCCCCTAACAGAGGATTTATTGAAATTAAAACCACAGCCTTCACCAGCAGGGTTTTTTTGGAGCCCATTTCTATCCTTGGTCTGCATTTACTTCCCCTTTTAAATGTTTAAATGTTGACATTCTCAGACTGCACAGTAATTCCTAATTGTATTCTTAGGTAACTGCCCCAGTAAGGGGAAGAGAGCCAGGCTGAGACCACCAAATCATCAACAAATCAACAAATGCTGCTTCCCATCATCAATTTCACACCAATCTTAATACACGCACATCCCTAAGACAAGGAAAATACCTAATTAAACCACCTTCTCCCCAAGCAACAGCCATGTTCCATTTCTCAAGGCAGAGTTTTGACTGAAGTACACACAGTGTCATCTCCCTTACTAAAGCACAGCTGATCCAGTGCACTCAGTCGGTTTAACATTTTTAATTGCTAGGGCCACCTGGAAAAAGACCCCCAGGTCTTTCAGCTCATGCCCTGCAGCCCAAATTTAACTCCAGGATGAGCTCAAGGCTAAGAAGCAATGAGACTGGGGTTTAGAAGACCTTTCCTTCATTCCCAGCACTGCTGTTTCATCAGTATACAGCAAAGTCAAGACAATGAGTGTACAGTTTTATCCAAATTCTTCACTTCCAGTGAACAAATGGGCTGGAATTTGAAGCACAGGACATGGAAAGGTGTTGATGTGGTTGTAAAGAGGAGAATGTCTCAGGGGAAGTCCTCTGTGCACAGCCCTGAGGGACAGAGAGTGGAGCCCATCCGCAGGCACAGGGCAGCCCTGGGACACAGTGGCCAGGCACAGGAGCCCCAGGGCAGCAGCTGTCAGCTCCTTACATCTGCACTGGGATTAGGACTGGGGATTAACATGTTTGGATTTGGATATTTCAGATATTTGTGGATTTTGATATTCGCAAGAAATGCTCCGACGTGAATGACTAGTGATATATTTAGTGTTTATTATTTTCAAAGAAAATCACTAACTGCATTTAGATTTCATGGAATAAGAATCCTACAGATAAACAATCATGTAGCCACAGGATGTTGGTTTATAAACTAATGAAAACACCTACCTCAGACATTAAGCCAGCTTGTCACTGATAAAAAACCCAACATTCCTACAGAAGCGTTGCCGAAACCTTACAGAACAACTCCCAGAACAATTTTTAGCATATAAATCAAACAATAATTGAAAAAAAAATAAAGAGAATAATGAAAACCCAAAGAAAACAATACAAAACTAACAAGGGCCTTGTGAAGGCCCCACACCAAGCACAAAACAAAGCAGGTGTAACTTCAGCAGCAGGCAAGGCTCCCTGCAGCCCCATTCAGTCAAACTCTGACATTCCCAGGACCCCACAACTTCTCCAGGCAACGCAATCCCAGCTCCACACCAACCTCCACCACTAGGAATTCTGTGTCCTGTTTTCTGATCCTGTGGGCTTGATATTTTCTGCGCCTGAGAACTGCTGAGCTCTTCCCAAGGGAAACTTTTCAGCCGTTTTCTTTTCCCCAAAACAACCCTGTGTAAACAATATTCCTTTCCCATGACACCAGGAGTTGTTTGCTATTTCTGTCACTGAGCCAATGGCAGAGGTGTCAGCCCTATGGACCAATAACGTGCCTCTTAGCCCAGAGTGTTATAAAAGGGCTGAATGAATTGTAAATAAACCTTCTGATTTCTGCTGCCTCCTGACTGGAGTCAAGCATCTTTATTTCGTGTCCTATTGAGACACTACCCAGCATCCCTCTGTGTCACTAGAGGACACAAAAGGAACCACACTCACTCGTCAGGATGTGGGATGAGAAAGAAGGAACTTTATTTTTGGGTTCAGGGTTTAAATAGGGTTTGGGCTTTGACCAGCAATTGGGGGATGAGGTTAACACCTCTTCAACCCTCTGGTGAAGCCAGAAGCTCATCAAAAAGAGGAATGTGAAAACAATCTACTTTATGTTACACATCATGAGAAACTCCAGTCCGAGAATGAAAACATGAGAAGGCTGAAAAATCAGGGCAACACCTTTGTATCCCTCCTGTCCCCTCTGTGCTCCCCAGGGCACAGCCTGGCTCCTGCAGATCACCATCCAAGGACAGGCAGCAGGAGCAGGGCAAGGGTGGACCCTGCCCTTCCATCTGTCCTTCCTGCTGGAGTCCAGGGCATCCCCCTGGAAGGTCACACACCTCGGCAGAGAGCACTGGGACCCAATGAAGAGGGTTTGAGATCTGTACAAGAGGGTTTGAATCCTGGCTAGGGGGGTTGCCTGGCACAGAGCCCAGGAGGACACAGCCTTTGATTTCAGTCCGTGGAAAAAAGCTTCCAACACTGAGAGAAGAATTACAAGTCACAAAGGTGTGACAAACAGTAGTGTAGTGTCACAGGTGGAAAATTGTGTAGTTTTTGGTTTTTAGAACATAAGTACAGGGGGAACAAGATGGAGGATTTAGGGTGGTGCCCTGGCTTCTTCTTCTTCCTTGGCATCCATCTTCTGGTGATGGTGGCACAAAGTAGTTTACGGGGACTGGGTGAGAGTAGAGATGACCCTGTTAGTACAGGTGATGGGTATTGGCACATCACTGTAAATAAGATACACAGAATTATCTGTATAAAGAGGCTGTGACCTCCCATCGAGGGGGAGCTGTCCTGTGTCCCAGCAGCAGAACAGACCTTGGCTGGGCACAGAGATAAGAATTCATAAACAACATGAGAAACCAAGAAAAAAACAAGACCTTGAAGACTCCATTTCATTCTCACGTCTGGCTCAAGGACTTCAGAGGGCAAAAAACTCTTAACCACCTAAATAATCTAAATTTCTGGTGAGCAGAAAGCCAAACTCGAGACTCCCCTACAAGACCACCCTTCCCCAGCCCACTGCAGCACCTCAGAGTGAGGAAGACCCTGTGTGGGAGAGTTCCAACACCCCTTGGTGTTGACTTTACACTGCTCCCACCACTGTGCTGACATCAAAAATGCTTATGCAGATTGCAGCCTGCCACCCTGCGAGCTGAAAATACCATTAATAATTCAACTGACCAAAAAACGCTCTTTTTTCCCCCCGTTTCCTGTAATGGAGGTACCATCTGTTGTCTATTAACCCTTAGTTTATAAGCAAAAATGTTGAATTTCTTCCTGTTCTGTGATTCCTGGCAGGCCGAGTATTTACAGCCCCCCTCAATGATTTTCTTTCAGTTTTTACTGGGAGTGAAAGAAGGCCTGTAAAGTATTTTTATTTGTCCTTAATGCACTGTGTTGTCAAAATGTCTGAGAAATTACCTTCTCCCTGAGAAAAAAAGATCAAAATCACACGCATATCACATAATCCTTGCACCAAATTGATTTTTGCCTAACACAAGTTACACACAAGGTGTACATCTGTAGGTTTATATATAAGTACAAGTAATTTCACATGCATTTCAGGGATGAGATGCCCGCTGTCTCCTCCCAGAGGATACCTTCAGACTACTCGCCTTCTGTAGAAAACCACAAAAGAAATTAACAACATAAATCAAACTAGGTAAAAGAGAAACTTGTTCTTTAAAAGGACTGACTAATCTTGTAGGCAAATTCTGATAAAATATCTCAGCACGTCTCCTCCAGAAGCAGAAAAAACTGTACACAATGATCATTATTTTCAGTAGCCAGTAGCACAGCCCTGGGATTAGACTCACTTAAAGAACATTTTCTATAGTCACAGCGAGTTATTACAGCATTTTAGCTACATTTCAATGCATACTTAAAAAAAAATCTAATGATTAAAGTTTAATTACTTTTAATGCAACTGTTGACTACTAATTTTAAAGTTAAGAAAATAGCTAATATTTGAAGATAGCAAAACAGCACTTAGCAGCTGGGAAAACCAGTAGAAAGTCCTAAAGGACTTATTTTAGGATGTCAACAAAAAAAACCCAAGTGTGCACTGCATCCTCAGAGCTCCTTTACATGCACTCTGTAACAAAGAAAATGATTTTCACTTTATATTGCAGTAAGATAAACATATACCCAGCAGGACAATCCAACCACCATTCACCCTTCCACAGTATCTTCAACACCTATTTGCATTTGGGCTTGGAAAATACTAACTTTATTTTGCATTTCCATTACTATTTTTGGAGGGGGGGGAACAGAAGAGTGTTCAGCAGATTTCAACAAAATTGGTCCAAAAAATGGTGATCCACAGCTACAAATGCAGCAGTCCTTCAAAGCAGTATACTGAATAACTGACATTGGTTAGAAGCCCTGAATGTTCCTGCTGGAGTTCACGTGACAAAATGCTTCCTCCTGAACTCACACTGCCTGACGGAGCAGTGAGAACAAGATGATGTGTTCAGGCCAATGTTTCCTTGAATTTCAGCAGAGGAGGAGTTCCCATTCACATCTTACACCACTTCTAACTGAAATATATTCAAAGAACTTCTCCATTTCTCACCATCCATTTGGCAAGTGGAATAGTAAACCCAACAGCACCATATGGCAGAAGACAGCTGAGAGATAAACGTGTTGTGTAATGTCAATCCTAATGAGTGATAGAAATAAAACTCCAAGAGCTAAATATCTGGCTTAAGCATCAACAAGTCACAGTTAAGGATAAAAGCCTATTGTACAGCCAGTGCCAAATCTTCCCCAAGTAGAATATTGCATTGTACAGATGTGTGGTAGCACTTCCATTCCTCACAGCAGCCTGGCTAAAAGAAATATGCATTCTCCCAAAGCCTCAGTGAAGAGCTCAGCGATGCTCTGAGCTGTGCCTAAAAGCTCAGTGCTGCTGCAAGAGAAAGGGAATGTAAACACATGCTTTTATCTCTCTCCATTTGAGTACTGTGATGAATGGAAGAGAGAAACAGAACCTATTTTCACACAAATTCACTGCAGCTTGTTGCGTATGTAAAAATTCAGCTTGAAAAAGCAGATAGCAGGAACCACTTAGCATTTGAGGAAATGCAGGTTTTTAAGATGTCTCAAGCATTTTAGCTGTATTTTTCTTCAACATCAAATACACTCCTGATGATCCCAGACACAGTTTCAGTTCTAGACACACAGCAAGCAAATCTGTTCTTCCTCCTACTCCCTCCACCCCTTTAAAAAACATTCCTATAGTTCAACCTTTCCCACTAATACAGTAAGAGACTCAGATATGGTAATGCCTTCAAAGCTCTGAGTTTTTCAATTTTTTTCCTACCCGCCTCCCTCTTTTAGACTATACCTTTGAACTGGAGAAAATAAAGCCCCCACCAAGAGTGGCTGTTACTGAAACCCATCTATGGGTTATAAAAGCATCACAACCTGGCACATTACTGGGCAGAAGATGTACAGAATGTTCCACAGAAAACAACTGCTCTTACAATATACATAGAGGAACAAGTACTGAGGAAACCAAGCCTCCTGAAAAAGCTCATGGGGTGCATTACCTGAACTCCCCAAGGAGATCAATCCTGGCTTCTGTGTGCACCTGCCTTTAGCTGGCAACAATGATGAGAACTTCTGAAATCCATTTTCTTACACCCTGTGTTCAGTTCTGGACCCTGATGATAAGGAAGACACTGAGGTGCTGGTGCAGGGAAAGGCAGTGGAGCTGGGGAAGGTCTGGAGCACAATTCTGGTGAGAACCAGCTGAGAGTGGCTGGAGACAAAAAAGGCTCAGGAGTGATTTCAGTGCTCTCCACAATGCCGTAAAAGGATATTGCAGCCAGGTGGGGTTGGCCTCTGCTCACAAGCAACTAGCCATACAACCAGAGAAATGGCCTCAAGCTGTGCCAAGGGACTTTCAGGTTGGGTATCAGGGAAAATTCCTCCACTGAAAGCGTGGTGAGGCATTGGATCAGGCTCCTCAGGGAGGTGGCTGAATCCCCATCCCTGGAAGTGTCTGAAAATCAAGTACACTTCATCAACCTGAGGTACCATTCCAAACCTTGATGGTTCTGTGATGGTCTGCTGCTGCTGCCCTGTGCCCTGCACTGCCCCAAACTGACCCTTTTACAGACAGCTGAAACAACAGTCTCTGGATTTCCTCCCTGAACTACACACAGGTGTTTTATACACGTTTCACAACTAGGAGTACTTTTAATCTGCCGCTGTTCCTTCTTAGAACAAAATCATAAAGCTCATGTTCAACAAATCCAGCTGCCCCACGTTTTGTCCTCTTGGCATATAAGTTACCTATTACTATGTTCTGTTAGCCTTATTTCATTATTTAATAAATATTTCATTATTTAAAGAATGAGGACTAAGAATTCTTTTCTGTTTCTCTTCCAATATTTGGTTCCACATCTTGAACTTCAGGAGGACTCTGTAGTGTGACCTGTCCCTATTTAAAATACTGCAGTTACAGTGCAAATGTGCTGATCTATTAGACTTGTATCACCCAGCAAAGAAAGCACCAACACCACTGAGCTCACAGATGCAGAGGAGGTCATGGACCTAAGCTCTTTGGTACTCAGACCACTTCAGCTTTAGTCTGTCAAGTACCAAAATGTTTCCTACACGGTTTACTCTACAAAATCATTAATACTCTTCTGTTAGTTCTTAACTGAAATTGAAACATGGCAAATTTCCATTTAATGCAGTGAGAGACATACACCAAAAGGATTTACTATAAAAGATAAGTCAAAGTAAAAGGCACATTTGCCCAGACACCAGCTGCAGGCCTATGGAGTGAAAATGTCAGGAACACAACCTTGCACAGCAGCACAAACATCACGTTCAGATACACAGAATGCCAATTTTTATAAATGCTACCTCAATTATCCGTGTTTTTGAATGGAGTAAATTTCATTGCTTGAGCTGAATTTTCTCAGATACCGAAATGCAAGTAGATAAAGTTGTTTCTTTTCACTTTTCCAGAAAATAAAAAAGTGTAATTATTATTTTTTTCAAATAGGCTTATTTCTCATCTGAATATTCTCTTCTAGAATAGGAATGCAAAGTACAGAATGCCTAATGCAACACTCACTTAAAAATCTAATTGTCCAACCAATATGTCAGAAGTGACTTGACTTTTAAGGGCAAGAAGATGCTGAACCTGATCCAAGTTTGTTAATTAATAGCCTCCCTAGATAAATTCTTTTTTACTGTTGTACTTGATTACTAAATCTCTCTGCTTCGAGGCAACAGATGGCTTCAATCCCCCTACATCAAAAAGTCCGTAACTCTCCATACTACAACAATCTAAATTTAGTTAGATGCTTAAATATTAGTATTATTTTTAATTGAATGATGAAACAGCCATGGATAGGTGAAAAATGAAATTTGAAATTTTCTGGACAGTTACAAGTTCAGACAATTATTTCTACATTCCTGTTGTTTAGTGATCAGCACTAGGAATGTAAAAAAAATAAATAAAAAAGCACCAAATCTTTGACAGCAAATCTGAAACCACTGTAAGGGTGGTGAATCACATCCTTCTGTCAAGAGTGTCAGTTAAACATTCTGTGTCACAAGAAAATCAAAACACAGCACACACTCTCGAGTGTCGCTGCAGGACACTAAAAGAAAGATGAGAGACTCCAAATATTTCAGGAGGCAAAGAGCACAGAAAAAAGCCTTTATTGTCTAATTCTCACTGCCTTTGATAAGGTGTTCCCATACAGACTGAACATGGGTGTGAATAGGAACGACACCTCTCTGATCCCTTTGGTTAAACCAGAGAAACAGCAAAACCCCACCTGGAGAAAGGTTGGTTGGAGAAAGGAGAGTTGTTTGCCAGGATTGTTTTGAGAAGAAACCTCCTTGAGAAATTTTTTCCTTGGGGAAAAAGTGAGCAGGTGCCAGCAGGCTGAAATCCCTCAGACCCAGAAATATCAGGGCCACACTTGAGCTTTCAGCTCTGTCTCTCCAAGAGCTCCTTCCCTTTGGAGCCCTCGCCAGGCTGTCCTTCAAACATGGCTTAAATGAACCCCCCAGTAACCATTCTCTCTCAGTGACCACGCACACACAGACTCCAAACACAAACACAAACAGCACCTATTCCCTCCTATTTCTATGGCACCGCGACCCAAGGGCCACCAAAGTCAGCAGAAACCTTGGAATTGATTAGAAAATACGTCCTCTGACCCTGGTGGTGCAAAGATCTGCACAGACAGACTCCAGTGACTCCACAGCTCTTTGGAGAATCAGGGTTACTGAAATATAGAGGCTGTTTTTTTAATTTTTAATTGCTTTGTAGCAATTTTGGATTCTGCACTGTTCCAGTTATTGAAAATGCTGTGGAGTTTCTGTATCAAACTGCACTAATATCAAACTGCACCCATAACTAATCAAACTGCACCCATAAAAGGATAAATTGGAACTTCTGGCACCGTGTCAATGTGTGTTAACGGAATCTTGGAGTAAAACAAATGGAGTAAATCAGACACAAAATCAACATTCTGAACAGGCCCTGCCTAGCCATTTATTAATGCTTTCACAGTAACATTAAATACATACTATTAAAATAACTATTTTAAATTTCACCCTGACTATGTTAATTTTTTTCCTCTGGAGTTCATAGTATCTCGTGTTTAATACCTCACGCATTGAAATGTTTTCAAAACACTGAGGTTGAAAACTTGGAGATCATTTCATTTTTCAGTACACCATTGCTGCATCCTTCTTTCTATAAAATCAAGTCAAAGAGAAGAGAATTCATCAACATTTCTAATCCAGTAAATTTTGGTGGGTTTTTCTTAAACTTAAAAATTTTAATCCATCCAAAAGAGTCTGTCCTATTTAGACTTTAAAAGAAAGAAAGTCAAACCTCAGGGAAATGGAATTCAATTAATATGTATGTGTCCACTGGTGCTGGGGGAGAAGCTGATCTGCATGTGGAAACCACAAATTCTCCCTTGGTTTATGTAAGAAAAACAGCTTTCGTCTGCTGAAATGATCAATAAAGGAAGATAAAACTTCTAATCTGAATTTTAATTAGAGATAGGTCAAGCAAATGCTCTTCCTCTCCCCCCGTGCCCCCCAATTTTCCTAGCACAAATCTCATTATTCTAAAAAGCACAGTGTAAAGCATATCTTAAAATAAAACTATTAATATGCTTTTAGCTATCAAGGAAGTGAGAATTTTCTGTCAGTTTTGCAAAACACACACATAAAAAAGAATAAAATTTGAGAAACCTGGATTAAACCAGTTACTCAGAATTATCTGACTATTAAATAAAATAAAAAACTGCACAGAATACTGCCAGACTCTCTACATGCAGCTATTTCCCTCCCAGGAGCTCTCAGAAGGCACAAGGGTGGAGATGTCCTAGATAATAAAGGCTCCCACACACTGCAGTGGGACAGCAGTGGGACACTGGATTTTCAACACCAGCCCAAGTGCTGCAGGAAGCAATCCCAGCTGAATAAAACACTCCTGCCTGCCTCAGACTGAGCCTGATATTAAAGGGATGCTGGCACACTGAAGAACAGTTGAGAAGTCGTGTTTCTTGTAAGAAAGAAAACAAACCCATCCCAATAGCAGGAAGGAAAAAGTGCCCAGTCCTGCAGTTTTTATTGACCCTGAAATCTGTGAGATCATGAGAGGCCAAGCTCCAGGCTCCACCTCACAGCCATCAAACACTCATCTGTGAATTCCTGTAAAGTCACCTACAGAAGTGCATTTAGGTTCTCACCTCACTTGGAGAAACAGCAGAACTCTTTGGTCCGCAAGGTTTGCTGCTTAGAACTGGATTTCTATTCAGAAGCCAGCAAATTAGTTTAAACCAACGAAAACACCTAATTATTTGATAACAACTCATCTGACTAGCTGTAAATCAGTAAACATTCAATGAAATCTAGAGACTTCAGTTTTGAACTCTGAGATGTTACCCAAGGCAATAGTTATCAGCTCTACAGAGGTTGTTACAAAGATGCTCAAAAGCACCATTTATTTACTTAAATAAATTCCTAAGTACCTACATATAATGAAGTTTGTAACAGGAATGGTTCAGCCTGGAGAAGAGGCTTTAGGGTCCCTTGTGGCCTTCCAGGACCTGAAGGGAGCCTACAAGAAAGGTGGAGAGGGACATTGGACAAGGGCAGGTGGTGATAACACAAAGGGGAACGGCTTCAAACTGAGAGCGGGTTTAGGCTGGATTTTAGGGAAAAATTCTTCACTGAGAGGGTGGTGAGGCTCTGAAACAAGGTGCCTAGAGAAGTGTTGTGCTGCTCTAAGTTTTCTTGCCTTGTGAGTCTTTGCAGTTTTGTAGTGGAGATTCCCACGCAGCTTTATGTAAACTATGTACATATTTAGAATTATCTATTCTGTTTACATATTTCTCCTCTGGGAAGGAGAAATATGATTGATGGTGATGTTCACCTACGAGGTCGAAGAGGTGGCAACCTGTGTAGTTAATTTTTTGCCTTCCAGAAGAAGTGTATATAAATGGAGTCAGAAATATTAAAATGGAACTTTCCTGCCTGACTTTCTGCTGCCTGCCTCGTCCTTTGTTTGTCCAATACTGGGACAGTGTGGATGTCCCTGAAGGGTTCAGGGCCAGGCTGGGTGGCATTGAGGGGACCTGCTGAAAGGTGTCCCTGGCCATGGCAGGGGTGGGTTGGAATCAGCTCATCTTTAAGGTCCCTTCCAACCCAGGCCACTTCAGGATTCCATGAATTCAGAGGAAAATGGATAATTCAGTAGCATTATTTCTCACTTCAGTTCTTTTTTGCTCCTATGTGAAATGGATTTGTAGGCATAACAGCATTGTGTGGCAAAAGTTGATAGGCCAAGAAACACTTATAATGTTTTGTAACTAGGAAATAGGTTGGCTTGTGATTGTGATGGTGTGAACTGTAAACATCTGTATTGCCTCACCCTTCACATGAGACTGAAAATGGAACAAAAGTTTTTAAAATGCCTCTCCGTGTCCCCATCTCTGGGTCAGAAAAGGGTATAATCTGACAGCTCCCATATTTAAAACACACTAAAATTTGGGGGTTTATTTTATGCCTGTACACTTAGTTTTCCCAGATAACTGCAGCATACAAAACCAGTTTATGTGGAATAACAACAGGGTGTCACGGTGATCTTGCCATTTATTTGGAAGCACATTATTACAGGAAGACTCCTCCTCTGTAGAATTTAATTGCCTATGAAGATCCTGCCATTTGAGCCCGTCTTCTGGAACGTGCATTTCATCATTATTTTTTAGCCTTGTTACATCAATCACCTCAACTGCTACACAAGTTTTCTGGGCTGTGAAGTGATAATTTGTTCCAGCGACATTAATGAGGCAAGCAGTGGTCTTGAGGGAGGTGACAGCCCACTGCTTTCCAGGCAGCAGCAGATTAAGGTGTTGCACCGTGCATTGTTTGAAACGTTACCACTGGAGCATTCCAAATATTATTATCTGCACTTAAGGTATTTTTGCCACCCACACTACAAATTACCCAGTGAGTGAGGAAACATCCCGTGCCACAGTCATTCACAAAGAAACACCAGTGCTGGATGGTTTGGAGGTTTGAAGAACCAGGAAAAAAAGCAAAACAAAATAAAACCACCCAAAAAACCACAAAAAATAAAACAATGACAACAAAAAAACCCCCAAATAAACCTCCAAAAAGGGCAAGATTTGTTGATGGTGCAACAGCATTCCCACTACAGTGCTGCAGGAAGGGGTACATCTGGGAACAACAGATGGTCTGTGTTTAAATGGGAGGGAATAGAGGGTTTTAATACCCATCCAGCTCTAATTCAGTTCTACAAGTTTGATTTCTACGTTTTCTCAGATTATGGAGGGTTACAGGATCTGTGTGACAGGCTTTACCCATATTATTGTTCCTATCAGCACAGCCAGCTAAAGCCCTAATGTTGGCCTGGCTTTATCTGGGAACCCTGACTTAGCCATATGGGCACTTGCAGAAAAGCAGACTTGGTCTTTTAAAAAAAAAAGCTTACACTAGAAATTTATATCAACTAAAACACACTAAACCACTATTTGTTACAAGACAGATGTTCTACCACCCTGAATAATTCACAACCACCTATTTAGCCTTTTGCACTTGTTTTCCCACGTACTTTGTACAGGTACACACGGTTTTACAGAGTATTTTTAACTTAAAGGGGAAAAAAAATGACAGAGAATACAGGAATTTCTCCCCATAGATCCTTTCCACATAAATGTCTCAAGCTCTTAACTGATTTATATGTAAGAGCTACTCACAGACATTCTAAAGAATAATCCCAAGCATGCATGATTCACATTTACACATTTTAACTGAGAGGAGTGGAGGAAAGAGGATCTGGCCATCTGCATAGAGAGCCTTGTGTGGATAACAGCCAGTGCTACCAGCTCCTAATGCCAGATTGAACCACTTGTGACTGGTGCACAGGCACTGGCTGCCTGAGAGCTGCAAGATAAGCTTCTAGAAAAAAAAAAAAACCACATACATTTTTTTTTTTTTTTTAGCAGAAAGCCAAATTATCTTGCTGATGGTTAATCTTAAGCAGAAATACAAAATGGCAAAGATGAATGAAGTGAAAATACTCTAAGAATTTTTCATTTTATATTATTTTCAACAGAATGTGTTCCAAGTGTCAGAATTTTAAGCCTGAGACATCCTAAGACAAATTTAACTGATATATTATAGTGATCTACACCCTTGGAAATGTAGAAGGTTCCTTGTGGGTGGCCAAAATTGGAAATTTGCTCAAGAATAATTAGCCCTTATGCCTTTGTAATATAGAGGTCAGCATCTGTTTGAAGCAGGATTTGACATCAGTTGAAGCATATGGATAGGAATCCAAACTCTTTTTCTCATTAAAAATACACCATTTAATTTGGCTGAGCTGAGGGCGATTAGCAATGTGTGCTCCAAGAGAAGCTCACATTGGCACGGGGAACCCTGGCTTGGGCAGGAGAGCACAGGGACAGCGGGATCCAGGAGCTGGTGGAGATGCTCTGTCCACACCACACCAGTCTCCATCAGCTCCTCCTTTTCATAAGCACTCAGATATATTAAAAACACTCAGTCAACAAGAAACAATAACAGTTATATATAACTAAATCAAATACTATCTCCTTGAAATACCCAGAGACCTGTCTTCCAACTTCTAGAAATAAGACTTCTAAAAGTAAGACACACCCTGAGGTTATTTACTCCTAAGCATTATTAAAACCAATTAGTCAAAATATGCATTTAATGAAGACAGACATAACGGTCCAATTTGTGGTTTAGAAGTTCACTTGTGCTTCATTTTCAGGTTTGTTTTAGTAGGACCTCTAACAAAACCCTTGCCTTGTTGCTCTTCATAAAAACCCTTTTCTGTTTCAGGGGCACAGTGTTACAACATAAAAATGCAAATATCCTCATTGCCTTCCTCTCCTTCTTACTAAGAATAAATAAAAACAGGGTGGACTTCAGTGCACTTTCCTATTTACTATTAATGCAATCACAAAATTTTCCCTTTACTATAAATTATGCTCTTTGTTAAAAGGCTCATTAGTTGTGTTTTAATACAGACAATTCTTTGTCTATCGGGATAACAAATGGCATTTTGGGGGGAAAAAGAAAAAAAAAAGCTCTGCACTAAAGCTTATTTCTGGGTAATTTAAAACCCCTTGACAGCCTTTGACTGTCAGTTTGAAAAGCAGAATAAACTAACCAGATCGCTCTTTTTTCTTAACAGGACTGACTGCTCTAATCAAATATGTGCAAGAAGAAAGAAGAAGAGTTGCTTGTTTTCCTCCCTTGGATTCCTCATCTGGGAGAGAAGACACCAAACACAAACCAAGAATATCAAAGTACAGGCTAAATCTCCGGCTGCATAATACAGTGATTTTCAAAGGGTGTTGTTTATTGCTGTGCTGAATGGAACAGTGTTAATTGTACTGCTGTGGACTTAGAGCAGCACCGTGATGGACCAGCATTTGGAAGGAACAATAAGGCAAAAGGCACAGCCGTCCAACGGGGAGTTTTAATCGACATCATTCTAAGAATTTTCCAACTGTCTATTGGAATAGTTTTTCTTCCAGATACAGCACACCTATTTAAAAAGAATGGGAAGTTCTTATTATGTTAGTCCTAGCTTCACCTTAGCTAGCATATGTGTAACGAGTATAAACAGTTTTATAGACATATTCCTTCTCCTACCTCTATGTGATCACTATTTCTGAAAAACTACTTTAATTAACTTCATTCTCTGATGAAATCTACACGGTACTACTCTTTATTAATAAACATCTTAATCAGGGCCTAGTGCAAGGATAAGAAACAAGAAGAACATTGCCACCTAGCTGTTCCAGCGGCGCCCATAAAGAATGGAAGGTTCAGCTTACATCTCTGAAATACTCCAGGGAAAAATGAATCCATAGAAAAAACGTAGAAAGGGCTGCCTAAAAACATGGGACAAGGCTGAGTTTCTGCCACTTTTATCTCAGGAGCTCTGAAAGAAGGCGGTCACAAAATACACGAAATGAAACCTATTCACCACAACCACCAATCAGTGTCTGACATCCTCTCTCCTTCATTAGTTCTCAGCAGAAAGACCAACGGATATCTGAGTACACTGACGTCTGGAAATTAAACAACACACTGAAATTCCTGCAAAATCTGAAATATCCTTAGATAAGGCAGCAAGGCATTTGCAAGTAAGTACATACCTCTGACAGAGAGATGTGCTTCTTTAAAACACATTTCCTGGCTTTTTAAAAAATATATATTTAATAAAGGCTCCATTTGAAAAGCAGTGCTCACCCCATTTACGAAATTCAACTGGCTACACAAATCACATCAGGAATTCTCAGAAAAATCAGGATAAAGCAAACTAGCTGATGCCTGACACTGCAGATGCCCAGGCTGGTATTTTACAAGGAAATGTAAGAAATGGCAGGGTAGAAGGGCATCCTGCCCTGCCCCACAGTGCAGGATCACAGCCCTGGCACATCCTCTGCCTGGCAGCTGTGTGCTCTACAGCCCTGAGCTTGTGCATTCCAAAAGCTTTTGGTAGCTCCTCTGAAGCTCTTCAACTCAACACACCAAATTCAGGGAGCTGAAGTGGTACTTTGGTAGCACTGAGTAAAAAAAACAGAAAAGGGATCCAGCTTCTCTCCAGCTGCAAGGCTTCAGATGCAGATGAAATCACTATGATCTCCTATGAGCTGTTTTTATCATCTTCTTTCTAGATTAATGCCGTTTTTTGAAGAATCAAACTCTGCTATATCTTGTTAGGAAGTACTGTGTAACATCATGAAACACCCAATTTTGTACAGTTTCCCACTCAAACCAGAACCTTTCCCAGGGAGCTGCTGGTTCCTCCCCATCACTGCAGCTCTGCTCACATCACTCTGGGCATCTCACCCTGCTGCCTGATCCTGTGCAACTCAGCCTTGGGAAACAAGCCCTGGAGTTCAGGGAGCATCTCCTCAGGCTGAGCCTCCCTCCTCACAGGGCAGGGAAATCAAAAACGGGTCCCAGGAGCCTGCAAAGGAAACCATCCACTTTGTGACCCTGGAGGAGAACATTCCCTCCCCAGCATCCCCACGGCTCAGCCAAGCAGGACTGTGACATTCTCCTCTTTAATACCAACATTTTCACTGTAATCTAGGGGTAAGGAACCATCTGAGAAAGAGAGGGGAGTGTTATTTTAGTGTTTAACACTTCACCTCAAACAGAATAAAACAGAAAGTGACTGGGTTGTTACCATGGGTAGTTACCTAGGCCTGTAAGTTCATTATAGGCATAGCTAATTACCAAAAGCTCTTCCTGCAGTAGACTGCTGAAGTCCTGTAGCTGCTTCAACTCCCTCCTTAACCTGGAAATGTAGTGCAGTTCTGAGGGAGAACATGTCTATTCTACATTCAAATACAGGGACTTGGCAAACCCTGACTCTTCTATAATATATACATATATATTATATACAGGTATATGTTATATATGTGTTTTATATCTATATATATACACACACACATATTATATACAGGTATATGTTATGTTATGTAATATATGTTATAATATGTTATACATACATATATATATATATATGTTATATACAGGTGGGAGCAACAACAAGGAAGAACAAGTGGAAGGAACAAACTCGAGATAAAATCACATTTCCACACTGCAGATAAAAAACTGCCAATTTACCTGGAACTGGTATGAATTGTACTCATTGTCTATAGATATGCCAAATAACTAGTTATGTATATTAACTGATAATTATATAGGGACTCTCAGAGATAAACCCCCAGAAATTAATTTAAGAGAAAACAGCCAAAGCAGACAAAGGATAAAGCTTTACACTGCCCAAAGAATAGCCCTAGTTAGAGAAAAAAACCACACACCAGTGTCAGTGGTGTCACATCATTGTCTTTTGAAGATTAAACACATACAAAGAACTTGAAAACCAAAAGCACTAAAAATTAAAGACACTCAGTAAAACTGTGTTAATCACTTATGCAAGCTCCTTAGAAAGAAAATTTCTTCTCCTTAACATTACTTGATTAAGAAGATTATACACCTTCACCAATGGAAATTATACAAATTGCTATTAGCACTTAGAAGAATTAATTGCAAATATTATTTTTATGATGACACAACCTCTGCAGAGCTTAGCCTGCAAAACTGACAGGAAATATTCACATCATCTCATCCCTGCACAAATTTTAGTCAGTCTTTTCCCATGAGCGTTCAAATTTTGCATTCAGAGGTTTGTTATTCCTATTGGCCACCAGATACTCCTCCTGTGCTTATCGGACATTAAATCAGGGTATAATTTATGCAAACAATTGGAAACCAGCATGAGTTCCTTACTCCATCACTCCCAGCCCTCTCTTATCTCCGTCCCATAATTATTATGATTACAGAGTGAAATTTGCTTAAAATTATTCAAAGGTTTCAAGCTGAAATTATTCTATCAGCTGTCCAGAAATAGAAGATAAAGCTGGGCAGGGCTCTGGGAGCAAACACTGGAGTGTTTCACACCTGCCCTTCTCCCTGGCCAGCCTGCAGAGCGCAGGGATTCAGAGCAGCCACAAAAACTCCTGTCACATCTGGGCCAGGACAGACACACAGCAGAGGAGGCAGGAAGCCCTGGAGAGCACAGGCAGACACTGGACTGCTGCAGGGCATTTCCGTGATGAATAAAAGATCACAGCCAGGAGATCTGGAGCGCAGATGTAACGGTGCCTAAGACACCATCTTCAGGAAACCACCTTTATTTCTTTTGTCTTCGGAGAACAAAAAGTAAAATATGGTTAACCTGTATTTAGCCCTTCTGTGTCTAGACCTGAACCTACAAAAAGCCAAGCAAGTGTCACTCTTAGCACAGTACACAGCATTTACCCTCAGAAGATGAAAGTGCCAACCTGTTTCAAAAGGATACTGGGGGAAAAAAAATACACAGCAAAGTTTCCATGTGCAACCTGCTTTCACAAGAGCAGTCAGAACAGACAGTAATTATTTTGTCTGGGGTTCAAACATTGTCTCTGTTGTCCATTCTGTGCATCTCATCACTCCCGATCCCTTGATATTCACTCAAACCACACCACCTGTGAACTGCCTGGGTAATAGATGACTGAATTACAAGGAACGCAGGCCAGAAATTAGGATTTTTATGATGACATGAACACTGGGTGATAGGTTTTAAGTGAAAGGGTGGAGAAAATAATTTCTTCAAGGTTTGCGACTTCTCTAGTTAATTCTCCTTTCATTTCGACTCTCTGGATAGTGCTCGAGACTTACCCCTGGTCTTTGAACCCCAAGTGGCATTACAAACTGAAATGGAAATGGGCAAAGCAGCTTCTCAGGCTCAATGGAAGGCAGGATTCAGAGTCCCTGTGTGGGAAGCTACCTACAAAATTAAGCAATTACCGGGTCTTCACACCAATTATTGAGGGGTGACACAGGTTCCATGAGTCTCTTTTCTGCATAAACATTGGCTCTGATACTGCTTTTCAAGACTGAGTTAGAAACCAAAACAAAAGCTGAAAACTAATACAGAAGAAGCAGGCACGGAGTTTTTAGTACACAGTCTTGAAATACTGAACATTTTATGGACAAGTAATGCCTTTTTTTGGTTGTTGTTTCTGCTAATGAGATATTCCTACCCCAAGAGAAAAAGAGAAATTCATGAGAGATGAACACTCATCAATTATTACCCTTAGGTTGTCACTTTAAGGACAGCTGGAAATACTGACAAAGGACAAGGAATTTTTGTCAGGAGGGAGCTGGGGGATGAGGGGTGGAAAGTGACTTTTGAGCACAACTCAGGGCACACACAAACACCTGAAAGGCTCCAGGGCACCACACACATCCAGGTCTGCACACACAAAGTCTGCCTACTCTCAGAAAAATAAAACTATCCGATTCAGAATTTGCAAATAATTACAGGAAACCTGAAAGTGTCTTGATCTACGGCAGGATTTGATTTACATCTATACAGCTTCAAAGAGCTGTCCCAGCTTCCTCTGAACTCATGTCCAACTGCTGCTTTCGGGCATCTCTTGATTTTTTCCCCCTCTAACTCTGCCTTAAAAGAATTTTTAAGCACATAAAACATGTTTAAGCACAGCTGTCACAATATTTTCCTCTCAAAAAGCAAACAGCTCTAAATCTCCCTCTGAAACCACCGGAGTATTAGGGTCTTATGCAGCACCATATTTACAACTGCTCAGTCAGTTCTCTTTTCAGAGATAAAGTTAATACAGCAGAACTCAGCTCCACCATTCAAGACTGAATTTCTGTATTGGGATGTTTCACTTCACCAACAGTCTCAGGAAATCAGTGTCTTAGGAAAATGCATTTTGGAGAATTTGTTTTTCTTAGTATCTACTGTGCACAAGAAAACAGGAATCATGGTATGAATTCTAACACTTGTATCCATGAAACACCACAGAAAACTCCTCGATGTTTGCAGCGTAGGCGAAAAAAAAACCCCAAACCAAATGCTGGGAGGAAAAGTGAGGCTAACTACAATTTATGGATTGTATGAAACAAAAACTGAAACAAATTTCATGAAACAAATATTGAAAGGAACACCAAGTGTGAAAAAAAGTACAAAAAAAGTACAAAAAAAAGTGTTTTTGTAGGAAACAGGGCATTATTGCTCAGACAGAACTGAAAAGAATACAAGCTGAGAACTGCTTATAAGAGGCAGAAGGCTAATGAGGACGTGGGCCATTGTCACCTCCACAATGCAAAATTAAAAGCTGATAAAGCCTGAGAATACCTTTTCCAGTTCTGTAGGAGGGCTTTTACTAATTAGAAGGCAGCTACTGCCTGCCCCCAGTCTGCCAGAAAACAGAACCAAATATTTACTACTGTACTGACATTTTGACAAATTTAAAAGATGACAAACGTGTTGTATTTGTGTTCATACATTTCAATTCCAACATGCAAATAGAAACAAATGTTTAAGATGTACATAAAATTATTTTTTTCAGCCGAAAATATGTCTGTTATGTTACATTTTTTTTTTCCAACTGGAATCAGGAAATAGGAATGAAAGCTCATATGAAGAACAGTTTTGCAAAAACTTCAGCCTTTAGAGTTGCGAAGAGAGACTCAAAATGGACTGTGGACTAGATGATCTGCACTTAAAAAATTAAAATAGGAGATCTGGATGCAGAAAAAAAATCCTTTTACTTCCACATCATCCAAATATCTACTACTGAATCGCTATAACTTAAACAACAAATACAGCTGGGGAAAAGAAAGTCACAGGAAACAGATAGAGCCTGGGGCAGAATGACAATCCCTAAATTCTGGATTATCTGCACACTCCCCCAAGACAGACTGTCCGTGGTGGCTGCCCTCCATCCTGCCAGGCTGCCCAGAGGGACCACAGGGATGCTCTCTGCACCCCAGACTTGCCTTTTTGTCCTAAAGATGAAGTTGCCCTCTGCTCACAAGCTCAAGCTGAAGGGCTGACTTCCCAAACAATTATATTGGTTTCTCTGGAGTGTGTAGAAACATCTAACAAAGGTGTCATTAAAAATTGTCAATGTAGATCGAGTGAAGAAAATGTTGATGTGTTGGTCTTAACCATCTTTTGTGCCATTTTAGAAGGACACCAGGCAAATGCCTTGGGGAACGGCTCAGAGACAGTTCAAGTCTAAAGTCTCTAGATTTCATTGAACGTTTACTGATTTACAGCTGGTGCCTCTTACTCAATAAAATCCAAAATACACTATTAGAAGTTAAGCACCCAGTAAAATGTGGCATTAGCTACTCTTACACACTGTTCCTAGTGACCAGCAAACTGAAGTGCACAATGCAAGAGTCCGCCCAAATTAAAAAGCCAAGCATAAGGCAAGTGAAACTTCAGTTTTGTGACGGAGCTTAGAGCACAAGCGATACAAAAATATCAACCTGATTCAAAAAGAGAGTACAAATTTATCATCGCTGGGTGGTACATTTATTTTAAAGTGGAATATTATGACAACTGAAAATAAAGTCTCTATCCATTTCCAAATGATGCTGAAAAATCACTTCAGCTGTTATGTTGTTATGAAAGCAACATATCAATCATTTCCCAGTAATAGTGCACTCGATCCAGTGCCAATGCCAGCTCCATGACTCACATTAAGTGTATCTAAGTACACACAGTTTCCCTTTATGATCACTAATTTTCACTATTTAATGGCAGTATATTCAGTGGAGGTGCTGTTTGAATACTGATACAGAAACCTCTTCACGTGTGAGAAACAGCAAGGAAGAAGTTTTGCAGACTCCACTGTGAAACCTTTCCATTAACAGGAACTTTATTAGCCCAAGATGTAAAAGACAAGAGTGGCATTTTATGACTTTCCTGGATTTCTCTGAAATAAACAAGGCACCCTTTCAAAGTTAAGTGCATGAACGATTTCATGAACAGCAGGTGAGGATGGCACCAACACAACCAGCATTTCCTGCTGGCTAATTCCTCTGCTGAACAAGTGCAGGAACATGAGCTGGAGTCTGGGCACAAAAACGATTTTCTCCAGAGCATGCAAAGTATTTATTAGGTGCTGAAGAAAAATTAGGGGAGTTTTGAGTGACCCTCAAAACCCAAAGCAGCATTCTCCTGCTTATTTCTAAAGATAGTTAATTAAATGCCTTTAAAAAAAATAAACAGAAGTGAGAAGGGTGAGCAGCAATATGATCCTCAATGCACAATAAACAGATGTAACACTAAGACCCGCTGGTTCTCAGTTCATCCCCCAGAACAGCCACCACTCCATGGCTGAAGGCTACAAATACTTTTCTCTCTTATCCAAATCTGGAAAATATATCAACATTTTTAAATGTAGGAATAACAGCTCAAAAGACCGTTGCCTAAAGAAATCTGCAGATAAGACTCACCTTCAACATTCATTCAGAAAAGGACCTTCAAGCCTCAGTCATTCACCTTATCATTGCAAATTATGGCTTCAGGTCCATCAGGCAAGTTGAAGAAAAGGTGAAATTGTTGTGCAAAAACCAAACTCAAAGTTTGGATTATTTTAAATATTCAGAACAACTTGTTGCTTAATTCCTTTCATCATTCCACAAACCCTTTGGAACCTTTTACTATGGAAACAATTTTTATCTGATATCCTTTGAAATTGCTTCATATATATGACTGCAAAGGAGGAATGAACTGATTTTAATTAATTTCTTTTTTCAATGAAATAAAATTCCAGCAAGTCCACAGTATTGAGAATTCAAATGGACAATTGTCAGCTTGAATTCCATTCACTACAAAGCACTCATTTCTAGGAGAATTGAATTCTTTAGCTAATGCTATCCATCCTTAGATTCCTAATTTGAATGAATGCTCATGCATTTAGAGGTACATTCTCCAAATATTTGTATTTGTACTCTACAACTATGCCTTTGTTCAGCTCAGAGATACACTGACAGCAGGATCTGCATCCTAAACAGCCTTCCTGTGTCTGCTCACCATCTCTGCCATCAACTGAGGAGTACCAGGTCAATATTCCTTATTTATGGGTTTGTTAGAGAACCGCAGTCCAGAACACGACACTGAGCCAGAACATCCATTTTGCTGATCTCGTATAGAAAACCCTCCCTCTGACCCCCAGATGAGCCCCTTACCCACGCAAAACTTTTATACTGCTTGTCCTTAGCAAAGAATTCCATCTCAGCTGCTCAGGAAATGTCAAGAGAAGAAATAAAGAAGTATCTTTAGTCTGTTAGTCACAACAAGAAAACTCAGAAGTGGATGCGTACTTGGCATTGCAGTTCTCTGATTCTAAAAATAATTCCACACCCACCCACAATCTTCTTGGAGAAGTTTACAAGTTGACCCAAGAGTTTAAAAATTGCTACAGAGCATTTTTAAAAAAATCTGTTTCTAAAGACTCCATGTAATAGAAAAAGCCACGGAGTGAGTACAGCTTCAGGTAAGCTTTGCTGCTTTAAAAACCCAGAAGGGGAAGACCCCAAGGAGGACCCAGCTGCCTAAATATGAAGGTGCAGCAGGCACTTTTCAGTCCTGCCCCACAAACCGTGCCTGTTCTGCTATAAAAATCTGACTCCTGACTATTCAGAGCTGTCTCACCCTGCCAGGGCTGGCTGTCCACCCAAGAGGTGCTAAGGAATCTTCCCAACACCATCCACGGGTGTGTGGAAGGAGGGAAGAGCTGGGGAGGAGAAAAGATGTTCTCCCCCCCAGAGGGAAGAGAACATTCCTGCACTGGAGAGAGGGCTGTGAACCTTCAGATAGGAGCAGAACAGCTCTCTCACACTCCTAAAACCAAGCAGCAGAAGCAGATAAAACAGAGCTGCTCGATTTCCCCATTAACTCCATACCAGAAAGGGAAAAGTGAATTTGGATACAATCTGGGAATCCTCAGAAACTGTACATAATAAATTACACTTCAGGGAATATCATCTACATATTCCCCACAACAGATGAGTTATTCCAGCAAGCAGGAAACAACAAATCTTTATTTCTGCTAATTCTGTTATCATTGCCCCTTAGGCCTGTACAGCTCATCCAGTGTCCAATTTTAGCTGTGTGCTTCCCCAGGAAGATAATCTTTCTGAAGCAGTGTCCTTCTCTGCCCTTCTTTTTCAAATACACAAACCTCACCCCGTGTAAGAAAAAGCACTGGAACATTTAAAAGGGCTAAAATCACAATTCCTGTAAATGATAGATTTGTTTTAAGGAGCAGTACTTGGCAGAGAGCTCAACTGGAATGGCTCCGCTAGAGAAAGTTTGTTTTCCCATCAGGAATGAACCCTGCCTTGGTACTCAAATGTAACAAGATGCTCAGCTCCCAGGATAACCAGCAGGAGAAGAGCTCCTGTTTTATTCTGCAGACAAAGCAGACACCATATTTAAAGTTCTGTCCCTAGGAGCTGAAACCATAACAGAAGACCACTTTTGTTAACAGCTTAAGGAAATAACCTTTTAAAAGTTTCCATACTATAACATCATGACCTAAAGCGATTTTGATATGAGTTTCCTGTGATCATAATCACCTTCACGGTACAGAGAGTTGTTTTCTCATCTATTAACAGCCTTGTAATTCCACAGCCCCAATATGTCGGAACACTAAATCAGCTTTGGAGGGAAATTTTTACACCAATGCAAACAACTTCTGTTAATAGGCACAATGTTATTTAAATCCTTTAGTGCCTATAGACAGCAGGCATCAAGAATACACTTCTGACCCCCAGGCAAAGCATCAGAGAAAAATAAAAACAACAACTATGAGCTTTATTTCTTAATTACAAGGAGTTGTCTGCAAATTCAGGGCATAACAGCCTTGAACTGATCTCACTCATCCTCAGTGCACGAAATTAATACTGAAGTTGTTCCTACTTATCAGTTAATAGCAGATAAACATTTACTGGAGAGACTTTTGAAAAATGCCTCGTTTCTACTTCTAATTTATCTCAAACTTCGTCATTATAAGGTTCCCATTAACACACTATCCAAACAATAACACAGAAAGTTGGTTCCAGGTTTGTTGTTCTCCTTCACAAGAATTCTGTGGATGGGGTCATAGTTGTTCCCTCCCTGAACTCTCCCAGACCTGTTGCTGTCCCTGGGCAGCTCCAGGACATCACAGTGTCCACACACCTTTACACCTTCACTCTAACAGAACACAACAAAGAGCCCTGGGAATCTCAATCCTTGTCCTACAGAACACGACCTGGACCAACCTGGACCAACCTGGACCCCAACCCGGACCCCAGAGCACACAGGTGA
This sequence comes from Sylvia atricapilla, assembly GCF_009819655.1. Taxonomy (NCBI): domain Eukaryota; kingdom Metazoa; phylum Chordata; class Aves; order Passeriformes; family Sylviidae; genus Sylvia; species Sylvia atricapilla. Next base: position 8,960,495 of record NC_089160.1, on the reverse strand, counting down.
GCCATAACACCCTTTCTTCTCAGCCCAAGAAGACTTTCTTTGCTGGGAGAAAACTGGAAGTTATTTTTCACCTCCCAGATCTTCAGTAATTCACAGAATCACAGGGTTGGAAGAGACCTCCAAGATCATTGGGTCCAACCCAGCCCTGACACCTCAACTAAACCCTGGCCCCAGTGCCACATCCAGTCTGTCCTTAAACACATCCAGGGATGGGGATCCACCACCTCCCTGGGCACATCATTCCAGTGCTTTATTATTCTTTCTGTGAAAACCTTTTCCCTGATATCCAGCCTATATTTCCCTTGGCACATCTTAGGGCTGTGTCCTCTCCTGTCAATGCTGCCTGGAGAAAGAGACCAGCCCCACCTGAGCACAGCCACAATTATGAAGCTTTGGGGTTTTTTTTAAACAAAATACTTACAAAACATGTAGCTGTACACATACACTAATGATAGTCCAGTAACAAAAGAAGAAAAAGTGACAACTTGTCTCCATCTGGTAACAACACAGACAATACACTTAGCACCCAACATGCTGATGTTTACTGAAATGTCAAAGGTTACTCATTTACAATGGGACTGGAACGATTAACACTCCAAGGGCCCTATTCTGATCTATGGCATGGTAGTAGTAAGCAGTGATAGAACACAATATAATTATATGTCTGTACAAAGTTCTGGACATGGAAAACTCAAGAGAGGTTTTTAAATTATAAGCAACACACTTACGATCCAGTAATCATATTCTGAGACTTATGAAATAAAAATAACTTCTTTAATTTTTGATTCTTTTTATTAATTTGAGCGTATGCTCTACGCTCAGTGGAACAGCATGTGTATATATATATATATACACACACACATATACAAGATGAGTACCAGCACCCCTCAATTTCCATCCATCAGCCATTAGATACAGGTCTGAAAGCACAAGAGGTTACATGGCAAATACCCAACAGGACTCCATTCAATAACCCATCAAACAAACTCAAGAAATCCAACACAGAGGTTCCATATTCAGCAGAGAATACACAAGCCTTCAACATCTTCAGTGTCTCAGTTCTCCAAAGTAAATCCCATCCTCACTCCCAGCTGATGAATCTGTTACATTGAGTTTTGACTCTTCATCCATTCAGGAGAAAATGGAAACAAGCTGAGTTCAACACAGAAGCTTCAACACCAAGCCACAGAAGAGACAAAGCTTCAGTGCTGTCAGGAAGTGAACTGCTTCTGAAAGCTTGAAAGGAAAGGAGTTTCCCTTTTTTTCCAGACTAACTGGAACTTTAACAGAGAAGCTTTGAAAATACCAGTTACTCACTGACAGAAAAATCAGAATCCAGCCAGGCTGGAAACAAGAGCACTCAACTCATGTGCTCATGTGTTCTGTGGAAAGCTGAGGCAGAGTAAAACATCCTTAGCTTTAGAAAATACGGGAAAGAAGTACCAAAACTTACTCCACATAAGTAAATAAAGATTACTCAGCAACATGAATACAGGAAATGCCTCATCTCCCTGCACACCAGAATGCTCCTCACAAAGTCATCTGTCTTTTTTTTCCCTTAGGGACTTTTTATGGAGATTAATTTTTATGCCTCGTTTCATTATTATTCAAGAAATTGCTTTAGATTTTGTGTTCAAACATAACAGCAACAGTTAAGCTAAAAACTGCAGTTTTAGGATGCATTTCCCCCACCATTTCAGCACTCATTTCAACTTTTAAAACACCTTGAAATTATTCTCAACGTAGAAGTTACAAGTAAAGGAGTTTTCATCCTCTGGATGGTATTTTTTTCCTGACATTCAATTAACCCTGTATCACTGGTATTAATATTTCAATTTCCACTAAAATTGTATTTCTGGTGCTTTTTTCGTTGCTCAAACAGGTTTTAAAATTTATTAAAGATACATTAAGGTAAAACCAATGGCATTTAATACAGTGAATTAAATGAACAGGTAACACCTACCAGCTATTCAAAAAAACTAGAGAAGCATCTAAATTACTTCTCCTGTCAAGTATAAATACTAGTGACATTACTGCATGGCATAATGCTAACTACAGCTATAATTTATGCACAAAGATTTCCATGTTAGAGTGTATCAAACTGCAAGACCTATAAAGGCTTTCAAGCAAATAAACAGAAAACACTTCAACAAATAAAAAAGATTCTTTCTGAAATGAGATGGCAATGGCAGAGTTTAGCTCCATCCACATGAACTGATTTTTAAGTCTACCAGTAGGGACGTTTTCTTTTTAAGGATTTAATATTTATGTGGTTTCAGCCATAGGCAAAGATGGATGAGGACTGAAATCTGCTCATTTAAGCACAGTCTCCTCATCATGAAATGCAGCAGAAATCTCAAGAACAGGCTTATCAAAGTGCCAAGATAAGAATATAACTAATATCGCCTTTTTACTTAAGCAGCATCAGAATCTTACTTTCCATCCAACAGAAGTACCATTTAACATAATTTCCCTCTTATTTCACTCAGAGATCAACTGTCACTCAGCACACTTATCTCTCTTTCTTAGTTAATTGTTTGATTCATGGAAAGCAGAACAATAGCAAGATACAACATGTTGGATAGATTTTGGAGGAGGCAGCCACCACTGACAATTCTATCACAGCCTAAAACCTACAGCTACAGCTGTACTACAGAATAATTCTGTGCAAATATTACTGCACTCTGTCCTCGGTCAAGAAACCATAACAAGTAAGTCAGTAAAATGGCAAGTTGAGGGAGGGACAAGTCTACCTCTTACTGATTTCAATAAACTTTGAATATGCCTCTTATCAGCACTTCAGCAAAATGCTCCATCTTTTAAAATAAGTATCAGCCTGGTCAAATAATGAGAAATCACTGAGAAACTGGGAAGCTGCAAGAGGCCTCAGTGAGGCAGTGCTGGTCTGGCAGAGCTGTGGAAAGGTTGATGCTGGTTTGATATGGCTGATTATCCTGTCACCACAGATGGCAGATTTGCTACCTAGACTGAAACTGGATACAGAGCTTGCTGTTCTCCAGTGGATTTTGGTTGAGTCAGACCAGTTACAGACCAGCATTGTACAGAAAGGTAGCACTGGTAATGAGTGGAAGGTTGGGTAATCAGCTCTAACTTAACTAACAGAGCAGAAGATTAAATCAGCCTCTACAGGAGAGCAACAGCATCACCTTAACACGTGTGCACCCAGGACTCCACACAACCTTACAGCAGAAAAATCAGGAATATTTTTCTAAACATGGCAGTTTTTCTGAACCAAAACTTTCACAAGCCTTAGCTTCAATGTGGTTTCCTCAAGCACAACAAGCATTTTAACTTGTGAGACAAGAATTATTTTATTTATTCACTGGAAAGGACTGCACCAGTACCAACAGTGATTCAAACAGGAGAAGGAGCAATGGTTTCCAGCTGGAGGTGAGTCAACTGAGATTAATGAAGAAGTTTTTGTGGTGCAGGTGATGAGACACTGGCACAGGTCACCCAGAGACCCCATCCTTGGAAACACTCAAGGTCAGGTTGGACAGGGCTCTGAGAAACCTGCTCTACTTGGAGATATTCCTGCTGATTGCAGGGGAGTGGCACTGGATGACCTTTAAAGGCTCCTTCCAACCCAAACTTTCTATGACTCCATGAAACTCTCCTTACTGTTTTAATCCTGTGCCATTTCTTGGTAACTTCTGCAGAGGTTTTAAAAACATAAGCTGTCATCAACTCATGTATGCAATGCACAAAAATCCTGGGAAACCTAAAGTCTGTACACTGGGACTATAACTGATCATTAAAGGTGAGCAGAGGCCAGGTGACAAAGCAAACACTGTATTTTCCTAACTCATATAAAGACTACATAATTATTAAAGTACTTTATGCACCTCGCACTTGGAAACACTAAAGAAGCTGAATACAGTGGTGACTACAATATGTTAAATTGCTTCCACCCACCATGACCAAACTACAGTTTGACTTGACCCTGGCTTCACTAACTTTGAAGGCAGAAAATTTTGGACCTCAAAGCAGCAGACTCAGGACTGGGCCTTTAGAGAAAAACTAAAACTGTATTGAGTCTGGTCTCACAAAAGTCATCATTTACTCAGTTGCACTGGACTGTCAAATATAAACAATGGGCACATCTAAATGAAGAAGCAGCAGACAAGAAAACAGAAACTCATGAATTTCATAGTTCCATCACCAATTTATATCTGGTCTCTAAAACATTTCAAAATCGAGTCCCATTACAGTCATTGTGAGATACTGGCAGTCATTGTGACAGAAGCAAAGTCTCTCAGTCTGTAAAATGAACAAAAAAATATTCCTGACCAAATGGAGAGGACTGTTCTCCCCTATTCACAGCCCTGAGATTGTGATAAATTAAGCTGCATTATGCTTCTTACATTTTTCAGATTAAGATCATTTAAAAATTAAATGCATACGGTTTAGACCTCATGAATCACAGCGAAATAATGTCCTGCCTGCTCCAATTAACATCAACACCAATCCTCCCCATTTCCTATCTCAGTGGAGAGAAGTGTGCATTTACCTGTTCCTGAGCCATTTCTGCACACCCCCATGTGTGACCACAGGCACACGTGTGAGCAACCAGGTCATTTCTTCAGCCTTCAAAATTGCCATTTTAACCAGGATGCCACATCAAATGAGTAACAGGCTTCCTTGGCCACGCTTTTCCTCAGTTGACATTGCTTTTATAGAACTCTGAATACATTTCAATGGCTTTCTTACACATAAGCCATCAATACAATATGTTCATTTACTTCCACATCTGACTACTTGAAGTGTGGAGAGTAGTAATTTGCATTCCCACATTCTTAAAAGCTGCTTTCAATAAGAATTTTCTCATTTGCTATTTATTCACATCATTTAAATACTTAAAATTTCACAACTGAAAGGAACTGCTCTCTTTAAAATGAAAGGATTTTTATTTCAGTATTTTGACATCTAATTTTCTTGGGATCTTATTTGGTTTTGATTGTTCGGGGTTTTTTAAAGATCAGCTATTCAGAAAACTTCTAACCATTTTTTGAAACAAAACTGTGATATAACAACAACAACCAACCAACTAACTAACCACACACCACAACATCAAAAAAAGGCAAGACCAAGAGTGGTTCCTAAATTCCTCAGCAGTTTAGAGGTTTGAGTTCTTAAAACAAACCAACGAGCCCAAACCCCCAAGGCACACAGTTGTATTAAGACTACAGTATCCACTTCTGATGAATTTATGTTATCTGTAGGTACAGCAGGTCATTAGGAGACTGCATTTTGTCTGTGAAGAAATGTTTTGAGATTAATTAAGGGTTGTGTATAAAATAAGCTTTGAAAAGCAACTATAGACAAGAAGGAAGGAAATCTACTGGGCTGTGTCTCACCTTCTGATATGTACAGCTCTTTCCCTACTACATCTTGCTCTCTGCGACTCGCCAAGCGCTCTCTCTGCAACACCAGGAATTCCATACCTCCAGCATCAAAGTGCTTTACGTTCAGCTCCAAATTACCAGCTGAAACCCCGGCACCGGGAGCGGCGGGGGTTTGTCACTGCACACCCGTCTGGAGACACGGGCGATGGCTGAGATGCTTGCCCCACCACACGGACAGTCGGTATTTATTTCCACGGCACAGTGCATCTGACTCGTTAATTATCAGGGAAGCATCGGCACAATCAAGATGGGTATCTACAACCTCTGGATATTGGGAAAACAATCAATAAAAGCCTATCACGGAGATAGCTACTGTACAGCCTAAAAAGGTAGCACATATTTAAACCAAGGAGAGGGGAAGGCGGGGAGCTCTTGGCATCGATTTCGGTATTAGAACACGCCAAGCCCAGATGCGCTAAGGTAAACGTGTTGCCATTGGGCACGGTAAGAGCACGGAGTTAATACTACAGAGGCAGGTTCCTCACCATGTACCACAGGCATACCCACAGCTGCTCTAAGCATACATCGAGCTTACACCGTCAGTCACGAGCTTACAGCTGTAAGGTATTTTAGAGAAAAAACAGCTGGAAGCAGCAGAGCAGCGCAACCACAGTATGTACACACGCCTTGACTAGAAGGGATTACCAGATCCCGCGGTCAGCGGCAGGGGAACACACCGAGCGCAGACCACGGCGGAGGAGCCGGGCTGCTCCATCCTCCCTCCAGCCGGGAGCCAGCGCGGTCCCGCCGCGCCCCGAGCTGCGGCTTTTGCTTCTCCCTTTCCGTGCGAGCGGCCCCGCCAGCGCGGAGCGCGGAGCACAGAGCCCGGAGCTCAAAGCACAGAGCCCGGAGCACAGAGCTCAGAGCCCGGAGCTCAAAGCACAGAGCTCGGAGCTCAGAGCACAGAGCCCGGAGCACAGAGCACAGAGCTCGGAGCTCAGAGCCCGGAGCTCAAAGCACAGAGCCCGGAGCACAGAGCACAGAGCTCGGAGCACAGAGCCCGGAGCACAGAGCCTGGTGCCCGGAGCCCAGAGCCCAAAGCACAGAGCCCGGAGCCCGGAGCATAGAGCACAGAGCACAGAGCCTGGTGCCCGGAGCCCGGAGCCCGGCAGCGCCCCGCCTGCCGCCGCACCCCGCGGAGCTCCGCGCACCGCCCCGGGCACGGGCACGGGGAGCCGCTGCCGCCCGCCGCGATGGCACCGCGGCCAGAGAGGCGCTCCGTGCTCGTACTCCGCGCCCGCACACCGCGGAGATGCCCGGCAGGCGTGCGGGGAGCCGGGGCTCAGCCCCGAGCATCGCAGCATCCCTGCCCGGAGCGCACTCCCGCCCGCCGGTACACGGAGCCGCACGTACACACCCGGTGCCATGCACGGAAAGCCTCCGGCGGCTCCCGCTCCGCCCGGGCACGGCACCCCCGGCGGTGCCCGCGCCGCGCTGCCGCCCGCGGAGAGCGCAGTGGGGCCGCTGCCGCCCTCCCCGCCCGGCAAACTTACCGGGCGCGGCCGCAGCGCCGGAACTTTCAGCGGCGCCCCGGCTCAGCCCCGCCGACGGCTTCGCCCATCGCCTCTAGGCGCGGTGCCCGCGCCCCGCTGCCCGCCGCGGGCCGATAGAAATCCACATCCCGCTGCCGCGGCTCCCGCAGCCCGGCCCGGCCCCGCTCCCGCCGGGGGAAGCCGCTGCTGCTGCCGCCGGCCGGGAGGGGACGCGGGGCCGGCTGCTGCCGCCGATGCCGCTCTCCGGCGGCTGTGCTGTCAGCGCCGCTCGCTCGCTCGCTCTCTCTCTCTCAGGGTGGGATTTTTTTCCTCTCTCTCTCTCTCTTTTTTTTTTTTTTTTTCGTCTCTTTTTTTCCCCTTTTCGGCTGCTCCGCTGTTAATGAGCATGCCCGGGAGAGGCGCGCAGGCGCCGTGCCCGCCGCCGCGCCCGGAGCGGCTGAGGGGCACAGGCGGCACTGCACGGCCCGGGGACACAGAGCCCGGAGCGGCTGAGGGGCACGGGCGGCACGGCACAGCCCGGGGACACAGAGCCCGGAGCGGCTGAGGGGCACGGGCGGCACGGCACGGCCCGGGGACACAGAGCCCGGAGCGGCTGAGGGGCACGGGCGGCACGGCACAGCCCGGGGACACAGAGCCCGGAGCGGCTGAGGGGCACGGGCGGCACGGCACGGCCCGGGGACACAGAGCCCGGAGCGGCTGAGGGGCACGGGCGGCACGGCACGGCACGGGGACACAGAGCCCGGAGCGGCTGAGGGGCACGGGCGGCACGGCACGGCCCGGGGACACAGAGCCCGGAGCTCTGCGGGGAGGCGAGGCCGCTGCGCTCCCCTCAGAGACGGAGCGAGGGCTGCTGGTGCCCCGGACCCGCCCGGACCCGCCGCCCGTCCCGGGGAAAGGGAGGATTAAAACCCCTTGGGATGTAGCGCGGAACATCACCTAAGTAATTTACCTCGCCCAGGGAATCGGTGGGATCAAGGCTTGGGAGAGAGACGCTGATTTACACAGGGTGCTTCAGCAGCTTTCCTTTCTAGATGTGAGTTTATTGAGGTGGGCATCTCCTGTGGCCACCTCCATTTACAGTCCTTAGTGGAGGGGAACTTCATCAGCTGGTGATGATCTTTATAATTTCATCATTTCTGCACTCTGTATCCTCAAGAGGACATACAAGGCATAAAGGTGATTATCGCCTGCTCTTTTCATAACAGCTAATTCTGCAGCAGCACTTATTCGTCAAGGTTTTATTGTGCTGAAGGAATCCAGGGAAGTGGTGAAAGGTGTGCCTCTGAGGCTGGACCTGGCTCATCAGTCTGGCTCCATCCTGGTTTGTGTTCACATGGAAACTGCATACACATGTCTAAACCTCCTCAAAATCATACAGTCACGGATCACACAATTCCTAAAAACCACTGCGGTTGTTTAGCTGGTGCGTTCAGTCCCAGGAAAACACTGGGGAAAAGAGTGCAATTCACTAGGGCTGTTATTTCTTGGTAACTTTCTGCAGAGACCACCCCAAGAGGAGCCCGTTTGTTTACTCTGCTATGCCCCAGGACACTCTTCATTCACACAGTTAGCTAATGATGCTTACATAAATATTTGGGGAAAGTGACACCTTGAAGATACCCGTATTATACCTTGCAATGCATAAATCAGAACTAATAAATTCGGTAGAATCATCTGTTATTCTATAGGTTACTTTCATAGTAATGGATATGTTACTTTCATAGGTAGCCCAGAAAAGTAACATATACGTTACTTTCATAGTAACATATACATCACTTTCATAGGTAGCCCAGAAAAGCCAGAAGTAACCAAATCTATTTCTCAGGAATCTTGAAACCTTTCAACAATCTTCATTATCAACTATTTCTAGAAGTTATTATTATTTTAAGCCAAAACAGTCCTGTCAAATTTCTGTGATTTAGTCTTGCTAGGTGGAGTCATTCTTCAGCAGTGTAGATGAGTCTGAGCTCTTCTGAGCCTAGAGTAAAAGGTAAATTTTCCTTCTTGGTAGTCATGGTTGTTTTGGTTTCTTCTCTCTTTGGATAGACTTTAATATTTGTTTTTCATTAACACAAGAAATTAGATGTCATGGATTGAACATGGAAACAACTCAAAGCCAAAGAAAGAAAAAGGTCTTGAATGAAGTCACAGAAACATAAGCCAGTCTAGATTCTAGAGACATCCGGATTCATAACCCAATCTAGACTCATCTAGACTCCAGGTTTTAAGGTAGCACCAAAGTCAAGTGAATATTGCTCTGCTCTGGGCAGACAAAGAACACAAATTACTAATAATTCTTCTCAGAATCCTGTGGAATTGCCTGTTGTAGTCATCAAAAGGTGGTAGCCTCATCAAAGGAAGGCATAAAAACATAACCATTGGAGGTGGATATTTAATTCTACATTTGTCTCTTCAGCCCCTGCTGAGCTAAGTGAAGCAAAGTGGATAAATTCAGCGGTGGAAAATTGTTGCCAGGTATCAAAAGGAGTGTCTGGTGTGTGTGTAGATATATATATACACACACACATGCATACATATATATAAATACACACACACATATATATATGTGTGTACAGACACACACGTATACATATATATATGGTAATTTCAGATACCCATGGATGTTCCCTAGTGAGTTGGGGTTAGGGAAACTCCAAAGGTCTTCCTGGAGAACGAGCAGATACTATGTGTTATTCCATGAGGGAGATGCAGAAGAAAGAGGAATTTCAGGTGTGTTACAGGCAAACTCCAACAGAAACAGGAGCAGATCCCAGCGTGAGACAAGACCTGTGGTAGAACTGGAGTGCTTCGTTAAGGGGAAATGCTGCAGTGGAAGGAACAGATACAGATAGAGAGATTTCCAAGAATCAGGATGAATATTTTTATACCTGGCAACCAGAGTCCTTAAGCACATCAAACCTAAATGTGTTTAGCAGAAAGAATTGTGACCCTCAGGTTTCACAGCCAAGCCCAATAAACTAGTTTAAAAGATTGCAACAAGTGAAATATTGCTAGATACACTGAAGCCCAATGGAGGGTTCTTACCTATGTGGGTTTATAAAGGATTAGAGCTCTCTGCAGTAGAGATTTTCTCTGTAAGTGCCAGGGGATGGAGTCTGGAGTGCACAGGTACAACACTGATGGCAGCACTGATGCTGAGGACTGGCTTCACACCTTCTGGCTCACTCAAGTCCAGATGAGCCTCCTGAATGAGTAATTGTCTTTACCTGGTTGTGCTGAAGCACTGTTTTTAAATTATTCTCATGCCTCCTGTGGGATCACTGCCTGCATTGCAACAATCTCTGGGAGACCTGAGAGAGTGGAGAGGAACTTTTCATCCTGCCTGGGGTAGGATATCCCCACTCACAAAAATTCTGTCAGCCTTTGCTTCCCAGAATGATGCTCAAAGTTCCTCTTTGTTGCTCAAAGTTTCTCTTCAATAAGATGAAGTCCTCAAAAATTTCTCTGAGATTCTGGGGAATCCTAGTTTATCCTAGACTGCTTTCCTGACACCTGTGAGACACAAGACACTTCCCTAAGTGAAGTTCCCTTCCCTAAATGAAACAATCATTTCCCGAAGTGAGTGAGTGATTTGCCATTTGTGGAATTTACTCCTTCATACAGTTAACAGGCTTCAAAACACAGAGGCAAGAGGTCAGCCAGGTCCCAGTGCTAAATACACAAAATACAAGGTTCAACTTCATAGCACAAGGTTCAACTTCAATGGTTTGTGTCGGAAGGGACCTTTACAGACCATTTTATTCCAAGCCCCTGCCATGTGCAGGGGCAGCAGATCAGGCTGTTCAGGGCTCATCCAGTCTGCCCTTGAACTCTGCAGAGATGGGGCATTCCAGCCTCCCCGGGCAGGCTGTGCCAGCTCCTCACCACCCTCACAGCAAAGATCTTTCCTAACACCTCGTCTAAACCCGCCCTGGGGCAGCTCGGAGCCTTCCCCTTGTCCTGTCACTGCACATCCCTGTAAAAAGCCTCTCTTACGGCTCTCCTGTTGCCCTGTCAGGTGCTGGAAAAACTCGTTCCTTTCCGTCTTTAAGAGAAAACTATCTCAGAAAGGTGATGAAATATATACAGTGAGTCCCTTAATGCTGGTGGTAAAGTACCCAAGGGCCTTGAGATCCCAGCTGTCTGCCAGAGAGTGACAGAAGGGACCGAGTGCGCTAATAACAGTGCCCCGCCCCTTTGGGAACGGGAACAAAAATTATGAGGACGTAGAGACATTGTCATCCTCTCAAAGGACGCTGTGGAGGAAGATCCTGTAGGGTACACCAACACGGGATCCCAACCACACGGTTGCATTTTTTTTTTGAAACCCAGGTTTCCACTTGATAAAACTAATGAAACTGATCCATCACTCGGAGTTTGCACGGCGGTTTTGGGAAATCTCCATTTTTTAAAATGATACATCAGTCTGATAGAAGTGTGTATGAGGTATGGATGTAAACCATGATCAGAACAGAAGCCTAACTGTCCCCGATGTGAATTCTCTGTAACGGTGCACAAACTGAAGGGTAAAAGAGAATCAGGATCATTTTTTTAGTGCTGATGAGTACACCATGTCATGATATGTTTTTCTAGTTATGTGAGTACTGAAAAGAAAATTGACACATTGCACACAGTTTTGCACTTAGTCTGGGAATATTCAGATTTTTAAAAGATAACAAAGGTGAAAGTGAGCTGTGAAACACCAAGGTTTTAATTTCTGGACCAAAAGAAGGGGCCAGAAAGTGGGGGAAGCTGCTGTTCTATTTCCCTCTCAGAGAGAAGACCTGAATTTTGTGAAGCTAGGCTAAATTTCTACACTGAGCTGTAGAAAACTGTCTATGAGATTGCACTCCCATATTATTACCAGTTTCTGAACAGGTTCTGCCGCAGAATTTCTGCTGGAAACTGTACTTCATATAGTAGAGCTAAAAGAGAAGCAACTGCAATTTCTGATGGGATATTTCTTTCCAGAAACTGCACTCCCAGAACCAAATGGATGGAGAGAAGCTGATCTTTTTTAAAAAACCCAGAAATGTAAACTGATGTGTTTTCCTAGTCAAGTCGGTGCAAAGCGAACCAGAAATAGATTTGTTTACAGAACAGTTTCTACCGTGCAGAAGACTGAGGGAAGCAGCGCTGCCTTGTAGGAAGGATGTTTACAGGCTGTGAGAGAGGAATCCAAACGTGATCCTGACTCTCTCAAGGCTCTCCATCACGACCTGACACAGAGGAAAGCGCTCCTGTGTTCCTTTTTGTAAATTTTCAAAGCAAAAATAAATAGGATTTAGCGTGTCACGCCTCACACTGGGAAAGAACTCCCGTAAATGACTGCAAACCTGACAAAACTCACCTCTGAGCTGTGCTGTTCCAAGATGCCCACCCAGAACATCTGGCGATGGTTGGGCTGACCATGAGCTCTGCCACATGGACCAAAGCCACCAGCCGGTTCCCTGATGAGTTCCCATGTGCCTGCATTTACGGGTTACCCTGGGCTTGCGGCGGGGAGAGCCGCGCTGGTTTCCGGGCCGTGGGGAGCAGAGGCAGCGCTGTGGGCGTGGGGAAGGCTTTGCCCGTGAACACAAGGTGGTGCTGATGCTCCTGGCACCGGGGCTGCTGCGCCTCTTCCCGGGGAGCCTCACCTGCCTGCTGCCCCGGCGGCACCACTGCTGCCTGCCTCAGCTCCTTGTGGAAACACTGCCCGCTCAGGTAAAACAGTGTTTGAACTGAAACTCTTGGGATTGCTTTTGGATACTTGTTTTTGGATTTTTTTATTTATTTATTTTTTAATAAACTGGATAAAAATCTCAATTCTCAACTGATACACACAACTGTTTTCTTCATTATTCCAGTCTGAAGTCCACAACCCTCCAAACAGACCACTCTGTATTTCCCAGCTTCCCTCCAAGACCCAAGTATAAAGGAATTCTAGGTCATGGCTGAAAAGGAAAAAAATAAAAAAAGATGTAAGAACATCCATGTATTTTCAGATCTGAAGAAGAAAATGGAGAATAAATCCTAAAGTCACATGAAAGGAACATGCAAAATGTATAAATAAGTTACTCCCAGGTAACTGAGAGGAGATGGAGGTAAGAAAAGATTGCTTTAAGTGCCTTTAGAGGGAACCTCTTTGGTACTGCAGAAAGCCGTATCTAAACTAGAAGATTTGAGAAATGTTTTACCAAGAAAGATGACTATTGAAAAACATTGTTGAAAAATATTCAATTGAAATGTTTATTCCAGAATATGACTGCATGCTAGAAGAGGTTTGAGTCTATCCTCTTGCCCATTAGAGTGGAACGAAGGTAAAGCACTTTTGAGGAGAGATTAAACTTCCATCTAACAGGGATTGTTCCTTTCCCAAATGAAATAATAAACTTCTCATTGCGTTGCAAGCTGACAATGGAGAAGATAAGGAACATAGAAAACAGAGTCATGTTTGATAGAGTATTTTGGATACATTGGTTCATCAGTCTCATGGTTACTTCCAGTTTAATTTATTGTATGAATAGGAAATCCTAATCAGGATCTGGTTTCAAATATATTTTATAAAGACATAAAGTCCCTTCTTCCATATTTCTCTTTCAGGTTCATCTGATAAAGACACATTATTATGTTAGGGAGAATTCTGACTCACAGTTCAGTGCAATATTTTTTGAGGCAAGTGCAGATACTTTAGGAAGGATAATCTACCCAGCCTTTTCCTGTTCCCTGATATTACATAATAATCCCCTGTGTTCCTGCTGCTTTTCTTCTTTCTTGTAGTTCTGCTGATCTCTGTTGCTTATGTATTTACTTTTCCCTTAGGAGAGCATACAAAAACAAGACCTAAATATCTTAATCTCTTCAGCTTAATTAGACATGAAAGTAACTCTGGCCTCATTAAGAAATGTCCTGAAGCAACAGGTAGAATGGAATAAGAGGAGTTTGAAATCTGAGCCCGAGATCAGCTTGTCAGACAGTCCTAGTTATTAAAGAAGCCTGGGAAATAGCTACTGTAGAGAAAAACTCAATGCTTAGTATAAACCTCAGTGGAAGAGATGACTAATTAGAGATAATTATACACAGATTTCTTGCATTAAAAGTGCTTTAAAACATAAACATTCAAATTTCACTTAGACTCCCAAGCGCTTCCTAGGAGGCAAGCTTACCAAAAAAAGTATTTTAAATTATGTCAAATCCTTTTAAACTAAATGGTTTTTAAGAGGCATCTCACTGAAAATTGTGAAGCCTTGAATTTTCTTGTTCACCTTCACTTTTGTAAGAAACTGCAATAAATTAGCAAAATAGCCCTGTGATGCCTGAAGTTTTATTTTCCTGTATCCCAGGTTCTGTGGTGCCCAGGGGTGCAGCTCTGAGCTCACAGTCAGTGTCACTCAGCTCTGCACACAGCAGGGACACAAAACAAATCCTTGTCCTGCTGCACACCAAGGACAACTTTCAGCCCCAAAGCACAAACAAGGGTGGGCTGGAGGGAGGGACAAGGATGGGACCTCACAGCCTGGAGCTGGAATTACAGAATCATTAGGTGAGAACCTCCAAGATCATTGAGTCCAACCCAGCCCCAACACCTCAACTAAACCTGGCACCGAGTGCCACATCCAGTCTGCTTTAAACATACCCAGGGATGGTGACTCCACCACCTCCCCAGGCAGACCATTCCAGTGCTTTATTGCCCTTTCTCTAAAAAACTTTTTCTTAATATCCAACCTGTATTTCCCTTGGCACAGCCTGAGGCTGTGTCCTCTCCTTCTGTCAGCTGCTGCCTTTAATTGCACAATTAAACCACAATATGCAAATGGACCAAAAGAGTGAGACCTTGTGATGGGTCATCCACTTTGGGTCCATTTTGGGTCCACTTTGTGTCCATTTTGGGTCCACTTTGTGTCCATTTTGTGACCATTTTGGGTCCACCTTGGGTGTAGCCCTGGCCAGGCTCTTGTCCTGCCCAAGGTGTGCCCAAAGGCCTTTCAATAAATATCTCCTTTATTCTTTGGCTCTGCCCAGTCTCTGTTCCAGCTCAGCCCTCCCAAGGCATCACTGAAGGACAGCAGCCAGGCTGTGTCCAGCAGAAGTCATTCTGTGTCTCTCTGTGGGATGTCTGAGCCCACACCTGACAGATGGTTTAGAGCTCCCCTGGTACAAGACAAGCAACTTTCCTGAGTGAGCTCAGCAGGATGGGACAGGAAAAAAGGCACCAGGCACACAGGAGAAATTCCAGCTGGATATTATGAGAAATGTTTTCACCATGGAACATGTTGCCTGCAGGGTTCTCATCTCTGAGAATATTCAAACTTGAAAGGTCCAGGCTCCAAGTGGGAGTAAGATCAAAAATTTCTTGAGATCCCTTCCAGCTTATTTTTTAGTTCTATGACTGATCACTTTTTTCATTACACCAAAAGAAAACAGGAGAAAAATACTTTCATATAAAGCCTTTACAATCACTCTATTTACAACAAACTATTCCTTTTATTTATTCAACCCATTGTTCTAGCGAGAAAATAGTCCTGAGTAGGCACAGAAAACACAGACATGCTTTCAGCACTTCAGTTGAACTTTGAAAAGTGCAGTTTGTCCTTCCAGTCCTTAGTGTCTGCTGGTTATGGTCATTGCTATCAGCAGATATTGAAAGAGATCAGCAATTCTCAGTAGGTAAAGAGTTAGATCATGCAGCTGGTAAAACAAATAGTGAGTGTTTAATCACTGTGAGAAGTTTTAAGAGGAGACCCTCCTCAAATATAAAAATCTCAGATTTTGTAACTAGAATTAGTGCTTCATTACTGACCATGTCAATAGTTTGAGGTACAAGCTTCATATTCTCACTATTTATCTTTTTTTTTTTCACTTGCTTCCCATCAGAACATCCTGCCAGTGGTGATGGGGATGGAGAGTCAAGGAAAGCAGAGTGTGCACACCCACGATCATACAAAATACACTGCAGTGAAAGAAACACTGCAGGTGGCTGTAAAAATGTCAGGGAAAGGCAATGAATTTGCAAGATTTGTCTTGCCAGTAAGAAGTGAAATAAGTAGAATACAGTGGCCAAATTTGTTCTATACCTGGGTTTTTTTTAAGCAGAAAAGAATCCTTTTAGAAGCAGTCTTCAAGTCAAAATGGAATTGGACAGGAATTATTTATCAGACAGACAGTAATAATCTGTAACTGGAGGGTGTCTGAGTCTCACAGTGCTGTAGCAAGCACATAGACAATTACAGAACTGTTCTGAGAATTATTAATGCAGTTTGAGAGTGCAGAAGGCTGGATCCCACATTCTGGAGCAGATTTTTAACTAAAAGTTATGGGATGAAAATGTTAGTATTCAAGGCTGCTTGCTCTTCTCTGCTAATTTACATTTATATTCTTAATGCCTAGATTGAGCCTGGGGAAATTTAAAGCTCTATTTCATTAATGCTAACTTTTACAGAAATCCCAACATGCACAGAAGTTCTTAGATTGCAGGGCTAGTTAGATGAGAATGCAGGAGCTAAATGTAATTGCTGGCTGGTTGTGATAGTTAAATATCTACTGTCAGTTTTGACTTTTGAAATCCCTACATACGTCAACCTACTGCTCTAAAAAACATGAAGGTGCAGAATTATTAATTAAAAGATCTTTAAAACAAGCATTTTGAGTTTACACGCTTCCTACAGATGTGGCTGAAACTGTTAGAGCACAACAAGTTCGTTTTTGGTTTTTCAGGAGTCCTTGTCAAGAGTTAGATCATTTGATCTCTCCTTTTTTTCAGCTTTTGAATGGATGGCAAATCACAAATCCATGTGCAGCCATTTGAAGGGTCCAGATTGGGCCGTGTTCTGGCAGCCTTTTGTGGAGTGCAGCAGTTTTACAATGCTAATGCTGCACTGATGGGCTCCCATTTACTGCCTCTCATCAGCTCTGAGCACGAGGTTCTAGTGAAACTTCTTTAAAAATCACCCACTTGAGGATCTGGGGGCAGAAATCTTGGTCACCTGCAGAAATCCTTCCATATATATATATATATATATTTGTGTAGGTGTGTGTATACACAGAAATATAGATATACACATACACACATAGTGGGCTCAGGAGGAATAAGATTTGATAATTTTGTTACACAGGGATTTAGTGCCTGGGGTCAGCCTGCAGTTTCTGCCAGGCAAATTACTCCTCACCTGAAGTTCTGAGCTGCCTCAACTCTATGGAAGCTCTGTAATTCATATCCATTAAAAAAAAATAAAATAAATAAAGCATGTTTGCTTTAAATGATCACAAAATTCTGTTCGTGTCCATCTTGCACAGGTAAAACTGCGCCAGTATGAGACAGTGGAGGATCAGATAGAGAATAAATAAGTTAAAAGTGATTATCAAATATGCATGGGGCATTTATGAAAAACCAGATTTTCTGCAAGGTAATCTCTTATGGAATTTATAGTACAGTATATCACCAAAGAGAGAAACTGGAGAAAAGGTTAATAGCTGGACTAATTAGAAATCCAGATATATATAATTCAGCCTCCTAAACAGCATCACAGCCTTGCACTTTCAATGAGAAGCTATAAGGGAAATACTCTTTTGGAACCTATTGGTCTGTTCTGTAATATTTATTAGTAAACCAGCATTAAATTCATTATTTATAAGTTTCTGACACCCATCTCATTTGTTTGATACCTAATTTTTATCAGTAGTACTTTGTAGACAAGCAAGCACTTCAGGGAAGCAGAATGCATTGTAAATCTGCAATAGCCTTTGGGGAAATGTATTGAGTGTGTAAACCTGACTAAATAACACATGGGGATGTGGGGCAGTGAGTTAAACTCACAGTTTTGCTATACTTGAAGTAAATTTTAATGTTTCTGGTATTCCTCCTCAGTGCAAAACCTTTAATTGGAATTTTCACTGTCCAGCAGTGGATCAGAAACACGATCATTCTCATGAGAATGAGAACAAAAGCACCTGAGAATTCCCTCCTGCTTCTTTCACCTAAAGCTATTTTATGTTTTGTGTATTGGGTGGCAAGAAAAGAATCAGTTGCAAACCATCTGACATTATATTTGGTATAAAAACTAATGACTGGATGAAAAGCTCCTTTATAAAGGAATGAACTACGTGCAGTTCAGCTGTTTGCAAACTGATAAGGCCACACGTGTTTAGATGTATATATATACACACACACAAATATATTAGGGAGCCTTAACTTGGTGTAGAAATATTATTACATATCCTACATGGTCTGCTAATGGGATGTGCACGTAATATAGCAGCTCCCAGAGCTTTGAATTTCAGAATTTGGAAAAATGGGGCCTTAAGCCTATGTACTATTTAAAAGAAACTAATACCTGGCTGTGGAAATCCATAGGAAAGGTTTCTGGTGTGAAAATAAATGAGATATGTCAATCTTAGTGGAAAAATGTAGAAACACTATGAGTCATGAGTAGAAATAATAATGAAATATAGGCAGAGTTGAAAGATAAATGGAAAAGTGCAGTAATACTTCTTTAAAGTGTGTTTTGCCATGCAACATAGCTAAATAGTGTCTATCTGACCACATTTTTACAGCTATTTTCCAAATTTAAATGCATTATTTTTTCCCTCTTTCAAAGATCTCCTATTACTACAAATGCCACAATTCCCAAGGGTTTGATAATTTTACATAGTTGTCACAAATAGGTGACTTTTTTTTTTATTCCAGAGACCTCATCAGAGGTAATTATCCTGTTGCTGGATAACCTATCAAATGCAGAAAGAGCTTCTGTCCCATCAAACTCGCTGTGGTCATGGAGAGCTGTCACCAGAGGACACAAAAAGAACCTCACTCACCCATCAGGATGTGAGATGAGAAAGGAGGAAGGTTTATTATGAGATTCTGACTATATAGTCTTTGGAATTTGATTAGGGATTGGGGGACAAGGTGAACATCTTTCTGACTGTGCTGGTCAACCCAGAAGTCCATCAATTTGTCCTTCTCCCTGGAAGTATTGTATTATTTACAATATATCACTCGTTGTTTATCTTACAATTTGTGAGAAAGCTCCAGTCCAAGAATGAAAACACCAGATGGCTGAAAAATCAGGGTGACAGAGAGCAGAGAATCCCAGCTTTTAGACACAGTCAGAGTGACCACCAGGCAAGCCTCTCAGTAACTGCAGCTGAAGGAGATGGTGTGCAGCCTTCTGCACTCACTGCTGACATTGTTCCTGGACCCCTTCCCCTGGTCCTCGCTGGAGACAGAGAGCAGCAGAACTGATGGGATGCCAACTGCCAGGGTCAGAGCAGTTACTGCAGCCAGAGGTGCTGGCACCAATCCTGGCTGAGGGGAAACAGCAAAAACTCTGAGCTGCCTTGCTTCTGCTGCCTCACTGAGTGATGGTGTGGGAGTAACGCAGAAAACAAGTGAAGATTGTGTCACTGTTGGGGAATCCCTGAGTTAGGAATCAAGCACCAAGTTGGATCTATGCAAATTAGGCTCTGCCCCCAGTTTGGCAGCTGGACCATATTCCAGATCTTATTTTTTTCTTCTGTTAGAACAGCACTGACACAAAGAACATTAGTCTCTATTAATGAAAAGTATGTCGTGGGAGTGGGAAAAATCCCTGTTGTTATTGTGAGGAAGAACAGAAGAGAAAAATGTAATAACTTTACAAGTGTAGAAGATAACTTCTGATATTTAGCTGCATGAAGATATGTACATAATGTTTACTACACTGTTTTTTGAACCAATATACTATTCTTATTAAAAGAAATTGTCAGCTTTCTCTTTTCAAAAAATTGAAATTTTTACTTTCAAATGTGACCTGAAAAACCCCCTTCAAAAGCCAATCAAACAAAACCCAAATTTGCTCCAGCTGATAATCTTGGGCAGGCCTCTTATAAACACAAGCACTAAATCTTTATCTCATTACCTCTTTCCTTGTTAGAGGCTAAATGATACTTCTTCCCATTGTAAGAGGAATGAAGAGTTTGCATTTTCTGAGCTGCTGAAGCTTGTTATTGAAATTAAGCTTTATGACACTGCTGTTTTCCAGACTTGGGCCCAGTCTATTGGATTTGTGTGGCTGCGTCCAGAAATAAGAAGGGCAAATGTCAATGTGTTTTCCAAAGTAAAGGCAAGGAGCAGGTTGTTAAATGGGCTGAGTTAAGCAATCTCCCAGAAAGGACAGCTACTAATAAAAGTGGTATTGCTTGTCCCAACGTGCTCCTGTTCCTGTGACAGCCCGTGCAAACTCAACAATGTCATTTCCCTTTACGTCTGATACCTTTGCATCTTTGTGCTTTTCAGTGAGATTGATTCCTTTAAAAAGGCTGGGTGGCAAGGAACAGCTCAGCCCCTTCACTCATCTTTACATAAAAGAATGTGTATTTCAGTGTTTATGAAGTGGTGAGGAGCTACTGCTTCTATTTTCCAAAGAATTCTTGTCAATTTTCCTTTCCACATGTTATAAACTATATTGATGTGAATGCCTTCTGAAGTTACTCAGTCAAAAAAAGTAATTCATTTCAGTAGAATGATTTCTGAGGCACATCACTGCCCTGTAGACTTTCATCATACTCCTTTCTTCACATGAAAAATGAGTACATTTCTAAACTGCAATTTTAAATATTGAATAAGGCTACTGATATCAATAAGTTTGATTATTCAAGACATGAGCTTACGAAGTGTTGAACACTGTTATTATCAAGTACAAAGCAAGAGTGTGCAGCCTTTTCAGTGGAGCTGCAGGACTTTGGAGGACTGAACCCGAAAGAAAGAGGATTACCAATTTACAGAAATTAAAATAGAGAGACAGAAGCCGAGATACTGCATGAGCCCAATACCTGGCCCTTATGATTATTTAGATAGCTCAATTTAGAAAGAGATACTTAATTTATATTAAAAATGCATCCAAGCAGTGATCAATAATTTTTCTCATTTTAGCCATGTATCATATCCATTTCCTCGTGTTCACATTCCCTTGGATCAAGGTGTTGGCAGCTCTGGATATTTAACACTTCATTAACACACAGCATTAGCGTGTAATAACAGGTTATGCTGACAACAATGTGCACTTTGCAATTTGACAACGTTCATTTAGAATTAGTGACAGAGGCTGAGCTAGGAAGCAATTACATTAGGAATGGGATGGCAGGGAAAACCAGATCTTTTTTGTACTTAATTAATAACTTAATGTACAGATAATAAAGTCCTGAGCAGCTTATATGTTTCCTTCATATTTTCACATAACTGCTCTGGAAGTTGAAGACAAAGGAAATTTGACATATGATCACAACCCCAGTTGCCCCTGCAGTTTATATTTTACTGTGCTAATTCTAGGGGAAAGAAAAAGAAAAGTTTAGCTGTGTATCCTGTCAGTTTTCCAGCTGAGCTTCTTTCTTTAGAAGTCAAATGAAATTCTGATGAGGAATGGGCACATATTTATCTTTCTGCCTGTATGTAGCATCTTGGAGCACTGATGTTTTAACTGAAAAATGCCATTTTTTGGAGCAGTTTGATAAACAGCAAATGCACTGGCTTTGAATTAGGATTTCTGTTCTCTAAATTGATTTCAACATCCTTAATATGTGCTTTGATTCTTAGAGCTCTTTATCTGCTCCTTTATTTCAGTAGAAATCCTGAAAGTGAACTTCAAGGAGTACCCACTCTGTGGATGTTTTGCCCAGGGTATTCTGATTCATCTGATTCCAGTGTGCTTTCCTAGTCAGATAGTTGTCACAATTTGAAAGTTTATTTTCTTTTCATCAAGAGCTTTCTCTTTCAATGAGGTATAATTTTATTTACTTTCCCCTTTTCTCTTGCCCTTTCTTTCTGGCTCTTTTTGATACCTCAGTTAAAGGAAGCAGCACTTTATTTAATGCTGTTGTCAACCACGGCTGAATATATTACTACAGTGCAAATTATTCCGCTCTCATGAAACACTGGAGGAATTGTAATCACACAAATTCTGTTGAGTCCATGGAATAACCTGATGGAATGACAGAAAACAATATCCTCTCATTTCAGTAATCTAGACCCTACAAATTTGATAACAGCACGTCCATGAGCACAGATGAGCCTTGTTTGCAGGTGAGTAGATAAAGGCTGGCAAATCTCAGAAAAGCTTGTTTTCCATAGTTTGCTTGGCCTGGATTGTGCTTTAGGGGAGTTCCTTCAATTTGTGTCTCTGAGAAAGGAAGACACTGAGCAATGATTCCCTGTGTAACACTGGGGCAGTTGATATCCTGCCCCTGGCATTCCAGATTACCCTACCTCACTGTAAAAATTGTTTTCCAAATTTAAAACAGTTATCAGGGCCCCATCTGGCCACAACCAGCTGTATCAGAGCAATGCTTGGTGATGAGTATATCCACATCATTAATACCATTAATACCAATAAATTATCGTAGCAACTACTATTAAGAGAAGACTTCATTAGCAGCTCTGAGAAGGAGGCAAGGATATAAAAGGGGAGAGTGAAAATCTTTATCCTGTATTTTAAATAATGACACTTGAAGGTCATGGCATGGTAGCAGTGAGAAAACTCCAGTGCCATGGCTGCTCCCCAAGCCAGCAGATCTTTTGGTGCTGTAAATATAGACTTCTCTCCCAGCACTAAAATTTTAGATTACTGTATTATCTGAGATATGCTTCAATCTATAAATATAAATAAGTCCTTTAGCTTGATATAGCAGCAATGAATATTGAGAAGTGAGTATCTTTCCATTACTGTACTCAGTTTATTCCTTTTTTGTTATCTAAGAATTCTGATCTGGATGCCTTTGCTCTTTCTGAGCAGATGTATTCCACTATTCACAGCATTTTGATAAGTCTAATTTTAAAATATATTTGTTACATCTGTTTCTCTCTCCCCTCACCCCTAAATTTGTCATCCTCATGGAAAACGTAACCCTGCAACCCTGAGCTAAAAGATGAACATGCTGAATAGTTGTTCTGCAGCAATGTATTTGCACAGCATTATCTGTGCCTGGCCTCTGGGTCACCTCCAATGGAGGCCCCATTTTTGCTGTGCACTGACACAGCACAGGAGGAGCTTGGGGCTGCAGACAATCTCAGGCAAACCCTACAGGTGGGAGGTGCATAGCTGACTGACATTTGGTGCCTTGCTTTACATTTATTATTTGAGAGAAGTGGGTCTCTGTGGATAGGCATGAAATCCCATGAATGACATTCTCCAGCCCAGGACACAGACATGAAAATCCCATGGGTGACATGATCCAGTATGTCACTGTAGGACACGAAATACTCCAAATATTTCAGGAGGGAAAGAGCACAGAAAAAAGCCTTTATTGTCTAATTCTCGCTGCCTTTGATAAGGTGTTCCCACACAGACTGAACATGGGTGTGAATAGGAACGACACCTCTCTGATCCCTTTGGTTAAACCAGAGAAACAGCAAAACCCCACCTGGAGAAAGGTTGTTTGGAGACAGGAGAGTTGTTTGTCAGGATTGTTTTGAGAAGAAGCTTTCTGGAGAAATTTTTCCTTGGGACAATGTCAGCAGCTGCCAGCAGGCTGAAATCTCTCAGCCCCATCCCAGCACAGGACACAGACATGAAAATCCCGTGGGATCCATGGGAAAATCCCATGATGACATGGTAATGCTATGGGTGACGTTGTCCAGCACAGGACATATCCAATGGAACCTCCTGGAATCTCCTCCCCTCACTGCCCCTCCAGGCTCTCCTGTTTGTTTTCACACCTCTCCTCCATCCAAGGTGCAGCACAAAACATTTCACCTTCACTGATCTAGGAGGAAGATGAAGATGTTCTCCCAGCTAAGGAGCCTCCCCTGCAGCACCCATCACACACCATCTTCAGCCTCTCCCCAGTCCCTCTCAGCCTTGTCTTTCCATCCACCAGAAGAGGTTCCAGGGACAGCATTCCAGTGTTCCACCCAACACACCTGCATTCACTCCAGCCCTTGTGGAGGGTGCAGGGTTTGGTCACAACTGCTCACAGGATTCCAACATTTCCATACTAAAAACGTCAGCTGGACAGAAAAGCTTATACAGAGAAAAGGAATGACAAGTTCTCAAAGTACTGGAAACACTGGGAGCCCACTAACACTTAATCTGTATATATTTTTTTTTCCAGAAGCATTCAGATGTTGCTGGTATCAGAAGCTGATATCAGGATCATAAGTGCTGAAGTGCATCCAATAGCAGGAAAATTGCTGCAAACGAGACTGATCTAAAGGATATAGCACAAAGGAAAAAAATAGTTTCTTTCTTTATACATTGTTCAAATACAGAAAGCTTTATAAAAGAAACTTATTTCAAGTCCAACTCACTAACAATATCTCAGGCTATGAAGGCTAAACTTTTTTTTATTTCTTTTTTATTCAGCTATACCTCAACACTATTTTATTTTATCCTTAGCTGACTGAAAGCTTTGTGTATTCCTCTAAACTCCATCTGTATACTAATGGTGTCACATCTGTTTTCAGGTTTCCAAGCTTGCTGCTAATGGAGACTTTTTCTGGACATTCTGTACAGCATTTTCCATTTTAGTGGTAATGCTATTGACCTAAGAGTTTCCATCATGCACTAAAAAGTATTACAGGTATAGATCTCTATTTCTTTGTAAAGATCCATAATACTCCTGGCCAAAAAAGAGTAATGAAAAAAAATACACAGTCATGTTCCTGTACCAAAAGAGAAAGTCCTTCCAGAAGTGCAAAAGTAACAAAAGTTATGAGAAGTCTTGTTAAAATATTACTGAAGTATTAGTGCAAGCCTTTAAATAGACTGTGAATAGCTATTTTAAGAAATAACTAGGGGATATTTTTAGATTCCCAGCCTTCCAGGCTGGAGCTTTAAGCACTCATAGCACATAAAGTTAATATTCCTGTACTATAAAATCTCTTAATAATAGTGAGAAACAGGAAATGGGGAAGGAGAGCACACTCTTTCATTTCAATCCAAGTATTCCAAAAGGGAATTTCACATTAACTTTGGCAAGGGTTATCTGGCATTTAAACTAGATGTAAAATTAGAAATGCAAACTTTTATGCCACTTGAGGATGAATACAGGATACACATATGCTTTATCTGAACCCAACTGTAGTAGTAAAACTTATTAAAATTTGGATTCTATTAGTATCAATGGAGTTTGAATGGAGTCAAAACCAAAATGTGGATCCTCCCTGGAGTTCTGCCATAGAGATATTAAGGGTCAAAACCACAGCTGGAATAAGGATTGTGCCTGTTCTTAACTCTGAGGATCCCACTAAGGTTTATCTGGGAAACAAGAGTGAATCCCACTGGAATAATGACGCCAGAGTTTCATTATTTCATCAGAACAAACCTACTAATCTTCCCACAATCCATATCTCAAAAAGAATAGGGAAGGAAATCGAGTGGAAACAGAGATTTACCAACTTTTTATGTTGGAAGATCCTGCAGAGAGATCTACTTCAGCTCTGAGTGTGTCAGCTTAACTTTGAATGACCTGGTTTGGGCCAAATGTGTCACAACTGTAATGTTATTTAAATGTGGGGTGTTCTGTGTGTGAATATTAGCAAAGCCCTTGCTGCTTCAGATAAGCAGATGACATTCCATTCCTCTTCGTTTCCCTCATTAAAGCAAAGAAGTTGAATATTAATGAGTGTGGAGAATTATGTTGTCATGCGTGTTAGTCTAGAAAATATAAATTCATCTCATAAAGGAGTCAAAGGATCAAAGAAGGTTTTTACTGTTAATTGGAAACAAAGTGTCAGTGGTGTCCTGATTTAAAGGGCACTCAAGGAGGATAAGGGAGGGCTGGGGCTTTTTCTTTTCCAAAAAGGAAACATCATTAAGGTAGAAGACGAGTTATTAGTATTTTTTTTTACTAAAATACTTTTCGTTGCCTGTGGCATTCAATGTGGTGTTCCTGATGTTCAAAGTAATATTAAAACTACAAAAAAAAATATCCTTGCAAACATACTTCAACATTAATAAAAGTAATATTTCCGTAGCCAATAGCACTTTCTTTTTTAAATCTACACATTTAATGCAACTAGTATGTTTTCATTGTTCTCTTGGTAAGTGAGCTTAAAAAAGGCACATTTAGCTTGTGGCTAATTAACAGACAGGACATAACAGAGGATAACTCCCATATTTTGCATTCTTGTTCTCAGCCCTAATTGCAGCAGCAAAAATGGAGCCTGTGCCTGCTTAGCAAGGCTGGAAGTGCTGCATTTCTTGCACACACACATGCACACATGCAGCCATAGAGTGAGGGAGCAATTCTACCCTAATGCTTTTAATTAAATATACAAGACTCTGAACTTTAAGGGATGGAACTCTCACTATTGTAATGAGAAATCCTCTCTACAAAACATAAAGGCATTACTCTGCTCTCCTCAAACATTGCTAAATTACAGAAGTCTTCAGATCCAGCTCACAAAAGGCTCTTCTTCTTTACTGCAGCAGGAGTACATGTGAATTGTTATTTTCATATGAACAGAAATTTGATGGAAAAAAGGTGAAAACCTATTGTTTACATTCCCCCTAAAAAGCAGTGCTGAAATCAAGTGGGTATTGACAAACCTGTCCGAAACCTTCCTGGGCTTTTGATATGATCTCAAAGTAAAGCTTACAAGGTTATAAAGTCATATTGCTTGGTCAATCAGTTAAAAGGCTCTAATATGCATTTCTTTTCATGGTAAAATCCAACCAAAAGCATTCTGTGTTCTCCTCCACCTGCCTCAGCTGGAATGCTCTGAGAATAAATTAATACCATGCCTCAGCCCTCGATTTTACCAGAATACCTGTTAATAATATCAAGATTTAATTAAAGTGAAATGGGAGAGAATAAAAATAGAAAAATAGCGTCAAAATACGATGCTGCAAATCATGACTGCTTAGAACGGAGTCATGTGAACTTTTTTTTTCAGTAGTAATGGAATTTACATCATTACAAGTGCAGTGGGTGTCATTAAAATTTTAACATTTGCCACCTTTTGTCATTGTAATTCCGCATATAATCAGGGGCAGTGAATTTGGAGGTCTTAAAGCATCTGCTGCTTCTATATGAGTTGCAAATTCTATTTCATTATAGCACAATTTGAATGTTCTGCTGATAGGATTATTCTGCTGCCTGAGCTTGCTGCTGTCCCTTTCCTTTGAACACAGCCCCTCTGGGGCAGTGTCACCTCAATGGGCCATCCCATTGCCATTGTGCAAAACCAGGACGTTTGTTTGGAGCTTGAAAAGTGTCAGCTCCATCCCATGGAGCAAAATGGCAAGTCAGGGAAAAAAGTCCCCTCCAAGAGACACGAATGCTTGGGGAATATTTTAGGGTGTGTGTGAGTATTCATTCCTTCATCTCTAGGATCTGTAGACAGGAGTTAACTGCTCAGCTCTCAGGATTTGTATTTTTTTGTGTTCTTGGGTGGGGATTAGCCCCGTGCCTGTAAAGTCACTCAGAAAGAGTCATTAATTCCAGCATGACATGGAGCAAAACCTAATGGTGGATGGGAAATAATGGGAAAAAATTAATTGATGGGAAATAATTAATCATTTCCTCTTATCACCACTTGAGACACAGAATCATGGAATCATTTAGGTTGGAAAAGACCCTTAAGATCACCAAGTCCATAGGGAAACATGGAAGCCAAGCCCAGACTGGAGAGCTTGGGGAGTCCATGGTGAGGAGCAGGAGATTTTAGGCTTCACTCTTGGATCAAAAGCTGTGGGGTCACAGCCAGGCACACACAGCTGCTCAAACTCTGGAAAGGTTTTGCCTTCTTTTCTTTTCTGCCAAGGTCAGAATAAAACTTGGGAAACACCAAGCTCAAGCTCTTGGAAGGTTTATTATATTTTATCTGTTTATTATATTTATCTTATTTTATATGTTTATATATATAATATATTTATATTATTGCATCTGTTTATTATATTTTATCTCAGGCTCACAAGCCCTGAACTGAACTAGCAAGTTAGAGAAAAGAGTAAAATGGATGGATCTAACTCTTACCAAGGTTATTTAAGACATACTTACCCAATAATGAGGTGACGCCTGTATTATTTATATTTCTGACTCAATAATGACCACCCAAGGCCTGTAATGGGGACCTTTTTCACCCAGTTACAGAAAACCACCCAAAACCATTAAGAAGGAAGAAGAAGGTGAAGAAGGTGGTGAAGATGGTGGTGAAGAAGGAGGTGAAGAAGGAGGTGAAGAAGGAGGTGAAGAAGGCCAAAGACAACACCCCAAATCCTCCATCTTGACTCACATGTACTGCTGTACACCAAACCCTCAAGTTCTGAGTTTCTTGGATTCCAACAAAACTGCACCATTCCAGCTGTTCAGGCTGCACTGTGCTGGGAGAGAGGAGCACCAAACTCTGTGTGGATTGCTGTGGATCCTGCACTTACAGCTCCTGTGATAGGTCTGAGTGGCAACCAAGGCTTCAGCACTAATCATGGTGGGGAAAACAAATGCTCTGACTCCTCCAAGAGGGCTCTGACACCTTTTTCCAAGAGCACCAGCCTGCCTACAGCTCTCTGATGAAAGCATTTTCAAAGTTTAGACTTCAAAATATGCTTTTCTATTCAGCTCCAGGGAAATGGCTTTTATTATTATGAAGGAAACGTTCAGTTTGGAACCAAATGTTAATAGACTGGGTTTTTTTTTAAGTCTGAAAAGTATGCCTTGGAGCTTTCCACACTTTCTTAATGCAGCAAAGTCTTAAGAACTTAATGAGAACAATTAAAACATCAATATTGTCAATAATTGTACTTCAGAGCATTTTCCCAGAGACCTCTGACTGCTGAGGTTGTCTGCAGTCTGAAGGAGTGACAAATCCTAGTGAGGAAGAGCAGGAAATGCTGTCTACAAAAATCTGCTGGGACAACAAAAGCTTTGTTGAATATGTATTTGAAATTCAGACAACTCAACCACTGATACCTCTACCTTAAAGAAATTAAAGGAAGGGGCACCTTTTCCAACATCCACAATCCCCTTGCCAGAGGCAGCTGTCTCTAGGCTCTAGCCAGCTGTCAGAGGCTCTGGCTGCAGATTTTCAGCTTTTATCTATCTTTTTGGAAACAAACAACTCCCCAGTTCTCAGTGGAGTACTCTAATTAATGAAAGCTCATGCATTTATTCTGTGCAGTGCATGAAGCTGCTCACAAAACAAAGCAGAGCAAGGCTGATCCCATCACTCTGAGCCTGAATTTCCCATCAGTGGGGGAGGCAGGAGAGGGAGGATCAGCTGGCAGATTCAGGGCATGGGGCTGACACTCGAGGAGGGGCTGGGGGCCCCAAGAGCTCCTGCAGTTTCTGTCCTTGGAAGTTTTTCCAGACCCCCAAATAAAAAACCCTGAGCTGCCTGCCTGAACCCCGACCTCTCTCCCAGGAGGGTGTGGAATTCTGAGCTCTGGGAACACGATCCTGCTGCCACCCTTTCACTTTCTGTCTCCAAACTGCTTCTAAACCAGCAACTACCCATCCCACAAAGAATAATTAGGATGAGTGATAAGCAGAGTGGGTTACCAAGGTTTAATACAACTCAGATGTTGCCTGAATACCCTCTTGAAGAGCTTTGATCACCCTCCTGTTTCCAGGAGTCTCTTCACTGATTATAAAGTCCCTCAAGATGAAACACACTCCATGCACGCCATGTATATTCATTTTCTCTGTGTTTTAACCTGCCTGATGGATCAACAAAGACACAGCTAACTTTCATGACAGATACCTGCTAATTCTGTTCTGCCTCATGGAAACATGAAGCTCATCTGGATGCGCTGCAGTGATTTATTCTCTTGTTTTCTGGTGTCAGGCACCTCTCCCCTATTAATTCAGGACATCAAAATCTATGCCAGTATGCAAGGGATTCACAAATATTCCACTACTTATTTTATGTGTAAATCTATGATTTGAGGGCAAACCAAACAACCAGAGCACAAAGAGTCTCTGATGCAGAGGTGGTGTACAGACATAATCAGGTTTGTAACCAGGAGTATGAGCAGAGATTATAAGGAAATTTTTAAAAAATGTAAATATATAGAATTTCCTCCAATTAATCTTACACCAGTACTAATGCAATCTCATTTATTTTAAGTTTATGCTATCATTTTCCTTTTAGTTTGTGAGGAAGAAAGCTTTTGAGAATATTCATTTTCCTCTCTACCAGTCTTTATTTGATTTATTAGTATATTAGATTTATCAGCATCAGTTACTCGAACTTAGGGAACAATTTCGGGTGTTACATAATGAATGCAACGATGAGACTGCTACTTATGGAATGAAAAATTTCCCTTCTGAAAATCTGCCTCATTCCCATGGACAAACTTGGATATCCCATCCAAAGGGCTGAATCTATAAAGGCAGTGAAATGGTTTTCCCTTCACTTCCTTCAGTACTGCTATATACATGAAAAAAGGGAAAAATTTATGGGGTCCATAACAGCACAAAGCTACATTTAATAGAAACATGGAATATTCCATGAAATATGGAATGCTGGAATTTGAAGAACATATAGCTAAACATAAAGCTGTGTTATATCTTAGCATAAAGCTCAACACAGCTTTAGCAGGGAAAATTTCAGATGTTCTGAAACTCGCTGACTGCATCTGTTGGGAATCCAGCTCTGACACTGCCCAAACCCCTGCCCTGGAGGCAGGACAAACATCTTACAGGAACTTTCTCTGCCCTTTAGTCTGTTCATGTAAAATTACATTTTACAGCCTGTCTGTAAAGTGGGGAAAGGGGAACAGTGACAGAGGGAGGAAAAAGTTGCCTACATGTAAATGTTTTTTCCTACAAAAATGCCTACATGTAAACTAGTTATTTTCTCTCCAGATCCTTGCAGTAAAAGAAGTTATTGCTGAGTTTCATGGAATTCAGGAACTCCTCCAAAGGAGAGTTTATCCCTGGCCTCACAGCCATGCTTGAGAAGCAGAGGTGGGGCTGAGCCAACCCCTTGTAAATTCATCTCCAGCCCCAACTCTCCAGCCCCACAGCTTCAGAGGAGATCCTCTTCAGCCAAACACCAAAGTGGCCCAGAGTGACACTGAGATCACACAGATTGGCCAGCAAGGGAAGTCTGCAGTTACTCAGATTTGCTCTCTGCATTTCTTGTTTCTGAACCAGACTCCCTGACACCCAACACAGAACTGGAACCTGTTCTACAGAGGGTGAAGTTCCAGTTTAAATATGCAAAGAGGAGATTTCTGTGTAAAATGGCCTCAGCTGTGACATGTGAGATGAGATGCAAGCAGCAGTTACAGCTTTTTTACTAATTAAATTAGATAACAATTTTCCAGCTTGTGTGCTACAGTCAGACTATGACTTATTACCTCTGGGTAGCTAACTAGGCTTGAACTAGACAACACATTGGGAAAAAAAAAATAGAAGCTTTAGGAAAAATATTTGTGTGATAATTTTGACCTTCATGAAAATATGTATATACATTAATAGGCACAGATTGCCTTGTGTACAAAAAATGCACATTCAATATATTGTATAAAACATATGGATGACAGATTTCACTTCCATCTCAAAATCAGAGAGACTTTGCTCCTTAAAATCACGTATAGAGAGTGATCCAATTGAAACTGGGACACTGATGTGCCCTGTTCCTGTGGCAGGTCACAACAAAACACATTTCTTGGGAGGAATTCCTCCAGACTTTCATTTTGAGCACTCCTGTGACACTGACTCAGGGGCAGAAAAGGTACCAGGGGACAGCAAAACCAGGTACAAGATGATCAGCCTGGAAATGTGAACTCTAAAATATTTTAAACCAGAGGTTTTCTCCAGGAGTGCACCAGGAGAGTTCTTCTGTAGAGGAGGTCAGTGAGAGGAAAGGATGTGAGCAGTGGGTGACTGTGGTTCAAATGCAGCTTGTGGGAGTGTTCCTGGCAGAATATTTTGCACACCATCCATGTACAGACTCCTGTTTGATGTTCTTGGCACTCACAAGCAGAGCAAAGGCTGTATCCCTTACATCTGACAATCTGCATAAGAAAAATCAGGTTTAACTAGGCACGTGTCTGTGTGTGACAGGAGAGTGATGGATGGAGCCCCTCTATTCACTCTGGCAGAAATATCTTGGTTGATGAGCCTTGTGTTGTGCAAAAGAGAAGGAATGATGAGTACCTGGCTTTATATTTGTGAGGGAAAACTTTGCATTTTGGACTGGAATGTCTAATTTCATAGATTGTGAGCTTTGTTTAATGACTGACTGCAAAACTGATATTTCAGGCTTTGGCACTGCAGTGATTTATGGTCTTGTCAGGGAAGTTTTAATATGCTCTGTGTGTACAGATGTTTCTGCAGTTGTGACATGCTCTAAAAAATCACAATGGTCAATTGCCCTCCGGTGCTTTTCATGACAAATCTGTGGCAGCAAAGCCAAGGGATTGTGCAGTGGAGCTGCAATGACTGGCAGGGAGAGTTTGGTCATTAACTTGTGATTTCTTATTGTTACCAATGCTTGGAGCTCCCTGTGCTTCCAAAGCTGTCCAGAACAGGAAGATTAATTGAAATAAAAAAAGACAGAAAGTTCAGCTGAAAGCATTGCAACAGTAACACCTTTTGTATGTACAGACCTGACTTCCTGATGTCTAATTTGGGGCTCAATTGCTCCAACAGCTACATAGAAACAACCTTAGAAACAAATTCCCCTCGTGTCTCTTCAGAATTATTTTCTCTTAATTGGAAAAAACTGACTCCTCCAAAAATCCCGAGCAGGATTGGTTGGAATGAGTGGATTTAGGAATTCCTGCAGTGTGGCACTGACAGTGAGGGGCTCTCAGCTGGTTTGGGGTCCAGCAGGGTGTGGAAGAACCAGCACCCACAGCAGTGCTGGGGTTATTATTATAATATCTATAATATAGATATTACACAGCGGTATCTGCGTCGTCTTTTGGCACACATTTCTCTAAGACCTGAATAAATTTAAACTTCAAAGCACCCTCAGTTCTCAGAAGCAGCACTTTGCTGGATCCCAAGACTCCTGACAGCTAAAGACCTGCTCCTTAGGTTTCTGTTTGTTTTAATGTTGATTTTTATCCTTCTCTTCCATTCATACAATTTTCAAAGTTGTGTTCACTACCTATAATTTCAGAATACTTTTGTCTCATCCTAGGCCTGGGAAAGAACAGAGAATGGTTGATACTACATTGTTATGTGGCAGATCAGGGGTAATATATTAGCATATATATATGTAAAATAAATATATCAACTTATTGGGGAATTGACATCTTTTATCTCCTTCCTTCCCTCCATTTCTCAGTCAGTCAGTGGTTTCATATACATGCAAGTGACAATTCAATAAACAAAACCAAATTGTAAGAGTTGAGGGTTATTCTTAGAGAGCAGATGAAGCCAATGCACATCTAAAATTGTGCAGGGTGGTGGTGGGCAGCTCCTAACAGCAAACAAAGTAAACCAAGAACTGAGCAGTTTTTCCCCCACTGCTGAACTGACTGGTTTATCCAGTGCAGTAACATTAAAAGGACATTCACACACTTAAAAGAGAGAAAGAAAAAAGAGAAAAAGCGAGGAAAAGAGCTGAGTTTCATCATGATCCCAATATCTTCCTCCTCTTCCACAGCATGGAACCATCAGCAGGTCTGACTGCTGGGAATCCCAGTCCCTAAACCCTTCCACATTTCCCCACGGACCTGCCTGCCTCTCCACAAACCTCAGACAGGTGAGAAATCTGCTCTTCATTTCAAAATTGGGAAATTCAATGACCATTTAGCCGGGATATCTCTGGCCCTTCCAGTTTTATCATCATAATTTCCAGTGGTTTCAGCACTAATACTGCTGCTACAGATCAGTCAGGCTCAAGAAACAGTTTTAGGATCTTGTTATTTAAGAACTTGGTTAGAGAGAAGCCAAACCACAAAGTAACAAACTTCTCTGATGTTTACTGCCCTGAACAGTCAACATCTGACTTCGTAATTTATCTCTTATAAAAGCAAAATCAACAAATTTAGCTTAAATTCAGCGGTGAAAAATAGACATGCCTTTAAAAAATTACTATGAGTAGGCAAACACATGGCAACAGATTTTAGCTGCACTAGAATATGAACAAACTCCCATATGGTTGCATGAGCAATCATGACCAAAACAAGACTATATATCTTGTGAAAGGAATAACAAACAACTATGTTTTGACAAAAAAAGCCTTCACTGCTTTATTTGCATGGAAAAAATAAGTGTTTTTCTGAAAGTTTAACTACAGGAATTTCTGGATTACTAAACACAAAATGTCCTTTACCAAGCTGACTCCAGAAGTAACAGATGCTCATAAACAGCACAGATTCTTATTTTGTGTAGGGAAAAAAAAATGCCATTAAAACTGCATAACCAAAAAATACATTTATGTATTTCAGTCTGTGCAGACACAAAACCATCCCAAAGTCAGAATTCAGAGAAGATAAACTGGGCAGTGGGTGAGAAAGGGCATAAATCAACACAGATCCAGACATTCTCACAGCAGAAGTGTATTTAATATTCCCTGGAAGTCCAGACAGTGAATGATACCTGCATCCTCCACTTACAGGGCAACTTTCTGGGTGCTCTGCAGAGCTCCAGAGCAATAAACTCAGAGCAGAGTCTCTGCTTCCCTGCCAAG
The DNA here is from genome assembly GCF_009819655.1 of Sylvia atricapilla. Taxonomy (NCBI): domain Eukaryota; kingdom Metazoa; phylum Chordata; class Aves; order Passeriformes; family Sylviidae; genus Sylvia; species Sylvia atricapilla. The sequence goes on along the minus strand of NC_089160.1, from coordinate 8,926,032 downwards.
GTTTCATTTGCTGTGCAGCCCTAGAGAAAATATCTTCATCTCTTGGACACCAAAAGGGGATAGAATGGCTCACTGGCCATTGGAGCAAAGTTCTTTTATCTGAGAGCTCCTTTCAGATTTCACTACAGCTGCACTCAGGCTCTGCAAATTACAGGAAAAAGATCTTTTTTCCCCCCTTTTGAAATGAATCTTAACTGTTCTTATTTAAACATGATGGCAAAGAAACAGCGCTATAATACTAAACAAACAAAACAAGAGTGCTTTTAGATTCTGTGTGATATCCTGTTCCCATTAAAAAGAATTCTCTGCAATTTTGGTGTATTTTCCTGACAAATCTCTCTCCACCACTTGCCAGGTGGCACATCTGACCTCAAAATCTCTTCCCAAATAGTCTGCTGTTGCTAATGCAGTAGAAATTCAAATAATTCGCTCTAGAGAAACAGGTTGAATCAACGTGCAGACAAAGTGCAACCCCTGAATTTGTTCAATATCAATTGCAGTTCTGTCCAGCTCGGTCCTGGACGTCTGTCCCAGAGCCACCAAGGGGATGTCAGCTGTAAGGAACAGCCCAAAGCTGACTAAAGATGTGCTCAGATCACCAGCCTGAGCCACTGGGTCAACATCTCACCCCTCACAAGCATCACCTACAGAACATCTCCCTTCAGAGCATAAGGGGGGTTCTCAGAATGACCCAGAAATGTTAAATTGATTAAAAATTATCTCACAGTATGTTCATACATAGCTACCTCCATACTTTTTATTATCTGTGTTATCCTTATACTGCAGGAGACACTGCAGAGAATTTCTAAAGTATACAGAAAATAATTTTCTTCAGTTGCACAGGAATTTGCTAAATATTTGTGAATTCAGTTATCAAGAACTTCATCCCCTCACTGAATAATGGCAGCAACATGGTGACAAGTAGCCAATATTTGGAGGCTTCCATTTCCAGATTTCAAAGGACTTTGCAAGAGGGAAGAAGCACAAAGAATTCTCTTGGGACTTGGTGCAATGTTCTGTCATTCCCTCCTATGGACACCACGAAGAGTAACTGGGTGAGAGAGAGCAGAATTCCGTTCCAAGGAGACAGACACTGGATTTTGTGATAAAACCAGAGATGCTTTTAGGGGAACATGGTGCTGCCCCTGCAGGGCTCTGTCAGTGGAGTGTTTGAGTCCCCTCACTGCTGCTCCTGATGCTGCCTCAGCAGGGCTATGCCAGGACCAAAAAATCAAAATACTCTCAGCTTTTGCCCAAACTCACCCTTCATCCCACAAACTCCATTTAAACTGTTGGCAGTGATTAATATTGAGAAGTTATCTACACTTACAATTCCTGCAAACCATGAAAAGTGGCCTCAGGACCTCCCCAGAACCCCTCCTTCACTCTGTGTGGCCAGTTCCTTTTAGAGCTGAAAACTCTACATTCAATAGCTTTTTAATTTGTAACTAATTGCTCACTAACAAGTTCTGTTTTCCTCTCCTACCCTTTTAAAATACTATTATGGTCATTTACAACCCCAATTTTAATTACACGGAGTATACCACGGAAGACTTGAGAGATGTATGGTTTTTTCCTTTACACCTGCCACAAACTGCTGTATATTAAATGTGATTTAGACAAATCGGGCTGTTTGCCAGTAATGAGCTGAAAAGAACATCTGGACATGTGTAACACATGCAAATTCACCTCCAGCAAATCAGCCTGCTGCTGGGGAATCTTAGTTTGTTTCTAGCTATTTTTTGATTTGTGGCCAATCACTCTTGACCTCTACAAAGGACTAAAACATTTCTAGACTTGCAAGTTTTTAGGCAAGACACACTTTCTTGTTTACTCTGTGATGTCAAATTTTGGGCCAGGTTTCACCAGAGGTGAAATGCATGGAGAGTTCCAGTAGTTTTGTGTAGATCTTCTATAGATAGAGACATTCCTGATTCACAATATAAACATGCACAGGCTCTTTGTAAAGCGGTATTTAATTTTAGATATTTAATTTCTGATGCCTGAAGTTTTATTTTCCTGTATTCCAGGTTCTGTGGTGCCCAGGGGTGCAGCTCTGAGCTCACAGTCAGTGTCACTCAGCTCTGCACACAGCAGGGACACAAAACAAATCCTTGTCCTGCTGCACACCAAGGACAACTTTCAGCCCCAAAGCACAAACAAGGGTGGGCTGGAGGGAGGGACAAGGATGGGACCTCACAGCCTGGAGCTGGAATGGGACAATTCAACCCCAATGTGCAAATGGACCAAAACTTATCAAAGTGTGAGACCTTGTGACCTGTGGTCCATTTTGTGACCATTTTGGGTCCATTTTGGGTCCATTTTGGGTCCATTTTGGGTCCACCTTGGGTTCTTGTCTTGCCCAAGGTGTTCTTTAAAGACCTTTCAATAAATATCTCCTTTATTCTCAGCTCTGTGCAGTCTCTGTACCAGGTGGCCCTGCCCAAGGCATCATTTCTAATAGAAGATTTAAGTTTCTGGAGCTCTTTGTTCCCTTTGGAAGTCACAGTGGGTCTGACAAAGGGACCAGAAGCATTTTCACAGTCTGTCCTGGGGTCAGGGGTGTCACACTGAAGTTTGCACTGAGGTCTGGAGTTGCTCCAGGCTGACCCCACTGGGGTTTCACATTAGAGAAATAACAATACTATAATAAGAAAATAGAGAATAACAGTTCTCATCAAGCTGAGAACTCCCCATTATTGCCTTTAAGAGAGACATAATTTTTGGGATTCCCCACACAGAGCACTGGGCTTAAAAGGATTGGGCAATAGCTCTCCAGATCATTGCAATTTCTTTTAAAAAAGAAAATTTCTAGTTGCCAGAGACCTGACACACCTGACTGCTGCTCTGAGTGATGGCCTCCTGGAACCCCATTCATTTCCATAACTCTTAAAGCAGACACTGAAAATAATTTCAATATCAACATGGGTATGCATTGTGCTGTGCTTACACAATCCTCCAGGCTAAAGACTGAATGGGAAGTTTCATTGCTTTAAATGGGCAATGTATTTATATGAGTTTGGGGAATTCTACAGCCTGGTAGGATGAGAACACCTCAAAAATGGGAAATATCTGAAATATGTCTGTGGTTCTCCATTATAGATTTAATCCTGCAAGAAACACACAGGATTTTTATGCTATTCTGTATTACCTTGAAATTCCAACAGCTCACCAGGCAGTGGTATCAATCATTGCTCACTATTTTCATTTCTTTTAAAACACTTCCTAATTAGTGAGAGAGGAGGAGGGGACCATTCCCCAGCAGGATTTTCTACATGACTGCAACATTTCCCAGGCCAAAACTGGGAAAACTGCTCCTCTGCTAAGCCAGAACAAAAAGAAGTTTGCCCTTCTGGTTATTGCTCTGTAAAGCAGCAAATTTGTAACGTGCTAAAAATCAAGAGCAATTGTTACACCAGTAGTATTTCCCTCATGGTAGTAATAGTGAGAGTGGAAAATTGACACTGTAAGTCACAGGGACAATTACTGTCTGAGGCTGGAGAAGTTCAGATCTGCTCTCATGCTCCTTATCTCAGGGCTAAACAGCCACATAAAACTGCATTTTATTTTTAGAGCGTGACAACTGAGGAAACAAAAATAGTTTGGCTAAGTTTATAAAGCGGCTTGGAAAATGGAAATTTTCTGCCTTACGTAGTACAAGTAACCAGACAGATGAAATGAGGGGTTGGCAAAAGAAACAAGCTTTGGAAAACTGCTCACAGCATGCAAAAGTGTATTCTTGATATCAGTAATGTGTATCAGTTGGAGGTAATTTTTTCCCCTGTTCATTTTCTCTCTGCTTCCCAAGAGAATATTTCAGAGATTACTGTATAATTATAATCAACTGTTATTTTATGAGGCCGACAAGACCTCCCTGAACTAAATGACTTTTCCCTTTGAGTCACAAGACTTTCTATAGCACTGGTAATTTCTTTAAGTGGTCAATCATACAAATTCAAAAAATGAATAGCAATCTTTATTAATGCTGGGTTCAGCTGCTTTATCCAGTGATGAATGTATCTTACCCTATACATTTTTTATGTGCAGTCACTTCTATTTTTGTTAATTTTTCCAGCTGAAGTGAAAAGTTTGATGGTAGAAGATTTTGACTAGGACTGTAGCTAAAAAAAATATATATATATATTTATAAAGCATTGGCATCTTGTTGCTTCTGTGATCATTGTGTCTTCTTTCTCATTATTTTCCTTATAATTTAAGGCTGATGTGCAATTCACTGCTATGGAATGGCCAAGTGGAAGGAATATTTTCAAAGTCATTCATACTTAGAACAAACCAGAGAAGTTAAAAGAAGCACTAATGAGGGAGGACTCCACTCACAGCCTGAATTTCCTTTTTCAATAGTTCACATTTTTCTGCTTTGAACCTCAGACAGAATATAATAAAGAAATACTAGAATCAAGTAGGGAAATGACACTTCAGGTGTTGCAAAGAAAGAATGTCATTTACAATGATAATCACAAGTGTATGTTGTATCTTGTTGTACATTCCTGTTTTTCACTTGATTTCCAAGTTCCACTGGTAGTGATTAACCTTTACAAACCCCACAAGAAGTTAATAATTCCCAGGAGAAAACACATGAGAACTAAGATATTTTCATTTCCACTTGGGAGAAGAACCTCTACTCTGAGTACGAGACAAAATATACCAAACACTCACGGAGAAATGAGACCAGAAAAGTTGGGATGGGTTTGGAACAGCAGGAGCAAAGCCCTGAGAGGAGTTTTGGTGAGCACTGTGGGGCTGAGGCAGAATTCCAAGGGGGATGTTTGCAGACAAAGCCAGCACCGAGGGCTGGGAAGGAAAAATCTGACCCCCTGCTCAGCTGAAAGAGGGGATAGAAAGGAAAATAAAGTCCTAAATCTGATGAGGGAGATCCAGAAAAGGGATGCTGGGGGGTGACAGAGCCAGGAGCAGGGGCAGGGGGATGTGGGAGGTGCAAACGCATCGTGGTCAAACACAAATGGTGATGGAGGAAAGGCAGGGACTCCCTACCTAGGGAGTAAAAATTTCTGAATTACTTCAAACACTCCAAAAAAGGCCATTTACAGCTTCTGCCTTCAAGAAGCAAAAAAACCAAAAAACAAAAAATCACCCAAAAACAAAAACAAAAACAAAACCACACACACACACACAAAAAACAAAAAAAAAAAAAACAAAACAAAAAACAAAAAACTCCCCAAAACACCAAAAACACCTGATAAGGAAATTACAAACATAGGTCAGTAGAAAAAAAAAAGAAAAAAAAAGTGAACCTATTTCGGTGTGATACTTGAAATTGAGGTAAGAAGCAGTGAATAATGGCCAGGGATTTTCTTTCTGAGGTTGTGTTTTGTCTCCTCAGTGTCTTTGTGGATGACACAGATCGTCATCAGGGATAATGTTAGTTCTTTATTTAACTGGGAATATGAAGATAATGGGAGAAATTGGCTAGTCACTCGTGAAATATTGGAGCAATAAAAGTCTTTGGTGGAAGATGAATCTTCTTCAAAATAGTACCAGGGTGTCAATAAATGAAGAGTAATGTGAAGATCACTTACATTTATTGAGACTGCAGCATTTATCAAAGTCATCAACATTTAATTGGAGTTAATATACGTGCTAGCTTTTTATTTCCTCTCTACTAGTTTGTTCATGCAGTTAGGGATAAAGTGCTCAACTTACTGGCTTTTAACTTCCCTTTTTGTCTTTAATCTTCTTCCTTTAAATAAGTGAGCATTTGGATTACACCTGTAGCATTCCTTTGGTGGGACAGCTGGGCTGCCCTTTAAATGCTTTAGTTCTTCCCACAGAGGCCCTGCAGGTTGACAAACCCCCTCTGATGCCTTAGAATTAAAAATCTAGGAATTTGGACATTTGAAATCAGTAAAATCACTTTTCCTGCCTATTTTTGTAAAGCCTTGCTTTATGTTTATGAAATAATTCAATGATAACCGTATTAGAGGAGTGGCTTGAGAGGTGATTGCACTCATGATTGGAGTGGAATGGATCCAGGGGTGAATCTGGAGACTGTTTGGACTTGGAAATAAATCAAAATATCTTGGCTGTCCCAAGCACTGCACTTGGGGAGGGGAGGGAGAAGGAGGAGAAGGAGCTGCCACCATCTCACACCATCTCTCCCTTTCAGGCAAAGGAGGAGCTGTTTGGAAAGCAGAACTCACAGCCCTGCAATTGTTGGCATTTATCTTTTAATGCCCTGCTGAGCTGCCCCTGCAGGTCCCAGCTGTGTGCAGTGGGCAGCAGACACCTGCTCACCCCTTTTTCCTGGGGGCTGTCAGGATCCAGGATCCAAGCAGAGCTGCAGCAGCCCTGGGCCACCTCTCTGCCCTCCCCGGGGATGACACTATCTGCTGTGACAAGGACACAGCCAGCTGTGTGCGGGCTGGGGGCAGTAAAACCCACCCAGGAGATTTGGGAAGACAGCCTGTGGCTGCTCTGGCGGTGACTGCTCTCCTCTCTCCTGTGCTGAGCGGGGTGGGGCAGGGATTTGTGCAGAGGAATTACAGAAGGATGACTCAGGGGTTGTGTTTTACAGGAATCCGCAGACCCGTGGGGACAACTCCATTATTGATTTTGCCCACTGATAGATTCCTCCTCCTCAGAGAGCAGCTCTGCAGTAATGCACGGATGCAGATTGCATGGGGCTGCTGCCCAGCTGCTCATGAAACAGTAATGCCATCCTTGAGCAAGGGAGTGGGGAGCTGCTGGTCACTGGCCCCACAAAAGGCACCTGCCCCACACACCAAGGACAGCTCCTCACAGTTCCTATTTATTTCCTTTCCACAAAAGGCACCTGCCCCACACACCAAGGACAGCTCCTCACAGTTCCTATTTATTTCCTTTCCACAAAAGGCGCCTGCCCCACACACCAAGGACAGCTCCTCACAGTTCCTATTTATTTCCTTTCCACAAAAGGCGCCTGCTCCACACACCAAGGACAGCTCCTCACAGTTCCTATTTATTTCCTTTCCACAAAAGGCATCTGCCCCACACACCAAGGACAGCTCCTCACAATTCCTGTTTCCAGCCTGGATTTGTAGCATTTGGAGCACGATCCCAACAAAACCCTTTGGTGCACGGGGAGTTGTAAATTCCCACTCCACTGTAAGCAGGATGTGTTGTTTACAGCTTTAGATCCACTAAATATTGGTGGATTTGCTTCCTCAGCTCTAGCAGGAACTTACTGGTGATAACTCCCTGCCTTGTTCAATAACTTCCAGTAATTATCAGGAAGAAAATGCAATAAATTCACGTAATAGACTGCCCCTTTGCTATAATATACAATGAGGAGCAATCAACGCTCCTCACAATGAGGAGAAGAAATACAACTGGTGTTTTATTTTATAGCTCCAGAAGTGCAGCTTGGGAAAAACCAGCAGAGGGAGTGGAAGGAAACTCCAGTGGTCAAATTCCAGCCCTGGGAGAGGCAGCCCGGGGCTGGGATCTCACAGAGCAGCAGCACAACCCTGCCCCGTGTTTTATCCTTAGCAGACTGGTTCATCTGCTCACCCAGCCAGCAAATGTGGCGTCCCCAGGAGCTGCTGCTCTTATCTCATATGCTTAGAAAGAGAGAAGAAACCTGGGTCTTCTAAATAACCCTCAAGCTTGGCCCTTGGCAAAATAATCGTAAAAAAAAAGACAATGCAGAAAGAGGATGGCAAAACATCCACTTGTGCTGTTCACAGTAATGATCCTGGAAAACAAGATAGCTCTATTTAAAAATCATGGCTTTAATATATAGTTTTGCTGTAACTTAAATCAAAGGGCATTTCTGAGACCATCCTTGCTATGCTTTAAGTACAATTACACGCCGTGTGTCTTGGAAAGCAAATGAAAGCCTTTTCCTGGTGATTTGTTCTACATTTCTTTCTTGCCTCTGGCTAAGTGAAGGCCAGGCCTCTGAAGAGTTCCAAGGATAATGCACAGTGAATATAAAACAGTCCATTAATTGGGATAATAGGTCCTGGCATGTAATTGCATTGCTAAGGTGCTATGGATAGCTGCTGAGTGAAATGGTATTTATTCAAGGTTGTTAGTCATCCGTGGATAACTTTTATTTGCCCACTGATGCTTAAATAAATGCATCATCCATCAGTAGGAATACTTAGGAAAAGAATTTATTGCAAAAATCATGATTGTGTCTCAAATTATAAAAGGAAACAATACACAAAAATTGCTGGGCAGTGGCATAATAAGGCCGTGCCATGATGGGTTTTACTTGTTTTTCTGCCAGTGGACAGTAAAATATGGTTGAAAAATCAAGGCTAAATGGCAAGTTCACATGCTTAGAATATTTACCCTGAATGTCCAAGCTGTCTTAAAAAAATAAATCTAATAATTCATTCTTAAAGTGTTATAAAAATTATAAAAACAGGAGAAATGCATTCAATAATGAACCCAGCACCAACTGCAGAAAAATCGAAGAAATGCCGGTGTTTTTAAGCTACACACTGAGATATGGCAGCAGCCTTTGTTCCTGACACTGTTTTGCTGATACTCTGCAGTGATCAGTAATCCCTGAGAAAACACTGAGGAACAGATTACAGACACAATAGCAAGACACAAGAATTGATTGATTATGGACAGTCTTAAATAAAGCCTGAATAAGGCAGAGAAGACCTACAAAGAGTTCCCATTGTCAGTGCCAAGAGCTCAGCTCGAGACACCTTTGTACCTCGTGTGGATACAGAAATTCGTGAGGATCTGGTTTTCAGACAGATGCAGCCACATCCTCTTTTATCTTCAGCTACATATGCAAACACTCCTTATTTTGACAATCCTACCCTCAAATCTCATCTCATCATCCCTTCCTGCCACATAGAACTGAGTAATACACCTCATACAAGGGGTACAGCTATGCAAACAGCATTTAAAAGGAAATCCAGACATTAATTGGGATAGTGGTGCCCGCAGCTAATGCCATTTGTGTTTGGAATTTCTTAGTAATTGTCAGCACATTTTGGCTGGGGTCATGATGGGTTTACAACCCTTTTCAAAGGATCACTCCCAGGTTTTTAGGTAGATGTAAAGACAAAACAACCTCTTTTGAGTTCAAAAGTCCTTTGCCATTCCCAGCAAAATATTTATTTTAAAAATACTTTTAAAACTTTATGTCACAGGCCAGCTTTGGCCAGGTTTGGTTTCTCCAGCTCCCCACCTGCAGGGAAGGCTGCATCAGCACCTCAGTCCAAGCCAAGCTGATTTTTGGGTGTCAAAATCTGTCAGAGCCCTCCATGCCATGGGACACGAGGGCTGGGAAATGGAATGGATTGAGGAGGAAGAGGCACACTTTAACAAGAGCCTGCATTTCTATCAGCACAGGGAAGAGTGGTCACAGAGCAGGAATTCCTGATTCCCTGATGCACATTAAATTCCACAGGAGAGGAAAATTCCATCCAAGACACAGGAGGGGTTCTCAGCTACACCTAAATGTGAAGGTGCTCAGGGAATCCATTAACTCGGGGTGTGTGGGGTGATGCAGCAATCCCAGGGATGTGTTAAATTAACCACATCTCTATTAGAGGGATCAGGAACAGCAGCAATGTCTTTGCCTCAGGATTTGCTTCTGAAAGGTGCCAAAGACTCTATGCCAAGTTTTAAAGTGTCAAATAATGTGACATGCTTGAAGAGCAAGCAGGAAAACCCCTCCAGTCCTGCCTTGAAGACCCTCTATTGTCAGAGCAGGATTTACAGTTTTCTCTCCAAGTTCAGTGCTGTTAACAGGGGCTCCCAACTTCTCTGCACATCACTGTCTTTCCACCTCTCTACACCAAATATTCCCAGATTTATCAATTCACTGAATGTGCTCCTTTAGTTCCTTGATAATTCTGTCTTTCCAAGTTAATGACCAAAACAGGGGAATTCAGCCTGCTGCTTATTCTGTATGAACTGGTTTCCAAAGAGGATCAATTCTGTGTTAGAAGTGCATTTGGGTGCATTAGCCTCTATTGCTGCTGCACAATGGAGTGAGCAGTTAACACTGAGTCTGTCAATAGTGTGCATTGAACATTTATTCCTGAGTATCACCTAATCCAATATCAAGTTCAACTACACTCAGCTTGTGTAATACACCAGGAGCATCACTGAACACTTCCATTTATTGCATTTAATTTTCCCTGGGCTGTCCATTCCATTTATCAGGAATTATCCTGGAAAGCAACTGCAACCATCTGCCCTTTAAACTATCTTTTTATTTCAGTACCACCTGAAATATTTATTACCTAACGTGTTCTAAATGGAATTAATAATTAAATTATTGAAGAGAAACGATCCCAACAAAGAAAGCAAAACAATTCTACTCTTCAACAATGCACCAATCTGCACTTCCCATTCCCTGCTACTCTGGTTACTTATCAATATTAAAGTGTTAGGCATCCAATCCCTATTCAGATACAAAAATCTGTTGCATAAAATTTTGGTGAAAAAAAGAGCTTTTTTTGACATGGAGAAAGACTAAATCTCCCATTTTCTCCTCTGCCATTCACTTTTGCAGTGGTAATCTCATTTGTTTAACATGACTCACCTTTCAGAAATCCTCCCTTGCTCCTGTCCTTTAAGTTATAATTTTCTATGTGTGTCCTTTTGGCAACCATGAATTAGAGTTCTCTACCAACAGACTGAAAATATTTTGCTTAGCAGGACTCTAATTTGCAAGCTTTCACGTATGCTGTCATTTTCAAACCAGTAACTAAATTCACAGCTTTCAGTCTCCTGAAGACTTTTGTATTAAATATGCATTAAAATAATAATGGCATCAACAATTTATTTTCACTGTCACATATTAAGATATGCATGGTAACTTTTTGTACTCCAAGTAATTTTCCCTTGCCCTTACACTTGCTTGCTAGCACTTCTTCAAATGCTTGATGTAATATTTTCTGTATTAGCAAGGTTAGAAAAATATTACAGTCGCCCCAGAATCCTCCCTGCAACTTTCCCCATGCCATGAGCAAGCAGGATAAGAACAACGTTAATTAAGAGGAGTGTCATTATTAAAATTTGTGTATTAAAATCTCTGTAATGTGACTGTTACTTGCACTAGGCAAGAGTCACCTCCTGTCCGGAAATGAGGGGAAGAGCTGGGAACAGCTGGGGCAGGTTGTTTCTGTACCAAAGTGCTTTTCCAGTACCTAAAAATCACTGGAAATAGGGGGAAGAGTAAAGAACACCTGGGGCAGGTTGTTTCAGTTCCAGAGTGCTCTTCCAGCACCTAAAATACACTGGAAATGAGGGAAGAGCTGGGAACACCTGGAACAGGTTGTTGGTGGTCAGGGTGCTTTTCCAGCACCTAAAAACCACTGGAAATGAGGAGAGGAGTAGAGAACACCTGGAAGAGGTTGTTCCTGTACCAATCTGCTCTTCCAGCACCCAAAAAACGCCGCTGGAGGATTTCTGACAGCTCCACTTTGCATCCATTCATTCATGCCAGGTGTTAAGCATGTATCAAACCCTGAAAATATCCTCCTCTCTCTCCCTGTGTTTAACCCTTGGTTTTATTTACAAAGGTGCCTCAGGTACTCCTGTCTTCATTTTGCCAGGCTAAATAAGTAGGTGCTGTTCTATCACACGCTTTAATTTCTTCTCCTTGTGATGGATTCACTGCTCGCTTCATCATCATAATTGCACCTCTTTCCATCTGCTCTCATTTAAGTTCATTTCTCTTGAACAAGGGTGACCAGATTGTAGCTCCCTCTCAAAATGAGATTAATGCCTTCCGTGATTCTCGTTCTTCATTATTTCTTCAGAAGATCTTAATGCATACCACTTTGTGTTTTTTTAAAGTGTATTGCAGGGATTACAGAATAACCTGAGTAATTCATTATAGATAACTGAAGGTCTCCCAATATTTTAATATCAAGTTCTACTACTAAGAATTGTTACTTGGATTCTGAATTTCATATGAGATGTCTTTGATATAATCATGCACCAGTGTTATACTTGGCACCAGGTAACACCTGAATTTCAAATCTTATCTGTTACAGGCTTTATAATGCTCAGCAAGACTTATTTCAGATTGCTTCATCATCACCATCGAATATCCTCAGCTGGAAGGGACCCTCAAGGCTCATTGAGTCTACTTTTAAAGCCATGAAGTTTGAAATGTGCCATGAAAACCAGGGAAAAAATGGCCTTCACAGGTGACTTTGGGATCATTCCCTCCCTCTGCCCCTCCATTCTCATTAATTTCCTCCACCTTCGCCCTGATATCCTGAAGCAGCAGTCTCAGAAAACCAAATTCAAAGCAATAACTCTCTGCTGCTGCTCCTGCACTCAGAGAAATTTCATCAAGTCACACACCAAGTAAAAAAGTAGTTAAATATGCTTTTTCCTCTGCCTTCTCATGACCTTGCTCAAACTAATTAGTAACACTCCCCATACCATCAGTGTGGCAGTGAGGAGCACTCATTAGAAAACTGTTGGTATTGAAAAGACGATACACACGTAGGGGAAAGAAAATCACGTGTTAAAATCTTCATTTCCTTTTTAAAATGAGCAACCTAGTCATTACAAATTTTTGGGGAAAAGCTATGGAAAAGCCCAGCCCAGATATAAGGCCTTAAAACAGTGAAATTATGAAGGAAAATCATAATTATGAGAGCCAACTCTCTTAGAGAGAAAGGGTAAAAGTTCTGTTCTGAGCACCATTAAATACATTCTGTTTCTAAAGGAACCTTCAGAAGTGAATCCACATCATAAAAAAAGGATTCAATTCCCTAAAGGATATTACACCCATATCTTAAAATCTCAGCACTTTTAATTATTTGCCATTTACATTTATAGTAAGAAAATATTGGAAGATCACCAACTCATATCAGGCCCTATTGTGTGCAAGTGTGGCTCATTATGGGAAGAATTTCCTATTTAGCCTGAGATAGAGCAAGAAAAACTGAAAATGGGTTGTTAAACCCCACAAGTATTATGGTCTATCACAGCACTAAGGCACTCAGCTTGCCCATTTCTGAATGGAATTATAGAGAGCAATTAATATTATTTTTTCTCCCTATTTTTACTGCAATAAAGGACATACTGAACAAAGTATGCCCATTATTTTTAAAGAACATACTGAAAAAGTATGTCCTTTATTTTTAAAGAACATGCTGAACACACGTTACTGAACCTGTGATATTGTTCCACGTTGTAAGGAAAATTTATTACAAAATATTGAAGAGTGTCTAATCACAAAATATCCCTCAGAAGACCCTCAGAGCATCTGCTCAGCAGAGCCTGGCTCCAGCTTTCTGCAGGATCTCCTGGCTCTTCTCTAATTTACATAAACACTAAATACATAAAAATCTTCCAACTGCTTTGACCAATAAACATCAGTAATTGCAAAAGTAGGAAGGGCAAAGTAAAAGCCAGTAAAATTCTCTTCAATCAGGAAGAGAATTCTCATTCATTTGTCTATCATTTTCACCCTTACTGTTCTACAACAGTGGTCAGAAAAATACAAAGTGAATTTACACTATCAAAAGGTGAAGCCTGACAAGGAAAGAATTCAAATAAAACATTTTTCTATAGTATTTCATTAATAAATGCAGTGCTTGAATCTGAATATATGACATTGCTCCCATCCCCTGATTTTCACATTTGCTAATTTGGACAGTTTTCCATCCCCACACAGGGAAACAAGTAGCTCAGAATCTCCAGGTTCCCCACGAGACATTCAAATTCAGCTAAAGAATACAATAAAACCCAATCTTACACCTTACAGCAACCTCTTAAGGATGTTATTGCCTTTCTCACCTCTTCTCTGCTCCAGATCTCATATTACAGCTCCTCGAGTATAATGTCAATAATTCAACTTACAATTGCCTAGTATGAATTGAAAGTCTAGCTAAAAAGTAAGGGAAACCTCCTGCAGAACACACCAAAAATACCAATTTCTTAATGTAGGAACCAACACACCAAAAATTCCAATTTCTGAATGTAGGAGCCAACGCACCAAAAATTCGAATTTCTGAATGTAAAAACCAACACACCAAAAGTAACAATTTCTGAATGTAAAAACCAACACAACAAAAATTCCAATTTCTGAATGCAGAAACCACAACTTCTTGAGATAAAATTCATTTCAGTCACAGGACTCAGGGCCAGGTTCTCCTCCTGCTGCCCCGTGGAGCCACACGAGGTTCTGGTGTGGAGCTGCTTCTCCCACAGGAAACAGAGAGAAATGTCAGGGAACCTCAGTGCCCCTGCCCAGGCTCTTCTCCTCACGCAGTGATGGGGTGCAATCACTCAGCACTGCTGATCTCCCCAGGAAGTCTGCAGGCTCTGCCACACAACACTTCCCCAAACACAAGATAATAAATATTGGTGAGCTTGGCATTGCCTTCTCTCATACCATAATATGGCTTTTTCCTGTGAGTTTGTTGGATCTATAATGGAGTTAGATTTATTTGGGTAAATGTGGAATACTGAGAGGCAGGATATCTCATTTCAAACAAAATTTCCTTCATTTGACAAGACAGAAAAATAATTTCACTGAAAAAACACCTCCTGGTGAGCAGAACCATTTTAGCTGAATAAATGCATCACACATCAGTGGCATTAGCAAGCACACATCACCCTGGATAAAAATCACTATCAGGTGATGTAAAGTGTGACACATTCCAGATTTCTAGACATGCTTTTGGAGTTGACCACCAGGGTGGCTGAGATGAGACACAGTTTGAGGTGTGTCTGTGCATTGAACTGTGCCACACAACTCTGCACACAGCACCTCCCTCTGTCAAATTAAACCCTTTTCTGACCCAGAAATGGGACAACTGAGAGGGGTTTTAAAAACTTTTATTCCATTTTCAGTCTCATGGGAAGGGTGAGACAATACAGATGTTACAATTCATCCATCACAATCAGAACCCAAACTATTTCCTAATTCCAGTCCATTATAAGCCTTTCTTGGCCCATCAGCTTTTGCCACACAATGCTGTAAATGCCTTAAAACCAAACATCTAAAATCACCCCTCGTGGGTCCTGCTACAATGCACCTTTCACAGTTCTATTTCTCCAAAGTCTCCAGTTTTATTTTCAAGGCCATCCTTTGAAACTCGTTTCTAGTTCCATTCTCTCTCAGCAGTGTCTGTCCCATCCCATGGCATTTCTCACTCAGCATTTTCTGTCTCAATGTTTGCACACAGATCCACATTATGTGAGTTCTGTCAGGCTTTGGGGATCCTCCACAAATCCATTTCCCACAGTTCCCCCTCTCTCCTGTTCAGAAAAGACTGGATATAAACTGCCTGTGGGCACTGATGTTATCTCAGATGTTTTCTTGGCTGATGAGCAGAACGTGAGGGGGCAGAAGTGAGATCCCTCTGACCCAGACTGTGCCCACTGCAGCCCACAGCCCCCAGAGGAGTGGTTGGCTACAAGGTAAAATTCACACAGACTTTGCCACAGATAAATCACCAGGAATTGCTGAGAAAGCACCAAGATGACATTATTTAGATACATTATTATTAAAAAGGACTTGGGCCCTCTTGTCCCACTGGCTTAACCCATGGAGGAGCTGGAGAACCATCTCCCCTCCCTGAGTTCCCTTTCTGCTGGCACCACAGGATCCTGGCTGTGGGATGGGAATCTGACCCTGTTTTACACCACAGCCACACACACTCCAAGATTCAGAAGGCTGAAAATGACTCCTTTATTTTTGGGATGTGTCTCCCTTTTATACTATTCCACACAGACCAATTCCATTGGTGACACAAAGACAAACCTCTTCACTCCCATTGGTCAGAGCAGAGGGATATCAAGGAGAAGTCCCTCTTAGGGAAAGGAATGAATAACAAAGGTGCAGTTTATAAAAACATTTCTCTCGTTTACAGGAAATTCCCTGGGAAAAGAATTTCAGAAAACCAGAACACCTCAGGCACAAAACCAGGGCTGCAGGAATCACCAACCCAATGCCCCCAAACACACGAGGGTCTGCCTTGCTGGGACTTTCTGTCTTCCTGTGCCTTTCTGAGCAGGAGCAGCAGCAGCTTCCATGATGGTATATAGGGTTAAAATTAAAATTATTTCTGCAGCTGCAAAGGTGGGGAATAGAACCTCAGCTTCACTGCAACCAGGATGTGGCTATCATGCTATTATTGTTTTAACCAAATCAAGTATAACTTTGCCTGGGTAATCAGGGGGGAGGGAGGATTAGGACCATTTGTACTTAGGCCTATGTATCTAAGAAATAAAGCTGTTCTCTACTAGGTCGGGTGAAACTGCACCTTATCATCCTATGATAGATGATATAATTGTAACGATTGTTGGTAGCTGAACGTGATTATTACCTTAAACCAGAATTGTGAAAATCACAAGATATTTACCAAAATTCATGCTTGGGTGTATACAATAGAACAATGAGGAGCTTAAAGATTAACACAGAATTGTAGACTATAATACTGTATGTCTTCTGAGCCCTCATTGGAGTTGGATTGGGGTCTGTACCCTGACTCCCAGAGCTCTCAATAAAGCACCACACGTGACCATTCATGATTATGTGTTTTCCTCGCTAACATCCAGACCAGGGGCAGGCACTGGCCACACGAGCTGCCTGTGGCCACACAGAGGAAACCTCCTGAACCACAGATTTCCTTTCCACATCTAGCAAATCTCCCCAAAGCATGTGCAGAGGCTCTCCAAGGACTCCCTGCTTCAGCAGGCGTGGATGGATTTCCACAGACATGCCCAAATGTGTGTTTCTGGCACTAAGAGTTCCTTTCTCTTGCCTGATTTGAGGCCTCCGCTTTGTAAAATGCAAATCAAAGTGGAGTCAGCCCTTCCATTTCAACATCTATTGGAGTTTGGCTTGACAGTTTCCTGCTTTTCAATGAAATAAAAATGAGTCATTTGAGAACTCCTGACCTGCGTGACAAGTTTGTTTTGGTTATTGCTCTTCTTAAGAGAACTGGGGTTTGTTGTTCTTTTCTATCATGCAGCCAGTCTGTCAAAATTAAGACATCATTCCCCCAGTTTTCTTGATGCAAATATTTATTGGAGGAGAAGATGTAGACACAGCAAAAAAGAAACCTTTCCCCAGCCTTTGTGACAGGCTGCTTTCACAATGCATTTTGGAGCAAATTTAGAGCAAAACCTTGAAGAACAAACCCTTTCATTTATGGGAAGGCATATTTAGGACAGCACAGACACGCTAAGAAGATTACATCAAGTGTTCTTTCATTTAGGATAAAGACAATTTGCCTATAAATACATTGAGATATTAATTAAGAAAGCAAGAGAAAGGGCCAGGATGCAATGTCTTCTTGCCTTTGAAATCAAATATTTGCTATAAGTGTGATTGAAATGGAAAAGAGATGTAGGGAAAAAGTATTCAAGGAAAATTAAAAAGTAGATAAATAGATCCTAGGTGACTGAATATAGATACTGGAACATCTCCTGGGATGGGACAGAATTTTAACCCAGAAGACACTTTTTTAAAATTTGGGATAGAAAACAGTAAAATAGTTGTTATTGGTTTTGTTTTGTATCAGTATTAACTCAGTTTTAAAACTCAGCTGTTTGAACAGAACAATGCTGTTTGTTTCCACAGCTCAGCATGCTTGCTTTGTCTGTAGGGAAAATATTGAAGAGCCCAACTACCTTCAAAGTTTGGGAATATGATCAAACAATAAACAAGAATTCTTCCAGCACTTCCATCCTTTCAAACTTTACTAGAAGCTTTTCAAACCATTGGACAACGTTAATATTTAATGTGTAAAATGGGTAAATGTTATGGATTGAAGACAAGGAGAGGTTTTGTTTTTGACTAAAACCCCAGATATTTTAAAAGTAAGCCTAAGCTGAAAAAAATTCATTTTCTTGAGCCTTTTTTTTTTGTGTGTGTGTGTGTGTGTGCATGTGTGTGTGTGTGCGTGTGTGTGTGTGTTTTATTTCATTATTTCAAAATTATTTTTTCTATCTTTAAAATTAATTTTATATTTTTATTCTTGGGACAAGCCCACCAGTTTTCTCTTGGCCTTTAATGCAAATGTACCATGGAGGGATTTGCAAAGACATTTTCCACTGGACATCAGCCTGAGAATCTCACTCCCTCTGGCCAGTATTGAGCTCCAGGATAAAGCTCATGTTTCATCTTTCAGCACAAACCTCAACCTCCCCATTCCTCTCCTGCCTTTTCTTCCCTTCTCCTCTCTTCCATCTGAAGGCCAGGATTGATCATTGAAAATATTGGGTATTCTTTTCCCCATTCTTCCCATAACAAAATATTTATACCCATAAATATTTTGTTATGGGAAAACAAAATATTTCTCTGTTCTTTCACCATGATCATCACTACTGCATTCTTTTATCCTGCTATAGTTATTTTGAGGCTAATCTGGGTCCTGTTTCAGTTAACTGATGCCTTGCCATTAACTCTGATGGAGGGAAAAGGAGCCTCCAAGCTCTCCTCTGTTCAGCTCTTCCAAGAAGGAATTCACCTCTCTAGTCCTTATTTCTACAGCTTTGCCTTCACTCTTCAACCACGTATCACTCCCTTGGAAAATTAGTGGCTGTGGAATCATCCATCTCCTTCTGTCGAACAGGTCTATTTGTAATTACAAATTCATGGCCTTTTCTGGATGAAATATTCATGTAAACTCCACTGCCAAGCTGCACTTATGGCACAGTAAACTGCAGAGCATTATCATATTAAAAGCAATTCAGCAACGTGCCTCATGCCAACACAACAAAAATGTCATTTTAAATATTGTTTAGGAGCGCTAGTTTATTTTTCAATGTAGAATCCCAAAATGCATTCAGGACACAGGCACATCTTGAGAAAATGAAATCAAAGTGTGAGGAAAAGTGTTGAACACCAGCAATTCCCAGGCACTGGCAAATTGTTTTATTTAGTGAAGAGTGTCTGGTCTTCCCACTGCTTTTCTCAGACCTGCTCTATGTGCTCTACACTTTGGGATATCAGGGAAACTTATAACTGGCATTAAAGAGATGAAATAAATCAAGAGAACTGAGGATATTTAGATGGCACTTGAAACGAAACGCTTATGGAAATATTTGCAAATGTCTGTGGATGTACACAGACTTCAAAGGTGTGTGGAGACCACAGAAATCTTGGATCTGCTGATTAAACAAACTGAGAAATCATCGAGCATTTTTAATTGAAGCAGTAATATGTACAATTGAAGAGATCTGAATGTAATAGAGAAGACAACTCGATATCCCAGTAAAAAGTCTCTTTGTAGCTGTGTTGAGTACTGGGAGGTGCTCCAAGGTCTCACTGGAGCCTTCTCCTCTCCAGGAGGAACAATTCCAATTCTCTTAGTTTTTTGGCATGGGAAAGGTGACTCAGATGACAAAGCTCTGGAGGAACTATTATATATTTTCTTATTCTATATTTATTCATATATATTCTTATTCTGGACTACTGATTGTCAATGACAATAATCTGAAATCAGCAGTTCTGAAAATGAGAATTAAACTGGCAAATTGAATAGTGGAAAAAAATAGGCTCTAACCCATAGGTAAGAAAGGGTTATCCTGTTCTTATGAAAATAGGGGAATTTTGAACCAAATCAGGATGATTTTTCCTCTCACTTAAACAAAAATTAAAAAAAAAAAAATCCAGATTATAGGAAATATTTCTGACTCTGTTTAACAAAAGCAAAACTGATTCAAAGAGATGTAAATCACGATTTACAATACGAAAATAAAAAAAATGGTCACCCCGGGACTTACTTTACTTAGCAGCCACTGGATACGGTCCCAGTCCCATTAAATATTTAAATAATCATAATAATTTAAATATTGTGTGGAACACAGAACGGTGGAAACAGTGGAGGAGGAAAGCAGCTCCATGTGGATCACTGGGTAGTCTCAAGAAATAATCTATATTCTGACCCTCCTATGGGGGTGCTGCTGAGAACTCGAACTTTTTTTTTTGCAAAAAAGGGAATGGAATCAGCCTTTCACCTGCAGGCTGAGCAAATCCTGAGCTGTGCTGCAGAACAAGGTGCTCCCTGTGCTCACACCAAAACCTAAATAAAATCACCCTTTCAGCCCCATGTGCTGGGCTCTTTATTTTCCTTTCTTTGCCATCCTCATTCGATGTTTAAAGTGTCCCACCAAAACCAAATGATGCACTTTTTTTTTGGTCACTGAAGGATGAATGGCATCCCTGGAGCTGGCACTGGTTCCTGCAGATATTAACAAAACTGGAGATAATCTTTGTCTGTCTTCATGGATTTTCTTCTTCAACAGAAAGGAAAATCTATAGGATAGCTGCAGAAAATGGAAAAGAAGAAAAATCTCCTTTTCTCAATTACTCCATTTTTTTTCTGATAGGAATGTGAAGTGGTGTCTAGGGGGAAATAAACCCAGGAAAAGTAGAGGAAACACAGAATTACTGTGTCCAAGAAGCTGATTACAGGAAGGACTTCTGCTCATAGATGCCAGCACTTCTGTAACTCTTTTGAAAAATAATTTTATTTCAAAGCTGGCAAGAGCTCTAATTCCTGCTTTTTTGGGGTAAATCTTTGTCCCCAGGGAAGACTTTCCTGCCCAGGGTGGTGTGAATGGCCTGCAGTGTGTGAGATTTGCAATATTCTAATCCTCTTTTTAATAATGACTTCATTCCGAAAGGTTTTATCTGTAGGAATTTTGTTTTTAAATGTTGAAAATTCCTGTTGAAAAATGTTGTTATTCATCTCTAGCAGATGATTTCTCTATGGGAAGAACTTGAGATGCATGACAGAAAGTCTTCATTTTAGCATACCTTTCTAATTTAAGACAAACTAATAGCTCCATCTTCTCCTTTCTTCTTAAGAAAGAGAGATTAATTGCTGGAGTAAGTCTCCTACTGAAATTTTACTGTATTAAAAATATAGCATTTTCTACAGTAATATTTTGTAAAGGAAGCACTTTCTAGTTTAATTACTTTAAATTATTTACTCTCCTTGTGGCATTCAATAACACACAAGAACTTTCTCTGCAGCAATTGCTGCAGGGAGGTTCCTGGACAGGAGTGTTATTTCTCTGAAAATCCAAAGAACTCTGAAATCCACGGAGGGCTGCAGGATTCCCCTGAGACAAACACAGAGCAGATGTGGGCACTGAGTGAATGCCTGTGCAGGTGCCCCAACAACATCCCTGTGCTCAATCACTGGGGTTTATATTGGCCATAAAAGCACGGAGCAGGCTCCCCTCACTGGAGCCCGTGCTGTGTTCACTGCCAGGCCTGCAGAGTGTATTTATCCTCTGCACTCCACGCTGTGGAGAGGAGGGATGGCTCAGTTCCTATCAGACATCAGAACCATTTCATTTTAACTCTGGGATGTACTCGCCAGCAGCAGTGTCAGGGCAGGAAGGAAGGAGGGGGATCATCAGGGTTTAATGCATGCTGCAAGGGTTATATCTATATCTATATCTATATCTATATCTATATCTATATCTATATCTATATCTATATCTATATCTATATATCTATATCTATATCTATATCTATATATCTATATCTATATCTATATCTATATCTATCTATATCTATATCTATATCTATATCTATATCTATATATCTATATCTATATCTATCTATATCTATATCTATATCTATATCTATATCTATATCTATCTATATCTATCTATATCTATATCTATATCTATGTCTATATCTATATCTATGTCTATATCTATATCTATATCTATATCTATATCTATATCTATATCTATATCTATATCTATATAATCTATATCTGTATATATCTCTGTGTGTGCTTGTCAATATTGCTGCTGAGTAGTTGTTTAAAATTATCAATCCGTGGACATTCCAAATTTTCAAAACACTTTCCCCCCTCTAAACTCAAAAGAGCATTTTGCCTGTAAAAATCTCAGACCAGCTAATGGTGATTAAACCATGACAAGCAGAGTAATGAAAGTTACTCATTGAAATTTGTCCATATTTTTTTTTAGGCCATAATTTGTGAAGCTTTGCACACTTTGAGCTCTGGAGAGGGAACTTTGGAGATTATTTCTTTCACTTGGAAGGGTTCAGAAAAATTCAAGGGGAAAAAATGGATTTTATTTTGTGTTTTATGTAATTTTGAAGAGTACTCAAGGACCAAAGCTTCAACAGGTGAATATAGAAATTGTTGTTCACTTCATTGGGTTTTCATCAGGCCTCAATAACTGTATTTTAAAAAAATGCCACATCACATTCCACTAAATAAATCCAATAAAACTCCATTATTAAAAGTACAGTCTCTCAAATAAAGTGATTAAATTATTTCCTTTCTCCTGACCAGTACTGGTCATTTTGGAAGAAGGGGTGGTAATTTGAGTTTATTGGCATCAACATGAATCCAAGGAGCTGAATGTGCTCTAGAACACTCACTCCAGGCTCTTGGTGATGGTGTTAATGTGAAATATTATCCAACACAACCTGGAGACAAACTGCTGTGCTTGCTGCACACGTGACCAAAATGAAATTCCTGCAACTCTTGAAACTTCTGCCTGGTAAATAAATAATTTCTGTACAGTTTTCTGAACCAATCCATGTTATTGTGAAGAAGCACCACTGGCACTGAATCTGGCCTCAGGAGGTGGAGATGCACACAAACCCCACAGGGTGCAGTGCCAGTGAAGGTAAAGCCAGGGGCTGGTGCCTCCCAGGGGCTTTAACATAAATGCTGGTATTTCTTTTTGTGTTCTCTTGGGTCTTTGGTGGAGGATTATTTATTTGACTTTACAAAAATAAGTGTTTATTTGACTTTACAAAAGTGAATGCTGCAGCTGTAGACGTCTGTTCACAGAGTATTTTGGCAAATCAGCCTTTGGAGCTCATCAGGCCCTGCCTCCCCCAGAGAGCTCCCGTGTGCCTGGGCCTGACTCTGTGAGGAACACTGAGAATAAATCTAAATACTGCCTTCCAAGCCACCAGACCTCTGGGAAATTCACATTTCTGCTCGTGTGACAAAAGCCAACAGACCCATCTGATAAAATGCTGCTTTACTGATAATACCAGTGAGTTGTTCAGTTCCTTCCCAGACTTGACTCACTGGAGAAAGTCACTTTTCTGTGCACAGACTGAAGATCACTCTCCCCTCTGTTGTTACTGCTGTACTGTACTAGAGCCACAACAGCAAATAAATTGTGTCTGTCTTCTCCAAATTCTTGCATTCCTAATTTTAGGATTTTGGTTTGGGAATCTTTTTTCTTTTCTTTTCTTTTCTTTGCTTTTCTTTTCTTTGCTTTGCTTTGCTTTTCTTTTCTTTGCTTTGCTTTGCTTTGCTTTGCTTTTCTTTTCTTTGCTTTTCTTTGCTTTTCTTTTCTTTTCTTTTCTTTTCTTTTCTTTCTCTTTTCTTTTCTTTCTTTTCTTTTCTTTCTTTTCTTTTCTTTTCTTTTCTTTTCTTTTCTTTTTCTTTTCTTTCCTTTTCTTTCCTTTTCTTTCCTTTTCTTTCCTTTTCTTTCCTTTTCTTTTCTTTTTTCTTTTCTTTTTCCACAACTGAGCAGAAAATGTGATGCTGCTGATGATGCTGGAGTTGCATTACTGCCTGCTTAGGCCTTACAGGACTTGCATGTCCCCATCATCATCATCCAGTAAAATTGCTCTCACAAGTCTTAAAAGATTTGCTTCTCTACAAAATGATGATGGGAGAGCTGAGGTAGTGAGATATTTCAGAGCACATGAAATGATTCTGTGTCCCACAAGGACACGACCTGCACAAATCACTGAGATGTCAGAAATGGGCACCCCAAATTAGGAAACATCATGGTTTAGACAGGCTGCCTTCCCACCCCCAACTCAGACCACAGCCTTCATGTGATAAAACCCCACATTATTTCTGAAAAACCCGACCATTAATCAGTGCGCCAGATGCAAATAAATCACTGGCTGACACTTATTCAATGTTATCAGTTTTCTCCCCAGTGTTTACTGTATGCTACTTTGCCTTGTTTATTGTTCACCAGTGAAAGCCCCGAGTGGACAGGATGATTAATTCCCCCCGAGCCTTTCTGGGACATTCCTCACTGCACTATTTAGTTCCTTCACTGCACATTCATAACAACCTTCTGAGATAAGTGCATATTGATATTCCTATTCCAGAGACAGCAGATGCAATGCCAGAAATCCAAAACCCGATTTAGTGTTATGCACTACATTATAATATAATTCTACAGTAAAGTTGCAGTAGCAAAGTTTAACTCCAGCAATTAATATCCTTTCCTTAAATCCAAAATCTGCTTTATGTATCCAAGACAGGAGAGTTTACTCCACCTGCAGTGTGAAATCTCAGCATTGGTGTATTTTACATCCCCAAGTCACATGTCCAGGATGTTCCCAGCTCAGGTTAACCCCAAATCCACATTTCTTTTAGTAACCAGCCCACAGGTACAGTGCTGGAAGTGTGCAGAAAACCAATCCTCCAGGTCACTGAGCCCCAGGACATCTTCTTTCCCCCTGTCTCATTCACCCCATCCTATCCAGGAATAAATGAGGTGGGATTGAAACGTTTGTCTGCCTACAGGAGTCCAAGGCCAGCAACTGTTGGAGCCCTGGGAAGTTTGGAGATGTTGGAATTCTGGAAAATTAGATTTTAGGGTTTTGCAGGAATTTGGGCATTGTCTGGGTCCTTCTTTTCAACCTTCTTCTTCCTCCTTCTTCATGGTTTCAGGTGGTTTTCTGTAATTGGGTGAAAAAGGTCCCCATTGCAGGCCTTGGGTGATCATTATTGGGTCAGAAATATAAATAATACGGGTGTCACCTCGATATTGGGTAATTCGTGCTTCATCAACCTTGGAAAGAGTTAGAAGCTTTCCATTTTACCTCATTTCCCTGACTTGTTAGTTAGAGCTGACTGCTCATGAGGCTGTAAATAGATAAGGAATAATAAACATCCAAGAATGAACTCGAAACCAACCTTTTCCTTTCCTTTCCTTCCTTTCCTTTCCTTTCCTTTCCTTTCCTTTCCTTTCCTTTCCTTTCCTTTCCGTTCCTTTCCTTTCCTTTCCTTTCCTTTCCTTTCCTTTCCTTTCCTTTCCTTTCCTTTCCTTTCCTTTCCTTTCCTTCCTTTCCTTTCCTTTCCTTTCCTTTCCTTTCCTTTCCTTTTCCTTTCCTTTCCTTTCCTTTCCTTTCCTTTCCTTTCCTTTCCTTTCCTTTCCTTTCCTTTCCTTTCCTTTCCTTTTTCCTTTCCTTTCCTTTTTCCTTTCCTTTCTTTCCTTCCTTCTCCTTCCTTTCCTTTCCTTCCTTTCCTTTCCTTTCCTTTCCTTTCCTTTCCTTTCCTTTCCTTTCCCTTCCTTTCCTTTCCTTTCCTTTCCTTTCCTTTCCTTTCCTTTCCTTTCCTTTCCTTTCCTTTCCTTTCCTTTCCTTTCCTTTCCTTTCCTTTCCTTTCCTTTCCTTTCCTTTCCTTTCCTTTCCTTTCTTCTGTGGGTGCAAGGGCTGGAAACTTCCTCGTGGAGCAGCTCTGAAAAAGGATCCCGAATTTCCACGCTGGGTTTCAGATATTTACTGAGAGCTGAAGAATAAAATTCAGTTATTTCCTCTCCTGTGCTTGGGGGCTGTGGAGCAAACAGGAGGGACTTTCCCTGCTTGTGTGCTCCAGCTCTCTGCTGGCAAAACCTCCACAATCAAAAGTTTCAGATGCAGGAAAAGTCTTGTTTAGCTCCAGGGCTGGATCAAACCCGCTGTGAATAAAACTCCTGCAAAGTTTGCCGCACAAATGAAATCTGAGAAAGCCAGGCTTAGCTGACAGCTTAAAAGTGGATTTAATTTTCTGAGTTTCGTATTAAATATTCAAAAATAACACTCTGGATGTAACAACGACTCTTCCTCCTACCTGCTTCTAGGAATATCTGTGGATTGCATTATGAGGTGTCAGATCATCTTTTAGTTGAGCAAACCAATATATTTTCTTCTTGTTTCATTCATCACGTTACCGAAAATACACTAAAATGGATATTTATATTCATGTTTATCAATAGCTAAATGGCTTCAAGGAGACTTCAACTAGAAATAATATGTAAATCCAGGTTGAAAATTCAGTTTAAGAAAAACACTGAGATATCCAAAAGTATTTTGTTATGGGAAAACAAAATATTTCTCTGTTCTTTCATCATCATCATCACTACTGCATTCTTTTATCCTGCTATAGTTATTTTGAGGCTAATCTGGGTCCTGTTTCAGTTAACTGATGCCTTGCCATTAACTCTGATGAAGGGAAAAGGAGCCTCCAAGCTCTCCTCTGTTCAGCTCTTCCAAGAAGGAATTCACCTCTCTAGTCCTTATTTCTACAGCTTTGCCTTCACTCTTCAACCACGTATCACTCCCTTGGAAAATTAGTGGCTGTGGAATCATCCATCTCCTTCTGTCGAACAGGTCTATTTGTAATTACAAAATCTGGCAAAATCTGACTTGGCAAAGGACTGACTCTTGCCCTGTTCTGCTGTCCTGCACACAGCACTGATGTGGAGGATGTGGGACCATCGCAGGAGGGTGGCTGTACACACACACAGCGTGTGAACCTGCCATCCAAACCAGCTGTGGACTCAGGGAGAGGAAAGGGGAAACTCCAGTTTATTATTAAAAAAACCAATGTGACCTATCACTTCTTGTCCCCTAAATAAACATTTACAGATTTTATGAGTTAGTAGAAGCGATTTTTAAAATATTTTTTGCATTTGTTTGTTTGGTTTTTCTTTTAAACAGAGCTCCAAGTTAAGCAAATATTATTCAGGGACAGTTTTGGTTTAGTTGGTCTGGGGTTAAGGGATGGACTGGCAGATCTCCTGGGATGAGGAGCTGGGGACAGCTGGAACCTGATGCCTCTTCCCAATGAGAAATAAAGTTCTGTGCAGGCTGCTCCTTGACACAGTCACCGTGCTGCTGGTGAGGTGTTTAATTGCAATGTGGTCCTCACTATTAAAGATGCATGAACGTTTTAAATGAGGGTGCAGGGAAGTCTGGGAACCCTGGACTCCTCGATATGAAAATCCTGCTGCTACTCCCACTGCAGGCACCACTACCCTGACACAAAGCACTGAGTGTTTCAAGAACTGAGCTTTCCACCAGTCTCCATATGCCCAAATAAAACACAGATGAAAAGCATAAGAAAATGTATTCTAAAGTCTTGAAACAAGCAGTAAACAACAGATTTGATATCAAGGCTACAGTGCTGGAGAGGAAACTCCTTCATTCTTTTTTACAATTCCCCGCATTTCCTCACACACTGCACATTCCCTGTTGACACAGAGCACGGGATGGTTTTATCTCCCCGTCTGCCCACCCTGCTCTGACACGAACCTTCCCCACCTCAGAAATATCAGCTCAATCCATCACTGCAGCCCGGGGTTCCCAGCAAAGCCAGGCTGCATTTCTGACCCACAGGCCGCCCCTGCCCCAGGGCTGGGCACTGGGAGCACTGCAGCTGCATGCACAGGAGCTGCATGCACTGCTGCAGCTGCCACTCAGGGGCCACTGACCTCTCCTGACCCCACCTGCTCCCATTCCTTCCTGCCCTCTGGAACCGTCTCTGCATGCAATGCCTGTCTCACCTGTTGCACAAACCCAGCTCTACAGACATGGAGCAATCGAGAGTTGATTTTGAAACATTTTTATTCCATTATCAGCCTCACAGAAGGCTGAGACACAGGAGATGTAAAACTTAACACTGTTCTATCAGAAGCCAAATTATTTCTTTGTTACAGCACCTTATAAATGTTTTTCAGCCTACCAGCTTTTGCCACACAATGCTGCTGAAGCTTCTAACACCAATCACCGATTATTTCTATTATTTTATTATTTCTGTTATTTATTATTTTCTATTATTTCTATTATTTTGCCTCACGTGGTCTCGTTACAATGCATCTTTCACAGTCCTAATTCTCCAAAATATCTGGTTTATTTGCAAGGCCATAATTTGGAACTTGTTTCCAGCTCAATTTCTCTCTCAATAACATCTCCTCTATCCCATGGCTTTTCCAAGTGAGCACACCTGATCTCAGAGTTTGCACACAGATGGACAAAACCATGTGAACTTTCAGTCACACATATCTCTATTTTATATACCCCCACCACAAAATATAGATTTATATTTATATTTATATATATATATGTATTTATAGATTTTTATATTTTATACACTCCCCAAAAAAACTGGCAAAAACTGAACACTCCTGAAGTTTAAAACCCAATATTGTTAGAGGTCTTGCTATGTTGTGCTGAGGTATTCCCAAATATTGTCTTACACCCAAGCTAAAACCTTCTGAAAATACTTGGGTTTGGTGTGTTTTTTTTGGTTTGTTTTTTTTGTTTGTTTGTTTGTTTGTTTGTATTTGCTTTTGCTATTTCTATTTTATTTTTTTTTTCAGTGTCTCTGTGTATTTCCAGAATACTCCAGAGGTATTCTCCAGATTACTTTTCTTTCATGACATCTGAAAACTGTTTCTTTTCCTTTCAGGCAGCTGTGAAACAACTGCACAGTTTAAACCTTATCCAGATGTTTTGGAAGATTGAGCAGGTGACAAAACGAGTTTCCTTTTCAATTTCTCTTTGTCCATTAGGGGATTACTAAGGAAACAACAGCATGTAGCCAAATTCTGGGGGGTTTTTCTAATTAAATTCATTTTTTCACCTCTTTTTATTACTTGTTGGGAAAGTCCTGGATAACAATTCAGAGTTAAATCTAGCAGATGAGGAAATTGGTTTACTCAAACCCAACACCAAGCTTGAGCCAAAATGCTCTTGAATTATTTTCTAACTATTATTTCTAATTGCTTTCCAATAATGACTGTGTGCTATTCCACAATTCCTGTACTTTTACTGTCAGATAAATGCTTCCTGTCTACAGTGTGCTATCCACTGTATTTTAATTATTTTTAAAAAAGTATTTTTAAATAAAATTAAAATGAATTTTAAAAATATTTCCAATTTTTAAATATTTTCAATACTTTAAAAATTATTCCAGTTGAGAATAATCTTCTCTCTAGTTTCTGTCTCTATGACTGCCTAAGTGTGTGGGTAAATACACCAAAGGTGCACAGAAAGTTCATCTATTAATATCAGACTTCTCATGCATTAATTATGGGTGTATGTTCAAACTCTTCTTGTGAAATAAGAAACTTGACAAGAAGGCCCAGAATAATTCAGAGTGTCCCAGATGTGCCAGGCTGTGTGCTGGCAGTGAGGGCTGGAGCTGCCTCCCAGAAATTAAAAATAACGCTTGCAGGACTCTGAGGCAGCCACCAACCAATTTCAGAGATCTGTACAAATCGTGTCCTTATGCTGTGGAGAGATCCTGTCCTTGCTGCCAATTCTTAAATTGTTTTAAAAAGGCTGCAGGAAAGAATTGGTGCATGGTCTGGAAGGTGTGTGGATAAAAAGTTCCTGAGCAAAGATGGCACAGGAGCCAAAATTCAGAGGTCCAAATCACAAATTATTTCTTGAGTGACACCTACTCATTTTTTCTGATTGGATATCTCCTTTAGGGCCAGTTCAAATGAAGATTATTTCAGCCCAGAATGCAAAACCGTGGCTGTTCTCCCGTGTTCACGT
Source organism: Sylvia atricapilla (assembly GCF_009819655.1). Classification (NCBI taxonomy): domain Eukaryota; kingdom Metazoa; phylum Chordata; class Aves; order Passeriformes; family Sylviidae; genus Sylvia; species Sylvia atricapilla. The sequence goes on along the minus strand of NC_089160.1, from coordinate 8,896,523 downwards.
TTTTATAACCCAGGGTTGTGCTTACACTGCTGCCACTGGAGCATCACTGCTCCTCACATGCAGCTTTAGTGACAAAAGTAAAAAATCACCTCTGGCAGCAGCCACTGGCAATCTATGCACAGGATCATGGAATTGCACAGCCCTCGGACGAGGTTTGAAATGGAGACAGGCTGAGCTGAACTCGCTGCTTGTGCTGGGGAGAGTTTCACAGCAATTCTGGAGCAAGCACTGAGCACTGGAGCTGCAGCCACACAATGCACTGAGCAGAGACTGCCCCAGGGTTTCTGATTAAAACAGGGCCATTGGCTTTTGGTTTGGCCTGCGTGGTGTTTGAGAAACGCCTCAAAATCAGTGGGTTGGGTTCTACAAAAGAGCTGCACTCAAAATTGAAGTCATAAAATGTTTTGCTCAGCCTCGTCTGTGGTGTCTCCTCTACTCCCCCCTTCTGTCCCACCCTGAGCAGGAAAGGGATTTGCAGCCTGTGCCTCCCCAAGGAGTTCTCATCTGCAATTCAATACCCTGGAAGGTGTATTTTACCAGACAGTGGCCACTACAAAGTTTAAATGAATTCCTGTAACAGCCCAGGTTGCTGGGAGTGTAACCACACACACGTGGGCTGGGTTTGAAGGGTGACTCCCAGCCCTGTCCACATCCCTGCTGCAAATATCAAAATGATCATTAAAGATCTTACCTGCTCCTCACACACCTCAGCAGCATGGGAAGGTTTATGTTATCACAGTGGCCACTACAATGTTAAAATTAATTCCTGTCACAGCCCAGGTTGCTGGGAGTGTAATCACAGGTACGCGGATGTTGTTTGGGTAGTGACTCCCACACCACTGCTGAAAATATCAAAAAAGATCACTAGAAGACAAAGATCTTACCTGTTCCCCACAGCACACCTCAGCAGCATGGAAAGGTGTATTTTATTAGATAGTGGCCACTACAATGTTTAAATTAATTCCTGTAGCAGCCCAGGTTGCTGGGAGTGTAACCACACACACGTGGGCTGGGTCTGAATGGTGACTCCCAGCCCTGTCCACACCCCTGCTGCAAATATCAAAATGATCATTAAAGATCTTACCTGCTCCTCACACACCTCAGCAGCCTTTTCCCTTCCTTCCCTCTCCTCCCCTCCAGCTGATGCTCTCACACACAAATCCTGGCAGTTCCCAGCCGCAGAGGAGCTCTGCTGGGGTCTCAGAAGAAGCCCTGGTGCTGCCTGGCATCCTGTGATCAATAAGTGGTCAGAAGCTGCAGAGGAACATCCCCCCCACGAAATGATGCTCAGGAATTCTGCAGAGCAGGAAGATGCTGAGAGAGAAGTGGCCTTGTTGGGGTGATAACAGCATCCAGGCAGCTGTGCCTTGGCAGTGCAATGGAAATAGAGTTACCCCAAACCTTTCACTGCAAAAACAACTGTGAATGCTGCCAGCTAAAAATCCTGCAGTAATTCATCCTCTCTGCCTCTCCCAACACACTCTCTGGGCTGTTTTGCATTACACTCTGTTTGCATTTCAGTATTTAGGGAGGCAGCTGGACATCTGCAAGGAGATGTTAAAACTCTGTGTCCACAGGGAGATTTTCTGTCTTGGCATCATCAATTCCACAGCTCAGCTACTCAAAAGGATAAAAGTTTGGGGCTCCTGTTTGGGGCTTACAGCACACTCTGAGTGGGAATCCTACAGGTTTGTCTCCCACTGCGCAATCCCTGAATCCCAGCACAAAGCACAAGTGACACACAGTTATCTTGGATTGCCTGGGTTTGTGCTGGATGGTGGTGGAACAAAAAAGCAACAACCAAAAAAGGTAAAGATGAAGGTAACTATTCACTTAGAACAACTGTGAACTGAAATGCTCTGGGCCCATTTGGAACAAGAACAAGTCATGGTCAAGGGATTGCATAAATGAACTAAAGGGAATTTTGTTTCTATCACCTGGACAGGAGCCTAGTCAGCCTGGGCAGGTGGAACTTGAGATGTTTTTTTCTGTCTTTTAGGTAACAACCCCAGTCATCTTTCAATGGAACCTGCCCTATTAAGTTCAGATGAAAAGAAATTAATCATGTTTTGAGGGTAACTCCAGAAACCTCGGAATGAAATAAGATTTACTACATGTTCTGGTCCTATCAAAGAAAGAGGCTTAGGATAGGAGTTTGAGAAACTTGTTATTAAGAGGTTAAAGTGTCTGTCAGACTCTTAAATCATATTGCCAGCAGACTCCATGAAATGACAAATTGAACCATAAAGAAACACAGGAAATCATTCTTTAAGGTAAGTATTGAAGAACCAGTTTTCATCAGTTCCTTCAGGATTTTTGTGGACTTGAATGGTTCCAATGCAAACTCTGAATCTCCTATGAGAGTTTAACAAAACCCAGAATTTCCTGCTCAGCTTCTTTAATTCTTGACAGCTGTCAGAGCTCTGACACTCACCTGCCATTTTAACTCTCCACCACAGTTTTATTTCCAACCAATCACCATTAAGTATGAAGAAGTTTCTTTTTTAATGGAATTACATCAGACCAGGAGGGATGAGAGAGGAAGGAGCATATAAAATACCAGAATAAGTAATTCTGGATTTAAAGAAATACAAAAATAATTTCTCATTTATGTGAGGTACATGGGGTCTACTTGTGTGAAACATTATGCAATGGGACTCTTTAAAGCATATCATATTTTTTTATGATATAAAACCCGATTTTTCTGCTATTATTTTAGAATGAGCAGAATATTCACAAAGACCAACACAGCAAAATTAGGCAAAGTAACCTTATTGTTGACAACTGTTTGACAATTCCCACACTTTAATATATTTGAAATCTCTTGAGCTCATCCAGACGTGTATAACACCATCTCCTCCCTCATTTTTGCCCAAAAAGGAAAAAAAAAAAAAATCTCTTGGAAAACAAATTCAACTTCAGAATCAGAATTCCATCAGAATTCCAGTGACCACTGCCCTCCCCTTGTCCTTCCACTCTGGGACCTCTCACGTGCCTGAATTCCTTCTCCTGTGCTGGTTTTTCTCGTTCCCAGCTCTGTTCTTTCTCTGTGTTTTCTCTCCTCCCTGCTGTTGAGCCCTCCCTGATTCCGCGGGGTTTTGCTGATGAGCAGTGCCTGTTCCCACCGGGCTGGATGACAATGCCTGATAGGCAGGTACAATTAAACAGAGAAAGCCTAATTAGTGAGATTGGGCCCCTGCAGGGTTGAAATCAGAGTTGCTCTTGGGGCATAAATTCCAAAAGCAGCTCGGGCAGGTGGGGCTGTGCCAGGGCTGGTGGCACTTGGACAAATGTCCCCTCCAAGGCCACCTGAGCTCTGGGCTTTGCTCAGCCCCCTCCAGAGCTGTGAGCTGGCAAATTCATCCTTTCCACCAAAAAAATCATCAGTATGAAAACGTTCTCGTGTTCACTCTTATACTGCATGGTCACAGCCCAGACTGATGGATTTTCACTGGAAGGGCTGGTACAATATTGTAAATGTGGGTTTTCAATGCCAAGCCCAAAGCACCAAAAATCACTGTGGGAACATTGAGTTCAGGCAGACACAGACATTCACTGTGTGAAGGGCATGAATAAGAAATATAGATATAATTTATTAAATAAAATCTATTTAATTTAATAAATATAAATTAAATAGAAATTAAATTAAAATAATTATAAATATTTATATAATATAAATATAGGAATATAATATTATATAAATTAATGGTATATTAATAACATATATTAACATTATATAATATATAATTAAATAAATTCAATCTATTGAATAAAATACTTAATAAATTATTGTATATATTTTTACATATATACACATATATACATGCACACACACACATATATATATATATAAAATTTAATATATATATTTATAAATATATTTTTTAATATATATATAATTGGAATAAACTTATCAAGGACCTCCAATTGCCTGGAAAAATCCTGAATTCGATATAAGAGAGCAATGGAGAAGCCAAGTGAGTTCAGCCACACCAACTCTTGTGCTGCTTTGCCTTTTCTCCCTGGCTCTTGTTAAACTGCTCAGGCCCGAGCTCAGCAAGCCCAGCACATCCTGGGATGGAGTGAAACCCTCCCTGTAGCATGTTAAAGGTTAAATTTAATGACTCCAGGGCATATCTAGAAAAAAACCCACCCAAACCGTTACTAATTTTTACCTGCAGAGTAATGCTGGTCAAGTTATGATCCTTTATAGTTATTTCCCTATATTTAGGGCACACAGAGAAACAGGACACACTGAATCTCTCAGAATCTCAGGGGTGAGAGAAATGAGATGGCCATTGCTTGCACCTTCATTTCAAATGCCCCATTCAATGGCAGGTTTGGGAGCAGAACTCGTAATTTCATGAGGGTAATTGGATATACTTTCTTCTTTTGCAAGCAAATCACCCCCTGGCACAAGAATTTTAAACTCTTTGGCAGCAGACCTCCTGAAACCCATCTGTGTTGGAAATTACATTTTTGCTTCTGGGTATATTATATTTACATATTTCTTTTTATTTCTCAATATTTAATCTAGAGAGAAAAGAGACTCGTTGGACTAACACTGAAACTTCTCAACAGGTTTTTAAAAATGGTCTAGTTGTCCAGAAGAAACTGCCCATAATAATATAGCAATGTGTCAAACTGGAACCAGAGTGAATTCTGTTAGACAGCCAAATATTCACCTTAAGCACACCTCTTTTAAAACGTCTCCCTTTTTTTTTTTTTTTTTTTTTTTTTTGTTTTACACCAAAATTACACAAAGCACAGCACTGGTAGGCCAGAAAAGGGGGAAAAAAAAATCTGTGAATTCTGTGAAAAACAGTTTCTGTCTGCATCTGGAAAAGCAAGCTGGGACCCAATTCAGAGCAGGAAATAGTGTTAATGTCTATAATGAAATGAAATGATCGGCTGCAGAATAGGACATCAGCTCCACTGAGAGCACATGTGCCCAGATTTGCACAGAGAGAACAGTTCCTCATTCAGGGTCCCAGGAAATGCATTCACAAGTTTTTCTGGCCAAAGAGATCAGCGCAATCATCTGCTGGTTCTGCAGGAAACACACCACAGGAGTTTGTGGAGTGTTTTCCACATTAGCCCCTGGGACATGAAAGCCAAACATAAAAGAAATAATGCTGATTTAAAAATATCTTTCTAGCTATAAAACTGAAAAAAACCCCAACCCTAAAAAACCACATTCAGAACAAATTTAAAAAGGATTGATTACATAACCAAGAGCCCTAATTGACACCGAGTTGACAAATCCAAGTAGCAAATGATTTTGAGGAAAACCAAACCATATTTCATGAGAGAAATGCAGCATTACTGCTCTGTATTGGTGTTGTTTAACGAAGTGAGTGGGTTGGACTTCCTCCTTCTCACTTTAAGGGGAGAAGGAAGGAATACAAAACTCACTGTGTCTCCATTTGGAGGCAGAAGAATGAAGGATTCTTTGCAATGTGTTGCCATGCTGGAGCTGTGTTATGAATATTAGAAGAGCACAGGCAAATTCCTTTTTTCCAAGAGGAATTTCAAAAGGCTCAGAACTGCAGGCACTTTTATTTTATGAATGTGATGCCCAAAATCTAAAGGGTGTTTTTTATATAAATCTTAAACAAATATATGTACAAGACAACAAACCAGATGGGTGATGAGAAAGGAAAGCAAATTTCCCTCTAAAAGAATAGCTGCCTGTTATGCATATTTTAAATAATCCAGCAATTCATTTGCATTTTCATTGCATTTATACTCACAGCATAAGCCCCAAAAATAATATAGAAGGAAATTACTCTACCTGCAGCTTTTTACAACATTTGCTCATGAAAAAGATTAGGCTTTTACTAATTCTACAGCAATTTAACAGCCCCATCATCCTGCTTCTTTCAAACAGAAGAAACCCATTTGTTTGCTTTGGCTGCATTGAGTATTTTGAAAGAGGGGCAGGATACAGCCTGTCAGTAATAAAATTATTAGATAATATTCTTGAATTTTAAATTGATGAAAGAGGAACATTGAGGTTTTGGCTAATCTTCGGTGCAAAAGAGATAGGACAGCTTTTGTGAAATAAACCACTTAATCAGATTAGCTTTAGAGCCCTGATTACTGTACTTCACATTCAAATAAATGCCAGAGAATAATTTATTTGATGTAGTAGTTAGACTGAAAATGCAGAATCGACAGAATATTGAAGTTCTTTGATCTTTTGTAGGTGTTCAATGTGCTCTCAATGCTGCTTGATGAGAGACAACAATTCACAAGGTTTTAAAAATAAACCTCTATGCACAGGGGGCTTTTTGAGCTTTAAGATTCTGCTTTTATTGTATAACTGGTACTTTGAAGATGTTTTTTTCTTATTATTAAACAACACATTTTATTCTTATCCTTGAATGCAGAATTAGGAGCTAAAATAGGTTTGTGAAAGGGGGACAAAGTTGACTCAGATCCTTTTTCAAGAAGGTATTAAAAACATAGTCTTCAAGGTAAGTTTCTCATTCACTTTCCTTTTCAGAGCTGATAAAAAGTGACAAGAGTCAATCTGGGTTCATTCTTGTACTATCCAGGTACTTTTTTCTGAATGTCATGTTCAGCCAGGCCTGCCTTCAAATTTGTCTCCCATTTCCTACTCATTCTGTCAGCACAGAAAAATACTGTGGGAAAAAGGAAGGGATATCACAATTTGGGAATGGACCTCCCTGCCATGGGCCACCAGCAGCCCTGCTGCCTCCTGACATCAGCTAAAACCAGCCACGACTCTCTGAGAAATAGGGATAATCCAGAGGAAAGACTGACAGGAGCATTGTGAAGGTCCTTGCTTCCTTTTGTCCTTGCCAACGTTGGGGTAAATACATGGGAAATGGAGGTTTCATGTTTGGATTTGCATATTTATTATTTTTTATCTATTTACAGACCCACGAGCTGTGAGGGCTAACTGGCAAGTCAGAGAAATGAGGCAATATGGAGCACCTCTCTATCTCTACCAGGTCTTTTCAAGGACAATCCATCCAATAATGAAATGCCACTCAAATTATTTTAATTTTAAACCAAATAATTAACTACTTGAAGTCTGCAATGTGGACTCCATCAACCAATTACAGAAAATCACTCAAGAAGAAGAAGGTGATGAAGGACCCAGACAGTGCCCAAAGCCCTCCATGACTCCCATCTATTTCTATATGCTAAAATCTTAAATCTCAGTTTCCAGAATTCCAACAGAGGATTTACTCTCCCTCGGGAAATTTTAACAAAGCAGCAACTTATTTTTTTTCCAGCTGGAAGAATTTTCAACTTCCAGCCAAGCTTCTCCTGTCACTTTCTGCTGGTGCTGGATCAAGCTGCTGGAGTTTGTTTCTTTAAATTGCAAACCCGTGATTCATTCCATTGGCAGTTCTGGTCTGCAGTTGACAAGAGGGTTGGTTATTTCAGGTTCTCGTAATTCAGAGGGATTTCAGAGGCTGGGAGCTCCAGTCAGTACAAACCTGGGTTTGGCTCTCCAAAGTCTGCATCAATTTGTGCAGAACAATAAAATAACGGGGGCAAAGCACTCAGCCAAGCTGAAATTCCACTTGCAAGCAGCTGTTGAGGTTGGTAAGATAATGGAGAGAGATTGGATGTCACAACCTGTTCTTTATTTATTCATGCTTTGAAGTCTTTTCCCCTTAGGAATTTGGGATATGAAGCAATTCTGTTGGTGCTGCATTGCAGAAATGTGGTCATCAATTGAAATAGAACAGAATGGACTGGGCCATGCACTTTCAACAAGGCTAAAGTGGAACAGATTTTAGTGAAAAGCCTTGAATGTCATTCAGGGAAGGGGACAGGAATTCATATTTTAGAAGACAGGAGTGTTCCTCTCAAAAATCACAGCCCAAACCATGACATCCTGCATGTTCTGACCCTCATTTCAATCATGACTTCTGTTGAAACACCATTTTAGCAGGCCCCCTCAACCACTCTCTGAAGGGATGCATTATTTAAAGCTCCCAATGCAGTGTTATGCCATTTTAACTCAGCATGACTGTTTTCTGCTCATGTAATTTTCATATTTTTCATATTTTTTGGGGTATTGTCGTTGATATTTGTACCAGAGCGCCAAAAGAACTTTTGGTTTCAAGTTCATGCTAGGACAAAGCCTCAGTCTTTGGTGAGCTGCCAAAGGGTATTCACTGGTGGCTGTAAAGCCTGAGTTGCACGTTTCTGCTCAGATGTTAGCAGCAGAAACAATCTCTCTCCATGATTAAGTACTCTCACATGACCTTGTGAGTTGATCTTAGGAGGGATTTGTGCAAAGCTGTGCTCCTGAGCGTGCCACAGTGACTAAAAACTGCTCACAGATCATGTCCCACTTACATGACAGAGTGTCTGGGCTCTACCACAGCCAGCCCCAGCCCCACCCACCAACACATGAGACATGAAAAATAAAAAATGCATTCTCAGACTTGGCACCAGACCCACTCACCAGCACATGAGACATGAAAAATGCATCCTCAGACCTGGCACCAGACCCACTCACCAACACATGAGAAATAAAAAATGCATCCTCAGACCTGGCACGTGGCTCCTGCAGCTGCCAAATCCACAGCCCTGTGGGACAGGAGCAGGCTGCTGGGGAGGAAGGAGAATGTTTCCAGCCCTGCCAGCGACAGCAAGAAGGATGAGAACACTGTTTATCTTGTTAGGGAATTTCTGATCATATTAGTGATTTCATTATGCTGCTCCTAGAGACCAAACCTTTGGAAATGGCACAGAGGTGGCAAATGCCCTGTGAAAATTGCTGCTATAAATCAGACTCACCCCACATTAACAGCACAGGAATTATACAGGGCCATGGAAATGCAAGCACTCCTTGCAGCTGGTGTCTGAGCGCCCTTCTGCACTGATATCCATACAGGTGAGCCTGTCTCCATCCCATAATTTACCCCAGTGCCTGGTCTCTGGCATTGCCAGATTTCAGCACAGATGTGCTATGGGCACATTTGTTTTTATGCTTTCAGGCAAGGCCTGAACAAGAAGATGATGGAGTCACTGCAGGGAAGGACTCCAGAGCAGGATGTGTAGCTCAGTCGTGTAAGAAATGGCCCAAATTCTTTTAAATGTGCAAAAAGCTTTCCAGCTGGATAGAAGAATTTAAAGAAGTGAATTTCAAATCTTCTGGTGGAATAGGAAAATCACTCTCAGTAACTCAAATAAGGATGAATCCCAGGCACATTTTCCATTATCTTATTTTGCTTCATCAATGTCACAGTTTCTGCTGCTCCTCTGACATCTCTCTCCCTGATAAGCACTGCTGTAATTTTTCATGTTGTGGCCTCATTTTATTTTTCTGCTGTTGTTGAAAATTATGAATCTCAGGAATCCTACCAGGATATTGGTGCCTTGGTTTTATTCTGTCACTGTCTCCCAAGCCTGGCAGATTCTGTGTCTGCTGTGCCTTGACCTTCCTGGCAGATCCCTCATGGCAGTGTCATCCCACAGGCAGCAAACCCCTGATCCTGGGGTGAGGCACCTCACTCCTCTCTGCACTCACAGCACCAAAGGTGCCTCAGAGCTTCCCTGGGGATGGGATGGTGGTGATGGTGGTGGTGGTGATGATGATGGTGATGATGGTGATGATGGTGGTGATGGTGGTGATGATGGTGATGAGGATGATGGTGGTGATGGTTATGATGGTGATGGTGGTGATGATGGTGGTGATGATGATGGTGGTGATGGTTGTGATGGTGATGGTGGTAATGGTGGTGATGATGGTGATGATGATGGTGATGGTGGTGATGATGGTGACGATGATGGTGATGGTGGTGATGATGGTGATAATGATGATGGTGGTGATGGTTATGATGGTGATGGTGGTGGTGATGGTGATGATGATGGTGATGGTGGTGGTGATGGTGATGGTGATGGTGGTAATGGTGGTGATGATGGTGATGATGATGATGATGATGGTGGTGATGATGGTGACGATGATGATGGTGGGGATGGTTATGATGGTGATGGTGGTGATGTCCACGCTCACCTGTTACATGGTTCATCTTTGCCCCTGAAGGATTCTACAGCTCTGCAAATATTTATTTTCTGCTCTATGTGAAAATATCCACAGGACTGTGTAACCCAATTATTGAATAGACAAAATTTAACTTACAGAAGTGAAACTTTATGAAGACATTAGTAAAAGCTCTTCACAGAGGTTTTTGATTGGCTAAGCTATGAAGACACTCAATAAACATCTCAAAAACAACAGATTGCTCTGCATCCCAGGAGAGCTGTATCACTGGTGGTGTCATCTGTTAAAATACATATATTTAATTGTACAGAACAGGTAAATGACTATATCTCAAGCAATTAATGTTGGACAAGGCAATTTATATTGTACAACTTACAGAACAGATATTTTTCTGTTTTACAGAAAAAAAAATCAGCCCCACATTGCTCAATGTGGAAGTTGTTACCTTCCAGCCCATAAAATTTCAACAGGATTTTTCAGAAGAAATCCATCCTTGGAAGTCTCAAAAAAGGTGCTTTTTTTAACAGGCAGAATTCCATATTCCCTTTTTCCCAGTTACTAAAGGAGATATCACTACGACTTGTTCTTTTTCACACAGGTGCCTTGAGCTGTCAGATGGAGACGCTGCCCTCATGTTTATAATTTAACTGTGTGCACACCCCAGCTTGTAGAGAGGACACACAAGAGCCAAAAAAGCTGTTTATGAATATGCAAATGCACTTTAGAGTGGCGTGATACCAGTTTCAGAGACACATATGATCACGAAAGTAACAACAATTACTTGACATACGAGATGAAGTTAAAACAGGGACACCACCTGTCAGTGTGACATTCAGTACATCAGGCAGAGCTGGAACCACCTAAAGATCAGAATACAACACTATCCCAGAGTGCAGAACGAGAAACAGGAATGACAACTGCTGAGCCACAGAATGCCTCTGAAAATCTGGATTTGGGGATGTATTTGGCCATCAGGCCTCCTTTCACAGAGAGAGTCTGAGCATCACAAATCCCACACTGTGCAAACCTGATTGCCACTCCTTGGGCTTTTTAGGGTTCAGAAACCTGTGGGGGATCTCCATCCCCATCCCCAATGACACCTGGGCAATCAAAGCAGTGCAGAGAGCTGAATGCTTCAGCTTGAAAAGGTTTATCTCATGCTTTGTTTCTGCACCTTGGCAAAAACAAAAACAGTGTTAGGATGCCAATCATTAAAAACTCCTTAATTTTATTACAGAGACCTCGATAAGGACGATTCCTTGCTAAGGCAATGATGATGTTGCAGGATCCTATAGTGACTCCTTTTTCTCCCTTTTAGACACTTTAAGAAAGAATTTCTTGATTCCTTTTTGACTATTTTTCTATTTTTCCTTTATTTCATGCACAGCATGAAGCAAATATAATAATCTTTGGGGGAAAAAAAAAAGAGGCTGGAATAAAATTGTGCATTCTTCATATAATTTTAGGAAGAAAATAGTTAACATTTTATCCTCATGACTTGCAAATGGAAGAAAATAATAATGCCTAGCAAAAGACATTAGAAGAACACATTTACCATGAATCATACTGCCCTTGAAGGTGCAGCTTAAAAAAGCAGAGAAATAGATTTGACACCACTTGGACTTGCAGCTCGGACATGCTGCATTAAACTGTTCAAAATTAATTTAATCTGAGCATGGAGAATAATAGCCTCTCAGTTCAGGGCTTCTGATAGCAGTAATTTGCACTCCAAAGTACTTCCAAAGGGAAAGAATAAATGAAGGGCGACTCTCCAAAAGGGAGCGAGTGGATGTATTCACCAAAGGAAAGGCTCTTGATCACTCTGTGAGAGAGGATCCGGGACAATCAACATTTTCTACATCATTTTGTGCCTCAGGAATTTCTGCCCCAAGTGCTCCCTGCTGCAGGAGAGCTGCTGCTCCTCCTGGGCTGCTGGTGGGGCGAGGAGCTGTGTACTCACAGCTCTGGGGTTTTAGCCCAGAGGTGAGATCCACCTGCCTCAGAGCCAGGGGAGTCAGGCTGGCGGTGGGAAATCCTCTGGGCACACTTGCAAAGGCAATTGGGGACTAATTGCACACTAATTACACTCAGGGGATTGGCAACTCCCCGTGCTTTATCAGGGCAGGACTAAGATCTAACTGTAATAACAGTAATGAGTAATAAAGTATAAACAGTATAAAAAGTACAATAAATAATCAAGTGCAAACACTGCAGCATTAAAGAGTCCCTTATCAACCCAACCCGCTTTTGTGTTCCGTGGAAGTCACACGCTCCTCACTCAACATTCCACCTGCTGGACCTGCAGCGGAGTCTGGCAGCAGTGTCCTCCCAGGCTGAGCTCAGGGGAGCTGGGATCTCCCTCAGGGGGCTCTGGGACACCTCACTCTGATTTTCTGCTTTTTCAAGGCCTGGTTGGTGCTACAGCAGCTCAACAAAACCCGCTGTGGTCGCAGCACACTAAGGTCAGGAATGCACCTTTCAAGGAAACAACAATGGCAAAGGAATTCTTTCCCTTTCAAGGAAAGAACAGCGCAATAATATTAACCTTCAGTCTCTAATCAAATTTAGCAACACATCAGGAGCAACAAGCGAAATTGGCAATTGGGACCAAGGCTGTTTTTATCCTGAAACGAGGGCTGAGTTTTTAGAGTTTGCAGTTTAGAGTTTGCAGTACCTGCATGGGGACACCTGACTGCCTCCAAAAACCCCGAGAGAGCAGAGGCAGCAGCACAGAGCCTGCAGCCTGGGCTCCTCTCCTAGCCTGCCCTTGGCTGGGGCTGCTGCAGCCCAAAGGAGCATCCTCAACAGTTCCTGAAGTATTCCCCAAGGATGAGGCAAAGCCTGACCTGCAGGACCTGTCTCAGGTCTAGGGAAACCTGTGGGGAGAATCCCAGGGGTCAAGAGCTGGTCACCAACTTTGTGCAGGTTAAAGAACGGGGTGAAAGAGGAGCAGAGGGACTGGTGCTGCTGAAAAATCCGGGTTTGGGAAAAGGAAATGATTAAGAATGCCTGGAAGACTTGGTTTAGCTTTAAATGGAAAGGTGGGAGGGAGAGGGAAGAGTTGGAAATTCATCGTCAGCTTTTCATTCACTCTTCTGATTCTTTCTGAATGTTTCTACCCTTTCATAGTAATAATGATAATAATAATAATAATAATAATAATAATAATAATAATATTAATAGTAATAAACAAGAATTCTTTGTAAAGCAGACAAATACCCCAAGTTAATCAGGGAGTGAAGGAAGGGAGCGGTGCCAGACCTGGGAGGGAAAGGAAAGGTTTGGAAAAGGAAAAGGAAAAGGAAAAGGAAAAGGAAAAGGAAAAGGAAAGGGAAAGGGAAAGGGAAAAGGAAAGGGAAAGGGAAAGGGAAAGGGAAAGGGAAAGGGAAGGGAAGGGAAGGGAAGGGAAGGGAAGGAAAGGAAAGGAAAGGAAAGGAAAGGAAAGGAAAGGAAAGGAAAGGAAAGGAAAGGAAAGGAAAGGAAAGGAAAGGAAAGGAAAGGAAAGGAAAGGAAAGGAAAGGAAAGGAAAGGAAAGGAAAGGAAAGGAAAGGAAAGGAAAGGAAAGGAAAGGAAAGGAAAGGAAAGGAAAGGAAAGGAAAGGAAAGGAAAGGAAAGGAAAGGAAAAGGGAAAGGGAAAGGGAAAGGGAAAGATGTTTGGGGACATGTTTACATTTCCCAATGTGTATTCACGTGCCCCAACACAGACACGTTCTTTTAGAAATCTTTCTTTTAGAAAATCCAGCACTGTCAGAAGCTGAGTTCTGTGGATGTGCAGCACAAGGCAAACGGTCTGCTTAAGTAAATAGTAATTATTCACAAACTTTCTAGGCAGAGAAGTATGGGGAATGATTTACACTACAATGCGCTAAGAGAATGAAAGAAAATATATTCAGTGAAAAATAAAATCGTGAGCCAAAATCAGTTCTTGACTTCACACCTTTTTGATTGAAATATTGTATCTCATTTTTCCTCTCTCTTTTTTGTTTTTTTAAAAATGAAAAAAATCTCTACTTTTTTGAATGAACTAATTGGCTGTGAGAAAGTCTTAGGAAGAGATACAAAGAAAAAGTTTCATCAGACAGCAGGAGAGTAAATAATGTATTACTATTCAAATTTCATTTCTAATCCTACAGCTGCATTGCTTTTGCAAATTTACAACAAGGAAAACCAAAAGGTCTTTTTGAATTCTCTGGTACTACTTAATTTCTTCTGAATAATTTACCTACCTCTAACTGTTTGTTCAATAATAATTCAAAGAAAACTGGTTCTGCCAAAATTCTTAAAAAAAAAAAAAAAAAAAGAAAAAGGCGCTTTTAGAATGAATTAAGAAGTTTAAGAAGTTACAATAAGTCAAAAGCCTTCAGGATATTGTAACACATGTGCACCTGATACAAACAGCATTGCCAAATGCTGGCACTTAAAAGGCCAGAGCTGCTGTAGACAAGACACTTCTGGTACCTGCCACCAGATCAAAACTGGAGGATAAACTGTGAATTTACATTGTCTCCATGCAAACTATTCTTTGAAGAAAATAGAGGTTGCAGGCGTTTGAGGCTCATCCTTTTATATCCAACAGCTTTTCCTAAAACACCCAATTTTCTCATGTTCTTGACTAAAAAAGGGAAGGATATCTCAGCTTGCTCTTTCCAGCAGGCAGCCATTTAGTTGCTAAGTTAATTTGTCTGATTTCATTGGAAGTACACTGGTATTTAACCCTTGGCTTGGCAGATGAATTAGCACAGCACTGTGGGAAAACCACCCTGCGAGTTAGCCAATAATTGATGTTAGAAAACATAATAAAGTACATTATCCCACATTTTAGCTCCTTAAGTGTATTAGCAACAGAGAATTGCATTGAGAGAATAATGACTGGCCAACATTTCAGCTCATTGCTGCCTCTCACCACTCCAGCCCTACACACACTGTTTATCACAAGTGCTGGGTGTGGGGTCACAGCAGAGGGCACGGGGCTGTGGTTTGGGATCCCATGGAAGCTGGGTGGGTAACTAGAGGTCACCTGAACTCTGTTGATAACGCAGAGGTGAACTCTGTTGGTAACTCAGAGGTGACCTGACTTGTGTTGGTAACTCAGAGGTGAGCAGTGCTGATAACTCAGAGGTGACCTGAACTGTGCTGACAACTCAGAGGGGCTCTGTTGATAACTCAGAGGTGAACTCTGTTGATAACTCAGAGGTGATCTGTTGATATCTCAGAGGTGAACTCTGTTGATAACTCACAAAGGCTCTGTTGATATCTCAGAGGTGACCTGTGATAACTCAGAGATGCTCTGTTGGTCCTGGGCAGGGCTGACACAGCCAAACCTCTGCTCCTCTCCCAGCTGTGAGCAGGGTGGGGATGGAGGAGGAGCTGGGAGGGGACACAGGCAGCACAGCTGGCCCCAGATGGTGTCAGGGATGTCCCACACCAGGCTCAGCAGTACAGCTGCAGGAGCAGGAGGCAGGGGGGTGTTTGCAGGGTCTTTGTCTGCCCAAGTCACTGTTACTCCTGCTGTCCTGGGGGTGCTGAGCCCCTGCCTGCCCTGGGGAAGTGGGGAATGGATTCCTTGGTTTGCTTTGCTGGCCTTTTACTTCACTTATCAAAGTGTGTTTCTCTCAACAGATGAGTTCCCTCACTTTTAGCCTCCAGTTCTCTCTCATCCCACCAGTGGGGAGTGAGGGAGGGCTGAGTGGCCACTGGGGTTAAACCCTGACAGCACCAAACCACCTTGGCCTCAAATCACTTGCCAAGAGGAAAAAAGGGATGTCTGTCACAAGAATTACTTCATAACAGAACTCACTTTTCAATGAAAAGAGCAGTGCAATAACAGCAGCCTTCAATCTTTGATCAAATTTAGCAACATATCAGGAATAACAGGTGAAATGGCAATTGGGACCAAGCCTATTTTTATTTTGAAATGAGGAATGAATTTTAGAGTTTGGAGTATCTCCAGATGTAAGAAAAAGTTAAAGCCCTTGGTTTAATAATATTTTCTAATTTACATAGATTTCAGATGTTGACAGTTCTCAGAGATAAAAATAAACAAGACAATTACTAGATGTGACACTTTAATTTTGTTGGGCCATAAAGTTTCATGACCCGGGTACATCTGAGAACTAAAAGCTCCATCACCTTTGTCAAGAATTAAGTGGTATAAAAATGTTTTCCCTAACCATTATATCTTTGCTTTAAAAGATAACTACAGGCAATTAACCTGTTCAGTGACTTCTGACTGCACATCCACCAAGGAGCCTCCTCATGGCCTGATTTCACTGCTCACCTCTCGAACAGGGACTTGGACCTTCAGCTCAAAGTTTATAAAATCAGGAGATTAATGATGCTTGTTACTGGGAGATATTAAAGCTTTTCCCTGAGAAAGTGAGATTACATCTGAAACTTTTGTGTAATTTTTTTTGAGCCCTCCACGTTGTTCTAAAGCCTGGTGCAAGGGCTGTGCAGCTTTTCTGAGCCTCAGCAGAGGGAGCTGAGCTGTGGCTCTTCCTCCCTCCGTGTCCCTGCCGTGGCACAGGCACAGCCCAGGGCACTGGGGAATGAATCCCTGCCCTGAGCTCCTGAAAGGCCTCCTGTTCCACGGCAGGAAGGGGCCAAATCTTTTCCTAAAATGAAACTTGAAGCCTCAGTTTTGTAAATCCTTAATGAAATAATTGTCATAAAATGAAGAAATACTGATTGGATTTCACTATCTGCCAGGCAGAAAATTTAAGAAAAGTGATCAGAGATGACATGATTTTAAAGGGATGGAGAAACTAGGAAAAAGTTATTTTTATGTCTCAGAATTACCAGTGAGAAGACAAGGAACAGTGAAAGTTCAGGAAACCCAGTGGCACCTCCACATCACCTCCAGGTGGGGTAATTTTGTTAAAATCTGCACAACAGATACCATGCAAACAAAGTACATTTTTAGACCTGCAAAAAATGTTTGGCCCTTCCATGTAAAACAAATGAATTTTGTCTTCTGAAATGACCCAATGACCCAGCAGACACAGTCTGCTTTCCTAGACCACCAGTGCACTGCTTAAGAAACTGAACTAACAGGTAAGGGAGAAAAAAATAACTCCCATAATATCACAGTAAGAGAATAATGTCACTTTCGCAGAATGTCTCAGTTTAAAGGATAAACTGAAGGGAACCAAACCCATGGGCTGTGAAGAATGCTCAACAAGCAGACGGTGTGAGGATAACTGGAGAAGCTGATAGCCAGTGAAGAGCACTCCTGACGAGTGCCAGCCCTGGGCACTGGGGGCAGTTTGTCTGGAAGGGGCTGCACTGTGTGTGTGGTGCTGCACACCAGCTGCAGGGCGGAACTACAGAGGAGAAACAACATGAGAAGAAGCAGAAGCAATTATTGCAAAGACGAATCAGGGCAGGAAAGTGGAAACGTGGAAGGGAAATGGAAGTGTGGCAATCAAGCAAAAGGAGCGGGGAGAGTGAAATGAAAATATTTTGTTTCCAAACAATTAATTAGGAAGCTAATTTAGGATCTTCATCAGCCATATCTGCAGTCTGCTGGCTATGGATCACAAACTCACATTGCAGCTATTATTGTGTTAGCCACCGGCCTTTTATTAACTCCATGGCTTTAGATCACACTCTGCTCACACACTTACCTGTAATTAAGCACCTCTCTCATGCCTCATCTTTTTAACAGTCCAGATCACCTTGAGAACGCTGCGGGATGGAAGAGTGACACACCCCTCGGCACAGATATCAGAAACACTGAGAAGACCAAATTAGCTGTGACTGGTTTGAAGAAGGAACAAGAGCACACCTGCCCCTGGCATCACTGCCAGCCTGGCTCAGTTCTGACGGGCTGTTTGTACCTTGCAGCAGGTCTGGCAAACCTTGTTCATCCTGCTGGGGGCAGGAATGTCACCACATTGGTGGGAACACAGGGACTGCATTTTAAGGAGGCAAAAGTCACCTCTCCAGGGGCCTCAGCACTGCTGGAAATGCTGCTGGACAATGCAGTCCTCTCTGAGTGAGGAGCTCCTGCAATCTCACGAAATATCTGCTCAGAAACTGTCCCCACTGACCCAACAGTCCGGGATCCTCTGTCAGAATATTCAACAGGAAAATCCTTTGCTTTCCTGTGTTTTCCAAGGAAATCCATGATAAGATGTTGACACAGAAATGACCAGGAGTGACTTGTATAAAACATCAGCTTTCACTGGGGCTGTCCTCCACCTTTTTGGGTTGATTTCCATCTTGATTTAGCTAACATTTACATAGTAAATGTCTCTCCTGGACGCTCAGATTTATTATTGTTGTAACATTTTTTCTTGCAACCATAATGAAGATTGATTTAATCACTGCAGCATTAGCCTCTTGCCAACTGAAAACTCTCTTGCTCTCATAAATCAGAAGCAAAACTTCTTTATGGTGATGCTGTTTACCATTTGACTTCCCAAAATATTGAGTTTCATAAGAGACAATTTATTCATTCAGAGTTAAAAGATCTCTTACACTAAAGAACCAAACAGGAGGGGGGAAGGAAAGCAAATATTTCCAAATATTTCCATCACTTCTTAGCAATTCAAGAGCATCTTTGTCAGCAGCTCTAGGGGTTAAATGTTTTATTTTCTCAGGTGCAGGTGACTGTCAGGGTGGGCTGCAGGCCCCTGCTCTGTCCTGCTCTTTTCCTTTCCTGGTCTTTTCCTGCTCTTTTCCTTTCCTGTCCATCCCAGAGACACAACACTCAGGGGTCTGCACAGGTATTTAAGGAGAGAGTCAATTTTTTTGTTTCAGATGCTTTTCTCCCTGCAGGGATCATTAAATGCTTGAATTCATTGCTAAAATGGAAGGATATCAAGTTTCCCTTCTGGACTTAGATCATCATTAAAATGCTTTTCAACTGGTTTAATTACTCTTTCCCAGCTGAACTTTAACCACATGAAAAAAAAACCCATCTACTTCAGTTTATTCTGCTTTTTTCAGGGCTTGGAGAGTGGAGGCCAACCAGAGTATTGTTATTTGTCAGGACAGGCTGAGCACAGGGTAAAACACTGAATATCATGGTGCTGCTGTTTGGTTTTAGTCCAAATTCTCCCAAAATACCTCAGGACAGGCTGAGCACAGGACACCCCAGGATAAACCACTGGATATTGTGGTGTGGCTGTTTGGTTTTAATCCAAATTCTCCCAAAATGCCTTCAGAACTTCACTGGCATTCACTGGGAAGAGTGAAGTGATTCCACAAAGCTGACACATGGTTTATGGCATATGTAAAATCCTGTCATGGGCAGGAATCTGCATTATGGCAGTGCTTGAGATCACTGGCTGAAACCAAAAAAAGAAGATTGGAAAGCACAGGGAAAGGAAAAAGAAGGCAAGCAGACTGGTTATTATTGTAGCATGTTAATTAGGCTGTGATGGCTTTTAAAACCATTACATGAAAAGCTGATGATGTTGTCATACTGTGCCTTTAATGAAAGACCTAATTGTGAAATTGCCTGGTGTTTATTTTTATTTTTATATAATTGACATTTTAAACCCACAATGTATAATTATGTGTTGGGCAGAAGGTTTATACCTTAGCAAAAATACAAAGTGAGTGCTGTGCTGCTGTCACGTGGTTCATGGCAGATCCAGTCAGTTGAAATAGTAAATAAAAAAGGAGGTAAAATGAGTTAAAGAAAACCCCTAATTTTACAGAGGAGTGAATTTGTCACAGAATATGAAAAAAAAAGTCTGGAATTCTGTGTAGAGGGCCCTCAGCTGCCTTTTGCTGCACACATTGTTTCTATGCTGCTCTTCCAAGACACAATATATTGCATTAAATATCTTGCATTAAATATATTGCATTAAATATATTGCATTGAACACTGACACAATGTACATTGGCATCTATTTGTGCCATGTCAGACAAAGGGGATCCTTCTCATCAAAGAGCAGAGAGGACAAATCCCACGTGGGAAATAGTTTTTGTGACTTTTAGAATTGACAGGCCCTAAAATTGGCCAAGGTCTTTAAAAATTGACCAAAAATGAAAATTAACCTGGATCCAAGTTTAAATCCTGTAAGTTTTCCTGATACCCTGATTACCTTAAATTCCAAGTCAGAAGACCCTCTTGAATTCCCACATAATTTTGAGAAATAGAAATGCAGATATTTCTCAGCCTGACTCCTTGCATTTCTGAAGCATTTCTAAATCTATCCTTTCACAGATCAACAGAAACACCTGTAAAATATTCCAGATTCAAATATATCCTGCCTGTGACATATGGGCTCTACCTGAGGAGGATCAAAAACCACACAGTGAGAGTGAATCATGAAAGCTTCATTTTAAAGGACAATTTTTCATTTGCTAGCTTGGGATTTTTTTAAGTTCTTGGTACGATTCCAATACTTTCAGACACTTGTCAAGAGACAGAAATATGCAAGGTAGGTTGGATTAACTATGAGGATGCAGCAGCCCTGGACACAACAGGAACCTCGAGCACGGACTGAAGCAGCCTGGGGCTGATGATGCTCACACTGCCACATCCTCACTGTGGCCAAAACAAGTCAGATTAGAGCTTAAACCAACCCTGGAAATTCTGTGCACAGAGCAAGCAGAAATCTGAACAGGGGTGGGAGCTGAACCAGGGACTTTCAGAATTCTTAGAGTGTTTTTTCCTGTTTTGAGTATATATTTTGTTATTCCACTACCAATTTACGAGTGCTGCAGTTGGCTCAGTGTGACTCGTGTGTGGAGTTTCATGTGGGAATGTGGAATTCCAGGAGCAGTGTCAAGCACAGCCTGCAGCAGCCCTTGGTGGATGTTCACACTGCCACCTTTTCACTGTGGCCAAAACAAGTCAGATTACAGTTTAAACCAGCCCTGGAAATTCTGTTCACTCATACAGCAAGCAGGCACACAGTGGGTATCTTTGTTGGTAAACTCGAAGTGTTCATCACAAGAAATGTATTTTTAATTCTTCTGTGGAAACTGTGGCCTGGCATATACACCCTGACAAATAAATGCATTAAAAATAATGGGATACATTCTGCTTTGGGGGGCTTTTTCTAAATGCAGTAACTTGAGGAACTCTGTACAGTGCCATGACCATGCTCAAGTTATCAATTTATTCCTGATCTAACACTATTGATGAAGAATTACTTCTTGAGCCCACCCTGATGCTATATGGTCTGTGACAGACGTGCAGAAGATGAAAATTATCAAATGCACAGGTTCAGAGGCAGACAGAGAAGGAATAAAATCAGCACATGATTCAGCTTTACTGCAGGAAGCCACTAATATCTTTGCAGTAATTAATATCCTGTCAAATAAATTCATAACAAAATAGCAGAGCAGAAGGCCACTGGTTGCGGAATTAATAACATTATTTACTGTATTCTCTTCTGATAAAAGCAAAGCATTTTTCAAGACTTTATAAAAGAGGAACATCGGACAATGATTTGAACTGCTTAGAGATCAATTTTGAAAAGTTTGGGTTGTTTAAAAAAAAATGATTTATTCCCTGCCATTAATGGAACAAGCAGCTGTCAATCTATTCCATTTAGCATTTTATCTGTGCTTTATATCCTAAAGTTCTTGGGGGAAACATAACATGCCCAGATCCCACCTCTAAATTCTGTCCATTGGCATGTAAAAGTGTTTTTAGGTACAAAAATGCAGCATATTTTTATTCCCAGAAGCATTAGCACCTTCTTGGCTGTTCTCATCAATTGGGCCCCAGCTCTGCCACACAATTTCAGGTGTGCACTTTGACTTTCGGACAGGGACATGCTGGCTCCAACCACACTGACATGATTATCCCCCAAAATTAGTCACTCATTTAGCATTCAGCCAGCCACACTCTAGGAAGCCTTGACTATTTAATAAAAATAAATTAAATGTGCACGTGGATATGAAGGATATTAAAAGATGATATACAAATGTCAATTGGGGTAAGAAGAGCTCCAGAAAAGCCATAAATCATGAAGGCTGAGAGCAGCCAAAGCAATAGATCACACCTGCAGCAAATGTCACCTGACTTTGCTCCAGCTGATGTTCAACCCACAGGACTTGGCTGAAGCAGCTCAGGAACTGCTCCTTGTTTTGTTGATCAGATATTAGGTGTGATTCTAACACCTCCTATGTCTTAATGAAGCACTGTTAGTCATAAACTTCAGAGGAAATACGTATTTTATGACAAACGCATTAAAGATTGAGATACAATTTATAAGTATTTATAAGTACTGCAGATCTTGAGCTCTGTTTGGCTGCTGAAGTACACTGGGTGAAACAGGAGGTTTAATGCACAACCAAGAATTAGATAAGAACTCAAGTGAAAAAAGCTGTTTTCATGTAAGGAGGTCTGGAAGGTCCCTAGTGACCCCTTCCTCTTCTGACCACGGTGGATGTTGTCCAGAAAAAAAGGAAAGATGGGTGTGGGGTGTTGGAAATGTCAGGATATCCCCCTGAAAGTGAAATGTTCACATTTATGGGGCATCTCCTGGGCACAGCTCATGGTGAGGAACATCCAGAAAGACCCAGTGAAGTGTCTTTACAGTAATTTTGGTGGCTCTGACTCAGCAGCCCAGGTTGTGTTTCAGTGGATTGCTGATCCAGGAAACTTCAACTTCTGGCATTTTGTATTTCAACAACACAAATTGTGCTGTTGAAATACAAATGCCAGTTGGCTCCCCTGATGGCAGCTTGTGTGGATGGACATTTTCCTTGGCAGTCTTGTCTGTCATTTCTGGTGCAGAGATAAACAGAAATCCAGGATCTGCAGGAGAGCACTTACAATAACCAGCGAAATAAAACTTGCACATACAGCCTCACCTTATTTACTGCTGAACTTCTGCCCACATAACTCTTGCAAGGAGCTGTTTTATTGCAATTCTCTCTCAGAATCCCTAATTTCTACTTTCACATTTTAACCAATAGTCAGAAATACATCCACTTGGCAAACACTGTGAAATGCAGTTCAAGAGACACTTGACTTTTAATCAGATTGGGGATATGTTATTTTCTTTGTAAGTGCCTCCCCAATCTGCTGCTGAATTTGGTGTCCTTTTTATTCATGGTATTTATAAATATTTGTTGAACCCAGATAAACTTATCCCTTCCCTCATCCTCATAAAACACTCCAAGAAAATCCTGGGTTTTAATGATTTCTTGAGCAGAGTAACAAATAGCCTGTGATTAGGCTTCTGTATACAGGAGTTCTTTTTCAAACTGTGCTGACATGAAGGGAATATAAACTAGAAATAACCAATTTTAAGACCTCCACTGTGGTTTCTTCTCTGACAGTTGACAGGAAGAGTGAAAAATTAGCATTTTGGTAAAACCTTTATTTGTTTAAGATGCCTCTTAGCCAAAGAGACTGTCTGTACAGAAGGATTAACCTATTGACAACGACTTTCTCAATCCAGACTCATAGAATAACAAGTACTGAGTGTGTTTACCTTCCTAATGCACTCACAATTCACAATGAGACAGGCCCGCTTGAAAAGGTCACAACGTACAAAGACCTGCACTTCAATAGGGAAACATAAGATGAAATTTGGAGCTGAATAGAAATGAATTTATTTTATACAAGGATTGGTTGGCTTAGGTGCATTCTGGCCATCAAAATGAATAAAAATATGAAAAAAAAAAAAAGGCTTTATAAAGACTGCCTTTGCAGACCTTTTAGGTTTACCTGGTGCACATTCAATTTTCTGTGTCTCAACGACAGCATCCAAACATTTCTCAATCTGCTAATCAAAAACCTAAAGACGTATCAAACAGTTGCATTTCAAAATGCTCCAGAAATGGTTTTGAGGCTTCTCAACTCAAGATGAAGAAAGATACTATTACAGTTTGAGTAATACTGGGAAGATACTACACTGAAAGATATTATTAGAGTTGGAAGGTTCCCTGCAACAAGAGGAACCAATGCTGCTCCTTCTGGTACAACACATTTTCTCCCACATTTGGGGTAGGAGGGCACAAAAAAGAAAAAATCTGCTCATAATTCTCCACATTATCATGCACATGCAGCAAACTGGCTCTTCGGTCTGTTCTTTATTTCCCTTTCCCCTGGACAGAATGCAGCTTTCCAAACACAGCAATATTGCATGACAGACAGAAAAGAAAATAAAAATAATAATTGTTATCTCCTGCTTTGAAGGGATGGGACTTTAACCTAATATGCAAAAGGGCTGATTCAACTGAATATGAGATTTTCTTTATTGTAGCCACAAAATGTACGTGCTTGTTTTGAGGATAGGTCAAAATTGTTTGAATTCCCTGGAGGGGCTGTGGATTTTATTTTTTTTTTTTTAATGCTACATCCAGGAATAAAAATGAAGATAGATCTTGAAGTAATTCTTTTTTTCCCCCCTCTGCATTTCAGATGATGAGAGTAAGCAGCTCTAAGGCTGAGTAAAGGCACCTTTGATAAAGGGTTGGTCAATGCTAGAGCACACCTTTGGCAGAGTGGTTATTTCTGATAAGAAACAAAATATCTGAAAGATTCCTGTCCTATGTATAAATCCAGAAGGCAGATAAGTAATCAACTTTTAAAATAATATGTGAAGTGGTTCATCTCCCTAAAACAGTTTCCTATGGTTTGTCCTGGGTTTTAGTGAATTTAGCACATTTCTTCAGGTGGAAGTAGGAGGATCTTTCCAGCTTTCTTTCGTTTCTAACCTCTGAACACCTGATGAAAAAGGTAAGGTCCTTGTTTATCCAATAGTGGATTTATAAACTCTGAAAATAGCTCTATTTTTCTTTTTTACCTCTTACTTTATTGACAGTTAGAAACAGAAAACACTTCATACAGTTTTTCTTACGCCAGTTAAGGATATAATTTCCACTTACAGCCTCAAGTCTTGCTGTGATAATTTTGCACTTCTTTGTATACCAAAATATTCAAAATTAAGTGTCACCACTAAGAATTCAGCATTTTGTAGCAGAAATTCGTGGTCTCTTTTGATGTTATTTCAAAGCCATTTTCCTTTAATACAGCCTTTACTTCTAAGCTATATAACAAAAACCTGGACCACAATATATTGAGTTAAAACTACCTACAAGTCGTCCCTAACAGGGACAGAATGGAAAGAAAATTTCACTCCAGCTTCAGAAG
Organism: Sylvia atricapilla; assembly: GCF_009819655.1. Taxonomy (NCBI): domain Eukaryota; kingdom Metazoa; phylum Chordata; class Aves; order Passeriformes; family Sylviidae; genus Sylvia; species Sylvia atricapilla. Next base: position 8,871,450 of record NC_089160.1, on the reverse strand, counting down.
ATTTCATTTTCTGTGAGCATGGAAGCACTGCTGTATTTCACTCCAGGTTCGAGTGACATGAATGCTACATTTCACAATTATTAAAAGCATTTCTTTGGTGAGTAGGAGAGGTAACAATGCAGGTCCTGCTCTAGGACCTTGCTCTTTTCTTACATCTCATTTACTCTCGACAGGATTGCAGAGAGCAGAGTGTAACTGTTGCATGAAAACGGTTTTGTGGTGTTTTAAAACATAAAATCTACAAAATGAATCATCATCCCTCTTCATCCCATCTAAAGTCTCTCACAAACAATTCCCATTAGAAGCCAAAAATGGAGATTTATGGCCCACTGCTCCTTGGTGGCAAACAGGTGGCACCAGTGAAGGATTTGCAAGTGTAACCCCAAAGACAAAGCTGAAAAATCCTAATTTCACAGAGAGTAATCATCAACCCCAGCCAGTCACTCCAGTGGTAGCCACCACAGCACACGTGAGCCCCGGAAAGGTTTGGTACAAATCACAAAATGGAAATGGATCCAGAGAGGAGCCTGTCCTGCAGCAGGTGCAGTGCCCGGGGCAGGCTGTGCTGGAGCTCATGGTGACATTCAGGAATTTTGTGTCACAGGCCATAATCCTGCCTGGGGTACCCTGAGCACACGGAATCACAGATTAAAGTCTTTCCTGTAAGAAGCTGTCTGTTTTGACAAGTTCTTTTGCACGACTTTTGGTGAAATGTGTCTAAATTGGGGTGATTCTTTTGCTTTCCAAGCTGTTCTTACACGCAGCAGAGCAGAGCACACCTCCTGTGCTTGCTTTACACTCTGGGTAAACCATTCAAGCCTAACCTGAAGGGATTTTCAGCCACTCCACATCCTTTATCTCCATCCACAAACCACTGAGGCACCTGTCCAGTCTGGGGGCAAACAGACCTCCTGATACCAGGGCAGAATATGCCTGGAGTGATTAGAGAGGAATAAAAAAATCCTTGAAGCTTATACAACATAACAACAAAGCTCCCTGCACCCTATTGCCTGTCAAAACAGAATTCCAAACTGAACAAAGAAGGTTTTGTTTTAAAACTCATGAAAACATTCTGCTAGCAGCCATGCACTCCAAACCTGAACATTCAGGGGAATAGCTGAATTTTCTGCCTAATCCTGACCAGCATATCCACATGAGCTGGAAATGGTGATTCATGGACAGAACCTTATTAATTTTATGAAAATAAAGCAGATTCTTAAGGGAGCTGTGCAGATCTCCCAAATCTGTTAGCAGAGCCAATGTTTCAAAGGTCAGAGCCCAGCTTGATGGCAGCCACAAAGCCAAGGGCTGTGAAATAACTACAAAAGAGACTCTGAATTTCTGTTACAAAATGCTGAATTTTCAGTGCTGACTTCCAATGCAGAAATGAAAGGGAGAGGTTTAGGTAGAAAACACAGGAGCCAGGTGAGCCACAGAGGAACAGACAGGAGCTGTGCTAGGAGAAAGGAAAAGCTCCATTAAAAGTCTTTTTTGAGGCAGTTTTAATTGTGGGAAACCTGTGCCAGGTGTCAGACTTTGAGATCAGAAGCAATGAAAATCATGTAAAAAGTGGCTGTGAATAGAAACACAGGGGACCAGGTCTGTATTTTCAGAGTAGGGTTACACACCATTCAGTGAAAGGACTTTCAGCCTGGGGAGATTCTTCTGATGGGTAAAAATTCATTTCATATTTTGCAATGGACAGCCCTGCACTGGGCAACAGAGATATTAAATTGTTTTCTTGTCATTCACTACATGTGCCCTGTGGTTTTTAATGCAAGAATTGCATTGAAGGGGGCAGTGGCTGAGTTTTCCTGCTGATTCATGCTTTGCTCTGTTTTTGCTGCTGCAGGAGAGGCAGGGAGTGAGCACAGCCAAGGCTGGTCTAAGGGAAGAAATTCTCAATGCCTCATGCACCGAAGAATTTCCAGGCTGCATTGTCCATAGTGCAGGAACAGAATATTTCATTTGGAGACTACGTGGTGAGTGCAATTCCTGCATGAAAAATGAAGGGAGTTTACAGAATAGCTGGAAAGTGACAACACACTGAGGCAAAATCATGGCATTGTATAAGTCTACAGACTTTCAGTAATTTTGGTTTGAAATTAAAATAATTATACTGAGTAGTGGAAACCTCACAGAGATTGTCTCTCATGGCCGTGTTAAAAACAGACAAGTCAGATTTTTATACAGCTAAAAGCCAATTTTCACAGTGGATGCTCATTTATAACATGTACAATTAGGAGGTATCATCTGGATCATTCCTCTTTGCTCTTTAAGGAGATTAGATGAACAAAATCCATTTTGTCTGGTCTCTTGTAAAGCTACTACACTTATTCAGAGCAAACAAGAAGGGAGATCCGCAGACACTGTGAAGGGACATTTTAAAGTTTTAAGTGCCTCGTGGACATCCAGGAATGCAATTTGTGCTCTGAGGAAGCTGGGAACTTCAGCTTTAAGAAAGGTAGAAACATTTCCTGATTTATTTAGGGAGCTAGAAGTTACTTTTGGCAGAAATCCTGGAACTATTCCTACTGTTGCTTTGTTGGGAAAAAAATATTTTTTTTTTTTTTATGATATGAGGAGGAGAGCATGGAGCTCATCAGGCCAAACAGAGCAAGGCAGAGCTGAGCTCAGAAGCCTGGGAGGAAAGGAAGACATGGCTGAGAGGAAGAACAGAAAACTTCTTTTTTTTTTCTTTTTTTTTTTTTTTTTTTCCATCAGAAAACTCAGCCCTGCTTTTATGTCCCATGATGGGAGCAGAGAACTCTTCCAAGGGGTCATGTGGGGGACACACTTTAAGGGAAAAAACCTCCATTAAGTCTGGATGTGAACAGAGCCTTTTCCCTTTAATGCATCAGCTGCAGTGATGGCAGCAATGTTTGCAACCCAAAGCACTTTCAGTCCCTTTCAGAACCTCCAAGAGTAACCCAGTGGAAGCCCAGGAGTGTCTGGAGGTGCCACGCTCTCAGGGAGAGCTTTCAAAAGGACTTTGTAAAAAATGCATGTACAGAATTGGAAGCCAGGCTCAGATCAAAGCAACAGAACATCCATCGCACCTGGCTTTGGAAACCCTGAAAGGTTTGCAGCCTGCTTTTAACAGGATGTTCCTGTTGCTTTTAACAAGATGTTTGTGCTGCTTTTTCTGGGATGTTCTTGTTGATTTTTCCAGGATGTTCATCTTCTTTTTTCCAGGATGTTTGTGTTGCTTTTTCCAGGATGTTCATCTTCTTTTTTCCAGGATGCTTGTGTTCCTTTTTCCAGGATGTTCCTGTTGCTTTTTGCACAGGGTGAGACTGATCATGAGACCAGCCAGGCTGGGGGTTTGTTCCTGCCAGACGGACAATCCCAGTTCTGAGAATTCAGGATTTGCATCCCCAGCCCATGTGAACACAAATCCCACAGAATGTCACAGGGTTTTCCTGCATTCCCCCTGAACAGACTCAATGTGGTGCCACCTCTTCCTACCACCTTAAGGACTTGATGGATGATGCAGAAAATATTTGATTATTTTTCTTTGGAAAGTTGGAATTAAACCCCAGGATTTTAATCTCTGAGAAGTAATTAAACTGATATGCAAAGAATGCTTCAAACTGATCCTGAGTTTTAGGCAACATAATGATTGTATGACAATTTACCACTAACTTCAATCAGGAACAATTCCAAGTAACTTTAAAAGTGCTTCCTCTCTATAAAACATGGATGGGAGGAGGAAAAGCTCCATGTCTTGATATATGTTCATTTTCCAGGCCAGAGCAATGCATGGAGTCCATTAATCTTGCCTTTAAGGTAATTTTAGCAATAATTAACAAGAATAACACTCTGTATTTTTATTCCAATAACCTCTAAACAGTTAAACCAGTGAAATGACAAATAGATGACAAAAGAAAAGGAGATTTTTGATGAAAAGTATTGTCTCAAAGTCAGGTATATTTAAACTGAGATATCTAGATTTGATTTATGGTATTGAAAGATGTGATACAACAGATCAAGCTAATCTAGCATGAGTTTCTACTTTCAAACATATGAAAGGCCAAATGATTAAAGGTAAATGTTTTCACCACAAAACTGGACAAAATTCTGCATTTTAAAAAAGTTTCTTCTAGTTGTTGTATTCTGCTATCCATTTAAAAAGTCACAGCATAAATAAGGAGCATATAAATAGATTTACAGATAGCCTTGCTACTAATTCTGTGAAAACTAAATAGAAAAAGAACTGCACACTGCTCCTACACACAACCCAAGCAGTGCTGCCATCCCTCTGAACAGCAGATTCAAAAACCCCTCCAGGAAAACGTTGTGCTTAAAAATCCATTGCAAAGCTCAAAGATGTGATTTATGCTCTAGGAGTGGCAGCATCAGACAAACATGTTATTTACTGACCTGGAGAGAATATTTTTGCACAGTTAAATATTTTGCCACCTCTCCTTCCACTCCTTTCCATGTCCCAGCCAGTGTGAACTGCTCTCAGTGCATCAGTGAACAGTATTTGTTGGGAGGAAACAGTTTAAACCCAAAATTCACACTCTAATCTAAGACTTTGCTGTGAATTTATAAGAATTGAAGCCTAATAAATGCAAGATCCCTTTCTCAGAACTGACATTGAAACTCCCAGCCTTGGTTGACAGCTCTCAAAAAAGGTTCTTGCTTGAGTAATTGGCAAGGACATTCACAGAAGTGATTTAGAATACGGCTGAAAATAAGGAACTCACTTCCAGAAAATTCTAAATTGATTACAGAACATTCACAAACGAGCCCCTTGATAAATTATTTACTGTTCCCCTGCAAAACACTGAAGAAGACTGTGTCTATATGTATTGAATAATAAGCTACACGATGTTTCTGCCATTATTTAATTGATCAAATGAGCACTCAGGAAATGATCAGTCTTGTGATGTCAAAGTGCTCACAGTAAGTGATGGCCACGATGACAAAGATGACAGATATTTTTCTCCCTTTTTTAGGATTAGTTTGACAGCACCAGCATCCCCGAGATTTATGAAATGTGACATCATTAAAATCACAATACTTCATCATAAATACTTCCATTTAGAATAGATTCAAGAATTGTTTGTGCCTCTGCACTGAGGGACTGAGACAGAAATGACACTGAAATGAAAATATGAACTTCAGCAAAGCTTTCCCAGCAGAGGAAACAATTCCAGCACCAATGGGGCAAAGCACCAAGCTCAGATTCTGCTTAAAAAAATCTCCTTTTCTCAGCTGCTTGTGGTGTCCTGCAATCCCTGCTGTGACCATTGAGCCTGGCCTTGGGAGGAATGGAGCTCACAGGCAGCAGATCAGATTTTAGAGCAGATTCTCAGATTTTAGAGCAGTTCATAATCAGATGAATCCTGTCCAGAGCACACGACCACCCTTTAATTCACATTATTTTGCAGCTTACAGTGACTTTCTGAGAGAACACAGGAAGGTGTCCTCCTCAGGGGATGTATTTCTTCAGAGTACAAAAAATACCTAAAGTTATTCGAAGTGAAAGTCTGTTGAAAAATTCACTGGCAAAAAACCCCCAAAACAACAACCCCAAAAAAACACCTGACAAAATATAACATTTGATTTTGAAACTACATCAAATAACATTCTAAAGAGCTGAGATGTGGTGAAAACCACCCGAGTTTATGACACAGCCTTGGTTAAGGCAATCTTTGGTTCTGATTACAGCCTGTCCTCATGGAGGAAACATGAACAGAAAAATAAAAATCTCTTGTCAGGCTGGGAAAGGTGCCTTGACTTTGGCCACTGCCCAACCAAACAGCCATAATTGAAGTGCCAGGAAATCGTGTTAAGTAAATGTAAAACGAGATAATTATTACAGACCTCTGCTTAATTCCTGGTCTTGTTTGTCTTCCTGTGTGACCTTCATTGAGGCATTTAATCTCTTTCTGTCTAAAACTGTAAATAGTTATCTGAGAAGGGCCATGGGATACCAGAAGGCATTTAAACAGCTAGCAGCAAAAAAGTGACATAAATTATGCATCTGTTTTATGAAAAGCTTGCCTCCAATTGAGTAAATAGAGCTTTTCAGGCTGAATTACAGTGTGTGCACAATATTTTCTTTATAATGAATTCCTTTTATTCACTAAATGCATTACGTCCCTCAAACAGCAGGAAAATGGTGTCAACCACACCTTCCATCATTGGTGATGAAATTGGAGTGCCTCTCATTAAAATCACAGCTTTACTACCATTCCTGACATCTTTTTGATGTGTCTTTGAAGGTAGAGTGTTAGCAGAACTCATACTCTGGCCAAAAATGTGCTGAAAAGGAGAGAGTTCTAAGTCTACTTAACCCAAATTTCCCATTTATCCTTTTATTGGAATACCCCAGCCCCAGTGAGCCCACACTGAGGTGTGAGCTCCTCCCACAGCCCTCAGGACTGCCTGGGAATTAAAAAGCTGATTACAAACACACCACGTAGCACAGGAGTGGTGCAGTGACAGCAAAGCATTTCCCCCTCATTAAAATGGGGATAATTATTTTCAAAACTGCTCGTGTCTAATGGGTTGCCTTGCTATTTAAAGGATCTTAACTCTGCCATGGTGTCGTGGAAATAAATTCATGGAACTCCTTTCCTATCTCATTTAGCAAAAGAGATGCAAATGTAACTAATGTTTCCCTGAAAACTGAGAAAAATCCAAGTGCAGTGCCTAATCAACATCAGTAATGTCGTGCTGGTAATCACTCACTATTAGCCTGGAATTACTGCAGCAAAATAAACAGGCACCTTTTGCAGTTTGCAGTGCAGCTTAGGAGAACCTTCAAACTGAGGGACATTTTAGCTGAGAGCTGATGGAAACCAGATCCAGATTTTACCTTCCCACACTCCAGGGCCAGACCCTTGCGTAGCACAAAAAATTTTGCTCATATAAAAAAATTCATGAAAGCAGCTTCAGTCAGTTAAGTGCCTACATCAAATAATTATGATTAACCCCCTAGATAATCATGTTTTTATATCCATATATATTTATATATAGATATAGATATGATTGTTTCTGAATACCAAACAGCAGTAGAAAGTTAAGTCAGAGCAGTAGCATTAACAGGAAAAGCTGTATTTAGCTGCAGAATAAGATGTCAACTCCTTCAGTGAACACCTTACACACAACAGAAGTCTCACAGGGCAGAGACAAAAATTCAAGAGTTTGGCTTCTTGTTTCTATCAGATACAAGCCTGTCTATAATTAAATTTTTCTACAAAGCACAAAACAGAACACAAAAATAAGTCATGGCACTCAAAGGAAACTCAGAGAGTTTTGGGGTAACCCCCAAGACCTTTTTTATGTGAGCTCCTGAAATGAGAATTCAGAACTTCGTGCCACTGTCAGAGTCATCACTGGAAATCTGGGATCACTTGGCTCAAAAAAACCTTTCTGATGGATATAAAACTCGATGCATTCAAGATTTGTTTTTCAATAAAAAGTAAAGGCCGTGTAAAAAGCAAAATAATTTAGAGCTACTACAGTACAACAATTTTTTTTCTATTGAGATATTATAGAAAATGTGTTCATTGCAGTGAAACCCTGACTACTGAAAACCAAATGCTTGAAAGAGAGCCACAGACAGATCAATGTCTGAGAGAATCTTGTTACTGCTCCATTCCCCACACCACTTGGGCAGGAAGCTGCTCAGAACCTCAGAGCTGCACTTCTTGCCTGCCCACAAGTGCTCACACTCTTGTTTTGCTACAACTTCCCTGCTTCTGATTTCACTGAGCTCGTCCTGCTCTGCACTTGAGTCCTGTCACTGCTGCAGATCCAAGCCTCAGGCAAAGCCTGAGTGGTCCTAAGGTCTGGGGAGGGCTTCAAACTTCACTGTGCCACAGGAGACATAAATTCAAAACCAATGCACTAGAAACTGAATTGTGAATTTCATTTTATCAAACCATTTTCACCAGACTGGCAAGTTTCCTGACTTTTCAGCTCTACCCATTCCAATAAACTTGTCTGATTCTCACTGCTCTGATTAATTCATCTAAGACAAGGGAGTTTGTAAATGTGCAAAGGCAATAAGCTCTGGTGCCCTCATATTTCTTTGCAACCCATATTTGCTTAGGTTTCTGAATGTCTGTGAAGCAATAAATCTCCAAAAATTTGTTTATTAGGAGGCGTGGAGATCAACCTGGATGTTAGGCAAGCATAAATTATCCTGAAATAGAAAATTGCCACTAAACTCCTAATAAAGGATGGTTTGCATTTTTTGCTCTGGTTATCTTAAGAGCATTTTCCATTGTTAAAGATATCCAGTTCCTACTCTAAAATGACTCCCTGGTTAATATCTAATGTGAAAAAGCATTTTATTAATCTGACAAACAATAGGGATTTGGGCTTTTTAGTACCAACTTGGCTATCTTGGTGTAAGTCCAAACCAATATAAGTTTACACTAAATCTGAAAACCATTCTCCAGCCTGATTTCTTTTATTTGTTGCTTTTCCCATCAGGGAATGCTGTTTAATGGCTGCACTTGATGGTTTTGGAGGTTTTTTTTTTAAACTAAATGATTCTATGACTCCAGGTCTCCAGCTCAGCTGAGTTCTTTGCTGAAAGTTCAATCTCATCACACCACTGACCATCTAATGTCAAAGGAGTTGATTGTTCCCTGTTTTTAGCTCTCAGGTCTGGGTTTATCCAGCTGAATAAATTCTCCAGAGACACAGAGGTTTTGGAGTCTAGAAAGCTGCTCACTGGAATCAGCACTAAGGTTTCTATTTACCCCAGAGTGCTTCACATCAGACCTTTGGTTAACCCCCAACACATCAGTGCAGAGATGTCACGTTTTATAAAGTGGGATTTGGGATTTAAGTGACCCTTGTGAAAGGCACTCTGGTATGATGGGGATCCCCATCAACGACACAGAATTTCAGTTTGAATCAGGCACATTCTGTTCTGTGTTATCACTTAACCTGAATTCCATTTAACTACTGTATGTCTGCGAGGCTGCAGAGCAAAGATTCAGAGTTTTCATTTTATGGAACTGCTGTTTTCTAGCCAGGCAAAAAATATAATTAAGAGATTGAATTTGTGGACAATTTGAGCCTCCAAAGAGTTTAATTGAGGAGAACAGCAAGAACTTTCTAAGGTATACTGGATGGGGACAACACCACCCACTGCCAAACTCAGGCCACGTCCATCAAAATAAGGAAGAACTTAAACAATATTGATGTTGTCATCACAAGCTGTGCAGGTAAAACAGCTCCAATGGGTCATGTTGTCTTTTGATGGGATGCAGCAAAAAGAAAAAAGACTTTATATATATATATATACATATATATATATATATTTATAATTTGCATGTAGCTCTGTTTTATAGATTTTACTTTGGGAACAAAGAAATTTGAAGGGAATTGTTCTGAAGAGGCTGGTGAGGAAGCAGCCATAGGATAAATGTATCATTGTCATTTTCATTTCCACAACTGCTGCCATATGGATTCTGTTAGAACAGGAAATTTAACACTAAATAGAGAGACAGACATCCTCATCCAGAGAATGGCCAAAGCCCCTTTCTGCATCCAATGACATTTGGATTATATGACATTTTGGATGCCAGTTAACATATAAATCACAAATTTGATTTTTGTGCCAGATAACATAAATAACAAACCATATCTTGTTTGGAAGCAAGACAGCGATGGGTGGGAAGTTCAGAAAGAAAACTTTCCCTGTGACTTTCTGCCATTTCTGTAGAGCTCTTAAGAAGTATAAGAACACCAAGAAATCACAAAACAACTGGTGCTTAAGGATTTGTCTGTGCTTGCAAAGGTTTTTGAGTACAGCTTCTCAAACAGCTTCAAACACATATCACAGTTAAAAAAAAAAAAAAAAAAAAAAAGAACCCAAAACCCAGAGCACAAACTCTGGTGGAAGCTTTTTCTCAAGTAATCAATTTAAGAATCTTGAGATGGTCTGGAGAGCTTTCACTGCTGACAGAGAACTGTGTAGTGACTGAAATCCTACACTGAAAAAATACACCAAGAAGACAAAGGAGACCCAGAACCTCCCTGTAGGGTCAGGAAGTGTCCCTGCCTTCACTGAGAGGTCTCTGCCGAAGGAGCCCCAAAGAATTAATTACTCACAGCATCAGATTTACTTAATTACGGATGCACATTCCCAGACTACCTATACTTTGGCTAAAAAAACCTGAAGATTTGATTCTCTGGGTGGAGGAGAGGGAGAAAAAAAAATCTAATCGAAGTGGTTTTATTTATCAGTTTAATAGAAGTGTAACTCTTGGAATAAAAAGCATTTGTCATGGCAGGAGCAGCTGTGTTATCTTTGACCATTGCAGACATCCAGGGGTAATTCCTGTGTCCTGATTCCCTGAATTAGGATCTGCAATTCCTTGCCTGTTGCCCAGAGTTCTCTGGGAAGCAGAAGGCTTTATTTTCCCATTACAATTTTACAGCAGTTGTTAGAGGCAGGGAGTAGATGTTTTAAATCTGGGGTGCTTGTCTCAGAGTCCATCTCAGGACTTTGCTTTAAGTGCTGACCAAGTGTCCTGTGATAAAGATCACTTGATAAAGTTCACACTTCAAGGGAAACTGGACAGGGGGCTCGGAGAGCTCAGTGCTGTGAGCAATGAGTGAACACACCTCCTAATATTACAGAAAATTAAATAGATTAAGTGATAATCCTTTAGAAGTTTCAGACTTGGAAAAAAACCCAAATCTAGCACCCAGTACAGGGTATTGCAAGAGGGTGCAAGTGCTCAGTCAACTTCAAAAGGTTAAACACCACAATGATAAAGAATTTACTGCCCACATTCAGGTTTTGACTCAGGAATGTGGATGGCAGAAGGTAAAATCAACCAAAGCTCCACCCAATCTGTTAATCTTCCTGACATATTTGCCTACATCCAAGTGGTTTTCCCCCCTCAGACTCAGCTTTATTTTTTATTTTCACTGTAAGGATTTTTCAGGGCTTCACTGCAGGATGCAGCTGTACCATCCTGCAGCTCTGGCGTTCTGGGGATTGTTTGGTTTTGTTTTTATTGTGGTTTTGTTTTGTTTCAGTGGCATTTTTCTGAGCAGTCAGATTCTAAACAATTGTTGCCTTTCATGCAGTTAAGACAGCTGTGCCATGCCAACAACCTCATCCCTAAAATCGTGACAAAAATAAGATTAAAAAAACCCCAAACACATGGAAAATCATAGTGCTTTCAGGACCAGGTACCAAATTATCCCCATCTAATCAGTAGGGATGATACCAAAATATGTGAAGATGAGGAAAAAAAAATCTAAAGATTTCCAAGGAGTCACTGAGATTATTGAAATATTTTCAAATATAGAAGTGGAAACCCACCCCCCCTGATTTCTAGAATAAAAAAATGCTTTGCTTTCTTGAAAGGAAAAAATAGGAAATGAAAGAACTCGAGGTTGCAGCAAAGCAGTGTGTTCTCTGCAGTTAGAGCAATAAAAAGGAAATGTATGTAATTTTAGTTTGCATAGTCATTATAGCTGACCATTCAAGCATAAAAGTGGATTTTCTGCTGGAGCAACAGTTTTTAGTTTCTGTTTTTCATCATAAAACTAATTAAAAGCAGAGACAGGTTTGACTGTTAAGAAAAAAAAGTTTGTGTGTATTTGAATCCTGGCTTAGCCATTAAGGAAATATATCACCAAATACTGTTCACTGTTCTTGAGTTTAAGTTATGCCTCAGGAAAAGACCCGAAACTTCGCTGAAATCATTTCACAGCCTCAGCATCCCCCAAATTACCCCAAAATATGCGTTTTTCCCCCCTCCTTTACAACTTCCTAAAAAATTTCCTTTTTTCTCTCCCAGCTGATGGGAGGCAACACTCCATCGTTGATTTCTGGGTTGGTTGCAGCAGGTGTTGGAGCCAGTTCTCTGACACCAGCACAAAGCTGCCCCAGAAGGCTGCTGTGAAATTCAGCTGGGCCACAGCCCCATTTCAGCACGTGTAAAACGGGGGGAATTGCCTGGTGGAGGAGCTGGGGCTCGGCTCTGGGCACCCTGGTGCTTTAGGACCTGATCCACCAAACTTTCCTGGGGAGTGTTCCACTTTTGGAGCGTTTTCAGGAGGAAAAAGCTAAATGGAAGAGACAGTTGGTGCAGCAGATAAGTCAGATCAAAACTCCAGAGAGATTTTAAAATGAAGATACTGGCTGGATGTTAGGAACAGTTACCAAAGGCTTGATAGACACTTTTCTCCTTTAATCCTAGGTTGCATCCTATTAAAGTAATTGAAATTCTGAAGAAATACTTATCATAATCGAAATCTAAATCTTCATAATAACTAGTTCCATGACTAAAATTGCTTAAAAAGCAGGATTTAATTTTTAATAAACCTGTCTATAGATACATTTGGTTATATATTCCAAACTTGCTGGCATTTTAATAGCTTTATTTGTCACTGCTACAGATTGTTGCTATACACTTACTACAAAGATAAATGCTTTCTTTCACAGATCATCAAAAGAAAGTTATTTAGATTAAGACAATGTAGCAACTCCAATTGTAGAATCAAGCAATAATTTTTTCCACAGAGTGTATTGTTTTAGTTCTGCCCAGGATCCTCTGCAGACTTAGAGATGCACATTTTAATGAACAATTATCATATGCCAAGGAGATTAAGAGAAGGATAAAGCACTGATTATAACTGAGAAACAGGAACAAGTGTAGAAATAAAAAGCTAGAATTTTGCAGCTTGGAAGAAGAAGGAAAAAAAAAAGGGATTCAAGAAATATGGCAAACTGCACATGACTGAGGAGAATAAAATTGATTGCCCTAATTACTTTTATGCAAAATTATCTTTTCAGTACAGAGTATGCCCATTAATTTTTCCTAATGAAATTAAGCCTTCTCAATTATCTGTATTTATACAACTGTTATGCTTGGTGCTGATCAATAATGGTGACACAGCAGGGAATGTTATTAAAGTCCTTGAATATCTGGCCAGAGCTTTCCTGTAAATCTCCAGCACAGAAAGACAGTAAATGGAAATGGAGACTGGAAGGAAAGGAAATGTTGGGGTTTTTGTTGTAATTTAACACTAACTGAGGTTTGCTGTGGGATATCTGCAGTGCTTTCAGCAGGCTGAGCAGACACAGAACACTCCCAAACACCTTGAGCAGCTCCAAACCTGCAGGAAGAACACTCCTGACCTGGGATGGGATTATTATTGGAGCTTAATTATTCCCTCCCCTTGATTAGCACAATGCTGTGTGGAGCAGGAGGTGACAGATCACACACCCATGGTCTGTCCCCTACACCTGAATTCTCTGCTCCTTCTCAAAGCATCCAGAACATGAATATTTTTGTAGGAATGGAAATTCAGAGTTTACTCCAAAATTTTGCAGTTCAATTATACAGAAGAAAATACATTAGGAAAAATAGATCTCTGGTTTTATCTGTTCAATATCCATATTTTTCACACTCATGTCAGTCATTCCTTGAGGTATCTTATATATTTATATATATATATCTCTATCTATCTATCTATCTATCTATCTACCTATCTATCTATCTACCTATCTATCTATCTATCCAAATCTCTTATATATACTTTTGTGTCCTGTAATATGCTCCATGGCAGATGAAATTGGAGGCCAGTTCAGAACCTCCAGGCGTACAGTCTGCCAGTTCAATACAAAAATCACTTTGTTAACTCCAGTTAGAAGATAACTAACACATTATTATACTCCTTCTAGCAGAAATTGAATTTATAGTGGTGGGAGAGTGAAAGCTGAGGCCTCGAGTGGCCAGCAAAGCCCAGTGCCCTCAGACATTACTGGAATTGTCCATATTCCATCACTAAAGCAGTTCTGTCTGTCAGGCTGTAAGAGAAGCCTCTCTACTGCATCTAATTATTAAATTCAGGGGACATTGAACCAAATGCTTTACTAGCTGGAAATTGTATTTTGAATTCCTGCAGCAGAGTCTCCGTGAAAATGAAAATGCACATTTTAATTCAAGCTCTGATCCAATTTACAGATTGATGGCTTGATAAATTCTTCTGGTTGTCTAAGCCTATCACATTTGGTACAGAAAGAGTATTAACAAAATCCTGGTAAACTTGTTTTCTTCTTTTCTTTTTTAGCTTTTAATATATAAATTAAGCTAAAAGCTTGCAGACACCACACAGTTTATCCCCATTGCCCGTGGCAGATACAGTCTGTGAAACAACTGTCTGAAACAATTTGAGGAGTTTAACCAAAAATCTGCTTATTCTGTCAAATACTCGATGCGTCACCACCCCTGGCATGTTTGTAATCCTCACTGAGTTTCTTCCCTGACCGCTTCTACCTGGGCTGCAGCACCTCAATTAAAAGTTTATTCCAAATAAAGGCTCAGATGAATGTGTTCTGCTGTCACTACAGGGACAGTTTTGGACGTCCTTTCGGGGTCTTTTAGATTGTTTCTGGACAAGAAACTCGAGTCCTGATTTGGGCATCCACAGGGTGTGATTAGCACTATATCAGAGTAATAATGTTAACCACTGTGATCCAAATCCCCTGCCCTGCTCCAGCTGGCACATCAGCCAAAGGAACTCTCTTGTCACGGAGCTTTCAAGGTCAAGTTGCAACCTCTTCCTTTTGCTGCCAAGTTCTGACTACTCATTTCTATATTTAGCTTTTCCTTAGCTTAAAGGCTTTTGTATGAGCTTCTTGGTGCCACTTTTAGCAGTCAGGTGCCAAAATTTCCTGCTCTGTGTTGCTCAGTCGAAATATCCCACTGCTCTCCTGGCCACCAGTTCAGGGGTCTGCTTCACTTTTCAGCCTGGGCAAATGTCAGCCCTCGTGTTCAGCAGCTTCACTGAGCTTTTGTGACTCATCTCAGCCCATACAAACATCATGCAGAGTTTGCTTCTTTTCCCTCTCAAGAGGTAGTGAGAGATGGGAGACTGAACGTTACAAAAGTTAAATCAAGCAAGAGAATTTCCTATCTGATGCCTTGGGAAGGGTGACCTGGAACAGAGACTGGGCAGAGCCAGAGAATAAAGTAGATATTTATTGAAAGGCCTTTAGGGCACACCTTGGGCAGGACAAGAGCCTGGCCAGGGCTACACCCAAGGTGGACCCAAAATGGGCACAAAATGGACCCAAAATGGTCACAAAATGGGCACAAAATGGACAAACAGTCACGAGATCTCACACTTTGATAAGTTTTGGTCCATTTGCACCTTGGGGTTGAATTGTCCCATTCCAGCTCGAGGCTGTGAGGTCCCATCCTTGTCCCTCCCTCCAGCCCACCCTTGTTTGTGCTTTGGGGCTGAAAGTTGTCCTTGGTGTGCAGCAGGACAAGGATTTGTTTTGTGTCCCTGCTGTGTGCAGAGCTGAGTGACACTGACTGTGAGCTCAGAGCTGCACCCCTGGGCACCACAGAACCTGGAATACAGGAAGATAAAACTTCAGGTATCAATCCATTCTTACCCTGAAATATTGGAAATCAATTTTCACAACATTTAGATTTTTTTTTTCTGAATCCTTCTGGTCAGGTGTTTTACTAGCTGTTGAAAGCAGGATGTTTCAATAGCAATTTCAGGGGAAAAATCTTGCCCCTTTATTTTTCAGTTTGGGGCTGTTCAGGTGCCTGTGTTTGTCTGGACTTGACCTTCCTGTGAGGCCAAGCTCTGTCACCAGGTCTGGAGTAATTTCTAGTGAAATACTGCAGAGTGCAGGCACAATTTCAACAGCACTTACCCACAGTTAGGGACATGAGCTATGACTGGGTCTCTTTATGGGGACATTTAATGACTGTCAAACCCGTGATGTGACAATTGCTAAGTCTGCTTCCCTTCCTGTCCCTGCTCTGTAAAGAAGAAATAGCTGTGTAAAAAAGGCTTGTAAATGTGTGGGTGACCAACAGACCCTAAGTGATAAGAGAGAAATAAGTATTATTTCACAGTAAAATATGCATTACGCTGGGTATAGTGTTCTCCAAGAAGCTGTTAGTGCTCTAATTGAATACTGAAAATGAAAAATAAACCCTCTCTGTCAGATGAGAAAAAGACCTTTCCTCTTCCAGCTCACTGCAAATGCTTCTCTCTACAAAGGAAAGCAGGTCCCTCATGAGACAGATGCCCATTAGTGTTGCAGGCAAGGCTAAACTTATTTGAAAATGTGTAAAAGACACAGCAGTTGATAAAATACTCTGTCTTCAAGGAGCAAAGTTAAAAGCTTTTGTGCTACGGCAAAGCATTCAGATTTTTAAGAAAACAAACTTGTTACAAAGGCACCTCTTTGGAAGTTTAATCCCTCGCATTTCACAGCTCTTCATTCTTAAAAATAAACCAGAAAAACTTATATACAGCCTGGGAGAGGCAGGGAATGGTGCTTTGGGTTAAGTTCCACATGACAACAGTCCACACAGAAGTGATGTGACAAAGTCAAAACCCTGCAGTCACACTGGAGCTACCTCCTCTTTGAGGGAGTGCTTCATTCAGCTCGGTTTTCTCCCTCCTTCCTCCCTCTCTTCCACATATACATGGATTTCCCTCCATCCCTTCTGAAGGTCTGGTCTGAGCTGTGTTTGAGTCAAAAAGAACATTTCCCCAGCCCTCAGGTCACCTGGGGTGACCCTGCAAACCTCCAGCTGCTCATCCTGTCAAACAGAGCAAAGCCCAGAATCACCTCTGCACGACTGGGCAGCTCAGGAGGACCCAGTGCAGCAAAAGAGGCTTTGGGATTCCAGCACCACAGCTCCTTTTACTGAAAATATTCTAGAAATTAAATTAAAGCCTGCAAGCTCTGGGAAAAAAAAAAACCAGCTAAAACTGGCCAATCTACTAAATTTAAAGTGAAATAGGTGATCTGGCTGTTCCTCCAGAGATTAAGCAATCTTCTCTTGAACTTTTCATTGGTCAGTATCATAATTTACAATATGAGCTTCACCAACATTCCAAAAGCAGGATCAAAAAAATTCCTTTTAGTTAAAAAAAAAAAAAATCCTTTTAGCCTTTTAAATGAAAAAACTTTCCCAGAAACACTAAATACACAGAAACTGAGTTGCACTGAACTCCATATCTGCAACACCTGCTGGACAAGAGAAAAACCCCCGTCCATGCAACCCTGGGTCACAAGGGAATTTAACTTTGTATTTACCACTCCTCTGCCCCCTCATTTGAAAATGCTTTTGCACATTCTGTCAGTGCAATCTGTGCTGTGTGACCTGCCACTAACAAGGAGGTAACCCTCTGCTTCTGAGCTGCAAAACCCGACAATATTTTACAGATAACAGAGAACTGCAGCTGAGAATAAAAGGGCTGCGTTTCAATGGGTGGAGCAGGCAGAAGATCCCAGCTGGGAACTGGTTTTGATGAGGAGCACCAGAGCTGGACTGTCCCCTGTGGGTGCCACAGAGGAGTAGAAACAACACTTTCAGTAACACATTATGGGAACTTCAGTTATCTATTCAATGAAGAGGAAACCTGCTCAATCCACAGTGCCAAGATGTGCTATTCCTTTTGCCTGAAATGCATCTTTCACGTTGCCACGCTGCTCATGGCAAAACGTGCTGTAAAACAACGAGTTTGATCTCCCAGCACACTTAATTCAGGCAGTGGAGACTTTAAACTGAAGTTTCTCTTGGTTTGGGTACGCACACAATTGTGGGTTAGCCCAGTGCAGTCCCAGGGTTTGTTATCCCAGCCCTTCCTGCAGCTCAGTTCCCTCCCAGGGATTCCCTGTCTCTGCTCTGCCCCAGTGCACTGCAGCTGGAAAGAATGTCAGAAAAAACCCCAGAGAATGCACTGGATTGAATGAGAGGGCGAGGAGAGCAGCCTGAGGTTTGTACACGATGTCCACTGCCAAAGCAGGACTCAGTTAGAATGGCTTGAGATTTTAGCCATTAAAAAAAATCTTAAAATCTTTAAAAATTCAGATTTGTTAATGGCTAAAATCTCAAGCCATTCTGAGTTAGCACAGTGCAGTCCCAAAGTTTATCCCAGCCCTTCCTGCACCTCAGAGAGCAGCAGCATCTCTCCTTGGTGCACTCAGGACTTTGAGGAGCAGGCAAATTTGATGTAGTATCAAATTATGTGGATATTTGCATGTTAAAAGCCATACCCAAGTTTCTACAGGATGTTATCCATGAATCCTTGCATCCTGCTGGGCTCCTCAAAGTCCTCAGAAAGTCCTGAGTGCACAAAGGAGAGCGGCTGCTGCTCTCTGAGGTGCAGGAAGGGCTGGGATAAACTTTGGGACTGCACTGCGCTAACTCAGAATGGCTTGAGATTTTAGTCTTTAAAAAAAATTTGAATTTTTTAAGATTTTAAGATTTTTTTAATGGCTAAAATCTCAAGCCATTCTAACTGAGTCCTGCTTTGGCAGTGGACATCATGTACAAACCTCAGGCTGCTCTCCTCACCCTCTCATTCAATCCAGTGCATTCTCTGGGTTTTTTTGCTGACATTCTTTCCAGCTGCAGTGCACTGGGGCAGAGCAGAGACAGGGAATCCCTGGGAGGGGAATTGAGGCTGCAGCCTGATCCAAGCCACTTGCACAATTGCATCATACCCCTTTATCAGCTTTCCATACTCCAAGTCATAAAAAAAATGATCTGCAATCAAACCCAGCCGTTGGAAACGTTAAAACAATGAAGTACATACTTCTGAATATATAAGATTTCTAAAAAGAATCGTTTGAAAATGCCTTTATACAGCACATGGTGTTGGTCTAAAAATTCTGTCTCCTACAGGAGAGTGGTAGCTACTCCTTCACATGAAAAACAAGACTGAAATTATCCATCATTAGCCCTCAAAATGTTTGTATGTTCTAAAGATTGGTTTGTGCACTGAAAATTTCATGTTCTTGCATTCTGAATAGAATACATTTCAGAAGAACTTCATCTCTCTTTTCAACACCAGCTACTTGAGATCTGTCAGATATACATGAATAGTACATGAAATTTTAAAATACAGCATTTGAAGCTGTTTCTTTTCTCTTTTCTTTTCTCTTTTCTTTGGCTACTACCTGGAACATTTACATTGCAACTGCCCTGGGTACTGACTTCCCATCTGAAACCTAAATACTCATCAGCAACTATTTATGATATCAAAAGATTATATTCTAATTTAAGGCTAGTAAAGGGCTAGAGAAAGAAATATATGCTCATGAAACAAAGTTCCTTTTGTTAAAATCATTTCAATGCTCTTCAACAGCTACTGAAAATAAAAAACACTCCAATTAGGACATTGTGGATTCTTTCAGAAGCTTTGGAAGAAGAAAAAGAAAACCCTTCTTTTAGGCTGAGTGGGGTAGCTGCTGCAAACTGTGCCTAAAATGCTGCACAGCAGAGCAATACTTGTCCATGCATTATTTCTGCTCTCCATTTGAATAGTGTCACAAATTGACTCGAAAATGATAACTCTGAACACATCACAGGGCTGTTTCTAAGGAACTGCTGCATTTTTTCCCTCGGGGATAAAGTGTAAAATGTAAATTATGTGGGTACTTGCAAGTTAAAAACCGTGCCCAAGTTTCTACAGGATGTTATTCACGAGTCTTTGCATCCTGCTGGGCTGCTCCTCAAAGCACTCCAAGGGCCCAGCTGTAAACCAGGATGGGCTAAGACTTGTTGGTTTAAATTCAAATTGAATTTTTAAAAATCCTGTGACTCCAGGATTCAAGTCTGTCCTGGAGAATTTCCAGTGGGATTTCAAGCCAGGTCTCCTGAGGGGGAGAGCAGCTGCAGGTCAGCCAGGCTCCAGGCTGTGTCCTTTGCATTTGGGCTTTGGCTACAGGTTCTGCTGCAAAGGGATGAGCCTCCTCTCACAGAATGAAACAGGCCACCTTGGAACAGCCCCAGTTTTCCAGAGCTGCTTGGCTTCAGTTACATGCATCTGATCACAGAAATTTAAAAAGTGAAATGACATTTCCTTCAGTCTTGAATTTGGGGGGGGGAGGAAAATAAAAGTTTTAAATGTCCCATCTATCAAAATAGCAGGGAGATTCTAAATGTTGAATAACCTTGATGCAGATGGAAAGCAACAAAGCAGCTCTGTCTGAAGTTTGAGATGAAGCTCCACGTTTCCATCTCAGAGCTGACAAGAAGTGACAAACGTTTGCTCCATCCTATAAGCTCGTTTAAAACCCAGAAGGGGACAAAATGTGAAGTGTCTATCACAGACAGGCTGCTCAGGATTCCAATGGCAAATCATAATCCCAAAAATGGAATTTCACAATGAAAAAAACCCTGGGTGTCAATTTCTATTAAAGCAGGACAAGATGCAAACTCACTGTGATAGCCCTGTCATCCAGTCTCGTGGGCAGCTCCCAAAACTTCCACAAAAGGGGGTTCCAATCAGCATCTGGATGACACAAAATCTCTCAGGTCCTGTCAGGCATAATCCTTTGGTAAAATAGGTTTTTTTACCTGTGATCCTATCACCTGTCAGCAGAAGTGATGCCACGTCAAGGACAACAGGCAACTTGATTCAGATATGGAATTTAAAAGAAAAAAAATCATTTTTTATAAGTAATCTGATTTAGAGGTTTCTGACAAGTGCTGTAATTATCTGAATACTTATGACAAAATGACACAATTTGTCAATATAGAAAAGATATCTTCAAGGTGACTAGTCAAAATAATTGTGATTAAATCACTTCCTAGTTAATGCTTAGATGATGATACAGGAAAAATGACAACACAATGCAGTTAGTGACATTTAGAACTCCTGGAAATATTTCAAATGTCTCTGTATGTGGAGAAATAGTTTCTGTTTTGATTTTGACATTACAAAGGAGTTTAGTTTATTTAAGAGATCATTGAAAGCAAAAGAAATCGAGGAATAGCTGAAAAGTGGATTTAGAAGACCAAAGACTCATTTTTTGCCCACAGAAGTCCATACACAAACACAGGAGGACTGGAAATATCTCACTGGCCTAAACTGAATTGTCACCATTTTATTGTCACCTTTCAATCTTCCTTAAGCCCTTTGGGAATCTGCAAATAACAGCCAACTGCATTCTGTCCATGCCATT
Source organism: Sylvia atricapilla (assembly GCF_009819655.1). Classification (NCBI taxonomy): domain Eukaryota; kingdom Metazoa; phylum Chordata; class Aves; order Passeriformes; family Sylviidae; genus Sylvia; species Sylvia atricapilla. The sequence goes on along the minus strand of NC_089160.1, from coordinate 8,850,494 downwards.
TTAGGGGAAGATTGATGTGTACCCTTCTCCTGCTCTAAATGCAGTGCTGGGATGCCACAACCCTTTGTGGGGTTTTCAAAAGTAGCACAGGAACTGTGCTGCAATCATCCCAAATCACACTCAGGTCTGTGGTTCTCTATTACAGTAATTTTTCAATACTTCCCATCCCTGCTTTTACAGCTCAGTTGCACTCAGAGGATCATAACAGGCCTTGGATAATAGAAATAATACCAGTTATTGTAATCCCTCTGACACCAGCTTGCCTGGCAGTAGCCAGCGCAGCCTCCCATTAACTCTCCATTATGCTCAGTGTCATTTAGCTGTGGCTGTGTTGTTGTTCTCAACAGGTCTCAGTTGAGAAGGAATCAGCTCAATATCAGTGGACATCCCTGGGCAGGCTGATCTGGGACAGAGACTGGACTAGAGAATAAAGGAGATATTTATTGAAAGGCCTTTAGGATACACTTTGGGCAGGACAAGAGCCTGGCCAGGGCTACACCCAAGGTGGACCCAAAGTGGTCACAAAATAGACCCAAAATGGTCACAAAATGGACCACAGGTCACAAGGTCTCACACTTTGGTAAGTTTTGGTCCATTTGCACATTGGGGTTGAATTGTCCCATTCCAGCTCCAGGCTGTGAGGTCCCATCCTTGTCCCTCCCTCCAGCCCACCCTTGTTTGTGCTTTGGGGCTGAAAGTTGTCCTTGGTGTGCAGCAGGACAAGGATTTGTTTTGTGTCCCTGCTGTGTGCAGAGCTGAGTGACACTGACTGTGAGCTCAGAGCTGCACCCCTGGGCACCACAGAACCTGAAACACGTGGAAAGCTAAAGCTAAAAGTTAAGCTAAAGCTTAAGGCATCACTTGTCCACAGAGGATGAGTGTGCGGGGGACAAAGTCCAGCACTAATAATGAACAGGAAAAAAGACACAAACCAAGGAACCTCCTGCACAATCCAAGTGACCCCATGGGTCTCTATCACAGTGATGAAGTATCTGGTGAAATTAAAATATTTCCCCACATGCAGACACTGATTGAGATTTCCTTTTGCATTCATCTCCTGGTAACTGATTAAGTAAATTTTCTGTGTTTTCAGCTATGGCAGGTTCTAATCTCTAATATTGACTCAGTTGAATGGCCTCATCAGCAGAGTGAATTAGTTCATCACTCCATGTGTCACTTCTACCTGCTATGACATAATAAGGCCTTTTTTCTGATGATGATTTAATAAGGGAAACTCAAGAGTGCAGAATATATTTTTGATATTCAAATTCACTTGTAATCCCAAATATTATTTTTTAAATAAGTGCTGGTTAATTGGAGAATATGTTTCCTAAATAATGTTTATATGCTGTGTTACAACCCAATGACAAACAGAAAGAAGACTAAATCCAATTTTGAGAAAAATGCTGCTTTTAACAATGTGTAAGGCACTTTGAACAGCCTGTGGGATTATGCTGGTTTTAAAAATAAATTTTAAAAAATGGATACTGAATAGGAATTCCAGAGTTTAGTTTCTTAGGTATATTCATTATCATAAACCAGCAGTTTTCATTAAAATCCAGAGGGACTGGGAAGTAACAGACACAACCTCTTCTTTTATTCACACGATATTCCTTCAGAATACTGAACTTATTGACATGAAATGGTTGCATTTTTTGCTGGTAATGTCAAGAAACAGCAGACTATGAATGCAGATTTATTTTGTAGCCTGAGAGGTCCATTCAAAAACATTTGTGGGGGACTCACTCAGCTCCATTTTTATACAATTTCCCTCCGTGGTCACTGCAGGCCACCAGAGCATTATTCAAGCAGATGCCAACCTGATGCAAACAGCCCTGGGTGCAGTGGCTCAGGGACAATCACAATTTACACCAGCTGACACACGGGCAGCAGAAATGGGCCCATATTCCTATAGAACCAATGTATAAATAATTACTTACATTTCTGGAGAATTCAAGCTGAAAAGGTTCACTTGATGAAGGGATGTGAAATGTGTTTATTCAGCCCACCCCACGCTGGTAAAATAAATATAAATAAAATAGAGAGCTGAGTTATCTATTTTAAAAGGTGCATTTACCACTCAGATTTATGATGGGCATTTTGGACACAGCACACTTTCTTCTCATGAGACAGGAGTTCTTTGGGTTAAACCTACTTGCTTTTTATACAACAAGACTTTGAATGTCATGGCCACTGCTAGAAATATGTGAAAATGAATAATGCATTTTCCTTAGAAAAGACTTCAGGTAGAATGGGTTTAGAAATGCTATATATATAAAAGAGTGTTCCACTAAATGCATAAATGCAAAGGTACTTCGATCAATTCCTTCCCCTGAGCTTGACTCAGCCGGGGGAAACAGGTGTGAGAAAAACAAATACAGATCCTATGGATGTTTCAGGTTTAATTTTCTCTTTTGTTGCTGCATAGCTAAAGAACAAATTTAAATTGGAAGGTTCTCTTGATCTGATTTAAACAACTATTATGATAAATAACCGTTCTTTAAATCTTAAGAAACAAAGTTAGCTTGAAACAGTTCTGCAGGCTTGTAGTGTTAGATTTTGAATTTAGATTTTATCCAACTGTATTCCTGATGAATGCAAGTTTATATATTTGTATGCAAATCACATAGGTAGAAAGTCACTGACTTTTTATACTAATAGTACTTATTTGCCCCAAAGAGGCTGGAAAATCCCTCTCCTTGGAGGCATTTCAGAATCCATGTGGGAATGGACCTGGGTCCCTTCCAATCTCATCCAGTCCCTTACCAGGGGTATGGAAAGATTATCTACAAAAATTATAGTTATAATTGTTATCTACTTACAGAGCCACGTGGTTTAGATAAATGTGGCCCTTAACTATAAAGCCATTTTTTTGGCGATCATCTAATAAAAACTGAAGATGCACCAAACCCCTGAAATACATTGAAAATACTGAATTCTATTTGAAGTTTGTTTCTAGTTAAAGGTTTCCTTAAAGAAAGTTTTCCCAGTGAGGATGATGCAGAACTTGCTTACATTACCCACCTACACCACAGCAAATTTCACCTTTGCCAGTCCTATTTGTCAAACACTGAAATTTATTCTGCCCCCAAATTTATTTGGGTCATTACATGATAGCATACAGTCATTTGGGTATGCAGGGATGAAAACTGGGAACTTCAGCTGGAAATAAAGTGTTCAAAAACCTGGTTCATGTCTAAATTTCATTGTTCAGTGTGGTAACTGACTTCAGTCCATTCACCTTGCCTGTGCCTTCATTCCTCTCCCACTGCAATTACCTTCACTGTTTATTGCACACAAGCCACTGCTGTCACAACCCACACCATTTCCACGTGAGATACAGGAAACACAACACCTGTTATTGATCTGTATTTCAGTAAATTATTTAATGTTATGCCTCGAGGGAAAACATTAGCAAAATGGTGCAAAGTAATTCAGGAAATTATTACCATAAGAAGAGAAAAAGCAAGTGACAAAAGGAAAATCCTGAGCTTTCAAAAGGTTAAAACCATTTCATTCCTCAAGGTTCAGTTTGGACTATTTCCCCATGAAATACAGGAAACACAATGCCTATTATTGATGTGTATTTCAGTAAATTATTAAATGTTATGCTGTATCACGAATGTAGAAAAACTGAGGGTGCCATACAAAAACCTGCACATCCTTGAGGACTCACAGAACACAACGAGAGTGAAGTTTAGCTGTGCAGGAAAAGCAAGGCTGGACAATTGGAAACTATTAGCAAAAACATGTTCCTGAAAGAACACAAAATAGCAAATATGAAAGGATCAAATGTTGGCCACTGTGGGGTTCAGAGTGGGGTGACCAAAGCTGGGACATCAGTGAGAGACCCAAAGCAGCACAGAAATCCAGAGGTGTCAGTGCTGCTCGAGCACTGCCCTGTAGAATCCATCACATGAATTCAAAGACAGATGTTATGCTGTTTCATGAATGCAGAAAAGCTCAAGGTACCATACAAAATAACTGCACCTCCTTGAGGAATCCCACTCCACAAACAGAGTGAAATTCAGCAGTGCAGGAAAGGCAAGGCTAGAAAACTGGAAACCATTAGCTAAAGCACGTTCCTAGAGTTGAAGGAGCACAAATAGCAATTGTGAAAGGCTCAAAAGCAGTGTGGGGCTCAGAGTGGGGTGAGCAATGCTGGGACATCAGGGAGAGACCCCAGGCCCCACAGACACCCAGAGGGGTCAGTGCTGCTCAAGCACTGCCCTGTAGGACTCACCACAGGAACTCAAAGAATGCTACTGCAAACTAGATTCAGAGCTGACTTTTCTGAATGATCAAGAAAAGGGATTCTCAGCAGAGCAAAGATGACCAGCCTCTCATTTTCACCCCAGCAAAGCCAAGGCCAGGGGTGAGAGGCAGAGTCGCTTTGAAGGCAATCTGAAATCCCCAGTAGAAACTCAAAGCAGAGCTGGCTTTCGGATGAGGAGAGTTCAGGAGACACCTTTTTACAGCTTGATCCTTGTAACAGGAGTTTTCTGTCTCCCTTTGTGGCACTGAGGAGTAATTGCCTTTGAGGTACCTGCTTGCAGGTATGGAGTACAGAGCTGCAGAGAGCTTTGTTAGCAGTTCACACCAGCCAGGAAACGAAACAATTTCTAGAGCATATCTATGAACCAGGAGCTCAGGAGATTGTATTTCTCTTAACACTCCTTTCTGTGTTGTTTTTATGGCACATCAAAGATCTCTCATTAGAATTACATCGACAAAGCAGCCCATCACCACATCAGCTTATTACAGCCAATTAGAGAACCTGAGCTGCTTTGTGAAGGTGTTCATTAACCTTTTCAGAACTTACAATAAGAAATCTAATTTAATAGAGGTGGTAGGGTGCACTCTGAAATGAGAGAAGTTGTCATGTACAGTAAATTTTAATGCACTGACTTTTCCAAAATTAGCTAGTTTTATTAAATTGAATTAGGTGAATTTATTTTAATCAGCACCAGCTGATTAAAAACAGGAATTATTCTGCACTGTAAAAATAGTATATGGTGTCTGGAATGACTGTTACAGACTATTTTGACTTGTATTCAAATTAAAAGGGTAGCACTTCTTAAATTTATTCCTTTTAATTTTGTGCCAGGTGAATTTCCATGCTTAAAGGAACTGCATAAGCAATTATAAGTAGACCTAATTAAGTTCTTCAGCATTTATCATTCTAGGAGTACATAACATGCTTAAAAATAAGTAGAGTGAACTAGCAGACAGTTTATAGAGCAATTTTACCAAAACAATCAATAGGTACCTCACAGTTCTGCCTTAGGAAATTGCCCTGGGGGAGTTCCTTGGAGATGAGCTGCAGCCAACTGCTGGGGCACTAATCCCAGAAAAATCCTCCTTTTTCCTGAAGGTCAGGCTGCCTCAGAAAGCTGAATTCTTGGAAAGGGACAGTGGAATCCAAGAGCTAATTCCAGCAGTCTCCTGAAAGATGCAACACCTGGGCTTTGGTCCCTTTTCCAATGGAAATTTAAATATCCTGTAGAAAATGAAACACTTTCAACAGCAGAAACTGAGAGAGACCTCAGGACACTTTATAGACTGATATTGTGAAATGTACTGGGGATAAGAGCTGATATTTTTGAAATATACTTTGGATAAGAGAAAGTATTTTGAACCTTTGTTCTGACAGACCAACGTCATTCTCTTTGATTTTTTCTCCCTGTCATTTGTCCATATATTCTGTTGCACATGTGAAATTTTCCTTCCCAAATACACCACTCCAACTGAAACTATTTTCAATGATTTATTTTTTAGACATTGTTATAATTTCAGTTATCTCTTTTAGCTCCTCCTTCCAAACCTCTAACAGATCTCCAGTACATCATTCCTGCCTGTGGGAGGACTCAGCTGCAGGAAGATTCAGAAGGTACTTTGGGTTTAATCAGAAATAAGGGATGCATTAATTCACCCACAATAGGATTCAACAATCACACTGACATTTTTCATAAGGATTTTCTGTTCTCTCTCACTTTGTCCTGCTCCTTCTGTGGTTACAGCACTTTTTTTTGGAGCAGTTATTGATTCCAAAGATCCAGAATTTAGTTGATTTTCATGCACTATTCTCAATACCTTGCAAGGTGATATTTAGGAACCCAATGCAACTGTGTTCTGCTGCGCAGTATCAAAATATTTGGGAAAAAAATTGCAGTTGTGCATAAAATCCTTAAGCAGGTTGAACTTTTTAAGCACTGCTAACACTCATCATTTAACCTCGTGCACTGACAAATGGTTGGCAAGTTTTTGAAGCTCTCTGATGTATTGTCATCAAGCCTCACCCTAAAGAAGCAATTTTTTAGATTGCAATAGCAATTGATAAAAATCCCAATTATTGCTGTGTTTGCCCTATTGTCTAGATGTAGAAGAGTAAATTAAGGGCTTTATGAAATCTGAAACATTGACTTGCCCTAAGTTTGGCAAACTGGTTCTTACCTCTTATATCAAACCCTTATAACCTGCCTCGATGATAAGAGCCAGTTAATCACCACCAATTATTCAAGGGATTAGTTCCCGGGCATAATTACAGTTTTTGGTTCACCAATTCCCTGTAAGATATTGACCTATAAAAACTCCTGTTAACCTGACCTTGCTGTAAAATAAGTTATTAAATGACCAAAGCTATTAGTGAGGAGAACTAAAGGCCAATGCTTGAAGGACACAGACAGCTCCATCCACATTTAAATACCCCTGGTGCTCCAGGGAAGTGTCTCTGAAGCCAAGGCCAATTAAATGACTGCATCCTGATTCTCAGCTGCTGATGCTGAACTCATGAATCAATAAGATAAAATAAAATAATAAAATAAAGCAAAAATAAAATAAATTAAATTTATATAAATAAATCTGTGATGGTGTGAACTAAATAAAATAAAATAAAGTAAAAATAAGAATAAAAAAGTAAATTTTTACTTATTTTACTAATAATTCTGTGAAATAAATAAAATAAAATAAAAATTAAATGTATATAAATAAATCTGTGATTGTGTGAAATAAAATAAAATAAAAAGAAAATAAATTAAATTTATATAAATAAATCTGTGATTGTGTGAAACAACTAAAATAAAATAAAGTAAAAATAAAAGAATAAGTATTTTTTATTATTTTACTAATAATTCTGTGAAATAAATAAAATAAAATATAAATTATATTTATATAAATAAATCTGTGATTCTGTCAATAAAATAAAATAAAATAAAATAAAATAAACTGTGAAGTCCTGTGTCTTGGGTGGAGAAATGCCACCCAAGAGTGGGGATGTGGGGGAAGGAGGGGCTGGATGGAGCCCAGGGAGCTCGAGGAGAAGGTCAGAATTACACTCTCCTCCCCACCTCCCTCTCCCTGTGAAATAAAGAAAACCAGAAAACTCTCCATGTGCAGAAGGGAAAGAGCTCCATGCTGCCTCCATTCTTCATGGGAAGAATTGCAAATGTTTGCCTCCAGCAGATGAAAATTCGGCAGAAGAAACATTTCCTACACGGATCAAGTTGTTTCCTGGATGTTTCTTCTCAGATCAGAACTAAAGTGAACTAATGAAGTCGGCCAGGGAGAGCCCAAAGAGACCAGGGGATCTCACTGCACCCATGGGACTGCTGGAGGGGACACAGGCAGGACAACAAACACCTGCTGGGGCTGGGAATCTGAAATACATACAGGAAATCTAGCTTTTGGCAGTGAAGGTAACCAGATACGAACACGGGTCCACAGGACTTGCTGAACCTCTTTCCCTTGGAGTTATCCAAAATTTCTCTACGAGGGTCTGAGCAAACATAGAGCCAGTGGTACCCTGAGTACCAGCCAGAACTACAGATGACAAGGGGCTTTCATCATTAAAAAAAAAACCCCAAAAAACCAACAACAACAACAACAACAAAAAACAAAACAAAACAAAACAACAACAAAAAAAACCCCAAAAAACCAAACCAAACCAAAAAACCAAAAAACAAAAAACCAAAAAAACCCACAAAAACCAAAAAAACAAAAAAACCCCACCAACAAAAAACCCCCAAAACCACAAAACCCTCCCCCCAAAAAACCAACCAACCCCCCCCAAAAACCACAACTACACCCAAAAATTCCGAAACTAGAAAAAAAACCCCCACAACTAAAATTTATTTTAAAAATTCTTATAAGTGCCTGTGAGTTTTCTGGGCACTCATACAAACTTCTGCAGTGTTTGGTTAATCTCCTGTAAATGTGTAGATCTTTATGCCTTCAAGTCCTTTCTCCTGGTAATTACCAGCCTGCAATTCTTGCATTAACCAAATTTTTTGCTCACTGTAAATTCCAGGAGTGCATATTAATGGTTTTCAAGTCTTGCCTCCTAAAACACAGCGACATTTGGTGAGAATAGCCCCCAAAACTTCGAGCAGATGCTCACTTCAGTTATTTTCAGTGATTCAGTTCTTCTTGCTGGGCCATGAAGAGCATTTAACCAGAGCTGTCCTGGCTCAGGGCAGGGGTCAGCCACAGCCTGGGAAATCCTGCCCAAGGCATTTCTCTGCATGCACTTCTGCTTTTGGTCTTAATTCAGTGTTTTTTTGGGCTTTGATACAGATTTAAGCATTGCTGGAGATTAGAGAAAGAAATTGAAAGAGAGAGAAATCAGAAGAGAAGGAAAAAGGAAATAACGTGTGAAATGCAAGCCTGATTCAGGACGCCCAAATGAATCAAACCATCATAAAAGGCAGGAAAACCCCAGGACACAGCCAGGGCAGAATTGTTTACATTGCTGGGCCTTGTAGGCATGTTGATTTTGCATGTAGCTCTGCCACTTCAAACACAGAGCCTCTGGGCACAGCAGGAACATCCTCAAAGCTCCTTTCCTCCCCTAGTTCTCCCAAGGAACCCTTTGGGGTGCATCACCAAACTCTCCTGGCTGCATCCTGCCCTGAACCAGCGTTCTGCAGAGCTCAGCACCAGCAAAGAGAGAAGGACAGACTGAATCCCTGCCTCTCAGTGCCTTGGAGCTGCAATTGTCTGATTTTCCCTGTCCCAGAGCACTGTGCCCACTGCTGACCTCCCACCCCTCACAGGCAAAAGCTGCTCTCCTCACTCCCTGGAGCTTTACACTCCCCAGACCATCTCACTCGCTCTGAAATGGGGACAGACAGAAAATTCACAGGCAGCTCATGTGCAGAAGGGAAAGAGTTTGATTTTTTTACAGGAAGAATTGCAATTTTTTGACTCCAGCAGATGAAAATTTGGAAGAAGAAATATTTCCTACATGGATCAAGTTGTTTCTTAAATGTTTCATCTTTATCAAAAAATGCGAAGCCAGCCAGGTGACAGCTGAAGGGGTAAGAAATGGTAAGAAAACAACAAGAATTTGAGTTTGGACTTATTTCTTTGTGGGATTTTTGTTTGTTTGTTTTTTTCTTACTTGTTTTTTTAAAATAGAAAAGTCCTATACATTTGGAGAGCCTTAAGGATGATTTTTACAACTGAAACGTTACAAGAAGATTACAGGTTTACTATTATTCATGGTGTTTAGTGGACAAAAACTGGGACATGGACAGTTCAAAAGAACCTGCTTGAAGATATTTTTGAAATTAGTATCTGCAACAGTGTGTTGACTGAATTTGGAGGATGTTCAGAAAATGAGTCCCACATTCCTGAGGTAATTCAGAATTGTCAAAGACCATAGAATGAGTTCTAGCAAATTACTAATAATCTGTTCAGCTCAAATGTACAAATGTCCTTAGTGTCACAAATGATCTCCCCCCAGCAATGTCCTGTCCTGTAAAGCAAATTTACATCTCCTGAACATCTCCTCTGCTCCAGGAGAACAAGGAGTTATAAAAAAATATATCCTCTCCCCTCCCACTAAATAAAAAGCCAAATTCTTTGCAGTAAATGATTTGGTTCTGCTTTCCTAGTCCTACATCTCTGAGTACATCCCATAAAATTGGGTGCAGCCAGTGATTTCTGTCAGGGGCAGGCTCAGGTCAGAGCCAGGCATGCACAGGGAATGGTTTTCCTGACAAAACTCAGGCAGGAGCTGCAGAGGGAGCACTGCAGGATCATCAATGAGCTCAGGACAAGCTTTTAATTTATACCAGATTAATTTAAAACATCTCAAGCTTCGGTGGAAAGCTGGAGTTGTGATGCCATGGATGACAGCATGCAGCACACGAGCTGTTTTGGGAGGATGAGGAGGAACTCCTCCAGGGCTTGGAAATAAAGCAGGAAGGCTGAGGGTGCAGAACAACGGTGTCTTTTATTTGCCATGGCCAGGAGAGGATGGTTTGTCAGAATCCTCTCTCTGGAGGGGCTGGGGCTGCCCTGACAAGGGACAGGGCACGGCAGGGGGGATGCTGCAGGAATAAATTGATTTTCTGGCAATAGACAGCAGGCACAGTGCTGGAGGAGGGGGGTTCAAACCCCCACTCCCTGACTCCTGGTAAAGACTCCAACCATCTCTCAGCCCCTGCTGGGAATGAGGGATTCATCCTGCAGGATGGATTGTTGCAGTTTGGGGGCCCAGGGTGGAGGAAAAATCCCCCAAGGAACCCTGGAGTGTATCACTCCTCACCTAATTTTACTGCTGAATTGCTGCTTTACAAAGAGCAGGATATCAGCTAATCATAATTTCCTCCTTTTGACAGAACCATCATCCTTTTTGCTTGAAAATGAGCTTTTAGGCAGACATGCAAGAATAAAAATCCCCACTAACTGGTTGGATCTGCCTGCTTTTCTGAAAATTGGAAGACTAAGAAGTGAAAAAGAATCAAATAAAATGCAATGATTGGCACAACTCTGCCTGCTCTGTGGTTAGCAGGCACTTGCACTTCTTAAGAATGTTCTCAAGCAGAATTTCACAGGACTGGAGATATTTTGGTAGATGAAGAGGAGAATATTCGTTGTTCTGCTCTGTTCCTGTTCCTCCATTTGGAAAAGGGAGGAAATCCATTCTCTGAGGAAATCACTTGCCCACAGGAATGGACCTGGCAGTCACTTTGAGCAGCAACACAAATATGAGAAGCTCCTTTATATCAAAACCCCTGAATAAAAGCAGCATGTGCGAGTGCTGTCACATTACATAATGTTCTGTGGAAATCAAATAAAACCAATTATTTCATCACCATTTGAACTTGTTTCTCACAGTCATGTTCTAGGGAAGGTGAGAATTTAGTTACCTGTTAATGAGCTGGATATATTTTGACAAGAGCAACACTACAATGATCATGCAAACACTGAAATACAGGTAGAAAGCCGATGGGGTAGAGTGTTCACAAGTAAATTAAGCTTTATTACTTTTCCTTTGTTTTTGCTTAAAGCACATTTCTGAATTCATAAAAATAATTCCTCTGTCTAAATGAACTTTTTAATTAGCTGCTGCTCAGTGATACAGAGAAATGTGATATCTGTGACAAGACTGGTGTCCAGCTGTTAATTTAATTCAGCATCTGCATCGTTGCTGGGGAATGCATTCACTCCTCATCTGTTTTCCAACATGTTAAACTGTCCCTGATGTTAACATTAAGGGTTCCATGAATTTCAGACGACAACAGGTTTTATCCTCAAGCTTTGAGGATAAACCATGCAGAAGTCTGTGGGGTCTACCCTAAACATTATGATAAGTTAGAAAAGGCCAGTCTGAATTGTAGAAATTACTCTCTCTAATTAAATAGGTAATCCAACATAAACCAATCCAATCTCATAAGAAATGGTCAGAAATCTGCACAGTAAAAACATTCAGGAATTGCTTAACTTCTGCTGCAAGACAGAATTTGGAGAGAATATTTTTTGTTTCATTCTGCAAAGTGGCAGTTTGCTGTGTGCTGATGACCTGTCAGCAGCTCCAGAGCACGCTCACATCTCACACACTGAGAACAGGCTGCACTTGTGCAGTGCTTGATTATTTTTTTAAAAATCTGATCATACACCTAGAGACAGATACGTGGTCTGAACTCCTCAGAGCACTGAGCATTCAGAGTTCCTGTGAAAATGCACAGCCACACCAGAATTTCTGATCTGGGACAAAAATTACCACTCAGGGAAATTCCCTTTAAAGGCAAAGGTCTAAATATGATAACTTATTTTATAAGTTTGTTTTTTCCTTGCTGAATTTCATCTAATTATTATTGTTTCTTTTTTTTCTTTTTCTTTTCTTTTTTTTTTTTCCCTAACCAAAATTCTTCTGTAAACGAGTAATAGAAACCAAAAACTGCAGAACAATTTAAAACTGAAGAACCCTCTCTGGAAATCAGTAGTGATCTCGAGAGAATTATTTTATGCAAAGGTAATAAATCTATTCAGTGAGCAAACAGAGGAAAAACAATAAACCAGCCATAAGCACAGGAAGCAATAAAAATTTAGCAGAACTGCCATCCAAAACAACTAATCAGAGACAAACCCTGACTGTGAGGAGACTTTCAGCTGCTGATGGCTGTGAGGAGTGTTTAGGTTTGCTGTGCAGAGTCATTCTGCTGGCAGTGCACAACAGCCATGGAGCTCTGAGGACTCCATGAAGATTTCAGAGTCTGTTTGGGGTCTGATGGAATGAAGTTTTATCTTCACAGATTGTTCTGTGTGTAATAAATGCATCAAGAATTGAGTATACAACTTCTACACACAGTTGGCATGATAATAACAGAGAACAAGTGAAGGAAAGCACGTTGGGAGAAGGAAATAAATGATCAGCAGTATCAACAAGGAACCAGTCAGGTGTGCTGGTGCCATCCATGGGAAAGTAGCAGCAAGAAGTCAATTTGTGCCTTTGGTAATGAAACATCTGAAATTTCCCTTTGCCCCATAAAGAATATTTTTATATTTGACAATGCAGGCAGTATGCAAAGAGCTGCTGAAACAGCTCAGGATGATAACATAGGGCTAAAGAGAAGCATTAATCTTGGCAGAATTACATGTTGATCATTAATGTAAATCAAGCTCTAATTCTTACTCCTTAAATAGACCTTTAAAGTGCCATAATGTATAAAGGTGATTGAGTCTGACGCACTGAGATGATCCAGATTCCTCACCTGCTTTCTGAAAGAGCTGTGAGACACCTGCTAGGTGCTTACAATCAGAATGATGCACTGAAAATCAAGTTAATAATGGCTCTAATAGAAATAATTCTGAAAGCAACTTCCATTAGTGTGAGAAAGAGATTTTTCTTCTTCTGTATAGAAAACTGCTATATAGACTGAGATATTTCCTAGGCAAGTAAGAAGCCTTTTATATTTCTGACAACAGACCAAGGCCACTGAAAGTAGAACATGACAATTCCTTGACACGGATTGCTTTCTTGCTAAAACTGAACAGCAAGATTTCCTGTTTTCTATCAAAAATCCACAGGATCATTCCTCATTTTCCTACATGAAATATGGCAATATAGGCACCAAAACACTGAATCTGCTCCTGGTGTTCACATTTAAGAAAACAAATGAATAATTTGGTAATTAGGAAAATACCAGACCATGGACATTTAGGAAGGAAAGGACTAAGAGCTCACCAAGGTATTTAAGTCTCCATCTAAGAAAAAACAATAAAATTGAAGGGAGCAAGTGTAAGTCTGGCAGCCAAACACCATCTAGAGAGAAACTCAGGATGGAAAATTCTGACCTGGAAATAAGGCACACATTTTAAAGTTGATTAATCTTTGAAGTAAAATGCCAAATGAACCATCAGCACCCTCCCAACACCACTACATCCACAGTTTCTCTGGGCAACCTGTGCCAGAGCCTCACAGAGCAGAATTTCTTCCTAAAATCGAGTCCAGACCTACTCTCCTTCAGTTTAAAGCCATTACTCCATTGCTGCCGTTGATGAAGTGTCCTCTCTATTTCATTAAAAATGAAATAAAGACCCAAAGGGTTGAAGGAAAATGGATTTTTCATTTTTCTCCCTTTTGCTCTCTAAAATGATTTATGAAGTACAAGTGCATTCATAAAATAGATACTATAGCCTGGAGAAAATAAACCAGATATTATTCAATTGGTAGAGATTCACAATATAAACGGCCACCACCAGTCTGACATTGTTTGCTGGAATCATTTTCACCACGTATTTCTCACTCAGACCTTGAGCATGTGGCCAGTTTGGGTCAGCTGTGCTGGCCATGCTCCCTGCCACCATCCTGTGCTCGTGGGCAGAGCACAAAACACTGAAACATCCTTGACTTTTCCACAACCACAACCTCAGTGTATTACCAACATCATTCCTGTGTTCAATCCCAAACACAGCCCTGTACCAGCAACTGAAGAGAAAATTACCTGTATCTCTGACACGACCAAAGCAATTTAAAGATGTATTGAATGGGGCTTTTGTTGTTGCTGCTGTCAAACTTGCAGTCAAATTAACAGTAGTGGGTTTTTAATGGACATCAGTGTAATAAAACCAGGTGAAAGTACAGCTTTAGTCATTTCAGAAAAATGGTTTAATGAAAGCCTGGATTTTTCTCTAGGTCCTGACTTGATCTGTGTTGCCATTTCACACACAGCTGCTGACAGCTGCTACACGTGTATTTAAACTTCAATAAACAGCCCCTGGCAGCAGTATTGCAAAGGAGCTGTGTGTAAACATCCCCTCTGCAGCGCTTCTCCATCCACTGCTGGCTGCAGAGAGTTCCCATTCCTGCAGCTGTGTCAGACACACCCCACCCCACCCCACACCAGAGTGACCCTGTCTTACACCACAATGACACAGACTAACACTTCAGAGGGCTGAAAATGACTCCTTTATTTTTGGGATGTGTCTCCCTTTTATACTATTTCACACAGACCAATTCCATTGGTGACACAAAGACAAACCTCTTCACTCCCATTGGTCAGAGCACAGGGACATCAAGGAAAAGTCCCTCCTAGGGAAAGGAATGAAAACAAAGGTGCAGTTTACAAAAACATTTCTCCTGTTTACAGAAAATTCCCTGGGAAAAGAATTTCAGAGAATCAAAACACCTCAGGCACGAACCAGGGCTACACCAGAGCATCTCCAATGATTAATGAATGACAAGATATTCCATTTTTAGGAGACAAAGTGATCCAAGCCCCGTGGTGTAAATACCACCCAGCTCCAGGAGCACGCACAAGGAGCACTGGAGGAAGATGGTGAGACCAACAGGGCTGCCAGACCTTGCTGAGGCTGGAGCTACTCCAGCTTCATAAAGTTGGTGTTTCACTGATTCCTCTCAGTGTTTGGGAAGCTCTGGAGGCTCTGTGAGGAGCAGGCACTTACAGAAGGTGAGGGTGTGGGTGTAGGAACAGGGTGAAAAGCCAGCCTGTCATTTCTTCTGAGTGCAGCTAACAGGAAATCTGTGAGATCCTGTGTGAGGCTGTTTAGAGAATGAGAATTCCTTTAATACCACAGTCTGTTCTGAGGGTGAAAAATAAGTGCATCTGTAATAACAAGGGATTTGACCCCTAAGAATCAGTAAAGAAAATAAGTAAACAATCCAAGAATAGACAAACTTGATAGACAAGTAAAATGTCTTTTGCTAACCAATAGAATAATTAAATAGAAAGCTAATAACCAATTAAAAGTTGCCCTCCATGTTTGCAAAAAGTGTATAAAAGACAGCATGGGGCCACAATAAAAAAACTTTCTGAACTTTTATCGTGTCACTCTTTGTGTTGTGACTGTCCCAACAGCATGTGAGGATCCCTGGATTTGTCACTCTTTGTCACACACACCAAATGCTGCACAAGTGGCTGCCTGGACAATGGTGTTCCAGCAGGGAGCAGAAATCCCAGCAGAGAGCCTCTTTCCCCCTATAAACCACACTGATGCCTTGGGAGGGCTGAGCTGGAACAGAGACTGGGCAGAACCAGAGAATAAAGGAGATATTTATTGAAAGGCCTTTAGGGCACACCTTGGGCAGGACAAGAGCCTGGCCAGGGCTACACCCAGGGTGGACCCAAAATGGGCACAAAATGGACCACAGGTCACGAGGTCTCACACTTTGATAAGTTTTGGTCCATTTGCACATTGGGGTTTAATTGTCCCATTCCAGCTCCAGGCTGTGAGGTCCCATCCTTGTCCCTCCCTCCAGCCCACCCTTGTTTGTGCTTTGGGGCTGAAAGTTGTCCTTGGTGTGCAGCAGGACAAGGATTTGTTTTGTGTCCCTGCTGTGTGCAGAGCTGAGTGACACTGACTGTGAGCTCAGAGCTGCCCCCCTGGGCACCACAGAACCTGGAATACAGGAAAATAAAACTTCAGGCATCAAGACAAGTGCACTGAGAATCAATCAACCCTGCCAGGGCAGAGCCAGTGTGAGCCTTGTTCTGCACTAATAGACTGGGAGAGAGTAAATAATGACTTTTTAGTATTCTGAAAGCTCTCTCTAAATCACAGAAGCCTCTAATAGTGTAGTTACACATTCAGCAGTAATATTCACGTTTCAGTAACGTGAAATGCTGGGAATGATTCATGGAGTAGGTTTCAAAGCCTTCCCATTCCCCACCACACCAACAAATAGCAGGAAGCTGTTACAGAAAATGCTTTTTGCTCTGCAAACATGATAGCTTTTGTTTAGTGCCTCACCAGTTGGCCTTTAAACAATTACTGAAATAGCATTTTTAATCTAAGCACTAAATTCAGCTAAGTATTTTAAGAAAGGCAATGAATTTTAGGAGGATGCAAATCACACATCAGTGTGGCTTATATTTCTTCCTCATTAGAAGCCTACAAGAAGCCCAGGAAAAAGCCAAGTGGCTGCTGGCACATGGAGGGAGCGAGGATTCATCTCTGCAATATCTGTCTTATCCAGACCTCTGGAGAGCAGCAAAACTGAGCACTGGCTCACCTCAGTCTGCTGGACTTCTGGGGTGTGCCAGCCTCACAAAAAGACACATTTTACAAGAAAAGGAGAACATTTTTAAGTAACAAGAATGGGTTTGAAGTCTTGTGAGTATAAAAATATTAAACAACTTCATTTTTCTTATAACCACAAGTTTGGTAGGGTTCCAACAGTTCCAAGCTGGGCCCAAGAATGAATCTCCAGTGGCACAGGAGGTTCTTTTGAACGTGGCACACCAGAACAGCAGAAAGCCATACTCAGAAACTGGCTGAAAACAATTGTGACCAAACGTTTTGGATTTGTTAAAGCAGCAGAGAGGTGAGTCCAGCAGTGTGTGCACATTCACACCAAGGTACAACACAGGCCAGTTCCAGCAGCAGAGCCACAGGATTTGCAATGGGCATTATTTGTAAAGCTTTAGAACAACTGCATCACTTATTCCTGCTGTCCATGGCCATTATAATTGGATGAAGCTCAATAATGATACCACATGTCTGTGCTAAGGAATCAGGAATTTTTTTCTCCAGCTGTGATCACATTGTTTTCACACAGTATCAGAAATCATGGAGAAATCTACGGGTGATTTTCTAAAATAAGCAAAATTCAGCATCCCACATGAAAGAGCAAAGTCTGTCAAGACTGGTATAGTTGGATTAACAGTGTGAAAATGCATTCCTTTGGGAAAGACATTCTAAACAGAGCCAGTCCTTTTCTTTCAAATGCTTGACTTGCCCCTGTACATCAACTTCACTGAGAAAACTTGCTCCTTTGGGGGGCAGCATCTTTGACAATTATTTCTGAGATGGCACACGAGTGACCCTCTGACACAACAGTGCAGCTGAAGGTTTCCAGCTGACTACTGAAACAGGACCCCACACAACAAAACCTCTGCTCTGCAATCCCAGAAAGGTTTATCATGGATGGTGAAACAAACTCCTCAGGAAAGAGCTCCTTGCTTCAATGAACAACCACTGCAGTGCAAAACCTCAGAGGGTCTGCACCTTAAATCACTTAGTTGATTTTAAACCCGGAGCTGTTGCTTACAGCCACTTCCTTACGAGTCTCATCCAATCCAATCCATCCCTTCTCACTTGTATTTAAAACCTGTTATTGACAGAGCCCTCATTTAAAGTGTGAGAATAACTGAGTGGAAGAAAAGGTAACAATGGGAAGGCAGTGATGCAGAAGAGAGAGCTCTCCTCAGATTTCAGTCAGAGCACCACCTTCCAATAGGCAGATGAAGAGCTCAGCAATTTGTAGCCATGTCCCACATGCTCCTTGCTGCTTCCTCCTCTCCTCCCACCAGGTTCACACACTGCATCACTTTGGTGTTAGACCAGGACTCCTGAAAAAGTGACTTTCAGCCTGGATTCCATTGGCAATTAAACCACCACATTGTTCAGATATGAACAAGCCAAAGTAGACACAAGTGAAAACCACACAGAACCTTGCTTTTACAGCCTGTCAGAAGAATCTCCAGCTGCTGGAAAATAAGCACCATTTCCATGAAAAAACTGATTAATATTTCCCACAATTTTTTTCCCTATTATCTAAGAATTGCCTTTTTGCATTAAAATATGTCATAAATACCTACTTAGTGGTGTGTTACATCTCCTTTGCCTTTCTCTTTGTTCCACACAGAAACTGGACCATTTTTGCACAAGAAAACAATAAAGGTTTCATGTACACACCCCCTCCCTCCTCCATTTCATTTCAACAGTGAGAATTCCTGTGCTGTATTCTGCAAATACAGGGAGTGTTGTACAAAATTGATACTTCAGCCTTTTCAACATTCTCTTTAGGCTAGGCAAGCCTCTGCAGATACATTAGGAAATGATTGATTCAGCAAGAGCATTCCTTGGTATTTTTCAGCACGTTAATGATACAAAAATAAATTGAGTTTGGAAAATTCCATCATTCTCCTCTCTTTTCTCTCTAAGGGGAACATGTTACACGGGGGGATTTTTTTTTCTTTTTTTTTTTGGTTTGGTTTGGTTTGGTTTTTATTTTCTCTCAAAGGAGAAAAAAACCAGAGCAATCACACTTCAGACATTAATGCTCTCAGTGAAATTGCAAAGCATCATACTGAATGTGGCAGCATCAGACACATCAGAGCCCCCATTCAGCAGTGAGATGGGGAACGTTGGTGATCACATACACTGAAGTGATTGAGCCAACAAGGGCCCTAATGAAGGGAAAAAGCCCTGATTAATAACGAGGGCCACTAAAGGAACAGATTGTTTTATCAGGGATGAATCACACACAGAGTGGTAATGCAGTTGTCCCTGTGCAGTGGCTGGGAACTGGGGAGGGAAGGAATGCAAAGACAAATCTCTGAGGGTCAGGAAGGTTTTGCTGGAAGGGCTTGAGAGTGGATTTCTCCCTCCTCTTCTCCCAGTGTGCAGATGTATGAGAGCAGGAATTTCATTGGTATATGTTTCTGGAAATCTCTTTCATTTCATAGCAAGAGTACATGAAAGAGCTGGAATTAGCAATGGAATAGTAAAGTGTGGGACAGACACTGCTGAGAGAGAATGGAACTGGAAACAAGTTTCAAAGGATGGCTTTGCAAATAAAACTGGAGACTTTGGAGAAATAGAACTGTGAAAGGTGAATATATGGAACATGTAAATATGAAAATAGAACTGTGAAAGGTGCATTGCAGCAGGACCCACGAGGGGTGATTTCAGATTATTGGCTTTAAGGCATTTACAGCATTGTGTGACAAAAGCTGATGGGCCAAGAAATGTTTATAATGGATTTGAATTAGGAAATAGTTTGGCTTCTGATTTTGAACTGTAACATCTGTATTGTCTCACCCTTCACATGAGACTGAAAATGGAACAGAAGTTTTTAAAATGCCTCTCCGTGTCCCCATGTGTGGGTCAGAAAACGATTTAATCCAACAAAATTTGGGGAACACTGCAAACTGTACTTTCAGATGTGACAGGCTCTGCCTTTGCAGCCTGCTAGTCTGTTCTGGCTCTGGATCAGCAGAACACTTAAGTAAATGTCTCAATAGGATAATTATACCAATGAGTATAAAAGTCATCCATTGATTTTAGTGGCGTGGCTCCAAGCTGAGTGCCTTCAGATTTCAGTGTTTTTCTGCATGGTGACCTTCAGCAATCATCCAAACAGCACTATGTACTTCCCTCTGTGTTTGCAGTATTCCTGACCTCAAACAGGAGCCTGGTATGCCACAGCTATCTCCAGATTTTATTCTGAAAACAGGGGAACAGGCTTCCTCTCACTGTTCAAAGCTGAGCTGCTTGCTGCTGCCAGAAAATAGATCAGTAGGTTCAATAGAATAAAACAGGAACTGGGCACAATCCATACTGATGACACTGTATTATTAATAAATTACCTGCTATGAACTTTCCATGAATTATTAAAGCAAATAAATCCTGTTTTAAAGTGTTATGGGGACTGGATAATTTATAAAGATGGGCTCATTGAATAATAATAACAATAATAATTCAATATTTCCCCTGATCTCTGTCTGTACTTCTATTTCCAGATGACTTTGGCAATGTCCATCCAGCACTGTTTGGGATGACTGTCTGAACATGAACTTGAATCCACCTGCAGGGACATGGAAGGACAGGGGCTCACCCACATTCTGCTTTTTGCCATAAAATGTTTTTTCCAGCAAACTCCCTAAGAGCACAAACTCACCCCTTCCATCCCAGCCCTTGGAGCAATCCCTGTCCCTCACTCCCGTGGCTTTTTAAAACATTTTTACTTAAACAGAGTGGACATTTTCGATATCCTTTATTTTACTGCAAAGCCATGTGTTTGCATTACAATGTTAGGAACAATTTTGTCCCAAAATTTCCACCTTTCTGTTGATATCAGTCATTGGGCTAAAAAATCCCTCTGTCAGGGAAGAAGTTAAAAATCACCAGGGGATCCAGACACTCAGACATCCCAGAATTGGAATCATTGAAGTCTTGATTTTGTTTCCAACCACAACAAACCCAACTGTTGTCAGTGTCAGTGGGGGGCCCAATTAAACTGCACACAGAGTTGACACATAACTCATTTTAGGCACCGTTTCAGTGTGAGATTTATTTTTTTTTAATGTCATCTGCACTAATCATAAGATAATTATGTTTATAAGCAGCTAATAATTCCTAAGATTATCTGTTTTAAATTGTTAATGTGCCTCAGCAATAGGGTTTTGATGAAGCGGGGAGGTTTGGAAAGTAAAAAAAGTTAATTTTTTTCAAACAAGAAAATAGAAGGGAATCTTTTTCAAAATAAATTTGAGATGTTTATATATTGAAAGAAGAAGCTTTGAACTGCAATTATGAGGAATTGAAAGAAAGTTGAAGAGCTACAGACAAATCAAATGTGCTTTCTATTCAAACTTATTAAGAGAAGTTAAAGCGTAATTAAGTTTTTTAAAGGTGGACCCTGTTGGTAACTGATTCTGGACAGGAATTATATATATATAATATATATATATACACATTGTGTGTATATATACACAGAAATTATATATATACATTATATATATACAATATACAAGAATACAAAATAGACAACTATTCCCTACAACCCATCTTGCTTCCATGAGCAATGGTAGGGAGCAATTTTTTATTAAATTACACAAATGTTTGTTCCTTCCTCTTTTTCAGCCTCAGAGAAATTCTGAGAAATTTCTCAGAAACGAGAAATTTTAGCAGACATGAGGCTGACCTAGAAGACGACTGTGCTGTCAGACCCAGCTACAGCCAGACAGCATTCAGAACGTGTAAATTAATGCAATAATGGATGTTATAAAGGGAAGTTGTTTGGCAAACCTAAAGGATTTACATAGCAGAGCCAACAGTCCACAGGTGTAAAAGTAATTTCTGATAGAAATCCCAGGAAATCCTTCAGGAATGCTTCTGCAGGGAGCTGTTTCCACCACCAGCTTGGGCTGTGGAGGTTCAGCTCTCCCCAGCAGCAAATGCTCCTTACAAACACTGAGCCCAGTTCTCCTTACTCCTGACAAACACCACTGGCACTTTTCTGCCTGGCCTGTGGCTTTCCATGCTCTGATGATTAAACTTTTTTTTTTTTTTTTTCCCTCCACTGCTTAATAACACCCTTTACACAGCTTGAGAAGCAGAACTATAAATAGCACCCTTGAGAGAGGCCCTGGAGGAGATGTGTGGTTAACATTCCCCAATAAAACACACGATGTTTTATGTTGGAAAGGGGAGAGGCCAGCAAACTTCTCAACCTGCTGGTTTGCACATGAGGACCCCGAGGTGAAAGCATATTAAGGAGCCACTGAGCCTGCTCTGCACCAGCTAATATTAGTTTGAACTTGACCCTGGGAAGGGAGCTGAGAATGCAGGAAAAATGAGTGGACAAAAAAAGGAAAAAAAAAAAAAAAAAAGGAAAAGAAGAGGGGAAAAAAGGAGAAAAAAAGAGGAGGAAAAAAGGAAAAAAAGGAGAAAAAGGAAATATTGAAAAAAAAGAGGGAAAAAAAAAAAAAAAAAGAGAGAACTGAGCTCCCAATATTGTCTCCTGTGCATGGCAGCAGGGTGGCCACTGCAGGCTGTGCTTTTGCAGCTCAGGAAAGGTTTCTATTTCTCAAACCACGTCTGCCTTACATCCTTAGCCTGTCAAGGCTAAAGCACTTTACTGCTCCTCTCTGTCACCTCCAGTTAGGCCTGCCCTGCTGTATGCTATTGCAACCCTCAGTGACACAGCAGAAGTCAATTCCAGGTGTTTTGGACAGATCTGTCATCACCAACCCAGGACAGCACAGCTCCAAGTGCTGGAGTAGTTGAAGTCTTTTAATCCAGCACCCAGTTCTGCTTTATGCACGTTTGAAGAACACAAACCAAGACTGAACCAAAAGCCAAGTTTAAATATCTTCAGAAACCTTAATTATATTCAACAGTTCAGTATTAAGATGTCAAACAACCTTACAGAGGGCTCAGCAGCACAGAATAGCAATAAATATTTAGAAACTATTCCTCTCAGTCACTTGTGTCCTGTGGCTGCATCACCAGCAAATCTCTTAAACACAACCAAACCCAAACCCTCAGTGTAGCCATGGAACTCACAATCCTTCACAATTAACATGCCTAACATGAACATCCACTGCTCAACAAATCATTCTTTAATGTCATTGATCCTGGATTTTTTTTAAAGCTACTCCCCGTTCCTTTGACAGATGTGCTGTGCTGCATTTCATTGCTTTTTCTCCTTACCTCGTTCTTCTTTTGTTTTGGAGAAGTGATGAGGCTCTCGAGGAAGATTAAGCACTGGCAGGCAAAGCAATGGCCCAAACACGGATTTAATTGGAACCTCAAATCCTGTGGAGAGACAAAAAAAAAAGGAAAAAAAAAAAAAGAAAAAAGAAATTAAGCCATTAATAATTTAATTTTACCAGTAGACAGAGAGAGTTCATTCATGTATCCTGTTTTAGGTGGCTTTTGCTACAATTCTTTTTATTTGATTTCAACAGGTGGGAAACCTGTTAGTCAGAGCACGTTGGAAATGAAATCATTTCCAGATTTCAGGGGTGTGCCCAGCTCTAACCTGAGCTGAGAGTTCTCACCTGGAGAAGCAGCCCACTGATGATTGCTAATGCCAGGATTTACTTGATTTAAAGCTTAAGTTCAAAAAGCACTTTCTTCTGTGAAACCTAAGGGTCCTCCCATGGTGTGGAATTCAAACTACAATTTTCTCCCGCTGCTCTTTGCCCCATGAACGAGTGACAGAGTGCAACCATTATACAGAAATGGGACTCAAATGCAGCCAGGTCATAATGCTAAACAATTCATGCTTCAAGACAGAAAATACTGAACGAAATTTCATTTCTCTCAAGATTGGAAAGGGCTCTGAACATAAAAACCTCCACAAAAGTAAACTATAAAAGCAATTTTTTAGGGAGTCAGAGGTTACAAGTCGCAGTATTGGGCAAGCGACAACCAAATAACAAAACAAAACAACCCTGAGTGTGAGTAACTTATTTCTGCAAATAACTTCTTCCTGCATTAGGAAATTTCATTCAAGCATACAGTACAAAATAATCTCAGCTGCATCAGAGAACAGCTGTAAAATTTTTTGCCCGGGATTTATGCTTTATGTTTCAAAAGACCTCACTGCCAGACTGTCCCACAGGATTAATGTGCAACATGGCATTAATACAATTATTTATTCCACTGGCCCAGGAATAACTTCCCACGTTCCCAATCTGACCAACAGGACCATAATTTTCCAGGCTCCAAAGCTACATTGAGGAGGAGGCTGTGTTTCCTTTTCCTACTTCGCTGTTATTGCAAAAGTATATGTAAGTTTAACTTCAACTTACAATCAGATTCATGCACCATGACCTCAGCCCCACCAGGCCAGCAGAAGTCAGTGAACATTCTGGAGCAGGCAGGCAGTTACCATTAAGTGTGTTCAATTACACACATAGTCGTTAATGAATGTAACAAATCTACCCAAAGCCTGTACAGGAGGTGCCATTTCAAACTGCTCTAAGGCCACACATTTACAGAAGCTCCTTGCATGATGATAGCTTAGATGGGCATTGAATTTATTTTTTATTGGTTTTTAATTGAGGACTGCAGGGTTCTAGGTGGGGTTTAAAGACTGAACATGTCTATGACAATGAGAGCAATATTTTTCTGTGGGCCTGATATTTCTGGGTCTGAGAGATTTCAGCCTGCTGGCACCTGCTCACTTTTTCCCCAAGGAAAAATTTCTCAGGAAAGTTTTTTCTCAAAACAACCTTGGCAAACAACTCTCTTTTCTCCAACCAATCTTTCTCCAGGTGGGGTTTTGCTGTTTCTCTGGTTTAACCAAAGGGATCAGAGAGGTGTCGTTCCTATTCACACCCATGTTCAGTCTGTATGGGAACACCTTATCAAAGGCAGTGAGAATTAGACAATAAAGGCTTTTTTCTGTGCTCTTTGCTTCCTGAAATATTTGGAGTCTCTCATCTTTCTTTCATGTCCTACGAGGACATTTTTCATTAAAGTTTCTTTCCTGCAGAACAAATTTACTGAACTGTCTCCCCAAGCATGGCAGGAGGAGCATTTTTAGAATGAAGGTGAAGATTTTTAGAATGAAGATGAAGATTTTTAGAATGAAGAGGTAAGCTGTGGTTGAGATGATGACAATATAAACTGTCCATGCTCAGATTACCTTGCTTGATTATCTTACTGGGAAAAGAGCATGGAAATTTCTGCCTCCTTTACCTCCTAAGAACAGCAAGAGATGAATTTTAAACCTTTCCCTCCATGGAAACACCTGCCTGGGTGTGTTCCCTTGCTCAGCCTTCAGGGGAACACAGAGCAGACAGATGATGGGATTTATTAACTGCAAAGGCACTTAAATAAAGGCTGCCATGAGCACTGGGGATTTTAACGTGCACAGAGCTGGAATCCAAAAGGAGAAGCAGGTTCTAAAGCAGGTCTCAAAATCCAGGTTTCTGGTGCACCACAGACAGAAAGCGACAGTGGCAATTCAGCCTCAGATATTTTTAGAGCCTCAGATATTTTTATTTAAAACCTATTTTTAAAGGTTTATGACTGTCTTTTCTCCCGGAATTCAGAAATGGGCTTGAGGGGAAAACAGGCAATTTCCACCTGAAAACAATTCTTGGTCCAAATATCACTCTTTCACTTACATCTCCATCAAGAAATGATTTTAAATACAACCACTGTGCTTGCTGGTGTTCATTTCAATAACGCCTTGCAAACTGCAAGCTCTCTAAGCAGCACTGCTCCCTTTAGCACAAAGAAACATTTGAGTCACTCATTTAATACACAGCCATTCAAAGATATCACTGGAGTTTCACAGGAGGCAATTTTAGAGCCTGGTGTTCTAAAAGTGACACTCAGGCACTGAGCCCCCACCTAATATTTATTCACCTATGAAGCAATAAAATAACAAATACAAAAATAACAGTAATCACAGTAGACACCATCACATTTTTGTAGCAAAAGTTGCCAGAAAAAGGATGATACGTTCTCCTGAGCAGTAAAAACAGCTGTTAGGTCCCCTCAGAAAATATGTGAAGCCCTGGGACATCCAGATGCTGTGTATGAGACACAGGAATCCTCCAGTTGGGATTCATGGGAACAGTAATTGAAAATAAAAAATACAAACAACCCAGCAAAATTGTTCAATAGCTTTCCTATAAATATTCTTATTGATGCTTCCGGCACAGAAAATTCAATGAAGTGGTGAACAAACCTCACAACGTTTTCAAATTAATTTACATTTACAGAAACGTCGCAAAGACGATTCTGAGGGCGACTAACTCCACCTAATTAACAAAGTGAGGATTTATTTAGAGAGTGGCTGCACTGATTGATTTCCTGCACACACACACTCTGTACTGCTTTAGCTGGTACATTACAACCACCAAAACTGTGAGCGTGCCACACCTCACCAAATTGCCATTTGCTGTGATATTGGATTTGCTGTGAGTTTCCCCTGGCATGATGAATATGTGCTTGGAGTGGAGCAAGAGGAGAAGTGACAGCATCCCCCTCCACAGCCTGTGTTTGTGACAGAATATTCTTGAAAGAAAGAGCATGCAAGGGCTTGACATGTCCTTGGGGTGTGATTAAAAGCTCGTGAAATAAAATAATTCAAAGGCGACAGCTCTGACTTGAACCACCACTGGGGACAAGAGATCTCTCACTTCAGACATGCCAGTGATTCACAAGCAGGGCTGAAATCGTACAGAAGATGCATTTGAAAACCTGCTGATTTAGATACAAACCCCAAACCAGGGAGAACCTGTGGATGACATAAAAATGTCACAAAGTTTAGCTGGAGTTTCCTTTTTTTTATAATGATACAAGGCCAAAGCTTAAAAAGTGCCCATTTTAAATGGGTAGCATTGGATGACAAAGAAAACTACAATAGATACAAATGCAGAAATCCCTATAAAACCCAACATAGAACATGATTCTTTATTAAAGAAGAAATCTTCTCCCCCAGGCTGTTTCCTGCCCACCACAGTGCCACACCTGGGCCACACTAACCTGGCTCTCAGCAATGGTCTGAGCTTTTTTAAAGCCATTGAGATTCACAACCTGGACTATTTTATCTTTTATGTGGCACTGCCTTTTAAGTGGATCTATTTCATTAAATATATTCCTTCCCAGAGTCTGTTCCACCTCTGCGAATTCCCTTTATTTCCTTTTTTTTTTGACAGTTCTGCAGTTAACTTGTGCTTGAGGATCTTTCCTCTTGCAGAGCCACATTGAAGATTTTATATTAATCTTGTGGGCCAGACCCAAATCTGGCCCTTGGAGCAGATTCAAAATTCAGGATGGTGAACAAACACAGGTTGTGGTTTTTGAGCCCAAATCCCTTTTCTACCAATATATTAAAGGCTGGATGAAAGAAAAAAAGAGCAGCACTTTTTATTTGTGCTCTCTTCCCTACAAGAGCTTACATCCCTCTGCCTCAGAAATATTTTCAATCTTATTGCTATCAATAACCAATCTCTTTCAATAATAACCATTTAATTCAGATTTTTCTTAGGCTGCTTCAGAAAAATAAATTTCCAGGAAATAGGCAGATTTTTCTCAGTATTCCCACTCTCTCTGTTATTTGCTATTATGACAATTTAAACACATATTTATGCTAGTCCCTACCCAAAAGGTCTCAGCAATACCATGTAATTACTTAGTTAAGCTTCTAATTCATTTGTTGTTAGTTTTGTTCCTTTGAAATTCCCTCATTAAGTTATTGCAGGGAGCTGTGTTTGCACAGCAAAAGAGAAAAATACGAGCTCCTTATTGCATTCTTTTAATACCTCTTTTATCTTTAAACCAGCTAATTAGCATATTAATTACCTAGATACAGTAGTCACAATCTTACAATTAACTGTGGGTACAACAATCTGGTGATTTAGTGTAACACCCTTTGTGCTCACATCACAACAACACCTTCACTTGCTCTGTCAAGTATTTCCAAATTAAAACCACTGCCATTGGTAGACGTGTATTAACGATAAATAGCCAAGTGAATGTTTGAGCATTTCTGTCAAAAGCTTCCAGTGCTGACAAATAAATACACACAGAGCTGATTAATTACATAAGAGGTGAAATTACCTTCACCAAAGGTATTTGAAGCTTATTCCTTCTCTATTTTTACAACTGATTTAGGCCTGACTGCTCTTCTTGCCAACTTCCAGAATTTCAGTGGAGATGATCTTCCTTTACACACCAGGGAGAAAAACCCCCTGTGGGATGGAGGCACAAAACCCCTCCCTGGATTCCAGGTGCTGCTGAGGGACACTTTGGGTGTCACCAGAAGCTCACAGGACACTCCCCATCCCTGCCCATGGCTGGCTTCTCTCCTGTTTAATTACACCTGGTATGAGTTCAATTAGACCAGGAAATCTGCCCTTCCAAACCCCTCACTCTTATCCCCACCCCAAAGTGCCCTTCCAGAATGGGCTGAGCTGGGAACACACCCCCCAGGTCAGTCAGCAATTCACAGTGGAACAGATCCTGGTTCACGGTGAAATACAAAGGATTTTGATCCGGAATTGTCAAAATCTGTCAGTCAGTGAATTCCTCATGGCAATTCCAGCCTGAGTGCCTCCACCACCAGGTCTGATTCACCTGCTGGATGAATTACAATAATTAATTAATATCACATTTCCTGTGGCTGAGCATCTTACAATACAAAGAATTGATTTCAGTGCACCATTCCAGTGATGCCCTCAATAAAGCTGTGGTAGCTGAGGGCCGTGTTTCCACATGGACTGAACAGGACCCAGTATTTACAGCACAGCTCTGGGAGCGTGGATGCAGAATGAGAGTCTGAACAGTCATGCAGTGACTCCAACAGTCCGCTGTGGGGCTGAGGGCTCTGGGGGTGACTGCACTGGGGAGTTCTTCTCACTGCAGCTGTTCCTGAGAGCTCCAGGGCACAAAACCTCTGTCCTGGGCACCTGGGCAGTGCCAGCCTTTTAAAGTTTTTTAACCAATAGCGAATTGTTAAAAATGTACAGATATCTGCATAAACCAATCACTCAAATTACACATGTACCTTATATCTAAATAGGTGCTTGTTTCGTATTTTTTATTATTCAAGAACTTTTTATACTCCTCTATAAAGAAAGCACAGAGAAGCCTCATTACTAAACTTCTCTATTGTCTTGCTTAACATATTTCTCCACTTGCTAAAACCCAACTCTTCACACACAAACCACAATCTATTTCCTTATGCTAGTATCTTTTTAACTTTTAAACTGACCCCTGCACTGCTGTAAAAGCTTTCTGCTTTTTCTATTTCCCACACCAGCCCACTCTGCAGCACTCCTCTCCTTTCCCTGTCCTACAACCCTCACCAAGTCCTCCTGGATTAGGGCAAACATCCAAGGCAATTTAAGAAATAAAAATATTAACTGCAGGCTGACCACTTGTCACATTTCTATCATTGCAACAAGTTGTTAGCAAGTGTTTATGAAATCCCATATATGAGACAACAGTATTTCCAATGCTGTGGAATTGTGGGAATGTACATTATATTTTTATTTCAGAAATCTAGCAGACCTGGACATTTCATATTCAGTTTCATATAGACATTGATGCATCAGATGAGTTAGAGTGTATATGCTTTGCATTTGTTTGAAATATCTCTGACAAGTAGATATTTTTGAATTAGTGATCTAAAGATTTTTTTTTTTGATGATATAATTATGAGCTGGAGGCTGAATTTTTAGAAGTGAATTTGGTGGGAGATTTGCAATTCAAAGAAGTTACTTAAATTAACAAAAATGCCCTAAAAGAACAGCTGTCTACCTGACTGATCCAAGAAAATGAACACTGAAAATAAACAGCTGCCCCATGGAAGACTATGTGATAAAACTAATCACCCTTTGCATAATGAATTTGTTTTCTCCTGTGCTTATTACAGACCTGGTGAACCTTCAAAGCTATAAATATTTAAATGTTCCAGCCATCCCAGACATGTGAGCTCAAATGGAGGGAGGATTTCAGTGGCCTGACTAGAGCAGAACCAGATCTCTTAAAGAAACCAGTTCTGATTGTTAGATAACACTCCAAAACATGCCTTAAGTTCGTTTTTTTTTCAAATGCTTTGTTTTGTTATACCAACAAATTCACTTTAAAAGGAGCTTTTTTTCCCCCTGAAATCTCAGTGTTCTCCATTTTTGTACAAGACTCACAAAGGTGTGTGAGCATTTCACTGATAGCCAGGAGCAGATCTTTACCAGAACTGCCTGCAAACAGCTGCAGGAGCCACTGGGCACGTCCATTTGATAAGCAAATACAGAATATTTACTATATTTACTATATTCAACTGCTAAACCAGAGAGATTTAGCAACCATAAACCAGCTTCAATTCATGCTCGTTTATTAAGATGAAGTTTTTTGACTTTGCCTGTTACCAAATCAGCTCAGTGCCATTCCAGAGCAGTTCTGGGTGTCCCCTGCCCAGGTGCAGGGACTGAGGAGCACAGAAGGAGCATTCTCCTCTCTGATGATGCCACGAGGGCTCTGCTGTCACACCAACCCCCCAAAAAACCCCAGGAAATTGGGTAGAGATGTTTCAGTCAGCCTGGAAAGAAGAAAACAAAATGTCCCCTACAACAGCCTTGTCCTTGGAGCTCTGACTGACATTTGTCTTTTTTGAGGCAGGTCTTTTCTTCCCTTCACCTCTCCAAAACCATCCTAAGAACTTCCACTCTGAGCAAAGCTAAAAGAAGATTTCCACTGATTTTAATGAGACGTGAAGTGTGGGGGCTCTCACTTTCTTTTCTTTCTTTTTTTTTTTTTTTTTTTAATTCAAATATTTCCTTACATGGGCTGCCTGAAAGGATGTAAAGAAGATTAATAATAATGTTCCGTATTACTTTAACCTTAAAAAAATAATATTTATTCTAAAACATCTCAGCACACACTCAGCTGTTATGAATATTCAGCACAGCCCCTCTCAGCAGACATCCTTTGCAAGACTATTTTTACTAAAAGGCATTTTGATAGGCCATAGAGGAAAGATAAGAGTTTTCTACAAAAGAGGATTCGCTGGAAATACTTTCTAATGAAATTTTTATGCTGTGTAAGCTAGCCTGCCTGTTCTCCTTTGGATTATCCTCCATGGGCTGCTATAACACATTCCACGTTAAAAGAGGGACCAGCCTGGTCAGCTCTTGAGTGTCTGGATGTGAATTTGCCACTACAAACAGAGGATGACCCAGGAGTATCTCAAGAGTAAAACCCTTGAACAACACACCCTCACTGCTCTATCAAATCTGTTACACATTCCTTCAAATTAATAACAAAACCAGATCTTCAGAGGCCAATTATAAACAAGCACAGGAGAAAAGCGTTTTAAATAGCTCATGCTAATTGTGTTTATCTCAGTGTGGGGCCATGTCACAGAGCCTGCAGCAAATGTATTTTGTGAAAAGCTCCGCTCGCACAGCAGGCATGAAACATTAGGAGGCAAACTTGTCATTAGTGGGCTGCAGCTGAAAACCCTGAAAAGGCTCCTAAAGCCCAGCTAAATTATTAATATTGGACCTGAAAGGTGTCAGACGGGGAACTGAGCTCCTCTGGCACAGCACATGGTTTTAATGCTGCTTTTCCTTGGTGTCAGTCCATCAGGAAAGTCCCAGCCTGTGCAATCCTGGGGAGGAGCAGAGGGCAGGCACACACCAACTGGGTTTGCATTCCTCACTGTGGGAGAGCTCTGCTGCTCTCCTTCTGCTTCTGGGGCTCATTTAGAGTGTAGATGCTTTGCTTAACCAAATGGAGTTGACTTTTTTTTTCCCTCAGGTTATTTATAAGGTTAATGAAGTATATAAAAGATATTTTTTTTTTATTATTATTTACACCCATTGTGGTGTTTGAGACTCCGAGTATTTTCTGCAGGTGCAGTTCCAGGCTGCTTCTAACCCTGAGCTGAAACTGGAGGGGACAATTCTGCTCTTCCTAGCCAATCTATTCCCTCTGGAGAGCCAGCTGCCTTCTGGGATGAAACAATTATCTTTTCCAGGGTTATTTTTCCATAAGATCAATCATGCTACCAGGATGGAAAAAAGAGAACTACGAGGAGCACCAAGGTACAAGATAGGAAACGTTCCTTTAGATGGTGATGTGCCACTGATTCACCTTCCCTTAACATGAAATCACCAAATCTGCTTTAGAAAGGGCTGAAATCTGGAAAATGCCACTGAATTACCTTTCTGGAACATGAAATCACCAAGTCTGGTTTAAGGGGAAGGGCTGAAATTTGGAAAATGCCACTGAATGACCTTCCTTTGATATGAAATCATCAAGTCTGGCTTAAGAAGGGCTGAAATCTGGAAAATACCACTGGCTACTAAGAAGTGAGTGAAGGGGCTGTCTCAGGAGAGGAATTGAGCTACATATTGTACAGCCTATTTCAAGTTTTTCTTGTTTTTGCAATTCATTCCTGACTCTCCACCGTGAACAAACAATACCCAGACACAATGCAACATTTTTTTCCTGTTGCTCTTTGAAATCTGAGAGGGAATAAGAAAGAGGAGAAACACCAGCTATCCCTTAGCAACACAGCTATGATGAGAAATCGTGTTTCCCTACAACATGAGCAGCCTCTCACCTCAGCAGGTTACACTCTCAAGCACCAGCTGCACGGGTCAGTGCACACACTCCTGCACCACGCTGAGAAAAGAACTTCTAACCATTTGAAGCTGATTTTGTTGATTTCATTTTTTTTTCCCTTACAGAGCTCTGCTCTCATTCTGCAGATTGCTTTTAGCCACAAAGGCGTTTGGAGAAGAAGATGCAAGCCCAAGCACACAATCCTACTCAATTCCTGCAGTTGAAAAGAAGACTCCAAAGGTTATGTATTCTTATATCATCGAGGTTCACAAAGCGAAAGCTTCACACAATAAGTATTTTGTTCATAAATGTTATATCTGTAATGCACTTGGTGTTAGCTGCTAGTAATTTTTTTGTAAAGTAGTTTTGTTTCTAACTTCAGAGAGGATAAGATGAGATGAGATGAGAAGAAATAAAATGAGGGAACTCATACTTGTGCCAGCAGAGTAGAAAAATGCCTTTGAGTCTTACAGACTGGCATATCATCGAGGCTGGTGTTTAAACATCACTAGGAAGGCACACCAGGTCAGTCATCGAAGATCTGATGAAATACAGCACACTTCTCAATGTAAGCCAAAACGATATCCTAAACTTGCATTTTTTTCCTAATTAAATAATTTTTTTGCTAAATAATCCTAATATTTTTTCTGATTTTTTTTTTCTAAATAAGTATTTTCTTTTTCTAAAATAGAATTGGCATTTTTTTTCTGAGTTAAAAAGCTTCAGAACACCATACCCTTCCACTGTACGTGTCTGTTCTTGACCTTGGCCCACGATGGAAACTCAAACAAGGACAACAAAACCACAGGGAGGTAAGAGCCCCCTTGCAGCCCTTTCTCTGCCAAATGGAGCTTAATGTCTCTCATTTTACTCACACAATCTCAGTGTCCAGGCTCCTGCCTTTTGAGGAATCATATTCTCCATAAAATATGGAATTAAGAAAAGTATTCAAGCCTGAAAGTCCTTTCCATTTGAGAGACTGATGTCAAGGTATTATTCCTCATAGAAATCCAGATCACAACGTGTTTCTTCTCACTGCTTTGGTGAAAAAATACAAGTTTCTAGTCATATAAGACAAGGCTGATTTCCTCAGAAAATGGGGAATGATGACATTCAGCCAAAAGGATGGACAGAAGTTAGAGGAGTCAATTGGAAGAATAGAATTGAGCTGCAGGGAATTTCGTTACTTGATATTTTAGTCCAAAACTGGACTTAAATAAATAATTGAATAGCTTCCCAACTAAGGTAACTTCCAGGAAGTTCTCTGGGAAAGTTGCCCTAAAAACGCTGACAGAGCCAAAATTTACTCGTGGCTTTTTACTTTCTGTGGCAGTGACATGGGGATGGCTCTGGGGAAGAACTTTCCAAGGAACCATGAGTCCACACTCTCCTGAAAATCTACATAGCCAAAACCAAGTATTTTGAATTTGAAAAACAGCATTTCCTATCTATCTCTAGCCAGCAAATCCTGTTGCTTTGGTTGCTTAGAGTGAATTTCATATTTTCAAACTTTGAGCAAGGATTTTTTTTTATTTTTTGGTTTTCAGTTCTTTGGTTGGACTATTTCTGTTTTAAAAATACACATCCAAAGAAATGTATTAATTAAAACATGGGAGAGACAGCAGACTAGACAAAACTGACAGAATTGGAGAATGAAGGAGAGAGAGGTGAGTTTGTTTAGCTCTTTTTCACAGCTTAACCAACTCCTAACATGAGTTACTATTAAAATGCTTCTCCTGCTTTCAGGCCCTACTCCGACACAGAGCTACTACATCCTTGCAGTTTGATCTCCATTTTATTAAAAAATAAACATTAAAAACACGCTTTTGGCATCTGTTCACCTCTCTGCCATGTTTTGTATACCCCCATTAGTATTTTTGATGCTCATAAATCCCAAGCACTTCAGCTTTTCACCCTTCTCGAGCGGTTCCCTCGACGGACGACTTTTCCAGGGAGCATCCCCAGTGTTGGGGTAGAAGTCCCACGGTTGGCAGGTCAAGGCAGGAATAAATAACCCCAGCCCATGATTGCAGCAGGGCTGCAGCCAGTGTTGTGTGAGGTGAGGTGGTGCCTGTGCCCTGAGCTGCTCCAGGAGACAGCACACGGCTCCCAGCACAGCCAAGGCCCGCTTAGCAACTGTTTAGAAAGACATAAATAAATTCTGAGAAGATTCCTCTGAGGAGACAGGCTAATTGCCCATTTATTAAGTTTTTGGGGTCTTTAGAGTGATGTACAAAAGTACTTGGATTGAAATGGAGCCATACTTTCACTGACATTACCTCACACGAGGACGTGTGGTGCGGCCGGAGACGTTTAAGATATTTCTGCCCCACTTTTGAGTTCCTTGATACTTAAATGTGACAAGAGTGACCACAGACTGTTCAACAGGAACGGCAGCCTCACCTGTGTTTACCTCTGCTGAGATAACTGAGGCAGCACAGAGCACAAAGGCAAACTGGGAGTTCTTTGGGAGCTGACAAACGACCACGTCCCACGGACAACACGTGAGCAAGAGATGAGATTTCATGACAGAGGTCCAGCAGTCAGACAATTTGTTCTACCTTCATGGAGTCCAATTTTCTTTCTCATTGTGCTAAATCAATGGCTGATATCCCAAAGCTTTATGGCATTTGCAGTGTCAGCTGGGCTCCCGTGCAAATGGGATAAAGTTAAAATCTCTCCTTCAATTAACGTTTCAGCACAAAGAGGAAAATCACTACAGGTATTAGCTCTTTAAATGCAGACATTCTCCTGCACTAATCAGCTTCTTTTCCATTTTATTCATGGCTGGTGTGGAGGTAGGGACTTTGTGTGTCACATCTGTCAAACAGTGAGGTTCTGACCTACTTTGCTGCTATAATAGGGACAATATTCCATCTACAGAGTGCTTCAATCAAAGCACTGGTTTAACCAGAATTTTTTGGAGGCAATAGTGGCTGCCTTAAGTGAAAGGAAATAGGTTTTTTCATACAGAAATTGATGAACATGAAAAAAATATACCTTTAAGAAAATATTCAGAAGGGATGCTATGAAATGTAGAATAAATCAGGATCTTCAATAACTTTCCAAAACACTTATTTGCCTAACGCAGATAGAAAACCCCCCAAAAACAGACAGATGCACTGGCACTTTTCTTGACAGATTGATAACCTCACTGTTTCCAAAACTTCTGTGTTCAATAACATTTCATTAGTATACTCCAGTGCCTTTACTACTATTCATTATTAATACAGATATGTGCCTAGGAGATGCACAGTCTGTAATTATTTTTACTTTCAAAGCATAATAGCTTCGCGCCGGACTTGTTGCAGCCACAATATTTCATCTCTGAATGTTCCTTCAAACGTTCTGGGACTGTGACAGAAATTTGTATTTGAACAGAAAAGCTGTCAGGAGTATGCTGCGGTGCCATCCATCACAGTTTTAATCCTGCCCATGCTTAGATGTGAGTGGAGCTCTCTGTCCAGCACACCAAACAAAGGCTGAAATTATGCCTTCTGTTCTTCCACATCAAAGCCACAAAGTCAGCCTGAGCCCAATGGGCCTGTATTACACTCTATTAATTCCCCATTAGTTCTCAGCTATGCAAAAGCCAGCCACGGTGTCACTGTGCTTTAGACATGCAACCTTGATTTCAGCATCAGAAAATGGAGCCTGTCATTTCTCATAATTTTACAGAAGATTCTATAAATGTAAATCCTTTTTCATCCTGTCATCCTTTTATGTCCTTAATGAGTTTGCTCACTAACAGTGCGGAATCTTAATTTCACATTCAGAAATATTAACAGTTACTATAACTTTAGGCTCCTGAAGTAGCTGCTCAATTAAAGTGTAATTTATACATTTACACTTAGTTTTACACAAAGCAATGACATTTAGAGTTTTGATTTTCTTTTTTTTTTTTCCTTTTCTCCCATTTGCATTTTACGTTAACCGGAAAAATAAAGGTTGCAGTTAAAAACTGAGCTAAAGATTCTAAAACAAAATCTTTAATCAGGAGCACATTATGTAGTATAATATGATTCCTTAGCAGTTAAAAATCTAACATTTGTAAAAACAAATGGCACACACTTGACAGGCAAATTACACATGGATTACCATTTGTTAAAATTTCATCACTGAAAATAGTTTAACTGTTGTGGATGGGAGCCAAGATCAGCCTGACAAGTACTTTACATGAAAGATTAGCATATTCTCTTCCAGAGGTTTATGCTTAATTTAGATGCATCGACTTTTTGCCACCACTGCTGACCTTTATGTCTAATCAAAGTCCCTTTGAATCCAAATCCCCAACCTTTTATCTCTCCTGACAACTTTTAATTTGAAGGCTTGTAATAAAGTCTATTAAAATTCAAAATGTATCAGTGTTTAAAGCGTGGTTTTCACTTGCTGGATTTTCAGATATGGAACTTCAAATGGGCTGATTACAGAGACTCCGAACTTTAAATTTTAAGCTTTACACCAGGCTAAAAAAGCCCTTTGGAAGGGGATATGAATCTAGATTTTTAGTTATGATGCACAAAGATGATGCATGTGGCAAAACCCTGAGTGAGTAATTTGAGAGTAACAGAGTAACAGAGAGGAGACACACCTGCCTGTGGTTCCCATCAGAGCCCCCACACTCCAAAAGGAAAAGGAGCACAGATCTCATGCTAGATTATTGAAATTATTTGATAAGGAAGGTAGTTCAGTTCTCTAAAGGATGCCAGAAGTTATAAGTTCATAAATATACATCAACTGAATCCTATGATTCTGACAGTACCACCACAAATGCCAACATGCTTCAGAACAAAAAAAGAATGATCTGCAACACAGGGGAAAAATGACATGACTACAATACCCAGGCTTTAGGGAGATATTATAATTTCAGCTAATCAAGTCAAAATGTCAATGAAAACAATGGAAATTTAAAATCTTTATGCAAGTTTTCCTGAATCTCAGGGGATTATTTCAAAAGCTCAAGTGCAGTATCCCTGAGTATATTCAGTATGGTTAAGAACAGAAAAATTTTTATTCAAGTGAGACTGGTAATTTTCCATTAAAATACCTGATTTATGTAAAAGTATTATCATAATATTAACTTTCTGTTTGTAACTTATGCCTCCATCAATTAAGCCACAAAGCCATAAAATATGCTTAATAGTTCAGCAGCAATAAAAGACTTAATGAGCCAAATGACATTTTCTGATACCAGATTTGCATTATATGGGAAAAAAAACTCCAAACCAACCCAACCTACCCCAGCTTGGCCACCATTCCCTGTTGAAATGTTTTTTTCTATGCCAGTAGAAGCTGTAGAATTGTTTATTAAGTCTACTAGGAAGAAATTTCCTGTTCAGGATGAGCACAGACAGACACTGCTCCCTTGACCTTCTGGGGAGGAGCTACAGGTAGCGAGTACAGGAAAAACCAGCTGGGAATTAGAAATTCAAACATTAGAATGTTATCCTCTGGGTCACATCCCTCTAAAACTGAGATTTGAGGCTGTGGTTAATAATTCTAAATGATTCCCCAAATCCACTCCTCAGTAATTAGGTCTACCTATGGAGAATGCTCACAATTGGGATGATTGCCCACCTGAAATAATGTTTCCTAGTTGTGAGCACTCAGATAACATGAAATTCTTACCAGAATAAGAAGTGAAATTCTTCTATTCTTGGCTTAGTTTTCCATTAGAAAAAAAATTTAAAAAAAAGGCACCTAAACCCAGTCCCTATCTGTCACTTTAACAGGAAAAAGCATAGAAAAGCCCTTGGAACAGACATGGAGGAGGCAAAATACCATACCTGAGACATTATGGAAATAACAAAGACAAAACCTGATGAGATTTTTTTTAATATATTGTAGGAAACGTTTGTCACTTTTGGAGATTATTGTAAAGAGAAGAGCTCTTCAGATTTTCATTACTAGTTTGAGGCTTTGCCAACACGAGAATCTACACCATCTCATGTTTGAAATAAAACCCAGATAAACCACTGGGATTAATGACTGCTGAAACAGATAATTGTCTGATTTGTCTATAGAGGCCTTTCAGGGGACATAATAATAATAATAATAATAATAATAATAATAATAATAGCATTCCATACTGAAACATCTCCTTTGATTTTCACTAGTCCAGAGGTTTATAAAGAGGAATATTGTCATAAGTAACAGAAGGACCTGAAACAATGACCTAAAATTCTGAAAACCTTGAAGTTTTTCCTCCCCGAACAATCAAATTCCAGTGGAAACCAAACCCAAAAGATTGGTTTGGCTTCCTTCAGCCAACTGTTTTTATTGGTCTTTATAGTAAAAATAGCTTTTACTTTTGCCCCATTAAAAGATCCCAGCACCTGATTACCTGAGAGATTATTTCTTTAAATTCC
This sequence comes from Sylvia atricapilla, assembly GCF_009819655.1. Taxonomy (NCBI): domain Eukaryota; kingdom Metazoa; phylum Chordata; class Aves; order Passeriformes; family Sylviidae; genus Sylvia; species Sylvia atricapilla. Next base: position 8,811,774 of record NC_089160.1, on the reverse strand, counting down.
TGATTCTGCCAGGGGATAGGGGTGGATTAATTCAGCAAGAGCTAATTCCAGAGTCAGGATGGCTGAGGAGCACAGCACAGATCCAACCAGGGGAATTCACTGCTTCAGGTTGGGCCAAGCCAAGAGGTTATTGGCTTTTATTCCATCACAACAGACAGAGAGGCCAGAGGATATCTTTGTGGAGGATTTGTGTTGATGGTGTTCCCAAGCTGATCGTGAGGAAAAGGTCAAATCATCCTGCTGCAGCCTGGGTTTGTCACCATCCACTTTTGGCTGACAGACAAATACTGAGGCTGCTGTGCAGTGTGACCTCCAGGAGCAAGGAGAGCTCGCTGTGCCTTTGGCACCACTCAGGAAATGAGAAAGGAAGTTTTCTCAGAGGATGGAGGTCATAAAGTGTGTCCCCGACCATCTGGCCCTGGAAGCCCATTGAGGAGGCTGAGGATATTGCATTGCACTCTCCACTGGCAGACAGCCCCTCAAGGGCTGTAACTAACTGGGAAGTTTCCAACAACCTCCAAACTTCTCTGAGCACCACGAGAGCTGCACAAGTCTTATATTGCCTGGCTCAGTAGGAAACTGTAAACTCAGTAAGAAACTGCATAAACTTCCTTCATCAGCTTCCCCTTTTCCTGATGTGCCTTTATTTGCAGTCACAGAGCATTCACACCTGAAAGTTTACTATTTTTTCATGTAATCCTCTTAATCAGTGGCAGAGCATTTATATATTTAATTTTAGGCTACATTCGATGGTGGTTAATACTTTAATTAGCTATTTACACATGGCAAAAAATTACAGAACCAATTAGGAATATCCAGATTAATTAAAACTATTAGGCAATACCGAATGTGAGAGAACAGATTTTAATTAAAATCTTTCAAGTATTCTTTCATAATCTCCCCTGAGGTTTCTCAAGATATAGGAACACAATCATATCTGCATCAGATAGCTTTGCACTATCATCACCATCATGTCTTAAAGTATCTAAAAGGAGTTCATGAACTGTTCTTCACTGATTATTAGAAATACAGCCCATGCTAACTCTTTTTTTTTTTCCCTCTCCATCTATTGGCTTTTCCAGCCCTGTGAGGGTGCTGGGGCACTGGGACAGGTTGCCCAGAGCTGTGGGTGCCCCATCCCTGGCAGTGCTCAAGGCTCTTCCACCCCAAACCACTTTGTGACTCCATGATGCATCTTTTCCAAAATATCACCAAGGAAGGCTTTTAAATTCAGTGTTCTTGCTGTATATGTGCAAGCCAGAGTAAGATACTGAAGTTCTTTTACTCACAAATGAGTCACCCACGTAGTGTCAGTGCTGTTTGTTCCATTCCCATATGTTCCAATATACTATTTTGTCCTACTTTTGCATGTCTACAAAATTAGAATTGCAAGTTGCCTCAATTTTCATCTTTAAATCGGTTTTATTTACAACCTCTAAAGTTCCTTGATTATTTCTAGTAACATTTGCATCAATGTTTGCTTAAATTATTCATGACATTTCAGTTATATCATTGGGTGCTTCAAAGTAAAACTCAAAGTAACTTTTCTTTCCTGAGAACAAAGATATACTTTCCTTGCTCTCAAGCAGAAATTCATAAGGAGATGAAAGAAATGCCAAGAATTGTTAATAAACAAATTTGTGGTGCAAATTATAAACAGAAAAATGAAAATATTCCCAGTGGAAATAGGAAACTCTGTCTAAAAATGCCTCCAAACGCCAATTAAGTATATCCAATTAGGATATTATTTGATTTATCTAGGTCAGGACTCAAGAATTTTTTTTTGTTGCCTGAGTAGCATCTGAATTACACAACTGGAACTTCCCTCTGCCCCTGCTGCCTTCCTCCCAAACACACCCCCCTTTCCTCCAATACTGGTAAAGCAAATAAAACTCTATAGAAACACGTAAGAATAGCACCTCCATGCATTTTCTCTTTAATTCTTCACCCTGAAACTTTCACCCTTTGGGGAACACAAAGCAGGTTGAAGAGCCCTGTAGATTTCATTCACCCCAATCTCATTTTCATGTCCTAACTTTGAGACCAACATTGTATTTATATACTCCAATGGAAGAGCAGGACATTATGAAACCTCCAGCTTAAAGCTTTCCATCTGCACTCTAAATCAAATGCTTCTCTTCTTTCAGTAAATGCACATAATGACCTTTTTAAATGTAAGAAATTATATCTATGGATGAAATGCGACTTTGCAGTAAACAAATCATCTATTCAATTTGATGTTATGGAAAATAATATATTATTTCATAGGACTGAGGTGAGTTATTCCTTAAAAAACCCCAATAACCCAGCACAGCCAAACCAGTGCAAGAAAAGCAAATATTTGATAGCAAATCGGCGTCCTCAGAAGGCTTCCTTAAGTGCATGATTACACATATTTATGTTTTCACAGCACATTCATGATTTCACACCGAATCATGCAAGATCTGAGGTTTCCTAAGGCCTTGAATCACGACCAAGTGGAGGTGTCTAAAGTCTGCCAGCATTTACCCATCACCAGAACAGCATCTGATCCTGATATCCCAGGGAATAACAGGTCACCGACACTGCAACTGATGGGCTCTCACCTCACCAGGAGAAAACCAGCCAAATGTGGCTAAGGAGTTTGGTCTGAGAGCCTTCCCTGGTGAATGATTTCACTGCAGGGGCGGGAAAAAGAAAGTTTGGGCTTTGAAACACAGAGAGTGGGAGAAGTTTAAGAGCAGTATGTGAATATTTCTTCCTTAAGATGCCGTTCAAGGATACTGTTCCCGTCTTCAAGAGCAGCAAATGAAAATTTACTTGAATAAGCAAGCTCTTGGAGATACTTTAGAGACTAACAAGGGGACACAGGGCTTCAGAGATGAAAACTGCCAACCCAGTTCCATCTGATTGAGGCAGTCACAACTTTAGATACGATTACACTGCCCCTTAAAATGAGATCATTTGACTTTCATTGGGGAAAACCCCCCTCACAGAGCTAAAGGAAAAGGAATTATTAAGAAATCTCTACACAGAAGAGAGACATTTCTACTTCAGAGTTCCAATAGCATTATTTTATGTGGCCCTCAAGACCTTGAACCAAAATGTAAAATGTCAGGAAGGTTTGCTAAGGCAAGCAATACAAAGGACAGCACTAACCTTTTCTAAAGATGATTTTTTTATTAGTTGCAAACAATTCAGAACTAAAGTTAATTTTCACCTCCAAAAACTAGAATTCACCCACAATAATGTTTGAGATAACACATTTATTTCTCAGTTTCAGCTTTTTGTTTGCAAATAGCTCCGTGTGGCAACCACTGGAGCAGTGCCCAAGAGAGAAACATTTGATTTCAGATATTTTTTCCTCTGGCTTGTTTGAAAAGGACAAAAGGCTTGCAAGAGAAAGTTCTTCAAACAGTTGCCATAATTTTAAAGGCAAAACTAACCAATGTCTTACAGCAAATTCTTATCAAAAGAGGTACATGGAGTGGGATGTTGTTCTGGGATCACACAGGGCTGGAGCTCTGGCTCCTGGCACGTGGGCAAACTGAAATGCTCACACTCAGACTGGAGAAGCTGCAGTGACTTCCCTTCCCTTCCCTTCCCTTCCCTTCCCTTCCCTTCCCTTCCCTTCCCTTCCCTTCCCTTCCCTTCCCTTCCCTTCCCTTCCCTTCCTTTCCTTCCCTTCCCTCCCTTCCCTTCCCTTCCCTTCCCTTCCCTTCCCTTCCCTTCCCTTCCCTTCCCTTCCCTTCCCTTCCCTTCCCTTCCCTTCCCTTCCCTTCCCTTCCCTTCCCTTCCCTTCCCTTCCCTTCCCTTCCCTTCCCTTCCCTTCCCTCCCCTCCCCTCCCCTCCCCTCCCCTCCCCTCCCCTCCCCTCCCCTCCCCGCCCCTCCCCTCCCCTCCCTCCCCTCCCCTCCCCTCCCCTCCCCTCCCCTCCCCTCCCCTCCCCTCCCCTCCCTCCCCTTCCCTTCCCTTCCCTTCCCTTCCCTTCCCTTCCCTTCCCTTCCCTTCCCTTCCCTTCCCTTCCCTTCCCTTCCCTTCCTTCCCTTCCCTTCCCTTCCCTTCCCTTCCCTTCCCTTCCCTTCCCTTCCCAAACCTTCCCTTCCCAAACCTTCCCTTCCCAAACCTTCCCTTCCCAAACCTTCCCTTCCCTTCCCTCCCCAAACCTTCCCTTCCCAAACCTTCCCTTCCCAAACCTTCCCAAATCTTCCCAAACCTTCCCTTCCCAAACCTTCCCAAGACTTCCCAAACCTTCCCTTCCCAAACCTTCCCTTCCCAAACCTTCCCTTCCCTTTTTCTATTTTTTCTGCTGCTCTGAAAGGACTGTATTACAAAGCTGACAAACTATTTCTTTCCTTGTCAAGATAACTGTGGCCCAAATCAGCCCCATGAAAGCCTTGTGTTTTCAGACCCACGAGGGGTGATTTTAGAGGAATGGCTTTAAGGCATCAGCAGCATTGTGTGGCAAAAACTGATAGGCAAAAAACCACTTATAATGGATTGGAATTAGGAAACACTTTGGGTTCTGATTGTGATGGTGTGAACTGTAACATCTGTACTGTCTCACCTTTCCCATGAGACTGAAAATGGAATAAAATCCTTTTAAAGCCCTCTCAGTGTCCCCATGTGTGGGGCAGAAAAGGGTTTAATCCTACAGGGAACAGCCCAGAGCAGTCCCTGCCATGTGCTCAGGGCTGGAGCTGAGGGGCAGGGCTGGGCAGCACCACCAAGCTCCAATAACTGCACTCATTAATTAATTAGGGACTTGGGGGCACAGAAGGGAGGCTTTATTTTTACCATTTTTATTGAAACATCTGCCCTCTCAGATAGTTTTCTTAGAGGAAATCCTGGGCTGGCTGTAGCTTTTCTGACATTTCAGCTTCTCTTCCAGTCCACGAGGTGGATTTCTCATCAGGGACTCTTAAATGGTCTGTTCGTGTGCCAGGGCTTTGAGAAAAATTTTACTGCCCTTTCTGTGATAAACACTTGACTGAAGTCAGAATTCAAAGAAGGATGCTGGTTGGAAATCCTAGAATCTTTAAAAAGCAGCTTTTGAAATGGGTGAGAATGGAGTGAAAAAAGGAGATGGATGAAGAAAATGTGAAGAAAATGAAGAAAATATGAAGAAAATATTTTCTTCATATATTAAGATATATGAAGAAAATGTGAAGAAAACATTTTCTGCATATATGAAGAGACTATTTTCTTAATATTTCCTTCATATATAAAGAAATATGAAGAAAATCAACTCTCTTGATTTTCTAGGTTGAGGTAGCTGTGTTATGCACCTTTTTATCCTCCAGGTAAATAAATGGCTTCATTGGTTTAGTGTCATGAAGGCGTTATCTTTGATCACATGAGAAAAGACAAAGGGGAAAAAAAAATCTACTTTTTCCAGAAAAAAAGGGAAAAAGAGTAATCCTAAAGTTTCTGAAATAGAAGATTATCCCAGAAGATGAAAAGTCCAGAAGACTCAAAGTCCTCTGGAAACCTTAAAGTGCTGTTCCCTTAACCTGCCTCACGCACAGTGAGGTGAAGGGAATTGCACTGGAGCTCACAGGTTGTGTGTTTTAAACCCTCTGTGCAGACTAAAATGAGAAACAAAAGTGACACCTGCACAGTTGGTGCTGCCCTGGGAGTGGAAATGCAACCCCCCTCTGCAGCTCATATCTCCTGAATAAATAACAGGGTCATTTCAATATATATTTCAATATATGTCTATATTTTCAATAATTCAATATATATTTCAACATATATCTATATTTTCAATATTTCAATATATATTTCAATATATAATTTTTTCAACATTTCAATAGAATATATTTCAATTTGTGCACAAATATGTATAAATTTTGCAGAGTCAGATGGCCAGCTACACGGGTATTAGCTGAAAGGTGTGGAAAACATGACACAAATCTAACAAAACAGTTTAAATGCCTCAAAAATAATAATCTTGAGGTCTCCACAGTCTGGTTAAAAATGATTCTGTTTTGACATACTGTAATTATTCCTGACATAACTAGAGGTAACTGTCACCCTCATTTGCATATCCACCTATATTCATAAAATATCTACCTGCTTATTATACTTTACTGCAGGCTACACTTTTATCCACACACTTATGAAATATAAACCCACAATTATTAGGAAAAAAAATCTTTTTCAACAGTGTAGCAGAATGTTTAAGCAGCAAGGAAAAATAATTCCATTTTGCACAAAGAAAATGATCTAAAATTCTGAGAATACATCATATCAACTTGAATTTTAACACTTATGAAGGCATGGTTGGAATTAATTTATTCTGTTTCGTGTCATCAAACCCCACTAAGAGACACAAAAAAATATTTAATAGTTTACTCCATTAATTTTTCTCTTTATGGGTTTTTTTTTTGGTCTGAAGATGAGTTTTCAGAGGCACAGGAAATCCTTAAAGAATTCTGACAACAGCCTCGTTTTCCAGACCCAGAGCATTCAAGATAAGCTCCAAATATGAAATATTTCTTATCTGAATTGGAATCCACATCCAAACCATTTCAAGTGAGTCATTATGTGAGTGGCCCTCAGGTTGCTGTGGCTATCAGCAACACTGGCTCCATTTGGAGATGGGATAAAGTTCATAATTCAATTACAAGCATGATTGCCTAATCCCCTGAATGAAATGGACATAAAGGGAAAATAAACAAAAAATCCCAGCTTAGCTTAATGAGATTCTTTGACACGAAAAGAAGAAATTTTATTCGATTCCTCCACGAATACCTGCTGAAAATGTAGATATTTATCACTGAAGCCCAAATTTAATTGTGGCACAAATTCAATTTCAGCGGAGCGCACTGAGTTACAACTGTGTTGTTTAAACTGCAAACACGGTTCATCCATGATTGATGGTTAACCATAGGGTGGGAAGAAGAAGCACATTTGAATAATGACCACTGTTTGAAGTCCTGAGTGTGCCAGGCAGAATTCTGCCATCAAACAGAGCGACAGAAAAATTACCAAAACACTTCCTACGTTGGTACAAATTAAGGCAATAATTGTGGGCCTGTTTTCCAGGAACTATTGATTGCTGGAAATTGATGGTGCAATTAATATCTACCAAGATGCGCCCAAGTTAATGAAATAAGTGTAAATTAAATCTTCAGAAAGATAATGGCTATTAATTTAGCGTTAGAACATCAAAGGCTAAAAAGTGGGAAATAAACAATAGTAAAACAAATTTAATTTAGTAATGTAGGAAAAAATTCTAATGACTGTGTGAGAAGTGCTGCGATCTCACAGCAGATATAACTAAAACAGTTTAATTTCCATTAAGCATTTATTAGATTAAATTCAATTTGTTTGGTAACTTTGATGAGATCACCAGACCTCAGTCTGAAGAAGACAAGAATACATGTCCACAGCAAACAGATTTCTCTGAGATTCTGCGTTTTGAGTCTAAAAACACACCACAGACACGGCTCATGCCAATAAAAAGCTCAGCAAAGACAAGGACAGGCCCAAACCTTCCCACCAAAGGTCTCTCATCTCACTGGAGTTTTGCTAATTGCATTTGTTTAAATTGCTGTAGTGCAGCAAATTTATGTTTTAAATTACTTGTGGGATGAGGGATTATTCACAATAATGTGGGTGGCTTTGCTGCGAGGGGCAGGTGAGGTGTCCCCTCCCAGAGCTCCTCTGGGCACTCCATGCTGGGGGCTCCTCTTCCCTCTTTCCCAGACCTGCTTTCCTTGGTCCTGTACGAGTTTTGGAGACTCAACACCTTTTCCTAAGCTGCATCTGCAGCAGGCTGGAGGGTCCCAGTTTGCTCTTTCATCCTCTTCACAGATCTATCAGAAAATTATTTTGTGAAACGGAGACTCTTCAGGGTATCCTTGAGCTGGCAGGTACAGACCTCCCTGGCAAAGGGAAAACCTAATCCTGTTGGAATTCTGGAAACTCAGATTTTAGGGTTCTAATGTATAGTAATGTGTCCATCACACAATCTCTGCCTTGCTGCTTTGGAGGAAAAATTGTTCTCCTCGAGTATTAGCCCCCAGTCCTTGATCTGTCATTGGATGAGGTGAGAGGAGCAACCAAATGGGCAAAATGACACCATAAATCTGTATTTTGTACACTCACACAGAACAAAGGTGCTGAAAGGACCACCTCACCACCTCTGTTTCAGTTTCTTACACAGCCGCCAATACCAGCATTTATTTTACTCTCTGTACTTAAACTGAGACAGGTCTAAACAAAAGCAATTGCTTTTTTGCAGTCTTGGAAATAAGCCAGATACCTGAACATTCAAAAGGTTTTAGAAAAGTAGTTCCTTCAGGAGATACTTAGGAAACTCCTGGAAGTACATGCATTTTTTAAAAGGAAAACACTTCTATTCTCTCTGTACTCAGGAGCAAACTAACCTTGGAATAGGAAAAGAAAAATAACCAACAAAACCACAACTAAAGATTCCAACTAAATATCCCAGCTAATAATTCCAACCACAACTAATATTCCAAATAAACCAAATCCCAGAATTACAGAACCATTTGGGTTGAACAAGACCTCTGAGAGGAGTCTAACCACTAGCCCAGTACAGCCCAGTGCCAAGAATTTCTGCAGTCATCACTTCCTTTGACATGGACAGGTAACATTATATTTTTTTGGCTACACAGGGATGCAAATCAGGCTTTCAGCCTGTTGCAAAATCATTCCATAATTCTATTTATGCTATCATCAGAGTAAATGAACATTTTCCTTGCTGCAGTTATTTCTACTTCATTATTATGTGAATGCAGACTCTTCAACAAGTGTCCCTTTGTCACCAAAAAATGCCCTATGGGGGAAAGAGGTAAAGCAAACTTGCCAAATAAAAGTCAAGAGTGGTCAGTAGAAAATAAAATGCAATTTCTGCATTGCTGTTTGCAACTGAAAGAGATTGTTTGAATACAAGACTTCTCTCTGGACACAGAACAGGTAGATTTATTGGCTGGTAAGTACAAAGCCCCATCAAAGGCTGAATCTTCAAAGACCATTTTCCTGGTGTCTGCTGCTAAGTAAACACGATGCACAAATCCCTCCGAGCTCAAATGGCAGGAAGAAACCCCACTGTTATAATTACAAGTCAGAGATATTAAAACAACTCCCCACTTCATAAATAAATACAGAGGGAAAACCTCACACTCGTAGCTGGTGGTGGAGCAGCTGCTCCCAGGGGTGAGATAATGACTGGGAAAAAAACTAGAGACTTGCACTCTCAGCAAAACCAGGAGAGTTAATGCACCAAAACCCAGCTCCACGGTCACACATCTCCTCACTGCAAAACCAGGAGAGTTAATGCACCAAACCCCAGCTCCACGGTCACACATCTCCTCACTGCCAAGCCATGAGCAGACAGATCAAGGGGTTTTGGCTTTCAACCACGTCCCTCAGCACCCAGGGAAGGGCAGCAGAGGCAGCACCAGCTCCCTTCTGTGCTGGGCACAGCTGAAATATGCAGAAGTTCTGCAGCCCTGGTTCTGTGCCTGAGGAATTTTGGTTTTCTGAAATTCTTCTCCCAGGGCATTTTCCGTAAACAGGAGAAATGTTTTTGTACCTGTAACTTTGTTATTCATTCCTTTTCCTAAGAGGGACTTCTCCCTGATATCCCTCTGCTCTGACCAATGGGAGTGAAGAGGTTTGTCTTTGTGTCACCAATGGAATTGGTCTGTGTGAAATAGTATAAAAGGGAGACTCATCCCAGAAATAGAGGAGTAATTTTCAGCCTTCTGAAGTTGGGAGTCTTTGTGTCATTGTGGTGTTAAAACAGCACCAACCTCCCTTCTGTGCTGGGCATACAGCTGAAATACTGATAAATAATTCCTGTGCCAAGAGGGGAAGATATAATTTTTATACAAGGCCATTTCTGCATTGCACTAGGTTCCCTTTGAAAGGAGCTGCAAAGACAACGATTTCCTAATGTGAGAATACTCCTGGAATGCAGGGATTTTGGAGGGGAAAGCACCATGATATCCAAGCTCTGTGCTGCAAGGTGGAAATGTTCTCAAGACACTGGCAGGACACAAGTTCTGCAGGACCCCGACTTGGAGTAAAAAGTTCAATCAATTTAGATTTTTTTTTTTGTGAAGTTGGGTAAAGAGCCATCTACAAATATTTAATTCCTGATTGACTTCCAAGACTCAGAATGCCTTCTGTGGGTATGAGAATGAGAAGTCTGTGAAGACTTTCCCCTATTATTTATAGGTTATAACGACTTCTAATAAATAAAATCTCTGTCCTTGAGGCAGTTTGGTTCACAGGCACTGCTGGAGAGGTGAGTCCTGATGTGTCCACCTCAAGTGAGTCCAAATCTGACAGCATGTCACACAATTGTCACACACACAGTTCTCATAAGACAGGAAAATCATTTGGAATTCACTTTCATAGCAATACCGAAGGAGAAAAATTACATGAGCTCAAGTCCTGTTCCTGTAGCACCAGAACTGAAATTTAATTCCTTTTCCAGTGACTCTTTGCCAAAAGAGACTCCAACCCCATCATCTCAATCATCTTATTGAGATGATGTCGCCAAAGCCTGAACTGACATGACTTACCCACTTTATCCTTCCTGCTAAGCTGAAAAGCCATCCTGCTACTAAAACACTTATTTTAATCCAAGCAAGGACACACTTTGTCACTGAATTAAGATGATTTTTTAATCAAAAATGCTTCTATCGTACTGCTTTGTTGATTTATATAAAAAAGCCCTCTCTGCCATCATTCATAATTCCTATTCATCAACACTAAAAATTATTATTTGTTCGTCTCATTCAAAAATTAATAATCAGTTAGCATTTGTGCATTTTCTTCATTCCTCCAAGCCCTGTGTTAGATAGGTGCTCCAAACAGATAAAACAATTACCCTTTTCTCTATTTCCTCTATTTCCAGCCACAAAAAAACCCCCCCAAACAACACCAATAAAACAAAACACACAAAAGAAGTCCACCAAAAATCCAAAACAAACCACCCAAAAAACTAAACTCCCACTTGTTGATGAACCAAAGTATTTAAGCAGCAAAAAGGCAGTCTGCCCTCACCCTCCAACTCCAATAGGTGTAGAGGTTTCATTTCATTTCAATTCTTCACTACAAACTTCGCTGCTTTTTCCTCCAGTCCCAACTGCTCCTTCCCTCACCTTCCCCAGACTTGACAGGAATTAAAAACTTGGCTTTATTTGATGTCACTGAACAAAGAGACAACACGTGCTGCCATTTTGCGAGAGGGAAATTTAAATAAAGATTTAACGGCGTTTAACATCACCGGAGTCGCTTCAGTTGAACTTGTGCATTCAGACTCGTGTGAGCCCCTCCTGACAGCCCCACACGTTATTTATTTACTTGTTACCATCTATTCCCTGCTCCTCGCAAGGGCAGAATCTAAACACCACAAAAAGATTCATTATTCCAACACGAACAACAAGGCTGGCTTCACGCTGCTTCTAAAATAAACAAACAATTGAACACGCCGATAAAATGTTGCAGAGATGTTTTAAAAGAGGATCAACACTCCGTTTCTCTACTTCAAAGAATGTTAGAAAAAAAATCCATGAGTTGAATTTAGGTCAGCCCCTAGTTTAAAGTGTTTAATATAAGAAAAGGTGTGTTTGTTTAGCACTGTTTGAAACAGAAATGTTTACGGCTGAGATGGAGAAAATCAGCAGGAAAAGGTACCTCAAAGAGGAAATCATAAAAACCCTCCCACCTACAAACATGTTTGTATTTGTGCTGACACATCTTCAGCTCCACGTGTCCTTACAACAGAGGAGGACTGAAAAGTAACTTAATAAAATATGCTAATAAATGGAAATAGTAACGCAAAAATGCAGATAAGTTTTTAGAATTTGAAGCTGAATTTACCTGGACAACCACAATGAAGTATTATTGCTTTCTGAAGAGATGACAAATGAAGAACTATTCAAATAGAGCTCCATTTCACACAGATTTAATTTCATATAAAACACTGGGGCATTTTATTTTCTTTTCCTGTGTTTACAATTCCTTTACGACATTTCCAGAGGATAACTGGAGATTATCCACACTGTTACCAGTTAGAAAACAACTAAGATTTAAGTTTGAGATAATTCCACTCACCACCAAAGGCTCCTGGTTTTATTATGAAGATTTTGAAAACTACATCCCCGTAACCATAAAATCTGTTCAGGTCTTAGTAAATGTATTTTCTCTGAGAAACAGAGTGTTTTAATGAGTGTTTATTCCATTACTCCACACAAATTAAAACCTCCCAGCTGGGATCAGCTCTAACTTAGAGCTGGAACAACAATGCCAGAAGTTTTACAAACAGGACTTTCTTTGGACCTTAAAAAGGGATTTGGGAGACTGTCCCTTCACCCTTTGAATTGAGAAATCAATATAACACCCATCTAATCTTCATCTAGCGCTTGCTTGTAAAGAAAGTAATGAAAGTGTTTGGGTTTTTTTAATTCTCTATATCTATTCAATGTATGAAATAGTGGCCTCTGAAATGACACAGTAGAAAATGTCTATTTTCTAATGACAAGTGTGAACAAACTTTGAGGAATTCACTTAAATTCTGGATGGATACTGAACATTAACAAGCTTTTAACTGGAGCTCAAAGAACTCGATGAATTTCATACTGTTGATCTCAAATTTTTAAATTCATATGACTTAATGGAGGTTTGTGAAATCATACAGCTCATAGAAAAATACCTAATTAAATATTCTAGATTATTCCTGCAAAAAAGAGGATAAAGACTTCAATGCAACTTCATGTGTCAGGAGACCATCCTCACTACCTCACAACCCTTTGAGTTTTCTTCAGAGGGAAAGAACCACACAGCAGATTGCTGAAGTAAATAAGATTTGTTTGATTATGTGCTTGGTAGAAAAAAGTATGTGGGTTAGTTAAGCTTTGCCTCAGATTTCTGTCCCTCTGGTCCTCAAATCAGAGCTTTGATTTTGTATAGCTCTGTGGAAGTTAAATCAATTTTCATTTACAAAAAATAAAAAAAATAAAATCACTTCTGTTCAGAGGATCAGGACCCAAGGAACTTTCACATCCTTGTTTTAATTGATACAATTCAGGTAATATCCTCTACCCATACCCATAACCCCTGTAATCCAAAATCACTCTCTCATGTACTGTGTTGTCTAGATGAATAATGTGGTCTCAATCTAAAAATACAATCTGGGACACTTGGATGTGTTACCAAAGAGTTTCATGAGCTGAAATCTCCTGGGGATTTGACATGTTCAGAAACGGGTCACACATTTATTCACCTGAGATTTGAATAGTCCCTCCTTTAAAAAATAAAAATCTCTTTTCTCATCTGTTTACTCTGTGATCACAAAGCCCAGCAGAAAGTGAGATAACAAGCTAAGACTATTGTTACTTATCTAGTGAATTCACAAAACAAGAAATTAGGTGATTATATTAATGAGATAATATTCAGAATTTAAAGAATTATTATGCAAATCGCACCATGGATAGGGAAAGGGAAGAAAAATAAAAGTTTTCGTGCCACAATGAAACAATTATGCCAGAATTCACACACCCTGCTGAACTTTAATTGGAATGAATGGAATTAAATAATGTATTTTCATACTTTCCTAAACACAAAATCCAGCGTGCCCCATTCCTGCCAGCCTGGGTAAGTCACCATGTAAGCCTTGCCTACACAGAGCACATGGAGGCCCCTGAGAAATTGATTTCAAGTTAAAAAGAAAATTATGGGATGGCTAAAATCTACTGCTTTATGGAAAATCCCCCATTGTCTTCAGTTTAAAAAAAAAAAGAAGAAAATAATGGAGTGGCTAAACTCTACTGCCTCATGTAAAATTAAATTTTCTTCAGCTGAGACAGAACAATGCCAGGTTTTGTTGCAGTTACTTTGCTCTTTCTCTTTCAGTAAGGTGATGAATATTTAAGAATATTTAGGGAGGGGGGTTGTTTGTTTTTCGGGGTGTTTTGTTTTGGTGTGGGTTTTTGTTTCTTTTGGGGGTTTTTTTGATTTTTTTTTGGTTTGGTTTGGTTTTTGGTTTTTTGTTCCTACGTTACAATCCTTCCCACCACACACCAGAAAAGCTGCCTGAACACTATTAAGTGTTCTCAGGAAATCAGAGATGAATTGTGAAAAATGTCAGACTGAGGCAACATTCACATACAAATATTTAAATGATTGAAATCTGTGGGATTCTGACTTTTGCACAGCTCAAAACTTCAGTGCCATGACTTAAGACTCCAGCCCATTACAGCAGCCAGCGAACTTATTCCAAAAAAATGCTGGAGTTCTAAAAGGAGAATTCTGCAGCTAATTGAGAATTACCCTGTAACTTTACAGGGGACCTGTGGAAAAATGAGTTTTCTTGCAGGGGTGTGTCGCCCTGATTTTTCAGTCTTTTGATGTTTGTACATTCTGTACTGGAGGTTTTATGCTTGTAAAATAAACAAAGATTGATGTTGGGTAAATTATACATTCCTTTCCAGGGGGAAGGACAAATTGATGAGCTTCTGGTTTGACTGTGGGGTCAGAAAAGTGTGAACCTCATCCCCCAATTGCTGGTCAAAGTCCAAACCCCATTGAAACCCCAAACCAAAATAAACCTTCCTCTTTTTCTCATTTCTCAACTTGATGGAGTGAGTGTCCTTCTATTTGTGTCCCTCTGGGGACAGGGGTGTCTTGGTTTGGGGTAAATTTGGGGGAATTCAATACACAGAATGAACAGAAAGGACTATTGGGGACACAAACATCATAAAGTCACAAGGGTTATTCCATGCTGAGCCCAGTGAAGGCACAGCAAACCCCTCCCGTGGTCCCCTCTGGAAAGGGGAGGTCAGCACAGTCATTTCCCACCCCATTAAACCACAACCTCGGCAGTTTTTTAGGTGTTGATGAGCCCAGGCTGATTTAAAGACAACGGGAGAAGAGCCAAAGGAAAGTTGGGAAGCAAGGAAGGGCCTGACCTTGAATAACTCGGGTGTGTCAGTGATGGGCAGGGCCAGCAAAGGAGGAAAACTGAGGGAAATACAGAATATCCCCAGTTGTGTGAGAGATGGACAACACAAAAACAGCTCCTATCGATTATCTCATTACTTCAGCGCTTGTCCTCCTCATCCAGCAAAAAGAAAAGTTACCCCTGGGACAGCTCAGCCCTTCCTGAAAGGGAAATCAAATAGGATTTACCATTTCTTTAATGTGAGGCTGACTCTGGTAATGAGGAGGAGGGGACTATGATCCTGGGAAAGCTTTTCTCATTAAACTGTCGATTCTGTGTTTCTAAAAAATTGATTAATTGAGGCTCACGGTGATGATCCTGTGAATTTTAACAACTTTAAGTCAATTATCCCGGCACCCAGGCACTGAGGTTCAGTATTGAAGCTGGGGGTGTTATCTTTTACATCTCACTGAAATAAAGTCTGGGAAGCCAAAGGCAGAAGGAACAGCTTAAAAACGTGAGGATACAAAGGGCAGAGCTCTCCTTGTTGCTGCCATGAACCAGGTTATTATTTAAAGCATTTTGTCACAAAATACTACAAGTTGAAGCCATGACTAAGCATTGCTCCTCAAAGCCTAAAATTACTGTGGCAGAGAAAACATTTACTCCTGCTTCACCTGGCCTGCAAAACAGGAAGATAAAATGGAAGTTGGCAGCAGCAGAGAAACTCTTGAGCTGTTTTTATCTTTCCAGGCAGGAAATGATGGAGACTGCTACCAGGACAAGGAGTCACACGTGTCCCCCTCAGCCCCTGACAGGGAGGAGTGCAGCATTCACATCCCCTAGAAAAAACTCATGGTGGGGTACAGGGAAACAAAATCAATGAGTCAAACAAGAAACAAACAGAAAAGCAAAACTAAAGAACCAAACCAACCCAACCAGCCAAGCAGGACCAAAACACCCTTGAGCACCTGTTGCCCTGATTTTTAGGGCTTCTGATGTTCTGCATTCTTGGGCTGGAACTTTCTTACATTTGTAACAAAACCAAAAGGTGGTATTTTGTAAATACACATCCCTTCCAGGGGGAAGGACAAATTGATGAACATCTAAGTTGACCACGGGGGTCAGTGAGGTGTTACTCTTGTCCTCCCAACCTTTAAACAAACTCCAAGCCCTATAAAAACCCCAAATCCTAATAAACTTTTTCTTTCTCTCTTCACTTCTCAACAGGTAAGTGTAGTTCTTTAATGTCCTATAGCAACAAGCACCCTAAATCAGTTTCAAACATCAGAAAAAGTTCAAAAAGCAAGACTGAAGGGTTTGATCAGTGAGCCCTTGACTTGCAATCAGGCATTGTTACATTCTGTGGAAAAAAAAAATGGATTTATTTTGTTTAAGTTCCTCTGCTTTCAGCTCCTGCCCTTTGCAATTGGGAAGCTGCAATACCAAAAAGCAAAGTGTTTGTGCATATGGTGTTTGCAGGGCTGTGGGCAGAGTGAGAGAATTGCTTCATTCCTCATTAGTTTGGGAACCACACTGCAGTGATGAGGACTGAGAAAAACAGTGATTTTAATGGAGCAGAGCCCTTTACGCAACAATTGTATCAAATAATAATGTCAGAAAAAATTTTGGTGGGTGGTTTTAGTAATTTCTGACCAGGTTAATGCTTAGGATATAATTCTTAGGGAGTGAGCACATGAATTTTCATCTCATTTCAATACTCTACATAAACATGGAAAGGAAATGCTGTGTCCAACTCTTTAGGGAAGAGCTATATGCTGGATAAAACACAGACTTTATAAAGAGAAACTGACAATTCTGTGCATCCATTCATGATATTTCCGTGAACATTTTCTGCTTTTTCCAAATCTGATAAATGCAGAGTACACTGATTTATGGTCCAGACTGGCCACTGCCCCAACATTATTTCATACATTACTTACAACAGCCCAGCTGATACTTCAGAGAGAAGAATATCATTTATGTCAGAGAGAAGAATATTGTTTATGTCAGAGAGAAGAATATTGTTTATGTCAAGGACAAGCCAAGATTTTCTTGCTCTGTATGATTTTGTGAGCTGCACTTTTTGAATGCTGGCTCTATTTTACTCTTAGTGCAGAGGCATTCAATACTTTCAACCTGTAATTAATAGCTCAAAACCAAAGGGGATGAACATCCTACACTGCATTTCTCACTGAAGTATCAGTCCCATGTCACAGAAGTGTTAACCCCAAGTTACAGGAGAATTAGATCCAGAATGATTGGATCTAATTAGATTAGATCCAGAATTAGATTGGAAGGATGGAAGAAAATGAATCTGTGAATCCACATCTGTGAACGAAATTACAATAGGTGTTTTTTCATGATTCTTATTTCTCAGGAATCTTTTATATTCTTCTACAAACAAAGCACAGGACCTTGTTATTAAACTTTTCTATTCTCTTGCTTGACATATTTTTCTACTTGCTCAGGCCTGACTCTTCACAGCACAGAAACAAAGTTTTATTTTTTTAGGTCCTCACTCCTGTATTTTTTTAACTTCAGGCCTACATCTGCACTGCAATGGAAACTTTCTGCTTTTTGAATTTCCCATCAGAGCCCTGCCCCAGCCTGGCCAGGAGCCCCTGCAGAGCCCTCCTGCCCTGCAGCACATCCACACAACCTGCTGGAGCTTGTTATTAGTTCTTGCTGTTGCTATTTATTAGTCCAGATAAATTCAAACCTCTTAAAACTGTACAGAACCCCACTCACCAGATCAATTAGCACGGTGGATTTTTAATAGGTCATGCCAGCGAGAGAAATCCCATAAAAATCTACATTTTAAAGCCCCCTTCTATTGGATTGCTTCACTGCTGAGCCAAGGGGCTTTCAAGCATCAGATTAGAGCTTGTGAATTCCAGACTTCTCCTGATAAAATTGGATTCCTCCCAGTTTGACCTGTGGCAATTGTTTTGCTTTGCTTTCTCCCCCAGCAGCAGCAGTTTTCACAAAAAAATGAAACACACAACAGCCAGTGGATGACTGACTGCACCAAACCTTGTCACAACAAGGCTCACATGGCAGGAAATGGATAAAATGACACTTAAAGAGGACAAAAAAATGATCTAATGGTCTTCATTTTCTTCCCCCTTGCCCAATGGATTGCCTGTTGATCCAACACCTGACGTGAGGCACATTTTGCTGATAAATCAAAGCGCCTCCCATTAATCTCTAAAATGAGACTTGTTCACATCATTTTATACACAATAAGGGTGATTTTTTTCTTTTCCCCCTGCAGTGAAGTCCTGGGGACACATGAAATCCATTTGTGAATGCATTTTTCGCCCAGCAGAGAGCAATTCTGCAAGGCTTGGCTTTAGTTCAGCTGTGCAGCCTGGAAATCCATTGGGGACATAAAATCTGGAATGTCACAGCATCTCCATCCCCTCCCTGCCCAGGAAACCTGCTCCTGGGGCTGCCCTGCCAGGGCTGGCTCTGGGAATTGTGCATTTCACCCCAGGGACAAATTCTGTCCTCTCCCAGCACCACTAAAAAATGATATTTTAGCCTTTCCTCATAGGCCTAGACCAGACATGAATGAGAAAGGTGACTTTACCTCCCTACATTTCCTCACTGTTGCACGTTTATAATTGCTCACCACAGCTGCTTTTCAATTTTTAAAAATTATTCCCCCAAAAAGCTTTTTTTTTTCCTCACAGACATCTTTCTCCTCTCTCCATGTAAATTTAGTAATTTTTTTTCCTGAATAGTTTCATTAAATCACATTTCCAACATCTGATACCCAGCAGCTCAAAGCTGAAGATGAACTGATTTAGAACACAAACCAACCAAACAATTTTATCCAGTGAACAATCGAATCTTAAAACAATTTGCCTACAGGTGTGCTGAATTCTCCATCACTTCAAGTCTCCAAATCTGCATTCAATTTCTCCTAAAAATATAATCTCTATATCAACCAGGAAACACATTGTACCTCATGCAAATTTTACTGCAGCAGATTCCAGGTGTGTGTCACCCAGAGGACAGGAAAAAATGACAATTATAAGTCTATTTAACCCTAAAATATTTTAATAAACCCCAATAGTTATTCAGTAGAAAACAAGAATGAAAGGTAAAACAGTAAAACTGCTGTAAATGATGGCAGAACAGGGAGGCACTTTGGATAACTGGATAATGCACTTGGGTGATGCATTTGGGTGATGCTAGTCTCAGTTTAGACCAACCCCACAGAATTCTCCAAAATTGCTTGAAAAAATACTATTTTAAACTGGCAAAAAGATACTATTTTATACTAGAAAAAGATGCTATTTTTTACTGACAAAAGTAAAAAATCTCAACTAGAAAAGCTCCTCACTGGTCTTGGGAGACTGGGGTTGGCCCGAGGGGTTTGGGCAAAGGCAAATCCTCCCCTCACACCTCTCTAAATGTGTATCAGCCAAGGAAAGTCACCCAAACCAGGCAATGGCACTGAAAAAATCCTGCATCTTCCTCCTGCCTCAAGGTACATCTTCCCCTCAAAGTGTCCTTAGAAAACAAGGAGAACTAATGACTGAGAAAATGAGCTTTGTTCTTCCATTCTCATACTCAGTATGTGCATTTATTTGTTCTTTAATCCACTAACAAACCAGCTCTCCGGTATTCCAGCATCATTTTTTTTTCCTCAAGTGATGTTTGTCTGATAAACAAGAAAGTGATTAAGAGAAGGAAAAAAAGCTGAGCTGCTGAGTGCAGTGTTGTGCAGCATTGTGATAAAAACACACTGGTAAAACATGTCAGGATAAATACAACCCTTAAAAAAAAAACCCCACAAACAGGAGTCTGGAACCCGAGCACATTCCTCTGATCTCCTTTTAATTTATCCTTTTTACATGGATTTTAAGAGTCACTGAAGCCACTGGGAGACCCAGATTCTGCTGCAGGAACATCACTGCAGCAGTGCCAGCTCATTAAATAAATTAAATAAATTACTGACTTCTCCAGAAAAGCACAGATTTGTTTTCCTACAGCTGAAATGAAAACCAGACAACGTGGAACCCACTGCAGGGGCAAAACCCGGACTGTGACACTCAAAATCAGAATGGATGAAGTTTTGGGAAGTTTTCAGGTTATAGCCATCACTCTGGTTCAAGTGAATGACCAGTAGATAAAAGAACACTTCCATTCCTGACCATTCCATGTCTGAGGGGAATATATATATATATATATATATATAAAACCATATATAAAATTTATATGTTTATGTATATTAGGTTGGACACCTCTGAATATATTTTCCTGAGAGTCAAAGATAATGAAAATCTCTAAGAATGTCATTGTTTGAAAGCAGGAGAAAGTGCAGGACACTGAAGAGTGTGTCTGACAGACTGTCCAACGTTTTAATTTTAATAAATCAAGGCCATCCCTGACTACACTGGGCACACACAGACTGCATTTAACCCCAAATTGTGTCTGAGGACGTCCACCACTCTCCAAGCTCTGACTGAGGAAGGCAGGAGGAGGCACTGGAGGGATTTATGAGACATCCCAGACTGCAAAATTTCTCTTAGAAGACAAATTTTGTGCAATAAAAGCATCAAGATACAGTTCACAAGAGAGTGAGAAAGTTCTTTAATTAAGATGTGGCACCCTGAAGCTCTCCCGTGTATTTTACACAGGAAGTGCTGAGAAAATCTGGTTTATTGTTTTTGTTAATAAAAGCTACAAATAACTCTCTGGCCAGATTCTCAAAGCTGGAAACACGTCCTGCGTTATCAGCACTGCTTTTTCTGGAGACATTCTAAGGACAGTAAGATAGTGCCAGTCTGGATTTATCAAAGTGTGAGGGAATAATCCCACCTGAAGTTAAAGTTCTACCGTGAGTGAATGCCAAGTAAGAACATTTTATCAGAATTATTCCTCTCAGACCAGTCAATCCCAGTGATTCTCCTCGTGCCTGAACTCGGGGAAGACTGGTCCTCTTTTCCTGCTTCGTGGTGGAAAATATGGCAGCTCTGTTCCTGCCTTCCAGACAACAAAAATAAGGCTTTATTTTGGCATTAGGGGTTCTGCCTTTCAGGGAACAGAAATAAGGGTTTGAAATTAGGGTTCTGCCTTTCAGCGGAATAAAATCAAGGGTTTATTTTGACATTTGGGATCCTGCCTTTCAGGGAACAGAAATAAGTGTACTGGAGGTTCACTTTCATACTTCTGGGATACACAAAGTTTGAAAAACAGGCATGCAAATGGCAATTGTTTTGCTTTTTTCAGCAGATCAGCTAGAGAGCTAACAGAGGTTACCTCAGCTAAAATGAATGTGTTCTTTCTCTCCATTGAAATAAAACAACCTTCATTTTCTATTTTTCAGAACCAGTGTGTTCTGCAAGTAGTGCTCAATCCAACAAACCACCTGAACGTGTGCTCACAGGTAAATTGACTTTCACAGGGCTGCATTTGCTATTAGAGCTGCACTGAATATTGATATTTTCACTGTATTCCTTCCCTGGCCAGGCACATCACAGTCATGGTCACACTTATTTCAACGTCTATTAATAATGCAGCACCTGATGCAATGAAGAGGGTTATAAAATATCATGCCAGAACATTTGTTTCACTGGAAAAATTTCTGCAGACAGCCATATTAGGACCAACCCAGTATCCAATCATTCTAAAGAAATCAAAGCCAAGCTCTTATCCCAGGCTAGAGAAAAATTCAAGTGGCTGAGGACACCCGGGTGTCAAGTTCCCCATGCAGAAAACTCCACTCTCTAAAGTCTTTGCCTTTAAGGTCTTCAAAGACGTTTCTATCAACAGAGATTTAAAAAAATAAATTACTTGAAAACCCTTAAGAAATGCCTTAAGCTTCTCATTGCTAACTCCAAAAATATATTTACTCCTCACAATGAGGAATGGCTGTCAATAGTGCAAGATCAGGTAAACAGGCATTTATTGAATAGACTATTACTGTTATTAAATAGCCCTGACCAGGAAATTAGCACTGAATCTGATTTCTACATTGATAAAGCTGAAACTGGTAAAGCTGGGGTTAAAGAAGGAATGCAAACAAAAAATGAATTATGTTGCACATCAGAGGAAGTTTCAAAGGGGAAATAAAATACGAGGTATAATTTAATTGGAGTCACTAGACTATTCTTCACATTATGCATAGTGTGCATACAGCCACTGGTGCAAGTAGGTAAAATTCAATAAAAATGAAGAGAGTTTCCCAACAAATTTAATGCATTTATCTCTTTTACCGTGACTCACAGACAGGAGTTGCCCAGGTGTCCCAAGGACCCCATTTCCAATTACACCCACCCCAGATAAAGGAATCCATTAAACACTGCTTTGTTCAGACATTCATTATGAAAAAAAAGGCAATTGGATTGAGCCAAATCCCATTTCCATCCTTTTCTGCAGCAAAAACCCCCATTTACTGGTTCTTTCTGGAGTATTTAATTTGCAATAAAGGCAAATTTGGGGGCATGTGTGCCTCAACTGCAGCCAGAGATCTCCCACATCTTTATTAACAAAGATAATCACACAAGAAAAGACAGTCATTAGCCTTTCATGAATATAATTAATGGTTTAGAGTAAGGAAAAGTAATCAAAGCACATGTATAAGGAGCAGATAAGCTAAAAATACCAGCACTGAATTTCCACCAGCTGTCCTTCCTCCCAGCCTCAGCCAAAAGGATTTTCCACCACCTCTGACCCCACGTGGCCAGAGGGAGCTGCTGGAGATGGACAATAAACCTTTGCAAGGGGTCATCAAGAAAAGAATAACGGTGAATATTTGCCTAAGGTGAGCTGGCCACAAGTTATCCCCACCCCCAGGCATTCCACACAAATCCATCAGAGAGTGGAGGAAAAATCCTAATTTAGCAATTGTCAGCCTGTTCCCCCCATCCTACATCACCAACAAATGCTAAACGCCAGCGACACGGGGACTGACTGACTGCTGTGCAAATTCTTTTTTGTGGTGTTCTTTGGGAGCTGAAAGCGTTTTCCTGCAGCAGAGGACTTGGAAAGCTGTGGCAGGACTTTGAGGGGCAAGATCTCCGTGCCCCCAGAGCACGATTTGGTTTGAGAGGTTTGTTTCAGGAAGGGCTGCTGAAGAAAAGCATTGCTGGATGATGCTGCCAAGTGTGAAGGGTCAGTGGCATCAGCCCAGTCCAGAGCAAACCCGTGGCTGGGTTGTGGCACAGATATCAGTTTTCTGGCACGGTGAGAAACATGTTCTGCAGCTTCTCTGCTGTGCACAGAGCTCGGCAGGGCTGCATCTAACAGGCTCTTGTAAAAAAACCTCTCATCATTATTTTCAGATGGAAACTATTTGTTACTTTATGTATAAAATAAAGATCCTTTTTTGCCTCCTCACTTACAGAACCGACTGAAACCCCCTGTTTCCCCAGCCACAGCAGTGCTGCAGTGCAAGGAGAAGTGAATCAAAGGTAACATGCAGCTCCTGATCCAGGAATTGTTGTTTTTCAGTGGAGAAGAACCACATCTGCATGAATTAGGGTACTAATGAGGTAAACAGCACTGAGACAAACTGGAAAAAAAAAAGAAGCGTAGTGGAATGATTTCATAAAACTATCTACATGAGCTGTAAAGCAAATCAAAGGATCTCATTTATTAATATTTTATTGATTGTTACTTGTAAATAGAAAGGAAACCAGCAAATTCAGTGGACAGAGTGGGTGTAATAAAGCAAACTCCATAAAGCACATGTTGCCTCAGAAAAAAAAAAAAAAAAAAAAAAAAAAAAAAAGAGCACAACTGAATCTTAAAGTAGCAAAAGACCTACTTTAAAATTTAGTCAGCTCTTTTTGAGGATGCCTAAGACATCAAGAGCTAATGGTGGGGTAGAGAAGGGAAGGAAGGGGGAAAAGGAATGGGGAGAAAAGAAAAGGAGGAGAAGAAGGAAAAAGAGAATGTTCCTGAGCAGGGGGCTGCTCCAGCTGAGCCCCTCCCCACAGCAGGACCCCTCCATCCCACACTGCCTGCTACCTGAGAACAGCATCCTGACACACTTGTGCTTGAGTGTATCCTGCACAAAAAATTCCAGATTCATTTTTAGCTCCTTTTATGTTTCAGAGGGAAGCTCAGCTGTCGTTTAATCGATTGCAAAACCACTAAAAAAAAAAAAAACCTCCACAAACACAAAAATTTCCAGTGGGCGCCATCAGGCTCATCTCCCAGGCACTCTGCAGCCACAGCCCAGCTCCACAAACTCGGAGTTTTGAGGATGGTGACAAACCTTGATACGCCCAACTGTCCTTGAAGTGAGAGTGAGCCAAGCATCTGAGCAAGTGGCTTCGTTTTTTCCAAACCCTCAAATTGCCTTTTTCACCTTTCAGAAGCCCCCTGCCACCCCCACGGAGCAGATCCTGACAGACTCTTTGGTGATGCTCAGGAGGCAGAGTTTCAGCAAAACGCTTTCCTGGCCCACCTGTGGGTTTGTCAGGATTTATCTCAGAGCCAGGAGAGGAGGGATATCCCCCAGCAGGAGAGGAGGAGGCACCCTGAGCCACCACAAAGGGCTGCAGCAGAGCTTGTCCTTTTCCCAGGCACCGAATTAATTCCACGAAAGGCAAAGGGAAGAAAGAGCCCCTCCCTTCTCTGAGAGGATGGAGAATTTATAGAATTTATATTCCAGAAAAAAATCCCGATTTTTTGCACATGCGAAGCAGGGAGATGAAGCTGATCATGGATCTAACAAAAGGCTGCTGCAGGAATGAATTAATGGTGGGAGATGGAAAAGGTGCAGGAGTGCTGCCCAAAAAAATCACTATTTTACTGCTGAATTGATGTGCTGGGAAGAAGGGCTGAGATTTAGTGTCCCTTTCCCATTGCTGCTGGAATGTCCCATCCCACCCCCTCATCCTGGCTAGAATTGAACATAACTTGCCAAAAAAAAACCAGGGTTTGCCAGAACCTCAACCCACACCAAGCCTCCAGTGTCTCAGGCTGTGGTCAAACAAGACTTAAAGTACACCTGGCCACCTCTGGATGTTAAAAATGTAGTAAAGAGGTTTAATTAAGAAGGTATTTCCTGGTCAGAAAGCAAAATTTATAGCAATTTTTACTTATCATTTATCTTGCATTACTCTACAATGGCAAAATAAAACCCCCCAACCACAGAGAAAAATGGCCCACAAACCCTACAATGATTTTGAGATGAAAGTGGAATTCAAAGTCAGATCTGCTTCTTGGCAGTTTCTCTGTAAAATCCCATTTTGCTTTAAGCATTGGGGGGATTTTCTGGACCATTTCAGAGTTTTTTTTCTTTCACAACCACTCCTACACTTTTTAACTCTCCCTTCCAGCTGTGAGTGACACAGTGGAATTCTTT
This sequence comes from Sylvia atricapilla, assembly GCF_009819655.1. Taxonomy (NCBI): domain Eukaryota; kingdom Metazoa; phylum Chordata; class Aves; order Passeriformes; family Sylviidae; genus Sylvia; species Sylvia atricapilla. The sequence continues at coordinate 8,786,537 of NC_089160.1, read as the reverse complement.
GGCCCTGGGACAGTGTAAGTTTTGTTTCCCCTCTGACAATGCTGGAAGAGCTGCCAAAATACACAAAATATTAAACCCCAAAAAACATCTGTACAGGAAATTTTAGAGCTTAACTTGCACCTGAATTTAATGTAAGAGCAGAATTGCTGAGGGTAGAAAGTGCTCCCAGAGAGACCCAACCCACCTGGGTCACTGAGCTGCTGGTCCACGAGTCTGATCCATTTGGCCAGGTAGAGCAAAAGCCAAATTTCACATAAATATATCAATGTCTGATGGAGGTGAAATACAGTTTTGTTACTGTTAATTAGCAAAACAGCTCTCAGTCTGTGAGGGATTTCTTGGAATTGTTTTAATGAAACAGAATGTTTCTGTTTAGGCGTTTATTTTGCAAAGACACAGATTCAAAGGTGAAAAGAAATGGTTTTTGATTTTGATTTATACTTTTGATTTTGAATTTTGATGCTTTTACTTTGAATTATACTTTTGGTATAGATGTAATATAAATATACAAAAAAAAATAATTATACTTTTGGTATATACACATAAAAAATTGTCGGAAGTTCTGTTTTTACAGTTAATTTTAAATTTTTTTCTGTGTTGAAACATTCATCCATTATCAGAGAATTGCCATTGACAAATACTGCCAGACTCCCAGTGCACTGCAAGTTCCTGACACCAGGAAATCACTTTTGGCCTGCATTCAGTGCATCTTGTTATTGAGCACTGACACTCACAGGATCCTTTCATGGTTCTAGGCATGGATAAGATTATTTATGAGTTAAGAATAGATCACAAGATAATCTTTCATGCCTAATACAGCAAAATGCATAAACCCCAAACTAATCCAACATAAATCTGTCAGGGTTTAAGCCCAGCTGGTGACTCAGGCCCAGGCAGCTGCTCCTCATGTGACAGTGGGAGGAAAATAAAAAGTGAACACTAAACCTTGTGGGTTGAGATGAGAACAGCTTAATTATTGAATTATTGTCTAATTATGCCAAAACTGATATCTGCAGTATAATAATAATAACAATAATAATAATAGTCTCCCAACCAAGTTTCATTTAAAGGAGCCAATGCGTTAAAATTAGAATTGGAAAAAACCATTTTTTTAAATAATGGACTGGCCCCACCCACTACAATTTTGGAAGTGTAATCTTCTTCAATCTCTTTGCAACACTAATATATAAAGTGAATAAATAGTGTTATTAGTCCAGTATGCATGTCTAAGTTATATTCAAACCATTCCCTACTAATCCCCCAAAGTACACATACAGCTCAGGCAAATCAAAAAGATTCCTCAAATAAAAAAGAAAGTCAAATTGGGCCACTTATGAGAAAGTGCAATGTGGGATAGTGATAACTGCTCATTTCTGAAGATACTTCAGAATACTCCAGGAAGAATACTCCGGGAAAATTAATGTCTTCATAAAAAATGTGTGGAGGCAATAAACCCCCGAGATCAGCAATGGAGCAGCTGTTAAGTAGTTTATTTTTTATGTTAGTGCAGGCCTGACAAAGGGGTCATGCAGAGTCAGTGTGTGTGTCACAAGTTACAACACACCCATTTCTCTGGGAGGTATTAAATATTTACTGGACTGTAATATGTTGCTGATATTAAATAATTCCATCAAAGCCAAGACACACAGAAGGTTTTGATGATTTCCTGAGAAAATACCAGCATCAATCTCAGGCTGCTGTATAATTATCTCAAACAGCCAACAGACCTCGTGTGGTTTCTTCAAGCTTTGGGTTTTTCAGGGCAAAAAGTGAAAATGGTGCTGCTTTGGGGAGAAATTGCTCAAATATAGAGACATTTACACCCAGACCCTCAGCTCCATGAAACCTCATCAACTCTGCTGCTGCCCTGAAGAAGAACCAAATGTTTTCTCAATTATATCAACCAAAGCTGGCTTCAAGGTGCTAATGGCAGTGTAAACAGAGGAAAATTGTTTGCACTAATGGCAGTGTAAATAGAGGAAAATAACTAACCTGTTTGCACTGATTGGAGTGTAAATAGAGGAAAATAATCCCTTTGCACTAAAGGCAGTGTAAATCAAGGAAAATAACTTATTTACACTAATGGCAGTGTGAAGAGAGGAAAATAAATAATCTGTTTGCACTAATGGGTGTGTAAATAGAGGAAAATTACTTATTTACACTGATGTCAGCGTGAATAGAGGGAAATAAATAACTTCTTTGCACTAATGGGAGTGCAAATAGGGGGAAATAAATAACCTGTTTGCACTAATGGCAGTGTGAATAGAGGAAAAAAACCTCATTTACACTAATGGCAGTGTGGATAGAGGAAAATAACCCTTCTGCACTGAATGAGCATGGATGTCTGACTTTCTCTGACTTTATCAGTCAGAACTTAAATCAACTCCTTCCAGTAAGAAAAGATCTTTGGAAGAGCCATCACCTGGGCAGAGTTATCTGATGATACTGCATGGTGACATCATAAACTTTTCAACCAGTTTACACTACCATGAATATTGTCCTTTCCTAAGCATAACCAAAATATTATTTTGTGCAGATCCCTGTGCCCCTGTTTGCCTTTGAACACCAAAAATTGGTAGTCTGCCTCTCCCACACTATCACTGCAGCCACTGATGCTTATAAATAAAGTTATTTAGAAGTAAATGAGCAAGGAAGTAACACAGGACTAAAGAAATTTAAGATTGTTTCAGCTTCAGCCTTCTACAAATACTTTCTTCTTTAGCATAATTTTAAGACTGAAGACAATATTTTATTTTATAAAGGCATCATCTTATCATTCTGTGTGAAAGTTTCTGTCATTAGCAAACAAGAGTCTGGTTTCACAGTTCCTGTGTGTCCTGGCTGGCCCAGCCCTGGCACCACGACCCCTCTGGGGGCTCTCGGCTCACCAAGAGCAGGGACGTGGCCAAGGCAGGACTCTTCAGAGACAGGGTACAGAGTTATTGGATCAGGGGATCCTCAGCCCAGGGCTCTGTGTCAGAAGAGACCCCGAGAATGTGAGGGGAGCAACTTATAAAGGGGAGTGGGTCTCAGGGATGGGGAACAGCGACAACCCAATAACAGAAAAGTCAGGAGTGACTCTGAACATGACATCCAGGGGCAGCATCAAATCATCACCAAATGGGAGGGGACCCCCTTGGTTCTGCCCCATCACTCAATGCCTCTCTTGGAATTTTCTGGGCACAGGGAGAGGCCCCAGAGTGACTGACAGGACCAGAGGGTTCTGTAACTAATGACTGACACTGAACAAATATCTGACAAACAACTTGGGGATGAACAAAGGGAAAGGAACAGGAGGGGGCTACAGAGAACAAACCATTTTACATTAAACTCTCTGGAAATAACTCATAGAACAGAACAAGCAAAGTAAAATCTAAAACATGCACCACCACAGTCTGGTACACTGGAAATTAGAGTAGGCTTCCTACCTAGAACATAATATTTTAAAAATCTCATACTCTCCAGATAAGGAGCATTTACAATTTAATTTTTCGCAATTCTATTTTTCCCGAAGTGTCCACATTTAATTTTTTAATTTGATTTTTATAATAAGCTCATTAGCCTGGGAATGATTTATCTACCTTCTTATTGGCACTGTGACTGGGACAAGGGTCCACAACAAGGCCAGAAGGAAAGATGTGAACCCATTTTCAAAATCTCTTCACACCCGTTTCCTAACATTTTCATTTATTTTCATATTTTGCACATCATGCTTTTATATCTTCACAGAATCATATGTTTATTAGAGTTCAGCAATCAGTGTCTTTATTTTCTAATCTACTGGGCTGTAGTGTTCAATTCTGTATATAAACTGAGGAGACTATCAAGTTAAAATCTGATTATTAAAAGACATTAGATATTCCACATAATTATGGGCCCAGTGGAAGGCTAAGAAGATAATGCATCACAAACCTCATTTAGTAGGGGTTATTTTTTTTATCCCATAAATGAAGCTTTCCTTATCTTAAATTGTATCTCACTAGAATTCTTGCTGAGCTTAAGAACAGCTGTCCTTTTTTTTATTGTGTTTTGTTTTTAATGAATGTTGTTGCACTTTGCCATGTGTCAGCAAAAGGGTTCTAAAATTTAAGGGCTGGAGAAAAAAAAAATAGCAGCAAGACCTTCACCACTAAGGGCCTAATGCTTTATTGCTTGTCAAGAAACATAAAAGCAAAATAAATAAATTAAAATGATGCAGCGCTTTAGTGAGAATGGCAGCCTGTCATACAAATTCAATCCCAAAGATTTAAATTGTGTTCCACAGGAGCATTAGAAAAAGACAGAATCCAATTAAAACCATGCTGGATCTCAAGGACGTGGCGATATTCACTCTGCCTCTGTCATGTAAAATAAATTTAGCCCTGATTCAGTGCTGAGCACCAGGAATTAGAGTTTGTAATGATCTGTTTCCTCAGGTATTCTGCAGCACTACCTTGAAATACTGGAAAACACTCAACAAATCTGCTGAGCCAAGAGATATTTTTATAAGGAGGCCCCATTTAGAAAGTAAATCCAACCATTAGGCAAAGGATTTTTCTCTGCACGTATTTTAAAAATCAAACACATTCAGCACGAACTACAACTGCTGTCCTTCAGTAAGTTTTACATACTTTACCAGACAATTAAAAATTTGCATATAATATATTTTATTATATTATTGCACTATCCCCCAGCCTTCAACAGCCACAGGGCTTTGCTGTTTGTTTAAAAAGAATTTAACACAGTTGTGCCATGAAATCAAAAAAAATAAAAATCTGTGGCTTTTGAGTGGCTCTACACATCTTTTAGAAGCAATGAAATAAGTGAACTTTGTTTCCCATGCATAAATGTTGTTATAAGTCTGTTTTCACAAATTGCAATGTCTCCAGCTCTGCTGTATTCTAATTAGGTCACAAGAGGAGGAAAAAAAATCTACAGACATATTTCTAATCTCAGATAATACAAACAACATGTTTTCAGCAGAAATTCTCTGTTCAGATGTGATTGCTTTTTTTATCTTTAAAGTAATTTATTCTTTAAGGCTTGGATAACAGGTAATATACACTCCACACACATGTTCACCTAATTAATTCATTTATGTGTAATAACTAATGGTGCCAAAAGTGTTATAGCACAATGAAAAGTGGAGAGTCTCAAACTATAAATTAGGATAGATAATCCATCAAAACCATGTATTTTAATAACACTTCCATTACCAAAGATGAATATTTTTTCCTAGGTTTTGATAAATTTATTTGTTGCTGAAAAATGAAATTCTAATAGTTGCTGTTCAGTACAAATGTTGTCTGAACAGGGCTGGAGGCAAGTCCTTACATGGCACATCACTGAATCCAAATGCAGCAGCATTTTTTGGATTTATTGGCACCACTGTGATCACAAAAATCTATTATAAAAGTGTAACTCATCCAGCAGCTTTAAGGGGAAAAATACGTGTTCAATACCTTCAGTTCAGCATAGAGAAGATTCTGGTTTTTATCAGGCCAATCTACACCTGACAAAGTGAAAAACCTCTTTTCTCCAAACCAGCCTTTTCCTTTTATCCTCAGTGACCTTTTCAGCAGCCTCAGGTCACAAATGACACGGCCTGGGTGACCCGAGATTAACCATCAGTGAAAAACCAGCTTACACCTCCCCTGTGCCTGCAAGGAGCAGAGATTTGACCAGGGAGTGTGAATAAAATCTCCAGGTAAATGAGGGGGTTTTGTGTTCTGTGTGGAGAGGAGGGAAAATCCTCCTTGCAGGGCTCAGGGTTGGGTCACCTCAGCAGAGCCAAACTGCTCACAGGCAGCACATGGCCAAGGGGAACACAATTAAACAGCAGAAATTCAGATTAATTGGATTTAAGAATCCATCCAGAGCTTGGTGATTTACATAAAGGTACATGAAGGTGTCTGAAATGTGCACTGATGCTGAATTGAAAGGTTATCATGGGTGGGATAGCGCTGCTCAGGATACACAAGGAGCATCAGGAGCCCCTCCAGACTTTAAACACCAACTTTTTCTCTGTGTTTGTCCAAGGAAATTGCAAAGGATGGAAAAAAAACCTGCAGTCAATGGACTGGGTGCAACTCAAGGCCAAGCAGAGAATGAGAGCAGGATGCACCTCCTGCCTCTGAGCTGTTCCAAAAGACTTTGCATTTTTTTCTGCTCAAGGAGCACTCAGGCACCTCATGGTGTGACACCCACCCCACATTGTTCATTGTGTGCATTATTGGTCGGTGGAAATTCAGTTCTAGAGTGACTATAAAACATTATTTTTGTTTCCTTGAAAGGAAATAAATACTTTTAAAATATAATACTATTGAATTTCCTTTGAGAAGTGCTACAGTTTGCTCTCCCGCTGAGAGAATATTTCCCCCATTTTTCTGGACAACCTGTGCAAAGGAAGGCCTTGAAGTAAAGCAGGTACTGAGAACTAATCCTTGCATTTGCTCTTCTGGGAGAGGACTCAGGGAAGAGGTCAAAAAGCAGCATCCTGTTCATCTCTTATGTCTATTAGTTTAATTTCCTGAACATGAATGAAAGAGGCTTCTCAATTTCCCCCGTGATCAAGACGAGAGTCACGTTCATAAGACTTTTATCTGTAACACTTTGTTTTCTCATCTGTGACAATAACAGCCTGATAAACTCCTAAATTGCTCCGCACCACCGAAGCCTCGTGACAGAAAACACGTTTTCAGAAAAGTACATATTTGAACAACATTAACAGATTTGAAGACAACTTATTTTTCAAAGCACAGAAGACAAGCTCGCCAATTATCTCGTTGAAAACCAGAGTCTGATGACAATTAAACAGAACGCCAGATGTACAAAATGACACTCTATCCTCAAAGTCATCCAGCAGCACAGGCAAATTTCAATGCTTTCTGTGTGGAAACCACACAGGAGCTGTGTGAATAACACACAAAACTTTGGCATTTGCCAGAACAAAATCTCTGAGCGCCTCCTGCCCCGGGGGAGGGTCAGGATTTAAAATGCAGAGTTACCCAACACGAGGGCAGAATCCATCAACACAATAATAAAACAAAACAAAACAAAACAACAGAAAAACCACACAAAACAAAACAAACAAACAAACAAAAAAACCCCAAAAAACAAACAAAAAAACCCCAAAACAATCCCCCCCCAACCCAAATCAAGCCAAAACAAACAAAAAACCCAACACCACCCCCCCCCCCAAAAGACCAAACAAAAAACCCAAAAACAAAAAAACCCACCCCACAACCAAAAATACCCAACAAAAACCCCAAAAAACAAAAACCCATCCAGAAGTTTCCTAAGCAAGTCACAGCAACTGCTCCAAGCGAGACGTGTCACATGGCAGTGGAGTGCTCATCCAAGGGAGGATGGAGCAGCCTGAGAGGAGATCACTTCTGGCACTTTATTGCTCACAACATCACCTCGTGCCTCTGCTCTGTTTGAATAGCTGCACGTTTTGTCTCTGCACACCTCAGGAACAGCTCCGTGGCACCAGCAGTCAGTAAACAAAACCTGCAGTGAATACTGACTGAATTGAGAGCCAGAAAAACCCAAATCCCCTCCTCCGTGCCTGCCCAAACCTCGGGGGCAGCTGGAGAGGGATGAGGAGCCTGCAGCTGCAGCAGGAGTGCTACAGCTCTCACATTTCTGCTGAAACCTGCCTGATGTTTGTACCAGACCCAGGGAGGGAACAAGCCACTCAAACCACTCTGGAGCACTCTTGAAAGAGAAATTCTTTCTCTGCCTGTTTTGTTATTGCTGCTGGGAAGAGAAAATTATTTCTATCCTAGCGGAAGGAGCATAAAACTGTATTTGAGACTTCAGATCTGCCACTATTGCTGAGATACCAGGTCACAGTGAGGGCATAGGACCACTTAATAAACCCAAGAATTTTAAAGGTCAATGTCTCCCTACGTTTCCTTGCCTTGTGAGTGTTTCCAGTTTGGTGGTGCAGATTCTCACACGGTTTCATGGAAATATTTGGAATTATTTACTTTGTTTACACATTTCTCCTCTGGGAGAAGGAATGTGATTGATGGTGATGCTCACCTACAAAGCTGAAGAGGTGGCAACCTGTGTAGTCAATTTTTTGCCTCCTGATAAAGTGTATATAAATAGAGTCAGAAATATTAAAATAGAGGTTTTTTTGCCTGATTTTTTGCTACTTGCTTTGTCCTTTGTGTGTCTGAAACAGCGACAGGTCAAGGCTTTAGAACAAGAATTCTTTTGAAATATTTTGAAACATATTGAAGATTGAAAAATTGTTTTATCATAACCAGGGTGAGTAGCTTGTCATAGCAGTGTTATTGGCTAGGTTGAACATGTAAAGAGATACAGGTAATTTCTGTAACTTCACTGTAAATTTTTTGGAATTCCACAGTAATCCAAGAGATGAGGCTTTAAGGTAAAAGACACAACCCAGGTGCTGGGATAAAACGATTGGCTGTGCTGGTAATCACAGCTATATTCCAAATTCTATTGCTCTTGAATCCATTTCTCTTACAGTGCACCTCTTGATGTCAGGTACCACTTTAGTTTCCTCTAATTTTCCTTGAACCACTTTCCTTTGAAGTGATTTAAAATGCTCCTGGCATTGCTCCTATTGCTGCCCACAGGTGCAATGAACTTGCAAAATACTGCAATTCTCTCACAAATTGTCACATTAGGGCTTGAGTCCTGTTCCCATAAATGTGTTGGCTCTTGACTGGACTTTTTTTTGGTTTATTTTCTTGCAGTGGGAAGATTCAAACCTGTTTTCTTCCAGCATGGCTGTGAGCATAAAGCACCACCTTTCCTTCTCAGTCTCTTTCAAATAATCCAGAACCATTTCTTTGGTGCTAGTTTGCACCTCTGGAATTATTTTATAAAAATTAGACAGAAAAACATTTTAATATAAATAGAGAACAAGTCCCACTGAATGATACAGGAGGACTCAGAAAGCTTCTGGGAGTCCCAAGTTTATTTGTCCATTGCAAAGGCTCATTTGGTAATGAACTGGGAAACTGATAATTCATGCTAAAGGCAGCATTTTGATAAAGCTATTACAAGTTTATAATTTGCTACTTTTCAGCCATAAGTAAATAAAACACTTTTCCTCCATGAAATAGCCTTATCTGTAGAAGTACAGAGAACTAATCCTCCCTTTGATCTCTGGCAGAAGCCTCTACCAGGAGAAAATCTAAAGTGGAATGCACATGAAAGAAAATCCATCTGGGGAAAAAAATGTTATAACTATCCAAAACAATCGTGCCAGGTAGAGAAGCCCGTTGTAGAGACATGAAACAATTAAATTAACAATAAGAAAGGGATGTAATGTTAGGAACCATAATATAGATGACCCCCTCCAAGAAATTACAGAAAACAACAGGGTTCTTTTCTAACTGCAAAGAGACTCTTGGTAAGTTCAGGAGATGGATCTCCAGAAATGAATCTCTCAAAACAGGATCTCCCTCCTCAGCTCAGCCACTAAAGGTTACCCTCATTATTTTTAATAGCTAGTCCAAATACCTTGAACCTCCTATGAAATGAATTCCAAGATCTGAGGAAGATTTTGATAAGATTCAATAAATAGCTGAGGAATATGTAGAACATGGGTGTGAAGTCATACCCAAGGAAAAAGGAAAAGATGGACAGGAACTCTTATTTCAAGGCCTCAGGTCAGTGCAGAGTTTGCCTGGGGGTCAGCACAGAAAGGCTGAAGTTCTCAGTGCCCAGGGTTCCAATGTAACTGGGGTTGCACCTGCTGGTGCTTTTATCATATGTTCACTGGATGTTATTTTGCCTGAACAGGCTGTTATTTACAAGTATAGCCACATATCAGCCATCCCACCACCATGTCCAAGTTTTGCTAATAGCAGAAATAAAAAACTATCTTTATACATATAGCATTCACCTTAGTACTTGCAAGAAGTCAACTTTATAATATACATTTATGATTATTTATGTTATTTATATATTAATATTACGTAATTATAACATAAACTGTTATAACACATGATATTAATACAACAGAACTTTCTGACACAACACATTCCCCAAGTATGCAATATTTAGGAAAAGCCAATCATTTAATACCTATTTATAATTTTTTTATTTTTTTTTTTAATGTGTGAATCTCATCACCTCTGAGTGATGCACTTGGGTCTAACTCCAGGTGTGACCTGCATTTCCCCCAGCACTTTTGTTCACTGCCTGGAGAAAGAGCCCTCTTGTTGCTTTGATCTTTTTCAGCGTTCTGATGTTTGAATTTTTGTAATGGAGTTTCTTGCAGATTTTAATGTGAACAAAAGTGATGGAATGTAAACTGTCCTTTGTGTTTATCATTTTCCTCTGGAGGAGGGACAACTGACGGATTTGTAGTTTGACCAGTGTGGTTGGAGAAGTGGCAACCTCATCCTCCAATCCACGGTCATTGTCCAAGATCTATATAAACCCAAGTAAGAAAATAAACTTGCCTCTTGTGCCCTGACAACCTGACTGCGTGTGTCTTGTTCTTTTCACATCCTACAGTGACACCCTCTCTCATTAATCCTTTTGTGAGGTCAAGTGCAGAGTTTTCTTGGGGATCAGCCCAGAAAAATCTGAAATTCTCAGGGTTCCAGTATAAGCGGGGTTGACCCTGCTGGTGGCACGACAGGGTGACTCAAGGACACCAGACAGACAGCACAAATGCACACAGCACTCATCCAGAAACACTCAGAAAGGAGCAACAGGTGGTGCAAAGGGTAGGAAATAAACTTTGAGAAAGATGAAGCCATAAAAACCCCACCCCAGCCAGCATCAGAACGAGACAAAATCCAAACCTGGCTGGCTCAGCATGGAGGGATAGACAGGCTGAAAAACGTTTAAAGCTTTGGGTCCAGTGTTGGTATAAGAGAAGCCCTTAAAGGAGCTAAGGGGACAGAAGGAAAATCTAGAATACATCCAGCAAGGGGGTCCATAAACTCCTCTCAGAGCAGCCAGCCAGGAGCTCAGGTTGTCACATACATTGGCATTGAGAATTGCATGTCTGAACCTCAGCAACCACAGAGAAACTTGTTACCTACCAGAAAAACAGCTAAAAATAAGTCTCTCTAAATTTCATCTTTAATAAAATTCCATCTTTCTCTCCTTTTTTTTTTTTTTTCCTCTTTTCTTTCTTCTTTCTTCCAAAGAAAAACCAAAGAGAAGCTCAAATATTTTACCTAAGTTTTTTATTCCCCCCTTCCAAAATACTAGCATGAAAGACACCAGCAAGCCAAGAGAACCTGACAATGCTGGAACTTTCTGAAACAAGGTTTTGCATATCTCACTTGGCAGCTGGCAGCAGAAAGTGACAAATGAGAATTCTCACTCCAAGCTGCTGGCTGCCAGTCATGAGTTATCTTATTCCTTGCAGTGAGAGCAGACCACAGCAAAAACAGGGAAGCAATGAGGCCAGAGATACAGGAAAAAGACAACAGAAGGAAAAAAAAAACCAAACCAAAACAAAAAAAACCCAAAAAACCAAAAAAAACCACCCCAAAACAAAGAAAGCAACCAGATGCTGAACACATCCATACTCCTGATGCTTTATTTAGCATCGAGAATTCTTGTGTCACATTATCACAGGCTCTAATGAAGGTTATACAAAATTAAAAACACGGTCCTTGCTCCGGGCATGATTTAATTTGTTCTGCAGTTCATTTGAAGTGTGTCAACTTTTAATTGTTCTTTCAGAGGAGCTGGTGGCTGGCTGAAGCTGCTCATTATAAGCCCGCAGCTAAGCCCAAGTGCCCCATCAGGATGTGTGTGTGTGATATCAGAGCCCTCCTGGCCAAGCCAACACTTCAGCCCTGAGCTGAGCTCCCACCAAAGGGGAATTCACGGCAGGAACAGCATTTCCCTCACTCGTGTCCTCACTCCTGTTCAACCCGCCACATCTGCTTCTGCCCCGGCGACTGAGGCGTTGTGATTTTCCTGCTGTAATGTTAATTTGCTGTATGAGTCAATCACCTCCGAGGGATGCCCTCGGGTTTAGCCCCAGCTGTGAGCCCCATTTCCCTCAGCACTTCTGTTCACTGCCTGGAGAAAGAATCCTCTCTCTTCCATGAACCCTTTTATCCACTCCCATTCCCCTTTTTATTTTTGGGATTCTGGCATTCCCTCCACGCACACACGGATCCTGCTCCTCCCCCTCAGGAGCCAGGGCAGAGCCCAGCTGACACGACAACATATTCAGATTTTTGCTTTTTCTTCAATAGAAGACATTGCAACAGCAACTAAAACCATTTGGAGCTTGTTTCCTAGGCAGAGACTGGAGAGGATTTTCTGCATCTCCCTTTTGCATTTCTCCCGCAGCCATGGCTCCAAGCAGCCCCAATTACCTCTGCCTAATTGTTATTTTAATGCTGGAGATGCGCAGATGTTTTCACGGCCAGGTGCCCCGGAGGCTGAGGAAGCGGAGGATAAAGAACCAGCGAGCACCACCACCTATTGGTGATAACGGGGAATTTTAGGTCATCGATTTGTGGTGTGTCATGTGAATTCGTGCTCATTAAGGCTTCGGCTCGAAAGGACGGGTACAATTTATTGTAGACACTGGGTGAGGAATTTTATGAGTCAATAAATGAAAATGACAGGTAGCTTGTAAAAAATTCCTTAAAAATTAATAGAAATAAGGACCGAAGTTTCTGTAATCTTTCTCTGGATCACCAATGAAAACTGGGACACCACACATATGTGGTTTCTTAAGCTTTTTTCCCCCCATTGTTTGGATTTATTAAAGTTTAGAAAGACCTAATAAGCGTTACTGACTGCCAGAGATGACCATGATTACAATCCCTGAAAGGATTTAGGACTTTTCAGCACGTCATGACAATATACAGGAACTTCACAGAACAGCATTAGATTTTAGAGAGCAGAATAAAAGTAGATGGCATCCAGCATCTTCTTAATATCTTGATGTTGTGAGGATTCTACTAAGATTTACTCCAATATAATTTAAGAGGAAAAAATAAATCTTGTGGATGATTACTTTTGCCTTCTCAGATTATGGAACTAGGATAGTCTTACTTACTGAGTCTTACTGGGTATCAGGCCCTGAAATAAATATTTTTATCAGGATTAAAAGAGTATGAGATTCTTTTGCAGTGACACCATTATCTCCTGCTTATCTCTTTCTCCTTACCTATCACTGTCTTTAAGAGCAGAAACTCTGCAGATTAAGGGACACCCCAGGACTGCACAGATAACTTCAGGCAGTACATCTCACAGGATAATATGGTATTTAGTTAAACACCAAATTCTGCTATTTATTGAAAGCAGGGAATCCTCTGGGATTTCCTAACAGCATGAGAGAAAAGTAAAGAACCTTAACATTTTCAAATGTGAAAAGCTGATTCTCCTTTGGACTGAAATCTGAGATAATACTTGAAGATATTCCTTAATAAGATGGAAAAAGCATTTCTGGAAATGGATCTTCTCAGTTTGTGGAATAATAAGACCTGAGATATCACATTTACCTGGATATGCACTAGTTCAGGAGTGGAATAAGTGAGGAGATGCTTATAAATATTGTTTGGAAAGATTAGTCAATTTTCTAGATCATCAATAAATAACTAGTTGCTTTGAAGCACCTGAAGAAAGGAATTTTGACTGATAACACTCATCTAGGATCCAACTGCTCAGAACAAAAAACATTCTGGCTGATTAAAGCCTTGCTGATGCCTAGTGAAGACTCTTTGTAGGTTTCCCTTCATGGGAAAAGTCTGAAAAAATCTTAGATGAAGACATGGAACAAATAGTGGAGCTCCTTATGCTCCTTGCCAGGAAAACAAAGGAGGATTTAAGGTGCATAACCTTTTTCACAGGAGATCAATTCCCTCTCAGAACAAAGCTATTTCATAGGGACAAGACATCAGATATAAAAAGTTTCCAGGAGTAATCAGAATGAATCAATGTATGAAAAGCAGGTGAGATCAGAGCTTTAAATTGAGAGAGACACTGAGAGAGTTGTTAAGGGACTTAAAATCCTTCTGCCTCCCCCAGAAGATGAAAAAGCCATGTGGCCACTCCCATGGGGTTCTCTCCTGTGGGAAATGGATTTGTGGAGAATTCCCAAAGCCTGACAGAGCTCACACAGGATGGATCTGTGTGCAAACATTGAGACAGAAAATGCTGATTGAGAAATGCCATGGGATGGGACAGACACTGCTGAGAGAGAATGGAACTGGAAACGAGTTTCAAAGGATGGCCTTGCAAATAAAACTGGAGACTTTGGAGAAATAGAACTGTGAAAGGTGCATTGTAGAAGGATCCATGAGGGGTGATTTTAGATGTTTGGCTTTAAGGCATTTACAGCATTGTGTGGCAAAAGCTGATGGGCCAAGAAATGCTTATAATGGATTATAATTAGGAAATAGTTTGGCTTCTGATTTTGAACTGTAACATCTGTACTGTCTCACCCTTCCCATGAGACTGAAAATGGAATAAAATCCTTTAAAACCCCTCTCAGTGTCCCCATGTGTGGGTCAGAGAAAGGGATAATCCAGCACCCTCCCGTGGTGGTCTGCACACAAACTGCAGGACACTGAGGCAGGGGAGCACCCCAGGGCTGTGGGAGCATATGGCTGAGTCTGTTCACTGCCACTGGCACAGCTTAAATCAGCCAGTACAGTTCCAGTTTCCTTGGACACCATCCCTGTAATAACCTTCTGAAGGGACAGGCACAGTCAGATGGTGATTCCTGATGGCAGCTCACTGCCCAGCCTGGGAGCCCACACCCACTGAGGAGAGGCAAGAAACCTCTTCTTTGGAACAGTCACAAGCCTCAAGACTGAAAGTACTGTCCATTCAAAATTTAGTTTTCTCACACTTCTTTTAATAAATCGGCTCAAGTATTATTTTTTCAGTGACTTAATGGAGAATTACTGTGAGCATTATTTTAAATTAAGTTCTACTGGATGGCCAGAAGCCTCTTCTTCATCCTCACTGTCACACAAAAGGAACAAGCAAGAGTGAAAAATGCTCTCAGAGCATTTGTCTGCCTGGCCCAGGAGTGTGACTGGGATATGAGGAGGAGAAAAGGACAAACAGGAACAATTCCTGGATTCCAGTGCATAAACTGAGTTTGGTTTCTGACCTTGCTGGTGCTGTCCAGCTCCACAGGCTCCCAAGAGACGGCACAAACTCCTCATTTTAGTGCCCTTCTCCCTCCACTGCCGTGGAGCTATCTCTGCTCCTTGGAGATCACAGTGAGTTTAAGTCACACCATCCTACAGGCAAAATAAGGATTTAACAATAAGGATAAAATAAGGACTTGGGGTTTCCATGTGTCCTAAAAATAAGGGTAAAATAAGGCAAAACAATCCCCATCCCCATGTCATTTTGCACTTCTATACAGCAAACCCCATTTGCTGTTCCTTTGTTCAGCCTCGTGTCCTGTTAGTCCCTACAGGGAGATGCAGAAAATTCAATTCTCTGGTGTGGAATCATCCCTGTCAAAACCAACTGCCCCCTCAAATCAGCCTGCTCCAGTCTGCACACAGAGAAGATTTGCAGAAATATTTCTCCTTCCCAGGCTGCACAAACACGAGCACACAGCCACAGCTCACGTGCAGCTTTATACATCCTAATCAATCAGGCTGATTTTAATTAATCCTAATTGTCCCATTAAGGTTCCTGGCTAACAACAACACAGCAAAAAAAGGATTCCCTAAGCAGCCTAATTGACTTAATCAGCTCCTTAATAATTCTTCCTCGGGCCTTTCCAATGAGCTAACCTCTGGTTCATTTTAATAAGCATATTGAGCAGGAGGGCGAAGCCAAGTGCTTGACTCCAGGATCTCATCTCTGCAGTGGAGAGCACGGCAGGCAGCAGAGAGAGGAGGGACAGAAAAGGTAGATTTGCACCAGAAATCTCTATTTTCAGACAATCTCCATTTTCATTAGGAAATGGAGAAAGTCTAAGGCGACCTGGCTGCATTTTACCACAATGAAACGTGGGGTTTTAAACTTGGACTACAATTACAGTTGTTGGTGAGTCTTTAAAGGCTAATTGAAGGAATCATAGGTATTAACACAGCTGTGAATTGAAAACACTATAAATTAAAATTCCCAAGTTAAGCTAAGGTGCGAAAGATATCAACTTCCACAGTATTTTTAATTCTGAACTTCTGCATTATAGACATTTAAACCATGCTCATTTGTGGTGTGTTGGGGGCCTACAAGTGCAAGCCAAAGTAATGAAAGGTCAATTGCAAAAGCAATTCTTTTTGTTCTGGCCTTCTAATTTATGAAACATTTTAAACTCTAGGAACATGGTACCATGATATGAAGTAATAAAAATATAATTTGAAGCATTAATTTTATTCAAGCTCCTCATGTTAAAGTGTCAGAACATCTTTGTGAAGCTGAGCTTGGCCCATTCCAGCTCACACAGTGACACCTTTCCTGCAAACTGTGTTCTCTTTAAAGATTTCATTTGTGTGAAAGTCAAGTGCAACCTGGGAAAGCAGAACTGGGAATTCAGAAAGAAAAAAGCTGAAAGTCTGTATTTTCAGCTCGTTTCAGCAGAAAACCTTCCGGAGATACCTGCAGATACAGATACAGAATTCCAAAATGAGACTGGCATAACAAATGCTGGTTAAGCATTTTTAAAGTATTTAATCTGAATTTTGGCTCAACCAAAAATCCCCACCCAACCTCCAGAACCAGGAGTACATGTGCCTGGGGCCTGAGGATGTGTGAGGAAGTCACAGCAGTAAATAAATGGCAATGTTCCATTCCTGAGAGTCCCTGCCTACATAAGAGGCTTATTCTCCTACTTGGAAATCCATGATTTCAGAAGATTATGAGAGTCTGGCCTCTTTGTGACATTTTATTCCCCAAAATGAAAGTTAGAAAATGTGTAATATCCTATAAAGGCACTCCAGCCAGTTAAATTCAATAGAGAGCAGTTCCCTTTAAATAGTCACAAGCCTCAAGACTGAAAGTACTGTCCATTCAAAAATTAGTTTTCTCACACTTCTCTTAATAAATCAGCTAAAGTATTATTTTTTCAGAGACTTAATGGAGAATTACTGTGAGCATTATTTTAAATTAAGTTCTACCAGATGGCCAGAAGCCTCTTCTTCATCCTCACTGTCACACAAAAGGAACAAGCAAGAGTGAAAAATGCTCTCAGAGCATTTGTCTGCCTGGCCCAGGAGTGACTGGGATATGAGGAGCAGAAAAGGACAAACATGAACAATTCCTGGATTCCAGAGTTTCGTTTTTGAACTTTCTGGTGCTGCCCACCCTCCTCAGGCTCCCAGAGCCCCGAATTCCTGGCAGCAGAATCACTGACCCTGCCCAGCCCTGAGGAACCCTTGTGTGGACTTGATATTTTCTGAGCCTGAGAACTGCTGAGCTCTTCCCAAGGGAAACTTTTCAGCCATTTTCCTTTTCCCAAACAACCCTGTGTAAACAATATTCCTTTCCCATGACACCAGGAGTTGTTTGCTATTTCTGTCACTGAGCCAATGGCAGAGGTGTCAGCCCTATGGACCAATAACGTGCCTCTTAGCCCAGAGTGTTATAAAAGGGCTGAATGAACTGTAAATAAACCTTCTGATTTCTGCTGCCTCCTGATTGGGGTCAAACATCTTTATTTTGTGTCCTCTGATGACATCCCAGTGTCCCCACATTTGCTTTGGGCTGTTCCCCACTGGCATCCTTGAGGATCTGGAGTTTCTCTGTGACAGGAATACAACTGCTCTGCACTCAGTTCACCAGACCCCTCTGCAGCTTTTTACACCTCTGTTCTGTGCTGCTCTCAGCTTTTCTTCCCCCCACAGGGGAGAGTTCCAGGTCTGTGAGGTTTTCTCTGCTCTTGGTTGCTGTGTGATGTGCCCAGAGGGGCTGGGCCAGCCCTCCAGGTGTCCCTGAAACCAGGCTGGATTTTCTGTCCTGAGCACCTGCAGCACCATCCCTGCAATATTTCATCTCCCATGGTTCACTGTCACATTGCATTCAAGCTCATGAGCAATCCTCAGAAGGCCTTTGTGTTCCTAGTGGAGCACAAAAGATTTTGTGATGTTCCTTCCCTACGTCATCTTGACCAGGAGTATTAAATAAAAACTCCTCACATACTTCAGACTTCACTATTTCTCTGTAATTTGAGAGACTTTCTCTCAAACTGGGTGCAAAAAAAGCCACTCAAACAACAACAAAATAACCCAACAGCGACCCAAACTGTGCAGATGATTCCTGTGGCTGTCTCCTTACACCTCACAACCACACCCTTGGCACTTTCATCGAGCAAAATGAGAGATCTTGGTGTTTGTCTGTGTACAACTGTTCTAAACTGAAAATAGCTGTTTAAAACTCGCCTCCTGCAGAAAATAATTGCTTTCCTGTGTTCTAAATCATCACAAAGGACCCAGTGACATTCAAATATTGTTTGTCCTTCTACTCCATGTTTGAGGAAAACATCTCAGTTAAGCGTTTTGAAAGTATTTAATCTTAATCATTCAGACTCACTTTTATAATTATTTCAAACCCCTATGACAGTATGATTAATTCCTCTATGAAAGGCAGGGAAAAAATAACTCAGTGCTCGGGCTTTGCACACACACACAAATTATTGAACTGCTGATTAACATAAAGATTTTGGATATGCTAATAGCCAATTTGCATATGTGCCCCTTCTAATATTTTTTAGGAAGTTGAGTTATTCACATTTAATTGGTAACAAGATGATCAAAATAGAATTACAGGATCTGAAGGTGAGTGCTTTTTAAATCCTCTTTTCCTCAGTTGCCCAGGACTTGTTTAATGGCAGTGATACATTTCCAGGCTCCAGCTGAATTTCAGTGTACATTAACAGCCCAAAGAAATTCAACATGAGGTTTCTGTTAAAATGAAAACTCCTGTAAGTGTGCTACCATTCCTCCATTCAATAAAGGTCAAGCTGTTAGTTGACTGTCATTAGGCAGAGTCCCTTGACTGCTTAAAGGTTATATAAATATTAAAGTTTATGAAGTCAGCCAGGAAACTTTCTTTTCAAATATCTTGCCACGTAATTTTTAGCTTTTACCAGAAACAATTACACCTAGTGCATGACAGGGTGATGTGATTTTCTTCTGAGACTAACAACTGGTTTTCCATAAATAATGGCTTTGTCCAAAATCCCAGCGAGCAAATAAAAGGAGACAAATCTAAGTTTAAAGTGATGATTCTTATTCTTATTAAAAAACCCCAGAGCACCCTATGACTTTATTTCATTTATCCAGGCTCTGAACAGAGTGGATTTCATTATTAGGTTACAATAGATCAAGATTTATGTCCACACTAACACTGCTCTCATTTCCATTTATATTAAACTGGTATTTGTTTTTTTAAAAGAGGCACATGAATGAACAGAAATTTGCCCAATCTCTGTTTGTTCAGCTTGCAACTTGCACAATAGCAAATTCAATCTTGTTAAGAGGCTTATTCTTCCATGGCAGAAGTTCCCTGAGTTGTGAGTTGGGATCTGCATATGGGTTGGTGTGGAAGGAAAATGACAAATTGGGGAAAGTTTTGGCTGGCACTAATAAATCTCATACAACTGCCTCATTTCCAACACCCTTTGCCCATCTGATTGCAGAGGTGGGAGAAATGTTTTCATCTGAAAATGGCAAATGGAAGGTCCTCTCACAACACCACAGCAATAACAGTGAAATTGCATTTTTTCCCCCACATCCCAAGTGCCAGGGAAGTTTTCTCCTGGAGACCTGTCCTTGCCCCCTGCTCAGGAAGGAGATTACAACCCCACAGCCCTGGTGGGAAACTCTGGCCACAAACAGTCCCTGAAAAGATCATCACTGATCTTAAATCTTCACCTGAGCCATTTCCAGGCCTGGCTCCTCCTGTCTCTCTATCGTTCTCAGCCAAATAATTAACGTTAAATTAATTAACATTTAAACTCTTCCCAACTTCACAGCTCTCAATGTGAAAGAAATACAGTGGATTTATCTCATAAGGCTATAGGGGATATAGGGGATTTATCTCATAAGGATATGGTGAGGTTCCTAAGCATGAACTCCCAGTAACATTTACCAGTTCTGGGGGAAAAAAACAGCTGCTGAAACAAGTTCAGTGTCTTGTAAACCACACTGATCTCCCTGAACTGGGATTCCAGGGGGAAACCCACAGCCTTCTGTTTGCGGGGTCTGTTTTCCTCGTAGAAAGGAAAAAACAAAAGAATTCTTCAGTACTGCTCACTTATTCCAGAGTAAAACACACAGGAGCAGTCAGGTAATCACTGATCAGAATGTGTGCTATTATTGGATGTGTCAGGTGCCATTTTTCCTTTAATAAACCCTTAAAAATGTTGACTAAAAGTGCCTTTTAAAGTACTGGTTTTCATTTTCTGTTTAGTGCTTTGTCTTTTTTTCTCTCTGATGCCATACATATTAATTCCATTTATAATTCTTGTGATTGAATCTGCGTCTTATTCATGCAAATAAGAAATATCTTACATTTCTTTACATTTTGGACTGTTTTATAACTTCTACATGGCCATATTTGTTTCTCTAGCTCCTACATAAGTTCTCTAATAACCCCTACCACTTCACCCTCCCAAAAAAGAAAAAAAAAATTAAAAAGAAACCTAATTTTTTTTTTAATTTACAAAAAAAGTTATTATGTATTGCAGAAGTAAAAATAAGAAGAGGCCAAGCTGCCAGACAGTATAATAGAAAATATCTAGAGAATGTAAACAAATGTTATTTCTGACATAATTTCTTTTAGTAATGTGTTTTTAATTACATTTGCTAGTCTCTCACTGGAGGTGATCCATGGGCTATCTAGAACTGTTGGTTACATGTTCCCTGACACGTTGAGAAAAGTCATTTTCTAATGGAATAAAGAGTGTTTTGAGTGTCCCTGTGAGGCAGAGAACGAGTTACCCCACATTAATGTGGAAGTAAATACAGAAATGCTTTCCTGTGCCCAGGAGCACCCCTGAGAGCTGGAGTGCCAGGTCATTAATTTCTGTGAATGACGAGTGCTGTAAATGTTTCTCCAGAGGAGTTTTCTAGAGACTCAGGGGTTATTAAGGTAAAAAGTTCACTTTCCCTCCTAGAAAGCTCAGACTTTGGAACATCTATGGAAATTATATCTAAAGAAAGATATGAACAGACCAAAAAACAAAGTGTTTGTTCAACATTTAACTGAGACTTGCAGGCAGCTCAGCAGAAAAATCAAGCTTTTCTTTCTCTCTTTAGCAAAGATCCCAGTATAAACACACAGGAATTACAGATCTCTGCCAAACCCACATTTTACTTCAGCTCTCTGCAGATTTTTGTTGACCCTGGTGGTGAAGAGTGGGTGAAATAAACCTCACCCAGCTCAGAGCCTGATCTGACAGGAGCTGCAGAGAATCTCTGTGGTCATCCTTTGACATTCACTCCCAAGGTGAGCAACAACTGCTTCTTCCAAAAATTAGTTTACATTAAAAGAATCCAGGTGAAACAGAAACATTTCAGCAGATTCTGCCTGTTCTCCTCACAGCCACCATCAGGGGCTGGGGAATCACAGCAGGCTCCTGATGGAGCTGCCCAGGGAGCAGAAGAGGTCCCCTGGCAGAAAAGGATTTGTGCTGATTCTGGACTGTAGTCCTGGTTTCATACCCAAAATATTTTAATTTTCTAAAATTCCTTTCCCAAAGAATTGTCTGTAAACAAGAAAAGTGTTTTTGTAACTGCACCTTTGTTTTTCATTCCTTTCCCTAGGAGGGACTTTTCTTGCTGTCCCTCTGCTCTGACCAATGGGAGTGAAGAGGTTTGTCTTTATGTCACCAATGGAATTGGTCTGTGTGAAAGAGTATAAAAGGGAGACACATCCCAAAAATAAAGGAGCCATTTTCAGCCTTCTGAATCTCAGAGTCTGTGTCACTGTGGTGTAAAACAGAGTCACTGGACTGGGAATTTTCTTTAAGTGTTTGAGAGCAGGGGGGAAAACACATCTTTGAGATGAGGGATAGGAGGGATTAATTCACCTTTTAATTAAGAAGGCAGCAGTATTTCAGCTTATCTCAGTTAACAGCAACAGCCTGACCACCACCATTAGGTACAGAGACTATTGAGGGGCATCCACAATTCCCCAATAAAATCAAAAGACATTTTAGGAATTAGCAGCCTGCTGGTTTGTAAAGACCCTGCTATTGCACATCCCAAGGAAACATTCCTTGCTCAGATGATGAGGCCTCTGGACTTTCCCTGATTTCAGCAGTAGAATTCAGTGTGCCACGAGGAAATGCCAATCTCATTACTTAACTGGATTTTAGTCTATTTCCTTACATTTTACCCTTAACCACAGCTCCCCAAACATATTTTTGTACCTGATACTTATTTGAAACAGCAGCTGCTTCTCACGTCCCCCTTCCCTCACAGAGCAGATAGTTTTAGGTAATAAATCCCCCAAAGCAACATTTAATCATCTTTGCTCCCAGATGAAGCAGGTAACTGCATGGAGGTAGGTCAAACCTGGATTTTTGTGCCATCTCCTGTACTAAATATATATTTAATATGATAATTATACTATTTAGCATTTACACCCTGCACATTCATTAATTAGTTTAGCAGGACTAGGACTATACCCAAAACTTGCTGTTCATTCATGAAAAACTGGAACTTTAAATATAATTTTTCAGGACCTCCAGCAAAACAATAACCAACCAAAATATACAAAAAACCAAAACAATAACCAACCAAACAAAAAGAATGCCAGTCAGCTGTAAGACTGCAAACAAAGACTGCAACAAAAAGCAATTGAATTGTAATCCCTAAACATCACTTTCAGTATACTGCCAAACACTGGGTTAATTATCAAAGTTATTATGCACCCCACATCTTTCAGAGCCACAAAAATAATTGAATTTTCATGTGGAAATATCAGCTGCAACGAATATCACCACCAGATATTGAAAAAAGAAAATTAATTATTTAAATGCACAAGACCGGCGTGCTCAGGCAGACAACAAAGGAGTTGAGCGAAAAATGCATAATAGCATTTCCATGTTTCATTTTTTATACTGTATTTAATGAGAAAAATACATTGCAAGATATCAGCCGTGGAAAAAAATAGTAGAAATTAATGATTATTTAATGGGTGTGGAGAAGGAAAAGAAGTGGCAAGTTTCTGTGAGACCTTTCCCAAATCTGCCACGAAGAAACTCTTACACAGGACAGAGAATTTGTACTCTGGAGTCATCCTGAGGACTAAAGCCAATCAAAATAAAATCTGATGGATAACCCCTTCCAGCTAAAAGGCAGGGATCTTTGGAAAAGCCAAATATTCAGATTAGTAATTTACTGCATCAGTGTTTACTATGGCAGGTTGAAGGAGGAGAAGAATGAATTCTACAAACTTCCATTTCTGTCCAGTTTTCATTGTTTTGGGAGCAATACAAAGACAAACCCTTTGCCCAGCTCAGGCCTCCTGTGCCTCTAGAAATCTGCTGAACTAATCTGGAGTTACCTTCCCCATCACTGCTTTTTGCTGGTTTAGGTGGTTTGGTTGGGTTTTTTTTTTTCTTTTTTTTGTTTGTTTGGTTGGTTTTTTGGGGTTTTTTTTGGTGGGTTTTTTCTTTGTTGCTGTTTTTGTTGGGTGTTTTGTGTGTGTGGGTTTGTTTTTTTTCCTGTTCATGGTGTTTGCAATGACTGACGTGAGATTATTTGAAATCATGGATTACAGTGCAAGAAACATTAAACTACACAAAATCTAACTGGATGTTTCAGCTGAAAAGGTGCACAGGCACCTCACTTCTGTGTTGGACAAATCAGAGCCAGACAACTTCTGAGTCTGGAAGATTTCATTGACTCCTGCTGACATTTTCAAATGTCATCATTTATTTATTAAACAACTTGAAAACAGTTTAATGGTTTAATAAATAGTGCAGGCTGACAAGCTTAAGCCCCATTACATCCTCCAGAATGAAACCCCTGTGTGCCAGAACAAAACCTAAGGGACAGGTAAAACCCCCAAACTTCTTAATATTGCCTGGAACTGCACCACAACCTTAAAGAATGAAATCTTTACACAAGCATTCAGATCAATCTAGGCTGTGGACATTTCCATCTCTCAGAGGGGATGGGATAACTCAGAATAAATATGTTCTGAAGGCCAAAAGCTCAGAGGGAAACCTTTTCCCTTCAGAAGATTATTGGGTAGATTGTGTATTCAGCATGGATTTGGTATTCCTGCTCAGCTCCCATGTGGACAATCCAGTGCCCAAAAGGAAAGTCTGTACTGGTAATAACTAACCAGCTGCAGTTTTCTCCACATAAAAAAATAATGTGGGTAGTTAACACTACCACACAAACAACACACACTACAGCACAAAAAAAAAAAAAAAAATCAGCTTTTTTAACTTCTGATTATGGATAAATCCTATTAAATGCTGCCACTGTGGTTATTTTTGCTACGAAGAGGCTACAAAAAATTTGTGTTGATTCACATTTGTTATCTCTGAGATACTCAGAGCCTATTTCCTCAGTTTGTAGTAAAACCAGTTTTATTCTCAAAGTTATCAGAGCTACAGAGCCTGGTAAAACCACGGAAGTGAATCTCACTGTTTATTGCTTGTTTTCACTTGTCCAGCATGAAAGTGGATTTGTTTCCTTAACTGGAACATTTACTACCACAAGTACCCAGAGAGAACCCAGCTCAAATGTCCCCAGGGCTGCTGTCACAATTAAAAGCTGGCAGCTTCTTGTCCCTCACTGAAATGCACACTCAAAACTTACCTTCACTCTGGCAGCAGCACAAATTTCCCAGCTACAACTGAGACTTTCCTCCTAAGAGCAAAGTTCAGAACTTTCTCCTCCCCTGTTTTCCAAGCCATAATTCTGATGGAAGAACACAGTGCTCATTACAGCAATATTCCTGATTAAGAGAGAACTGCTGCAGCCAGTGATTTCCTCCGTGATTTATTCTGTGATAGGGAATATTAAAAGCTTTTAGAACTTATTTAGTGTACTGCAGGTGACGTGTGATTGAATATCACTGTAGACCCAGATCTCCCAGAGGCTTTAATCAATACATTTTTATGTTTTCCTATCATATCTGCCTTGTTTTATTTCCTACGAGCATGCTCTGACCATGAAGGGTAGCTGGTTGTTATTCAAGCAAAAATGAAGGACTGCTGAACCCAATTACTCCTTTGCCCTGTTGATATGGAAGAAAAAAAGGACCAAAAAAAAAATTCTCTTTCTTGCAGCAATCACAGAGAAGTCAGGAATGTAAGTGCAAAAATCTTCTTTATATAGAGCTAGCACTGCATATTTCTATGCCACTAGCAAGTAGAAAACAGGTGTAGTCCTTATTTCACATATTGTGTGCAGCTTTTCATTTCTTTTCCACCAGATGGCAGGTGAAAGTTTCTTGGTTCCATATAGAAATATGTTATAGCAAATTATGGTATTTCTACATTTCCAAGAGTTTTCTTGAGTCACACGAAATGTTTTGATCTCCTCTGATCTGCTACTTAAATATTTCAACAAATAGAACCTACAAAAAAACCCCAGGACACAGAATGGGAAATTTCCAGGCTTCTGAACCCTCAACCAAGCTGGATTTATTAGATTCTAGACACAAAACATCTGGAAATTGAATGGTGATATTTATTCAAATTAAACATATATTCAAAATAGATTTAAGCCATATCTAATATTGCTTAATTAGAGTAATCCACAGAGAACATTTTTATCTCAGCAAGAAGATATGGAATTACATTCAGAAATCCCTGAGCAAGAGGATTTAAAAAAACCTTTTGGGTTTTAAGCTGTTTTATGGTGTAAGCCATGTATTTGATAATTTCATACACGTTACATTTCTACCTACAGCTCTGCCCTGAGCCTCACCAAAGGAGTTCCATTACCATAAAGACAGTGTTTGGCTGAGGTCACCTAAACTGGGAGATTTAAGGCCAAGTTTATCTTTGAAATCACATTTTTTATCATGATGTAGTATTTCCCTGAGTAATATAGGGCACATTTACAAATACACTGCAGGGTAAATGCACAACAGGATATTAAAAATTTCAAGGCAGATAATAATGTTTGTAATTTTTGAATTGTAAGGAAATATCACTGAGCCTCGTTTGTTTCTCCCTTTAAACAAAATCACAGAGCCGGAGATGTGTTATTTAAAGTTGGTCCTTTCAGCTGGAGGTTGGGCTGAATTAATCTAACAAAGGTGCTATACAATGGGCACCTTCTATTAAATAAGGCAATGATAACTGTTTTCATCATCATTACTCCTGTTTCAAAAATAATAAATAAAATCTATAGGCCAGAATTTGTAAAAAAAAATAAATCTTCAGGTCAGAGTCTGTGGGGGGGAAAACCCCAAGCCCTCACTAAAGGCATTAAAAACAAACCAACCAGCCCAAATAGAACCAACCAGACCCATCACCCCAAATTATCTTCTCTTAGGGGTGTGCATGTGCTGGTTCCCAGGTGTGGCACAGCAGTGCAGGCACACACAGAGCTCCTTTTCCTCACCTCAGCACACAAACCATGGACACCAAATTAAGCACAGGCCAAATGACTAAAAATTAATTGTACTTCATTAGTGATAAGTGTGGGGCCGATATTCCTGAGAGATTTCAGCCTGCTGGCACCTGCTAACTATTTTCCAAGGAAAAATTTCTCCAGAAATCTCCTTCTCAAAACAATCCTGGCAAACAACTCTCCTTTCTCCAACCAACCTTTCTCCAGGTGGGGTTTTGCTGTTTCTCTGGTTTAACCAAAGGGATCAGAGAGGTGTCGTTCCTATTCACACCCATGTTCAGTCTGTATGGGAACACCTTATCAAAGGCAGTGAGAATTAGACAATAAAGGCTTTTTTCTGTGCTCTTTGCCTCCTGAAATATTTGGAGTCTCTCATCTTTCTTTCATGTCCTATAGTGACAGATCAGGTCAAAACAAAACTCCTGTTACCATGGTTTTACTCTCCTGCTGTCCAAAACCTCCCACTGTCCTTCCTCAGGAACTGATGCAGAGAAACACACAAAACTTTTCCATCTAAAATCAACTTCTCTCAGCTGTATAACACTGAAGTTCCACACAGTCCTTAACTCACAATTCTCTGGCTAAATAACGAGCCATCTTGAAATTAGAACAGTTTGAATTTTGTTTACTTATCTTTTATTTCACCGGCACCTTCAAACACAAACCTCCTCCCTTCTACAAAACGTTTCCCAGCTGAGCTGGCAGCACGCTCCAAAAGCTGCCGGATTAGGTGGGTCCAATCTCAAAATGCAGAAAAATATATCAATAACTGCACTTACTGCACTCACACCTAATTCTGGCTGTGATGAAGTAAAGCTGAAGGAGGAACTGGTAGGGAGGCAGGACTGGTCTCTTGCCAGGACACATTCCCTGGGAAGTCAAAAGTGGGAGTAAATGCCCCAGAAGGTGGATCCTGCAGTGAGAACCAGGCAGCCAGGAGGGACAGTGTCGTTGTAGGACACAAAAGTGTCACCCAGTCAGGTCTTCAGAGTAAAAAGAGGGAAGTTTATTTTTGAACTTTGATTTATAGAGATTTTGGACAACAACCAGGGGTTGGAGGGTAAGGTTGCTGCTTCTTCAACTACACTGGTCAAACTAGAAGTTTATGAATTGTCCCTCTTCTATTGAGGAATGATAAACAGGAAGAACAGTTTACAAAACATCACCTTTGTTTACATTAAAATTTGTGAGAAACTCTACTACAACAATGCAAACATCAGAAGGCCGAAAAAGATCAGCGGGACAGGGACAGGAGCTGGGGGTTGGATGGCAGAGAGTTCCCATTTCAGGGTTCAGACAGGTTGAGTCTGAAGCAGAAGAGGACAAGCACTGACACCTGGCAGCTTCGGTGGGGACAGGGCAGGTCCCTTGTCCTGCTCTTTGTGTCTGTCCCTGCTGCAGCTGTGCAGTGCCAGGATGAGCACAAGGAACTGCTTGAGCTCAGAGGGTCCTTCTGCTACTCCTGGCTGTGGGGTTTGTCTTCTTTATTCTGTTAGAGCCAGGGTCAAAGCAGGGGAGATGCAGTTCTCTCACGTTTGGACTCAGATGTTTATTAATTCTTACCTATAGCACAGTCTCACAAGTTACGAGTTCTTGCTAACGAGGTGGAAAATGGTTCTGTGTCTAACTCTTTCCATGGTCTTTTAGGCATAATTTGTCCAATAAAGAGACAACACCTAGATTATTTTTACTTTTAACCCAGTAACAAGAGACCTGTGTTCCTCAATGCAGACTTTCCTATCCAATTACAAAACCCCACCCAGACCCATGAAGAAGGTGAAGAAGAAGGTGAAAAAGAAGGACTCAGCCTCTCCATCTTTTTCTATATATATTCTATATACTAAAACATTAAATCCTGAGTTTTCCACCCTATGATATCACACACTTCTATTCAAACTCCACACCCACAATCCCAGTGCTGTCACTCAATTTTGGAAGCCTTTTCCATGGCCTCAAATGCAGTGTTTGCTGGGGGGTCAGTGTCCTTTAGCACAGAAAGCCTGAGATCCTCAGCCTCCAGGGTCCCAAGAGCTGGCCAGAGCTCAGTGCCAGCTGTGGCTGAGCTGGGCAGGCAGAGGGGCAGCCCCTGGGGGATCCTGTAGTTTTGGTTTTCTGAAATCCTTTTTCCCAGGGAATTTTCTGTAAATAAGAAAAATGTTTTTGTAGCTGTGTCTATGTTGTTCATTTCTTTCCCTGGGAGGGACTTCTTGATGTCCCTGTGCTCTGACCAATGGGAGTGAAGAGGTTTGTCTTTGTATCACCAATGGAATTGGTCTGTGTGAAATAGTATAAAAGGGAGACACATCCCAGAAATAAAGGAGCCATTTTCAGCCTTCTGAAGTTCAGACTCTGTTGTTGTGGTGTAAAACAGGGTCAGGAGCCCCCACATGGGGCTGTGTTTGCCTGGCACCTGCAGCTCTGCTCACTCACACCCCGAGGCTGTGAACACACCCAGCTGCTCAACAAGGGTGCCAGAAATTCAGAAATTCTGCTTCAGCTGCTCTGCTTGAGAAAAAAACCAACGTTCTCAACAAAGGGATGAGGCACACTGGCAGCTCCGGTAGAATTAGAGTGAAGGTGATAATGGAAAAAGAATTAAAAGCTGTTGTGCTACACTGATACTTCATTAAGTGTGGAAAGCCTGCTCGAATCAAAGGGAATGTATTTTATTCAGGGAAACGTTCTTAGGGAGATTTCAAAGGAGCTGAAAGGAAATAGCTTTCCATTTCAATTTTAAATAATGCAGTTCAGGAGATAGTAATTTTTTATTAAAAATAATAAAAAATTTCCTTTGATAAGAGAAGCACTTAGAAATTAGTTCTGTAAACACGCCTTGCCAGAGATCGAAGCCAAATCTGATGAAAATGTTTGCTGGGTCCAGAAACAGCCAGAACAGTTTTTATATTGATCAGATGTGGAATTCAATGCATTTAATCATTTCTCCAGAAAAAGCTTTCAGCACACGAGGTGCCTGCACTGTTTCCATTTATTATTAACCAGCTCCACACTCTTCTGCCTTAAAGAACTAACTACAGCAAGTACAACACTTGTGTGTGCTCCTGATAAAGGCAAGATTTTTTGAGTGTTTTTGATTGCAGTGAACAAATGACAAGAAACATAAGAGAACTGTCTGAAAACTGAAGAAAACTGACTGAAATCCAGGCCTTTTGACATCCCATCACTTCTCTGGTCCTGTGGCAGTGAGCACCAACAGCACTCTGCAACCCAAAAATGACACACTGCGCTCACCATCACTGGGAAGAGATTCTGAGAACTTCACCCTGATTTTCACTTTCACTAACATGTACCAGCTCTGGTAGGAAAAACAAACATTCATACAAACAAACCAACCTTAAGTGAACCCTAGTAACCATAAATCAGAGGGAGGCACCACGTTTAGACAATCTACCTCATGTTAAGAGGCAAAAAATAAAATGCAAAAAAAATTACAAAAAAACCCCACCAAAAATTACAAAAACCCCCCCAAGACCACAAAACCCCGCAAAAAACCCCTCCACAAAAAAATACCCCACAAAAAAAACCCACAAAAAACCCCCCAAAAAACACCCACCAAAAAAAAAATCAAAACCAAAAAACAAAAACAAAAACAAAAACAAAAAAACCCCAAAACCCACAAAAACCCAAACAAACAAACAAAAAAACCCACCCCAAAATATTGACAATCTGTGCTCCTTTCTCCATAGTCAGAGCCAATATTCATTTAGTTCCACTAGGCTGGAGTTTAACCTCATATGGACTGCAACAAAATACATAACCTTCATTTTTATTTGGGAAGAGAGGAAAGTACTAAGGAAAATCCATGAGCAATCAGAAAGCCAAAAGGATGACATAAAAAAAAAGAAAAAGAAGAAATAGGAAAAATCTTGTAATTTCTCCCATAACAATCGAATGCATTGTTAATCAGTGACTTTTGTCAGAGTGACAAAGGAAAACGAGAGCATCTTCCCAAAGTGAGACATCTCTATTCAGCCTGCAGACAACTCAGCTCTCC
Source organism: Sylvia atricapilla (assembly GCF_009819655.1). Lineage (NCBI taxonomy): Eukaryota > Metazoa > Chordata > Aves > Passeriformes > Sylviidae > Sylvia > Sylvia atricapilla. Next base: position 8,756,048 of record NC_089160.1, on the reverse strand, counting down.
AAAGCTGCCTCAGCCTGGGGATTTGATGTCAGAGCTCTTTAGAAAATCCCCCTGTACAAGGCATTACACCCCACAACCCTGCCAAATTCAGTGCATCCCTGTCTGTGTTAGGAAAAATCATTGCTGCAATGATATCAGAGCAGGTCATTAAACACATCTGTATCTTTAAGGCTTTGGCATGGCTGGCTTCAACTAAAAATTTGTATTTTTAGGGGGTTACTTGGAATTCCCTGTTTGCTCAAAAGGCACGTTTCCAGGGGTTAAAAGATCTCATGTGTGCAGCCGTTTCTTGATGTTTTCTTCTGTTGTTTTAAACAACAGCTCTGGAATTCTTCCCGTATTGCATTTCTGCTCCTCCTCCTGTATACAGGTGAGTAGAATTTATAAAAAATTGGAGAGATTTGAAGATTTTTTTCCCATGGTAAATCTAGAAGTTGCTGGAATTTCATCTGCTTCTCCCAACTCCTAAATTGCTCTAGAATTTTGTGCATTAAAGACCAGTGGATGGGGCACCTAGAAAAAGCTGGCTACAAGATCAGCTCCTTATTCTTCATCTGTCCATCCTCTGTCCGTGTTATGTGAGGATGTCACTGTGATTGTTTCAGAAAGGATAAAATCCACGTGAAAATGCATTTCTTTACTGCTCTCCCATTTTTTCAGAACGCTCATTATAACCCCTCCTCCTTCGAGTTCCCAGTGTGTTATTTCATATATATGAAGCCATCCCTGGTCTCTCACTCAGTTCTTGTACAGTTATTAGACCCCAAATACACACAAATAATTTATCCAGCTGGATAAAAACATTCATTGCATCTTTTGTTGACATTTGCATCCTGATTTAACTCTTTTCTGTCTAAAAAAATCAAAAGAGAGAGAGAACATATTGGCTGAGGAAGAGAAAGGAAGATTCCAGGTAATTCATTGTTATGGAGGCCTCATGGTTGTCAGGTTTTTATCTTCTTTTCTTGTGTTAGAGGTGGGATTAAAGTATGGGAGATCCAATTTTCTCATGTTTGGACTCAGTTATTTATTAATTCCTATCTGTAGTACAGTCTCACAAGTTGTCAGTTCTATCTAATAAGGTACAAAATGGCTCTAACACTTTCCATGGTCTTTTAGGTGCTAATTATCCAATAATGAGACAACACCTCTATTATTTATACTTTTAACCTGGTAGTGACCTCCCAAGGCCTGCAGTGTGGACTTTCCACCCAATCAGAAAAAAACCACCCAAACCCATGAAGAATAAGGTGAAAGAAGAACTTAACCAACATCCTAAATCCTTCATCTTGAGAGTTCTACCTTACAAGGTAGAAAAAGGCTCTGTCTGTAACTCTTTCCAAGGTCTTTTAAGTGTAATTTGTCCAATAATGAGATGACACCTAAATTATTTTTACTTTTAACCCAATAACCAAATACCCAAGGTCTGCAATGTGGACCTTTTCACCCAGTTACAAAAAAACACCCAAACTCATGAAGAATAAGGTGAAAGAACTTTGCCTACGCCCTAAATCCTCCATCTTACCCCATATATATTACTGTACACTAAACTCTTAAACCCTGAGTTTTCCACCCTGTGATATCACACATTTCTATCCAAACCACACACCCACAATCCCAGTGCTGTCACTCAATTTTGGAAGCCACCACAGCCTCAGGTCAGTGCAGTGTTTGCTTGGGGGGGTCAGTGCCTGTCAGCACAGAAAGGCTGAAATCCTCAGCCTCCAACACATGGTAACTCAAACTCACACGTGAAATAGAAGTTAGTTTATAATGAGTATGGAGAGGGACTATGGAGAGCATCTGTCAGGCTCAGTTAACACAGGTGGGTTTGCTCCTTCAAAATTTCTCTCCCTCTCTATTTTTATTTTCTCTCTTCCTTCCTCATCAGCATATTAACACTCTCCATCCAGCACATTAATGCTCCTCATCCCCATCCTTTGGAAGCGTGGCACACGCACACAGAGCACATTTCCCATCCTTCTGAGCATATGGTCTGGAGCCATTCACTGGGACCATTCCAGGCTGCTGAGCACGACTGATTGGCACATTAAACTGCTGGGACACTCTTCTCTTATCTGGGGCAGGCAGGATTCCTCCCCGAGCAGTCCTGAGGGGCCCTCAGAAATAAAAAACACTCATCCTAACTCTCTCTTCCACCTGTCTGCTGCCAGGCCTTTTAAAATGCAGTTTCAATAGTTTTTCATTCCCCATAACCCTTATTAAAGCAAATCAAGTGTAAGGCAGAAGAAGCTGGAGAGTTTCACTAGAGGCCCTGAGGTTATCAGTTTGAGAATGGGTTTTTCAAAGCTTCTTTTCCCCTTGCTTTTTAGCACTGTAAAGCCATCTAATATAGAAAAGATGCGAATAGGTATAAAATTAACAAAGTAAATACAGCATTATGGTGTGTGGTTAATACTTTAAAAAAATTCTGTTGTTTTAAAAGAGATTTTCCCCCTCATTACAAAATTAGAAAAGAGTAAAAAAACCCCAGAATTTGTTTATATGTAAAATAAAGTTGGGGAAGTCAAAATCTAATTGAGGGTATAATGTTTATCAGACCTAAAGAGATTCCTGCATCTTTTTCAGTCTCTTAGCTGCGATTACAGTGATAAGCACTCATGCTCTCGTCTGGAACAGCAGCGAATGAAGTATTTATTCCAATCCTCATTTCTTCAGCTAAAGGGGGGAAAAACAATCAGCTTCCAGCCTCATGGCTCTTGACAAAATAAGGGAGGGATTTTCTGAGAGCAGCGACTGCCTGGAGAATCACTGGAGGAACTGGACACTGATATCCTGACGTAAGGCAGAGCTCTTGTGACACAGTGACAGTTCAAATTTTAACTCAGTGGGATAATGCTTCACCTCCTCTTGTCTGCACAGCTAAAAACACCTGATTCTTTTCACCTCAGTGTAGGGTTTATTACATTTAGCTCCTCAAACAGTGACTTTGTTGCTCCTTTCCAGGAGACCACAGTAAATTCTGAAGAGATGTGAGAATGTACACCTTCTGTACAAGTGCACAAAACCAGATAAATGGAGCAGCACTAAGAAGTCTAAGAAATAATCTCAATTTTTTTTTTTTACTTTTTTAATCCACACAAACTTTCTTACTTAGGTTTACAACTTCAGTAACATTTCTTGCACTGGATGGCTCACACCACTGCAGCCTGGATTAGGGTTTCTGTGAGGTTATAAATTCACCACTCTCTGCCAAGGTCTTTCAGCTCAGAAAATATGGATCCAGAAAGGATTTTATTCCATAGGAGTCAGCCACTCATATAACAGACAGTGCTGGAAATTAGACTTCATACTTCTGAGATTGTCAAAGGATCCCAGAGCGAATCCTGTACTCAGGTCCTCTTCACAAGTGTTGCTAAAATTTGAAATTACAGCCCACTTAAAGGTATTATATTTTATCATTTTTGATAGAAAAACTTCTCAGAAGAGAAAGAATCACTAATTTTAAGACAGCTGGAAAGAAATCACACACAAAATTGCCTTTTTTTTCACATAAAGGAAAATATTTAAGTTATATGCCTGCCTTTATGCTTCACATAAAAATTACATTAACATTTGCCTTCTTCATGGGCTCACAGATATTTTTCCTTAGTTCCCAATGTTTGTGTGTTAAAATCTGTATTTTCCTCCAGCCTCACTGTGGGTGAGGATCTGGCGCTGCTGTTTGCACTCAGCTTGGTAAAACTGAGTTCTTTTCACTGATGATGCATTAAAGCAGTTGGATGCACTAACATCAGTACAACTCTCCTGCTGGATGTTTGAAAAACCATTTATTTCTGTGTTTACCTATAAGAGAGAAAAATCACTTCTTTGGAGATCTTTGTGAGTGGCCTCTTGCAGGGTGATCTGCAGTGAGGGACAGAGCTCAGGAGGACAATGGCCTGACATGAAATATCTTACACACACACAGTCGTACCTAAAGAAATTTTTACCCATTTTTACCTTTGTTCATGGCTTTTTATTTCTTTAAGAAAGAAAATTTCTTCTATTTCTTTTTTTAGTCTTTAAAAATTAGTTACAAGCAGCTCAGTGACCAGCAGTGAGTCCAATAACTATTTGAAGTGGACTGAAAGGAAAATTTCAGATTCTGGGCACAATCTGTAGTTTTTGGGGGGCTCTTGGGGAAGAAACAGCAGCCAGGTAACTCTGTCAGGAATGTTCTACCACTATGAGATGTGTAGGGCTTCTGTAACTCAGCAGGCAAGTCTTATTCAGCTGTGCATAAACTAAAATAACAGTTTATCAAATTTATAACAAGCATCTCATGTTTAGCCAGCTCATGTCCTTCTCTATTTTTGGACAGAATTGTAGTACAGGTCAGAGAATTCAGAAGACTTTGGAATTTCAGACTTTTAGACTGTCTTCCAGACAAGGGCAGATGTCACATCACCAATATAATGTGTTTCTTTCAAACAAATGTGAATTAGAAGTGGCTGTGGTAATCCTAAGTGTTCAAGACTTAGAATATCTGTGAGATACATTTTTCAAGTAGTCTAAGTTGAATGCCCTGTCTCCTGACAGACTCTTGAAGATTGCTGAATTTTATTTAAAAGTAAATTAATATCCATTTTAATAAAAACATTTTGCTGACAGAGTTGGAAAATTAACATTATTGATTTGAATACATTTAATAAAACACTGCCACCAAAAATCAGCAGCTAAACACAAAACACTATCTTTTCTCCTTATGAGTTGAGAAAGACCCTTTCATGAAGCAAAGTTGTACATAACTTTGCAATTTAATGAATATCTTTAATGAAAAAAATGCTTAATTATAAGATATACTGGAATTTGAGGGATATTTAAAGAAAAAGAGGGTGTGGTAAAAATCCTCTTCTCTTTAGGTTTCTTCCCACTGAAATCTCAGACATGCTCCTTTTCCTGCCTTCACTGGGCATCGTGCTCCCTAAATGACTCTAGAAGTATTTTTCCTCCAGCCCAACAGTCAGTCTGTCATTAGCACAAAGTAATCCTTCCTATAATGGTCTTTAATTGCCTCTAATTATTTTAGATCTGAGTTACCGTACACTGCAGGACATTCAGAGCCATAACAATAAAATATCTTATTACAGTGGCTGATTGCAGCACTGCTGGGCCAAGACTTCTGGGAACCATTCTGGGCTCCAGCAGTGCCTGTAAATCATCCTGATTTCCCTGGCTAAGTCAACGGGGATAGCACAGAAGAAACTCCACTTGTAAACTCTAACATCAGCTCCTGCTAGAACCAAAGGCATTGAATTCCTTCCTTCATTGCACTCGGGTTAGGCTAAAGCTCCAAGAGCAAGGCAGACATCAACTGTGGCACAAAATCAATGCTTGCTTTTCTCCTAAACACCCAGCCTTGGTGACCCATAAACTCCCTGAAGGGGTTTGCCCAGAAATGTAAGTATTGCTCTGGAGTTATTAAAGCCACCTACACGCAGGCCCTGTCCTGAATTCTCCACTTTAAATCCATGCTTTGGATCTGGAGAAGGTTTAGGGGAAGGTTATTTCTTGAAAAGCAAAGATGAAAGGGAGACATTCCTGAGCAAGGTCTGAGGATGGCAAAATGGTCATTAAAAAAGTTGCTGAATGCATTTGCTAAAGGCAAGGAAGTATTTAAAATCACAAGTCAATGATAATACCAGCAGAGGGGAGAATTTTAGTAGTATTGAATGCAAAAGCAGCAAAAGCCTTTAAACAAATTGACTGGTAATATTTTCTGTCAGGAGACACTGCTGCCATCACAGAATGGTTGGGAGGGACCTTAAAGATCATCTCATTTCAACCCTGCCATGGACACAGACACCTGCCACTGGGCCTGGGGCTCAAATCCCTATCCAAAGTGGCCCTGGGCACTTCCAGGGATGGGGCAGCCACAGCTTCCCTGGGCTACCTGTGTTCCTCTGATCAGTCTGCTGCTCCAGCTCACACTCCCCTGGGAGTGCAGCTCTGAGCTCACATTGTGTCACAGAGCAGGGACACAGAACAAATCCTTGTCCTGCTGCACACCAAGGACAACTATCAGCCCCAAAGCACAAACAAGGGTGGGCTGGAGGGAGGGACAAGGATGGGACCTCACAGCCTGGAGCTGGAATGGGACAATTCAACCCCAATGTGCAAATGGACCAAAACTTATCAAAGTGTGAGACCTCATGACTGTTTGTCCATTTTGTGACCATTTTGGGTCCACCTTGGGTGTAGCCCTGGCCAGGCTCTTGTCCTGCCCAAGGTGTGCCCTAAAGGCCTTTCAATAAATATCTCCTTTATTCTCTGGCTCTGTGCAGTCTCTGTTCCAGCTCAGCCCTCCCAAGGCATCACCAAATCCCATCAGCTGCCAGCACACCCTGCTTTGCTGACCCATCCTGAATGCCTTGGATCTGTACAGAATTAAGCAGCCCACTCCTGCTGGGGCAGCAGCACAAGGAAACAGGCAGCACCAGCACAGAGCTAAAACCAGCCCCAGCTCTGCCCCTCTTCCCCTGGATTCAGATGAATCCCTTTTTTCATAAAAAAAAAGTTTCTCCCTCTTGTTGTTAACAAGCCTACCCATTGAAGACACATTGCACTTCCAAATGACACATCACAAGCACCTTTAACGTGAAGAAAGTCAAAACCATCTCCCGTAAAGTAATTAAAGGCTGAAGTGAAGCACAGCAAAAGCTAAAGACTGTTTTACAGGAAATGCACTGGAAAACAAGAGAGACATGGGGATCTCACGAGAGAGTGCTAGACTCAATGTCATAGAACTGTCCAGTGCTTTCAGACCTTCAGATAGTACTTGCAGTGCCACTACAGAAAATAAACCAATAAAACAGTCTGATTTCAAAGCAGTTTTTACACATCTTGAAGGAATTCACTAAACTTTTGTCTTACTCATCCTTGTGATCATTCTTTTCCTGTGATCAGGTACCTCAGGCAAATGTCAAACCCCTGCAATCCTCCCCCTCACAAAGTAGTTTTACCACCAAATCTTTTCTGGTCAGATGTAATACGACCATTCTGCCAATATTGTCTCACAGGATGTGCCCTCAGCAGGACCAGCCTTTTTGGAATACCAAATTGTATTCCATTTTGTCTTTCCTTAACGGTGTGTATTAAAAATCACTTACCAAGAAGGCAAGCAAACACAGACTTTGCTCTTTGGAAGGGAAAATGTTTGTTAAGTTTGTTGGCATGTGCCTACCAACCCAGCACAGCTGAGACTGATAAATAAGAATTTGATTAGCATTCAAATTATAACTTCTCCATTCCTCTTCATAATGACAGCTTGACTGAGATTGTGTTTGTCCATTTTCAGAGATGAATAACTGTGGCATTTAGTAAAGGAGTGAGAAAACCATGTTTGGTTTTTAATTTGCTTTAATGACTTTCTTGGCCATGGTTAGTTGAAGAAGAGTCTAGCCAGATGCCTTTATTTTCCCTTCTGCTGGATTACGATCTCTCTCAAAACAATAATAGATAATAGTTCATCTGAACAAAAAATTCAGAAAGGGCCACAGAGCAGCTGAAAGACAAAAAGAAATTGTGCCAGCATCGCTGAGCTGAATTCAGCAGAAAGATTTAGGCCAAAAAAAAAAAGCCACCAAACTGGAGAAAAATTTGTCCTCAATCTTCCTTAGAAATAGTTAGATTTTCAAACACAGACCTGCACTGGGCTCTTCTGTTTCTCTGTCCTGAGGCATGAGGCACTGTGGTGTTAGGCACATTTTCAAGGGTATGTTGCACTCTGCCTTTACAACCCACAGGAAAGAGGAGGGAATTGCTTTCTGCTGTAGTTAAGGGATGCACAAGGTGTGTGTGAGCCACACCTGAAAGGGACTGCTCAGAAATGCAGCTCAAAAAATACCTTTAATTGAGTGCTCTGCATCTCAACCATCCTGTTCCACACCCACTTTTTAACCACTGGAAGCTGGTGGCCCATCCACGAGGGTTCCCTTCAAATGTTCTCTCTCTGTTTCTCCTCGCAGTGAAGAAGTATTTTCACATCCTCTCACTTTCCACAGGACACCCAATACCCTGACAGTTATTCCCAGTTATTCTTGTGGAGAAAAAAGAGGAGGGACTGAAGCCCCATTTCATTCATACCAATCTCTGCCAGCAGAACAGCCCAATAACCCCAGTGTGATCCAAACATGAGTGCAGAGCAGCCAGCAATGATGTGGGGCTCTAATTCCATCTGACCCAGGATCCAACACTGCCTCAGCAGGATGTCCCTGCCCCTCACACTCTGCGCCACAAACTGAATGGCAGCTACAGAGCACCAAGAAATAATAATAATAATAATAATAATAATAATAATAATAATAATAATAATAGTAAACTCACTTTGCTGAACACTTCTAAAGAGAGAAGTTCCCACCTGCTTCCTTCAAGATCCACCCTTCCTCTGATCCCTTTTCACAAGCCCTTGGTAAAATTTGCCTTTGCCTCTAGAAAGATGAGTTGTATCTGAAGGCACTGATAAACACACACATAAATTGTGGTGCATAGTCAGAGGCACGGGCACACCTTGACACGAATTCATTAGCAGCACAGAACTCTCTTCACACCACTTACAATTCCATTTCCACCTGCCTGAGGGGATATTGGCATTAACGTTACTTACTGCTTATAAGCACTCCCAGGCTGTATCTAATCCTTATTATTTTCATTATTTCAACTCAAGATTTCATTATTTCAATCTGATCCTACTTCATATGAAGAGTTTATGAAATGACACAGATTTGGGTAGAAGCTGGGAATAGCTGAACCAGGGCTGTTTTATTCTCATGATTTTTTTAACCCATAGTAATTTCTTTAAACCATAATTTTATGCACTTGCTGGTGTAGTTGACCAAACACAAGAAAATAAAACCTGGACATTCATAAACTCAAAAAAGGCTGTATCTTCCTTAAAAAAAAACCCACAGCATTTTTCATCTGAATATGGGGAAACCCTTTTACAAAAGCCCAATCATCCAATTTTCACAACTGGGAGAAGCAGTGATAAAGAAAGGTTCATTTGCTGTTAAGTACATAAAACAGCTGAGACTAGACACTTGGGCTTGGTTTTGTTCTGCAAGACCAGAACAACCTTCCCTGTTCTAGAAGTGCTCCATGTACTCTATTTTGGCGCAAAAGATGTCAGATAAGATATCCTGGAGAAACAGCAACCTCCAACACCATTAGAATCTGCATTGTCTTCTTCTGTCTTTGGTGAGACATCATTCAGCACTCATCTATTCACTCCTCATGTGTTTATTAGTTTATTATTAATTTTCTGCCCTGGTCACACTTCAAGCCTTATGGCTCCCAGTGGTGAGATTGTCTCCTCACACCACAGTTTATTGGGTTTCACATCACAAATACAACCCAATTACCTCTACCTTTGTTTCCACTGCAGTGAGATAATGAATTTCAACACCTGGAAAGCAATTTCCATTTAGGATGGAGCTCACTGCAGTTGATGATCCAGTTCAAAACAGGGTTTGTTGTGGGGTGGGAGAGCCATAACAGAATGCATCATTATCTTATTAATGGGAAAGAAACTGAGCTGGTGTGGAAAACTCACTGGCATTACAAAGGGAAATGAATGGCCACCAGGTGTAAAACCCTAATGTGCAGCATCAACTTCACTTCTCCCAAAAAATGAGCAAACATGAGAAAAGTACCATCAGAAACCAGTATTTTGAATTAGAATGATAGATAAGGGTAGGTGAATGAATATTAAAGCCTAATTCAACCCGCTGAGAAAGGGACACCTGGTAGTAGCTAAGGGATACCAATCATCTACAGAGGTCTTTAAGTTCAGTTCTCAGTATTAAAGTGAGTCATATAAAAATAAAAGACATGTAATTGCTCCACTAGCCTTTCTGAGAGAAAAAAAGAAGGGAATCTTAGAATATATCAAGAGTTCAGACACTGCTATCCTTGAGACAGTCGTTAAGTGGAATAACCGTTTTGAAATGCCTTCCTCTTGAACCTGATTTGCAAAAGATACAGCAGGTGACAAGGAGGCTGTTAACCAGAGCCTCTATTCCTGTGTGGTTTGCATTTCAGCACAAAACAAGGGGCAGAAAAGCCACCAAGTGAGCAGTGACACGTTTGTCCTGACATGGCACCACAGCCCTGCCTGGCCAGGGTCAGCAGCCTCACAAACAGCCCTATTAGAGAGGCCAGAGCTGCCTGGGGGCCCAGGGCACACCAGGGCTCAGGGGTCAGCATGCTGCTGGTTCCCTAAAGACACTCTGATTTCCACCATGAGAATTAAACACGTTTCTTCTTCACCCTGCCAGGTCACCTCTCCCCTTGATTGTGGAGAGGACAACCCAGGAGCAGCAGCCTGCTGCACTCCAACAGGAACACACAGGGCTCCTTCTCTCCCCTGCCTTGCAAGGAGGGACAGCCAGGGTCCCTCATGCAGCTTTTCTTCAGGTGCCACCTTCATCATGTGCCCTGAGTGACAGTGGAGGCACGACTGACACCAAGGAAGGCTCCAAGCATCCTCCATGTAGCCTCTGAAGGCACTGACCTTTTCTCTGTGCCCTTCCCACGGACAGCTCCATACAACAAACTCCTTCTCTGTCCGCTTTCCTCTTCAGGACCAGCTCACAGCTCCTTCCCACCCCTCCCATGACCCCTAATGCCATTTGTCCTTGTAGAGCATCTTATCTGCTCCTTACACAGCCACTCGACCCTTCCTTCTCATAGCACGGCCAAGCAGACTCCAGCTGCCTCTTGAGCAGTCAAATCCCTCTTCAATCACCCCATCCTGCCTGGGCCTATCCTGTGAGCTCAGTCAGGGCAGGGCTGTTCCCACCCTGGCAGTCAGGGCAGCTGCAATCCATTGGGGGATTGCCTTGGGTCCTACAGGGATAGGGATTGTTCTCTGGCAATCCATCCTCCCACACCTCTGGGCATCTCACATCCAGCACCTCCATCTGCCTCCCCTCTTGATTTTTACAGCTGTTGGGAATTCACATCTGGAAGCAGCAGGGAGTGTCAGCACCAGTCCAAGGAGAGCACAGAGATTTTCTGGATCAAGGCAAGGAAGGATGCTGGGTCTCCACTGAGGGCATGTGCATCACAGAGGAGGATTTCACTTCTCTTCACAAAAGAAATGCACTCTTCCATCACATATGAGACTTCACCTGTTATTCCTTGTGCCAAATAAAGGTTGGAGTTTAATTTCAAAGGGTAAGAAAGACACTAAATCCTTCCTGGTGATGATAAGACCTTATTGGCAGTTTGTATGGAAACAGTGTCTGCGCCTCATTGGGTTTTTAGGGAGCTGCAGCCCTCCGTTTCCATCTGTCAGGAATGAGATGTGGATGGGTGCTGATTTCAGGGGAATTCCAGATTCTGAAGAATTCATCCCAAGAACAGCTTTGTGAGGCTGTGGAGCTGTTTGCTAATTTGAGAGCCCCATAACCTCCTCGGAGTTCATTAGATTCCAGCAGCGATGAACAGGCTCCTCTGGGCTCATATTTGGGGTTAACCTTCCAAACAGAATACAGTGAAAAAACCTAAGCTCAGAGCTTGCACTGGAGCTGGAGTTATCTTCCACCATCAGCAGTATTTTGTAAGGAAAGGGGAGCAACAGGGTTAATGTGCAGTCATAAAACATGATTTCAATTTGAATGTTTGCCATGTTGGAGGGAAATTTTCGCTCTGGCCACAGTGGGCAAAAACCAATTTGTTCTGTTGCGATGAGATGAACAATGTTGCTCCAAGTAAAAAGGATTTAACAAAAAAGGGATTAGTAAGTAGTTTTTGTTCCCAAGTTTTTCTCCCTGTATTTAGCAAAATATGTGTATAGCACCAAAAACGTTGTTTGCCTGCTGTCAATAAAATACAGTAACAAGGTAAACATTAAAAAGGATTAATGATCCAAGAGCATCACGGCTTCACAAGCTAATCATTTGTGACAAGTGTAATGTATTGACCAGTAAAATGCCCCAAGGTTTCATACCCAATCTGAAGTTGAATACATTTATTAATGGCAGGGTAGGTGAACAACAAAGCAGCAAACATTTGCAAACAATAAATTCAGTTCAGGGAAAGCTGTGGGGAAGTCTGGGGGGATTTTGCCATTCCCTGGGGGAATTTTGCTATTCTCTGGGGGAACAGGCAGTGGGTAGAGGTGTGAGGGGAAGGAAAGAATTTAAACTACTCCAGTTCTGATGGGTTTGGAGGTGGCTGCTGCAGCTCAGGGGGCTCAGGGAGAGGCTGTGCTCGCATTAAGATGCTCTGGGTAGAGTGGAGGGTGATGTGCAATCCATTCTAATCCTGCCTCCTCTGGAATGCTGCAACCTGCACTGAAGGAGGACAATAAAAACAACACAGGCACAGAGAAACTATCACAGGGAGAGAGGCTGCGAGGCCTGGGCAGTTTGTCTTGGAAAAGAGACAAATAACAAAGGACACGAAAAGGGCACGTCCCAAAGCAGATGGATCTGACATTCCCATTCCACACACATCATAAAGCAAGAGGGAAGGGAGAGCTGGTGAAAGATGGTGGGATTGAAAACACGGAATAAATGCTCTCACAGTGACAATTACACTGTGAGGCTCCCTGCCACCAGGTACTGCAGAGGAGCCTACAGGAATCTGTCCTGTGACATTTGGGATTGGACATTGATACGTGTATGGGAGAGATACCCTGAACTACAGTCACAGCAAACAACACTAAAAAGAAAAATCTGTCTCCTCCTCTAAGCTGATATCTTAGTAGGGCAGTTTAAAGTCTGACCTCAGGAAGAAGGAGAGTACAAAAACTTTATTTTACAATATCTACTTTGCAGTTTGCCAGTCTCTGCCACCAGCCACCATCAGAAGTCAAATTCTGGGTAAGATGGAGCACATTTGGTACAGCAATTCACGCCATGACCAACTTCCCCAAACAAATGATGATTTTATGCATTTTTAAACAGCACACTGCTCAGCCAGTGCTCCAGCAGCCACTTTGTGTCTCAGGAATGACTCCGGAGTGTCTGACTCCTCACACACACACACACACACACACACACAGGGACCTGCCAGATTCAGGAGGAAAAACAAGGAGGTTTCAGTGCTCATGGCTCTGCAGAGCTGCCTGGGCCAGCACAGCTATGTTTATCCTGCAGTCTATCTGGGCTGTCTAGGAACTGTCTTCACATATCCTCTGATCCCTCTGCAAATAGGGACAGGGTGTAACACTCACAGGCTGAGGGCTGCCAGGAGGGAATTGAAAGATGCCACCCTCTGAAGGGTTGCACTATAATTATAAATTACACATGCCAAAACACACAGCCATGTGTGTGAAGCGAGCTCAAAGTTGCTCATTAAAGCAAACAAAAGAACAGGTTCTATTTACTGATTCTGATTGTTTCCCTCGGCTAACAAATTTAAATCAATAAGGCTGAAGGGAGTTTGCTGTTGCTGTTTTGATCCATTATAAAAATAATACAGAAATCCCCATACCCCTCAAGCAATCTCAAAAAACAAGGAGACAAAAATTTCCTGTGTCTTTTATGTTTCCACAGTTCACTTGCTCACTCGCTATGATTCAAGACCACTTTCTTCTCTCCTTTTTAATTTTTTTTCCTTTTTTTAATACTGCAGTATCATACAGGGGGAAATGTGACTGCAGAAAAAAGAAGTAAATCTAATAACCCCACTGCTTGATGCCTGAAATGACTCTCCAAGAGAAAAGGCTTTCACTGGAAACACATCATTCCCAACTCCTTCTTCTTCAATGACTTTGAGAACACCTCTTTCTCAAAGGGACTGGGCTTCAGATGTACACAACAATAATGTTGTCATCTTTACCTCCATCCAGATGCTGGATATTCTTGTGTACCAACTCCCAACTACTTTCCATTTCAGCAAAAGGCAACAGGCTGAGAAAGAAGAAAGGAACAAACAACCCCAGCAGCCCCCAAAGCCCCTCAATGTTCCTTGCCAGGGTCAAAGATGACCCAGCCCAACAGGGATTTCTGTAATTCTGTTAGGGGAGCAGTGAGATTCTGATCTTCCCTTTCACAGCAGCCACAAAAACCCACCATTAATTGCTTGGGCCACCTTTTCCATTTGCACACAGACCAGCACAATTTCCTGCACTTTCAGGGAATAACTAAGCCCAGCCTGGTCCTTCTAAGGAACTGTGAAAGAAATGAAAGAAATTAAAGAAATCTTCTTGCTTTCCTGGTACAGTCTGATTTACAGCTCACCTGGCCATTGCAAGAAGGTTTCATCAGGAGAAAAAACAGCTCTCCAAGAAAACCAATATTCCTGAAAATCCATGCTGAATTAGGTTTTTCATGTTGGAAAACCTGAATTCCTGATTTTCAATTAATTTCACTTTCATGACAATGGAAGTGACCACAGAGGTGAATTTCCCCCAGCACAGTCACAACTGAGCCTGGATACAGCTCAGGTTTATTAGTGCAGCAACTGAACTTGAACCAGCAGCACGTTTGGGATGGGGGAGCCATCATTATCTATTCAACTGGACACAAAATAATTTGTTACAGCCACTTGGTTTTATCATTACTTGATATTGGAAGCTGACAGGCATCATAACTCAGTGGCATTTTGAGATCTCTTAATACTCTGATCCTTCAGAAGATTTGTTTTCAGGCAGTAATCTGGGTCTGGCCTGCTCAGCTCACAGTAATTAGTTTCCTAAGTGTATATACTACCTCAATGTGTCTTATGGCAGGAATGAAAATGATGAAAAGACCCTGTCACAGTTCAAACTAATAGTTTCTCCAACCTCTTTGTGAATTCCCCAAGCATATCCTCCTCAGCTGCTGCACTTCAAGGCTTTTATCTCAGGTAAATCACATGAACCTTTCAGAGCAGAAAATGTCCTCCTGATTAACCGTTCTTATCATGAGGGCAGCTCTCTAACCTTATTTATTTTTTTTTCCTGCCATCTACTGCCTCTGCATGCTGTATTTTGCTCTCCTTTGCTGGTGCAGAACTCCTCAGACAGGGAGACCCTGATTCCCTCTGTCCCTGGGCTCTCCCTGCCTTTCCCAGCCCCTCGTTCTCCTCCTCCTGTGCTCTGCTTTGACCCTGTTGTACACCACAACGACACAAAGAATCATAACTTCAGAAGGCTGAGAATGACTCCTTTATTTTTGGGATGTGTCTCCCTTTTATACCATTTCGCACAGACCAATTCCATTGGTGACACAAAGACAAACCTCTTCACTCCCATTGGTCAGAGCAGAGGGACATCAAGGAGAAGTCCCTCCTAGGGAAAGGAATGAACAACAAAGGTGCAGTTTACAAAAACATTTCTCCTGTTTAGAGAAAATTCCCTGGGAAAAGAATTTCAGAGAATCAAAACACCTCAGACACAAAAGCAGGGCCACACTGGGGCTACACTGGCTCCATACAGATTTGATTTCTCAGTGCACCTGCACCCCACTCTGCTCATTCCTGCCTCATCCTCTGCTGCCACAACTCTCCTGTGGGACCAGCAGGGACTAAACATGGGAACTTCTCCAGCAAAAAACTCCTTCGCCAGCTGGATCAGGTCCTTGATGTGACACGGCAGTTAATGAACTAGGAAGTTGGGAATAAAAGTTGGTGTTGCTGCTGGTGGGTGAAGTTGCTGAGGCCAAATGAGATTCCACAGCCCTGGTGATTTTCATCTCAATATTTAAAACAAAGGAGCCCTGGAGACACCTGACAAACGTGCCTTGGTCCCAATTCCTAAAGGACCTAATTGTTAAACAAACTCCTTTTTCCACTGTATCCACTTAATTGGGCTTTCAAATTGCCAAGCTGACATGTAAAACCACAGAAGGTGAAGGGAAGAATTTTATGAGTGCTGATACAGCCACCTTGCTCCCTTCCCCTTCTAGAGCTGCTAGAATTATTCTAGAGTTTCCCAACACTGCATAAACACCTTCTGACCATTCAGGGAAATGCATAATTAAAATATTCATCATTTCACTTAAAATTCACCAGGCACAGATTAAAATCTAAACAAATCATGGAATAGTTTATCACATCAGACCTTACGCTTCTATTCCATTTTGGATTCCAGCAGCTGTGCCAACCCAAGGTTCACTTGGCAGAAAGATCACCAAAATGTGGTATGTCCTGTACCGGATGCTACTTCCCTCCAGTGTGCAGCCCTTGTAAAGCCCCAGCGACACTAAACCTCATAATCCTTAAAATTTACTCCAAAACAGCAACAGCTGCAAAGCTGTTGAGTCTTCAGAGGAGACACCACCTTGCAGTATCACCTCATTTCTCTGCAGACTGCAAGCAGAATGCAGCCTGGCATCTTTTCCACCTCCTGAGTCCAGCCAGCACTCCTGAACAGAGCAGATGTGAAGCTCAATTAAAAACACAAGTTCCCTTTGTGGCACTGGAGCAAACCCTGACTAATGTCTCAGCTGTGAGGAGGTGGTCAGTGAGAAGTGACTGATTATCCCTTGGATCCACTCAGCAGACATTTGCAATGAAGTGCTCTGTCAAAGGAAATTTGAAAAGCCTGTCAGAATTTGTTACAGCTTCCCTCCAAAGAGGTGATTGTTCCGAGTGGATTTGCCACCAGCTCATAGTTAATGCAGAAGTCTGCAGTAAACGAACACAATCATTTTGAGCATTATTTGAATCAATCTCACACATTTATCATGCTGACAATTTGACTTTTGCCTAAACTGTGGCTAACTGACAATAAGCATTAGAGGCGCGATCCATTTCTGTCATTTCAAAGCACAGTTGGGTTTCTGCCCTTCCTCTGGCTGTTCCGGGTATTACAGGTACACTTGCTCAATCATCATTCCAATAAAAAGCCATGCTCAGGCTTGTCGTGGTAACGAACTTACAGATGTCCATCTGTCTCCCTTTTTACCCACTCAAAGCCTTCCCAGCCTGGGGCTGTGCCTGAGGCAAAGTTTTATCATCTTGACACAAAGAAAACACCAAGCCTCACCTTGGAGATTCCCTCAGCACTGTAAAAGCTCCGTGGTTTTACAATTAAAACAATTGATATATTAAAACAATCAATATATTAAATAAATTAAAACTATGGATATACAATTTAAAATTGATATATTAAAAATATACCAATTACTTACACAATCCATTGAAAGGGGAAAACTGTTGAGAATTCTTTTCATCCATATAGGAAGGATGAAAAGACACATTTATATGGTATATGGTATATATATACCATATAAAAAATTATATGTACCATATAAAAATATCTATATATATGGTATATTTATATGGTATTTATATATACACACCACATAAAAATACATATACCATATATATATATATATATACACACACACACACATATATATATATATATATATATATATACATATTTCCTCATTCCTCTGCATTTGTACTTTTAAATTGCTGATTTAAATGCTTGCAGGAAAATCACACCAAGTGTGTCTGAAATGCCCCCGTGGACTACTAACCTGTGAACCTTGTTATGTGTATATTTAATATATATATTGGATAATATATCAGATGAGATGCAGGTTTTCTGGCCACTGCTTTGAGCAGCTGAATATAATCTCCCTCTCTCTCTCTAGAAATGCTAATATCATTTTAATAACACACAAGAAATTGAATTTTAATTAAAGAACGTGCTTTTTTTTTTTCATTATTCGATCCTTTTCGTGTTTGTATACAAATGTGGAATATAATCAGACACATTGTAATTAAAGAAATAATTAGCACTGCAGGCAGGTGGCACAACCATTTAGGGCAATTTCAAGCTTTTACCACCGTGTCACATCAGCAAATTCACCTCTCTCATGTGAAGTTTGCTCAGCAAAATCACCATCTCTTTAGTCATTTCATATGAATAAGATATATTAACAAGAAAATGAAAATTTTTATTTTGTTGGGAAGAGGAATAAAACGATTCCTGCATAAATTAAACTGCAGAATCAGTTCTACTTGGAGAAATAAGAGCAAACGAGTTGCTTTTTGTGGACAGTCTTATTTTATTTTAATTAAATGGCAGGCTCAACCCACTGCAAATAATTGTGACGTTAATCTCACCACGTTCATTTGAGCAGAAACTGAAGAAAAACTGGTCAATGTTAATCAAGTGCCTCGGAAGAAAAGACAAAGTGCAAAGGATGAGGCACAAAAAGAGGTAACTGGGAGGTGTTGGTCCCAGAGGCTGCAAAGTTTGGAATTGCACATTGAAAGTTTCATTATATTCTTGCATTAAGTTCTTTTCACGCATGATCAGGGTGTGCTCAGAGAAAATCTCAGCAAGGAGGGGGGTTGATATAATGATATCAGGTATTTAAAAGTGTGCTTACTTCATTATGCTAATGAGGGCCTTAGTCAACAGACTTTCACCTTAGGCAATCTTCAGCAAACTGAATTAATGAAACAAAATAAGAATGTTTAAAATTTGCCACATACTTACTTTGCTTATAATATACAAAAAAAAACCTGCATAAATTGAACTGATGATCATTTAAATCTGACTTAGGAAATTCAAAACCCCAATATCCACTTTTCTCCTGTACAATGAGCCCCTACCACTGCTGCCAAAATACACAACAAGGAACTCTGAGCTGCAGAAAGCAGTATCACAGAGACAGCTTCTTCACAGGAAAGTAAATTACTTGGATTACCTGTTGGATGGTGCAGTCTATTACCAGAAGAAAGTAAAATATTTGGAGATGGTTGAAAAACCTAGGCTTTAAAGAGAAATTTTCCCCAGAAGACTAAGAGGGTCCTTCTGCTTCCATAAACAGGTTTTGATCACACTCCTCACCAACACATTCTGGGTTACACTGAGTTATTCCCCTATTTTCACCTTCTCTGTTCACAGGACAAGCATTAAGAAAAGCCTAGTATTTCAGAAAATATGGAAGAATTAGGAATATATAAGAATTCTACATTTAAGAAAAGCCATGTTATTTCCTGTATAATTGTAAGAAGAATTTGGAACCATTTTCCTAACACAAAATCAGAATGTGCTCTTCCTTTCAACTGTAATATTTTGGTTCTCTAATCTTATAGTAGTAGCATATGAAAAAATGATACCTAAATCATCACACTAAATGTCCCAGGGCAACTTAGCATTTCTGACCATGAGTTTCAGCGATATAAAAATGGAATTAAGGGAGTGAAAAAGAACATGTCAAAGTGCAGCACTTGTTCCAGCCATATACTAGGTACAGTAATTTAAATTATTTGTCTGAAGCTGCAGAGCAACTTGTTAAATTTTGGAAGGAATTTTAAGAAAAGTAAAGTTTAAAAAGCAAAACAAATGAAGCTGAAGAAAGAGTTCTCAAGGTCCAGACCTGAATTAACTTCTAAGGATTGAGCAGAGGTTTTGGTTACCATCATAACCTTTTAACTGATGGAAATCCAGCCCTTGCTCAGCTAATACAGTGGTTCTATCATAAGACAAAACTGCAACACCTGAGAGGGTCAGGAGCCTTTGCATGGGGAGAATTCAACAAATTCTGCAAAAAGCATGAAAAAGTTCATATCTCTGGCATGTTACACATAATCAACATAATAAAAATAATCACATTTTGCTATTGACTCAGCTGTGAGGACGAGCAGAATTTTTTTTGCTAATTTTTGCTAACCTTTACCAGCCCAGCAAAGCAGGACCCCATCCCTCATTTTGGTGCTACCTTCATCAAATTCTGCTTTGCTTTGTCACTTTTGGCCTTGGTTTTGTGCCCATCTGCAGAGGTTCGCATCTGTAGCCATCAACACCTAAACTGCACATCAGAGTTTGTGGTGGAAAAAGGACGCCATGCCAGTAGGAGAGTGTTTTGGAGGCAAGCCAGTTTTGTCAGTAAATTAAAAGCTTTATCACAATAAAACTCTGACAAATTTGAGCCACTTCTCCTTGCCTGGGAGCACACTGACTGCAGAAATATTCCTCTCCTGCAGGAATGTTCATCTGCAGGGGGAAAAGATGGAATTTTGCTGAGATGTGCCACTAATGATAACATGAACATATTAAAGACTGTCTGAGTGTTTCTGAAAATATTCATTTGCACCTTCAACTTCTGCTGTTCTGATTAAGTTACTGCACTAATTAATTCCATGAATTTTAACTTTTCCCTATCACAGAACTGCACTTTAATTTAAAGACAGAAAAATGTTTTTATCTTGGATTTATTTTCATTGGCTTGCAACTTCCCATTTCATCCAGCAGAATAATCTGTAAATTGAACTTGCTCTTGACCTGCTCTACACTTTGAGCAAATTTAGAAGGAATATTAAAGAAGAACTACTCTGCTGTTATTGAGCTTGCCAGGCTTAGCTTTTATTTCTAAAGGAATTTATTGTGTTTCTATGGACTGCTGGAAACTTAATTACAGGAAGCAGAGAGGAAAGTCTGCTCCACAGCACGTGATGTAAAGCACAGCAGTGACAGCATTAATTAATGGAGGCAAATAACACTTTGGGGTTACCAATCACTTCACTCTTCCCACAAAAGGAACCATTTGGTCCCAAAGTCGCCCTGCAAGGAAATTCCTGTTCCTGAGCAATCATCAAATTCCTGTTCCTGAGCCATCCAATTCCTTTTCCTGAGCAAGTTCCTGTTCCTGAGAAACCGAATTCCTGTTCTTGAGGAAATTCCTGGGCCTGAGCAATCATCAAATTCCTGTTCCCGAGCAATACAATTCCTGTTCCTGAGCAAGTTTCTGTTCCTGAGCAATCCAGCTCCTGTTCCAGAGTGACCCAGTGCTCTGCCCAGTGCTCTGGACACAGCCATAGCCCTACTAGAGTCTGAAGCCAGTCCCTGCCCCAGAACCCTGCACAGAAAATGTGATGTGAGCTCTGCCAGCCTCTCCTGCCCCTTTTAGCTCATTAGGAGATGTTCTTTCCCAAGAATCTGCCTCCTTTCCTCTGATCTCTCTTGGACTGCCCAGTTTTGGTATATGTGAAACTCTCAAAAGAATCTAAAAGCCTTGAACCATGAGCTTGCACCTTGAATTACAGGCAGTACATTACATTTCATCTTGTCAGCTGTTTGTTTCACTGTCTAAGAGAAACAATATTACTGAATTTTTTAAATGTATTTAAATCACTTTGTAGATCAGATCAACACCATCTAAAGGAGCAGGAAACAGCCACTCTGGTTCCTCCCTCATTTAACTCATCATCCAAACACTTTCAGTTGCTTTTTTTTTCCTCTTAAACTAAATTGAAACGAGCCACCCAAACATGTGTCCCTGGAATCTCTAAAATCACCCTTTTTCTAGTTGAAATTCATCTTTTCTTTGTACAGAAACTGCATGCATGGGAATGACAGTCATCACAAATAGGTGGAGGATGTAATTCTGAGGTGATAGGAGAACATAATTTCTTTTTGAAAATGTATCAATCATAGAAAAATTTGCAGGTAAAATGATTCTATGGATATAATTTGAAAAAAAAATTACTGGTTCTGAAAGTCCCATAGCTCTTCTTCCTTTATTCAGTCCAGCTGCTTGATTTTCTCCTATGGTGGTAATATTCACTTTTAAACAAAACAAACAACCCCAAAACAATCTCAGAAGAATCCTTAAACATCACATAATACAGTAAAATATTATTTTAATGTTCTTTACTTTCCAAAAGTATTTTAGACTTCGATTTTCAATTCTAACTTACAGAACAGGCCATAAAAGACAATTTTTAAACTCAGATATCAAAGTAAAAGTTTTAAAAGCAAATAAATTTTTTAAAAAATAAATTTTTAAATGTTATGTATTTATTTAAGCAGAACTTACATGTCATTGGAATACTTATTAAAATTTTAGAGCCCCCTCCTAAAAGAACTGAGCCCTTATTTTGGCACAAAAGGCACCACACGTTTAATACTTCATCATCTGTGTTCCACAGGCAATTTACCCTCAGGATGGCACATCGTATTTAGATTCCATCACAATATTGTCTTAAATGTGAGCAATATTTATAAACATCCCTTCATGGTTTATACTCAAAAGAGATTTATTTCTACCAAAAATTTTCTGCAAGCCTTCCAGAGTATTTTTTTCCTGTCTTCAGAAGACTTTGTATGTTAAAATCTAGACCACAGCCCAGACAAGCCGTGTATTACAATGAATAATAAATACATTACATTGGCACTTCTAAACTTCCCTGTAAATTAGCCAAAACACATTGCTGCATTTTAGCTAGGCTAAACAAATATAATTAGTTCTTGCTGCATAAAGTTATTGTTTGTTTAAGTTGTAAGCTTTATACTAAATATAAGACAGAAGGTAATTTGATGGCACAAGTAAATATTTCAAAGCAGTTTCATCCAAGTCACCTAATGTAGTTTTTCTTATTGTTTCCTCGTGACATTTACATTTACATGTACATAAATAGAATTCTTTACAATGTCTCCTCGTGCTTCCTACAGATTGGTTAATAGATCTCTCATGAAGGAAAAAGACAAGAAAGAGGGGGAAAAGAACAGGACTTCAGTTAATTTGTGAAAGATTTGCTGATTTCTTGGTGTGCACACATTAGGTTTATGTGCAGGTGTGACAGAGGGAAGAGAAAAAGCGATTCACACACCTCAGATTTTTGGCATTTGTTTAAATTGTTTCCCAGTGCCCATCCCTGGGAGATGGTTCAACCACAGCCTCACTGCTCGGGTCTAACAATGCAAACTTTGTCCCATTGGAAAGGAAATAAAAAATTAAACGACAAAGGTAAGAGTGAAATAAAGAACAATTCACCTTCCTCAATTCTTTTGCCAAAACATCCTGGTTTTATCATTATCATATTAGGCTGATTCTGAATAAGCCTTCAAGAGTTTGCCCTTCCTCAGACATTGCCAGGGGATGAAGGTTGTCATATTTCAGCCCAATTTTGCTCCTGTTTTTGGTGAAGCAGCAATCCAACCCAAGAGTGTTGGTCCCATTCTTCAGGTGTGGTTTCCTGCCCACTGGAATCCATCTTACACTTCATTTATTTGCTTTAATTGGTTTCAGTGCTAAGAGCAAGTTCATATTTATGTTTCTATTCTGCTGTAATTTATTGATTAATTATGAATAATGTACCAAAGTGCAGAACACTGACTGGGGAGAGGCATTTATGAAATTCAGGGGGAAATTATTGTTTCTTCAGGAGAACACAATGTCCTCATTTGAAGGCCTTGGAGTCAGAGCCTGAGCACTAATTCCTTTAAACAAGATCTGGTGAATCTCAATCCCTCCAAATTAGAAAACACTTAGAAAATGGGCTGGAGCTGAACTGCAGCAAGGTGAAAAACAATTAAATCTGTCCCTGCATTATTAACTCATTAATATGAATTTGCACGGTGCTCCTGGTGCAGGATGAGACCAATGGTCTCCATTTCAGACCAACCTGTTCCAGCTCCACACAGCAGCAGCACTGCAGTTAAAGAGGGCTCTCATGCTTTTCACAGGCATGTAATTAATCAGGCATGTAATTAATCCATTCCTAAATGCTGATGTAAACGCTGGGCCCTGCCATGTGCAGATTTACCATCTTCAGATGCTAAATTCCAAATTCAGAATTTAAATTTATGGAGTAAATCATCCATAATCTGCCTCTTTTCCTTTGTTTTCTGTCTCTCTCACTGCAGTTTAAATTTTACATGCTGTTTTTTACTGAATGCTTTGTTTCTTGGCATAAATAAATAAAATGCACAAAAATAACAACAATCTGTTTTGCATATAATAGCAAACAATTTCAAGGCAAGGCAACAGCCTTCAACTGACATTGGGCCCACAATGGCACTTCAGAGCCAAGGAGAAAATTCTCTGTTGTGCAGCTAAAAGCACATTTAATAAGTGCTTTCCTCCTTTTTCATTCCAAAATGATATAAATAAAACAATTTTATATCAAAGGACAAGCAAAATGCACAAAGAAGCAGCAAGACATTTGTTTGTGTTATAGGTCCTGCAGTCCTTCATGAAAGAGGAAAGAGTTATTTTACCAGTGATGATTAAAAGGTGTTTTTTACTAAACACAGGTGAGAGCAACTGTAAATTAACAAAGAATTTGGAGAGCTTCTACTTCTGGGTAGACTTCTCTCATTATTTTAATTTTGGGCCTCATCAGCATCTTTTCTTGCATCTCGAAGTACAGGCAGTACATTACATTTCATCTTGTGAGCTGCTTGTTTGACTGCGTAAAAAGAAACAATATTCCTAAAATTTTTTAATGTATTTAAATCACTTTGTACATCAGATCAACATCCTCTAAAGGAAAAGGAAACAGCCATCCTGGTTCCTCCCTCATTTAACTCATCATCCCAACACTTCTAGTTGCTTTTTTTCCTCTTAAACTAAATCCTGAAAGTTGAAATGCTGATTACAATTGGCAGCCAGAGAAAGGGGAGCTCTGTGTTACAGGAAAATAGACACGAATGTTTTCAGGCTCCTGGAGAACTCCACACGTTTCTGGGTATTGCAGTCACTAAATGGAAGGAAATGAAAGAGTTCCCATGTCTGGACGAGGTATTTTACTACTTTATTAAGTGTCCTGACCAGAAAAACAACGGCAGCCTGATACAGAGGACTTGAGGCTCATAAATAAAAATGCTATTTATTTGCTGAGTTCTGAGAGTATTCAGCACCAGAAATGTGGTCACAAGCCATTAGAAGTTAAAATATGCCTTGGCAAAGCTATTTGATACTTAATGCAGTGAACAACAAGGAGCTGAACCTCAGACAACATTTCTCCTCTAACTAATTTTCATTTTCATAAAGCTCCCTTCATGTTTTTTTTAATTTTAATAAAGCTCTCTTGGTGTTTTCTGGAACTAAAAGCCTATCCAGGGATTTTATGTTATTCAGGCTGGAAATACAATATTCTGCAACATGACCTGTGTTCATTTAAGGTACTAGAAAATGTCCTGCACTCTAAAATGGTTGAAAATCGAATCCTTCTCACTGGAGGCCCCAGCACACCTCAGGGTGAGGCAGGAAATCAATCCAACCCTGTCCCTTCTCCTCTAGATCCCTTCCTTATCTCTCCTTTCCCAAAGTTTCTCCCTCTGCTAAGTGGCAGCAACGTGATCTTTTCCTTGTGCCTTGCACTGTGGATACACCAATTTTATAAAGATGATGGATAAAATTCTCTCCCTTGTGGCCCTGATATTTCTGGGTCTGAGGGATTTCAGCCTGCTGGCAGCTGCACCCTTTTCCCAAAGAAAAAATTTCTCCAGAAAGCTTCTTCTCAAAACAATCCTGGCAAACAACTCTCCTTTCTCCAACCAACCTTTCTCCAGGTGGGGTTTTGCTGTTTCTCTGGTTTAACCAAAGGGATCAGAGAGGTGTCGTTCCTATTCACACCCATGTTCAGTCTGTGTGGGAACACCTTATCAAAGGCAGTGAGAATTAGACAATAAAGGCTTTTTTCTGTGCTCTTTGCCTCCTGAAATATTTGGAGTCTCTCATCTTTCGTGTCCTACAACGACACTCCCTAAATCTCTTTGTGCTGCCTCTCCCCAGCAGCTTCCCCTTGGTCACACACGTCCTGGTAAGAGCAAGAAGAAAGCAGCTCACAAATATAATTATCAGTTTAAAGGGTTGCCTGGAGCTATTTGGCTGCTGAAGTAGCTGCTATTGATTTAACTAGAAACTCCTCAGCCTTGACTCAGCCAGCCCAGCCTGGCAGAGCTCAATCCCCCTCTTCTTTGACCTCCTTGCCCTGATTAGAGGAGAGGTTTCAGGGATATCTGTGAGTAGCATCCCTCTCCTGACTCTGTTTTACACCACAATGACACAGACTCTGAGATTCAGAAGGCTGAAAATGACTCCTTCATTTTTGGGATGTGTCTCCCTTTTATACTATTTCACTCAGACCAATTCCATCGGTGACACAAAGACAAACCTCTTCACTCCCATTGGTCAGAGCACAGGGACATCAAGAAGTCCCTCCCAGGGAAAGGAATGAATTACAAAGGTGCAGTTACAAAACATAGATATATCTATGACATAGATATATCTATAACAAAGACACAGTTACAAAAACACTTCTCCTGTTTACAAAAAATGCCCCCAAAAAAGAATTTTTAAAAAACCAAAATACCTCAGGGCTACACTCTCCCACCCAAATCACTAATTCCAAAGCAGTTCTAACATGGACAGCTTAACTTTTTTTTTTTTTTTTTTTTTTTTTTTTTTTTTTTTTTACAGTTGGTATTTGCTAATTAGAAAAGGCCAATCCCACAAATGCACACTCCTTCCATTTTCACAGTTCCCTAGCAACACTCAGGAACTGGAGCCTGGGCAGTGTCTGAAAGCAGCACACTCCCAGCACAGCCACATCTGCTGGCAGACCTTGCATTCCTCACAATTCACCTTTCAGCACAATTTTCCTGGAGTTTGGGGGGTTTTTTTTGAATAATTTTGAGACCTGCATAATATACAAAATAATACAGAGATAAAAAATTTAATTGGTCCTTCCTCTATAATGTTCTTTGCAAGGAAAATGCATTATTTTCTTATTTTATATAATATTATTTTTACAATATATAATATTATTTTCTTATCTGTTATAATACACAATAAATATATTATAATATATAATTATATGACTACAATATATAACATAATATAGAACATAGAATATAGAATATAAAATATTCAGATAGAGCATTTAAGATCCTTGCTGGTTCCAATTATGCTTTAAAATCACATCCAAGGAAACACATTCTTAGTGCAGGGAGGATGAGCCAAGAATTTTTTTCCCTCTTATTCTTGTTACAATCATTATCACAGAAAGAGATTCATGTTGTGCTGTTTATTATTTATGGCCCTCATTACATTCTTTGTCACAGGAGCAGGGAATCAGGATTTTAATGCCCCATATATTCTGTGGGAGATAATAGTAAAGTGTGCTGCTCTGACCTTTTCAGTGTCCTGCAGTTTGATTCATTAGCCATCCCTGTTCTCTCCCATTAACAGCATCAGTAACCTGGGGAAGAGGTAGCTCAGGCAACCAACCAAAAAGCAGAATATTGAAAAGGTTAAAAATCCAGATTTATAAATCTATTCAGAGTTTACAATCCTTTCCAAACCATGCTTAGTACAAAAATTATGTCTGGGCCTTCTAGCAAAGGCTGTCCCTGCAGTACAAGCAGTGTAAATAAACTACTTACAGTCACTTTTGAGATGGAAAGCCTTTGCTTTTTAAAAAGAGTCAGAGGTGAATGAGCTCAATATATAGTCTATTTGTCACATACCATGTCTATCAATTTCTATCCAGGTTAGAGGTGCAGTTGGGGGAAATACTGGGACCATTGTCATGCAGTAATGATATTATAAGTGCCACAGAAGTGCTCCTTGCAAGGCATTGTAAGGAAAATACATTGAGAAACAAACTTGTATTTCATTTCACAATAAAGAGGATTTCAAGTAGGAAAGCTGGAGCAGCTTATACACAATTATTTCATGATCAGCAAGTATTCTCCAATGATTTCTCAGGCAGTGTTTACTGTGCTACACAACTAGGCTCTTGAGTACAATATAAATGCATTCCTATTATAACAAATATAATGATGCTAATAGCAAATGAAAACAATACCAGAATTCAGAGGAGAGGTAAGAAATGTTTGCTACTGCATGGTCGCAATTTAAAAGGAAAACTAGTTCAGATTTGGTTAAAAGTTCAGCAAGTGATAAAATGGCAGTAAAGCCATATCTTTTATGTGCCTCTGCTTAGCTTAAAATAAACCACATTATATGCTGTTGTACATACAGAAGATTCTACAGCTCAACAGCTCCCTAAACTAATAAGGGTTTTTTAAAAAATTTGGTTATGCTACCTCTCTCAGAACGGATGTATTGCTCAACACAATACAACATTCTGAATGGAAACTATAAATAAACCAATGAAGTCAAGAAATCCTGTAAATTCAGAATTTTTTTGCCTAGCCTCTCTGAAAATCTGGTTTTACTGTGTATCCATAGATAAATTAAAAGAAACACAGGACATTATCAATTAGAAATTAGCTTTGTAGAGCAATAAGCCCATGGAGGCTTCACTTTCTACTTCAAACACTTTGGCATAAAAGACACTGATGGACTTTTCCCTTTTTGGTCACCTGAGAGCTCATTGTTTCCCTTTTCCCCATCCTCAGCAGTTGTGTAGTTACCAATTTGCAGAGCTGAAGCTGGGAGGGATATACATGTTTTTTATTCAATGCAGTCTTCATCAAGCAGCCAATAAATGTGTTTTATTGCCCTTCCCATTGTAGGCATTATTGCCTCCCCCATGTAAAAATGGCCATATATTCTGAGCCCTTATAGTCACTCAATAGCTAATCAGGAGCTCATAGCATTATAAATGTGCTAAAGACAACGCATAATGTCACTGCCTGAGTGTTGAGTATTCCTGGAGAAGAAACTTCTACTGCTAATGGGTCACTTGTGCAGTGTCATGGCTAACACCAGGCATAAATTACTTTTTAAAGCCAAGAATGTTTGTATAATGGGAATTCTTCAAAATTAAAAATGGACCATCATATATTGACACAAATCACAGGATAAAGGTGTTTTCCAGGTGCTAGTTTGACTCCCTGCTTTTTCTTGGAGCAGTGCATTGGCTGTAGGATGCTGCCTCTACACTCAGCACAAGCTCACCTTGTGTCTGCAGAGGTTTCTGCACCGAATTTTGGGTTTTTTTTGTTAATCAGAATCAACATTTCTACATGATGCATGAAACACCTCACTCTGTGCAGAGCACTGTGGGGATTTCAGTCATTTCCAGTCAGCACAAGCCTTTTCTTCCATGTGAGCTGCCTGCACTGCATTTGGCTTGGCCAGATGGAGAATTTGCCATTTATCCCAAGGGTCTGGAGCCCTTTTGGTTTGTGTCTCCACCCCTGGCAGTGCTCTCCCCCAGCTGGAGCCCTCGGGGAGCCCTCAGTCAGTGCCCCAAGGAGCTGAGCAGCATTTCCTGGGACAGTTCTGGCCTCTTTTCCCTGCCAGGATGGGGATTCATGCACAGGGGTTGCAGTTCGAGTTCAGACTTGGATGTTATTTCTTATCCATTTACAGAGCCACGAGCTGTGAGCTCTAACTAACAAGTCAGAGAAATGAGGTAAAATGGAGCACCTCTCTATCTCTACCAGGTCTTTTCAAGGACAATCTGTCCAATTGTGAAATACCACCCAAATTATTTTTTATTTTTAACACAATAATCAACCACTTGGAGTTCGCAATGTGGGCTCCATCAAATGTGGGCTCCATCAGTTACAGAAAACCTCCCAAACCCATGAGGAAGGTGAAGAGGGAGGACCCAGACAATGCCCAAAGTCCTCTATCTTAACTCACATGCATTACTGTATAGTAAAATCCCCAAATCCAAGTTTCCACAATTCCAACAATTTCCCACATCCCTGAACAGCTCAGGGACAAGGCAGAAATGAATCCATCCAAATAACAGTAACAATCCTCCCTGACAAACTAACCTAAACACACTGAACTGTCGAAGCTGAAAACAACGAACATAAAAACATCTGATGAGAGATGATGCTGCACCCTTCCTGCCCACCCATGGGGTTTGAATTACAGCAGGTGACCAGGAGGCTACAGGGACCTTTACTCCACAGTTCCTTGATGCCCAGGCTCCACAGGGATGTTTCCACCTCTCACACACATGTGGGTGAAATTTGTGATGGAATTTTCCTGGAGCTTCTTTAATTATGAAGTCAGGATCAGGAATTCATGTGTCCACACTCTCATTATTTTGAATGCTCTCATAATTTCTATATTTTTTTTCCCCTCAGTACTGCAGAGCTCTTTCTTCCCTTTCTCTTAGTCAAGAGGTCACATTAAAACAAAATCACGTGGAAGAGCCATTGGGATATCCCCAGCAGTAAATGTTATTCAGATTTCCTTCTCAGCACAACCATCATTTAAGTGGAATGTGAAAACCTCTGCAGATTATAACATTCAGCTGATGTTGGACCTTTGAGAAGAGATAACATTAGCTTTTGAATTATTACAGATGAAAGGTTTAACTGTTAACTGCTATACATTCAATATATATAGGTTCAGAATAAGGATCAAGTGCAATAGCCTTTTTAAATTTCATATTTTATATAGAAAGGAAGGCTGGATTTGCAGTAGGAAAACAGCAAAAGCTGAACTGATTTTCCCCTCAAGGCTTCAATTGTCATCATGATATTTCTGCAGACTCTTTCACATTGCACCTGTCCCTAACGCTGAAGAAACAGATGTATAACATTTCAGAAATATTCACAGCCAGTGTGACATAGAGCGAAATATTTCAAGTATAATTTCTGGAGGAAAAATAATCATGATGGGCGTGAAATATCAAAGCCCTAATACAACAATGTACACGTAATTGCAGTCTCATACAATGCCACATACTGAATTTGCAGTGAAAGGACAATTAAGGATGAAGCCCTCTCCTCTTCAGTGAGGTGGTTGGGATCACAAAAAGGGAAATAATAAACTTTCTGTGAACTAAACCAGTTCCTTGGCAGTCATGCTTCACTTGAGAGACCCTGTGTGGCACACAACTCCTCAAACACAAATCCATCAATGCAGCTCCAGGCCCATCTCAACTGAGGCAACTTATTTAACAATTTCCTCAGCAATGTCTCCTGGGTTTAGCTGCAGGCAGGAAATGAAGCATAATTAGCACTTTTATGTGGCATTAACAAACAATCTTGTTACCTCATTGCTTTTTAATATTTGCACCAGCCTTCTGAAAGCAGATTAAGACCAACCGCGATTTCCATATGTGAGATCCCGTGGCTGTAAAGCTCAAAGAACCTTCCCTTTAATCAAAACACTGTGATGTCTTCCCCAACTAACTCTTTTTCCTGAAAAAACTCTTTGAAAACTTAGCCTTATGTGAATAAAACACTAATCTGAAATGTTTATTCACTTGAGTATGATTTTTCAATTCACAAACACAGCCAGGGTCACAATGAAAGGCTGTGTATACCAGCCCAGAGCTAAATCAAACTCTAATGGAAAAAAAAAATACAATAATATTAACTAAATTGCTGAAATGGGAAAAACAAACAAATCCACATACTAACACAGACATTCTGATTTAAAGATAAAGCCAACCAGGGAAGTTAAATAATTCATCAGGTTTATTCAGCCCTCCACCTATAGGAATACTTCAATCTTTGAGTTCTGTTTATTACTCCAGCACCTGATGCTGTTGGGCGGTTTAGATCCTGGTATTTCTCTCTCAGTTTGTGGATTCTGAGGAACACTTGACACTTGTGTCCTTGGGGTGCCAAGTAAAACAAGGAATAATTAGATTTACTCCACATGCTGCAAATGAAAGCAGAGAGAATCAAGTGGCCCAACACTCTGCTGCACCATTCCCTGCAATATGCACAAGAGAAGGGATTTCAAAAAGTTCGTCACAAGTTTAGCTCCACTCTGGTGTTAAATAAAAACTTTCCTTTCTAATAGTTTCCCTTCTAATTCTTTTCTAATAGTTTGTGCTGCAAAACAGGTTCAGAGCTTGCATTTAAATTGAGAGTGGCAGAAGTGTCCTGGAATCTTTGTAATGCAAAGATTTGTATGTAATGTTTTCCTTGGACTGGATTTTAGGAAGAATTTCTCTGCCAAGGACTGGTCAGACACTGGAGCAGGATTCCTCAGCAGGCAGTGGATGCCCCAGGCCTGTCAAACTTGAAGGAATTTGGACCGTGTTTTAAATTTCTGTCAGCCCTGAGCTGGTCAGGCAGTTGGGCTCAGTGGTCACTGTCACCCCTCAGTGAAACAGCCTGTTCTATTCTCTTCATTTGCTTTGATAAATTCAAATTACACCAGGCATTCTTTTGGAACCTGTTGTATTATCACTGTAGTCACAGAGAAACATAAGTAATTTATTTTTTTTTATTTTCAGGACCACCCTTTAGGCTCAGGTTTTATACTGAATTGAGGATTTTATGTCCATAACATTTTATTTATTAAGGTTTCTATCCCATTATAGGGAACTTTTTCAGGCCAGACTCTACACCTTGGATTAATTCCCTTTTCTTTTGAGTCACTTTGCCCCCTGCTGTACAGAGAGTCAAATACCATGACAGGGACAGGCAGGTGTGAGAGCCACCTCTGCAGCCCATGGGAAACTCCTTTATTTTAGGGCTTGTTCTGCCTCCAGGATCATTAGGATTGGTGATGTCACAGGTCACAGCACCTCTGCCATCAGCGATTAAGGAAATTACATTTGTTTTTAAGTCTCCAGGCAAAAATGGTGAGGTAGAAAAAGAAGATGCACGAATAATTGTCTTAACTGACCGTTATCTACAAATGTCTCACTTTACTACACATTTATTGTGTAGCTACAAATATAAATATTTACCTCTGGGAAGAAAGTGGAACAGTAGCATAGAAAGAAAGATCTCTAAGTATAATGATCAGATTTTATGATCTGATCATTTGGTACTTGATAATCCTTTGTAAGTGCAAGACTCTCTGCATCTGGGAAAAACAGTGGCCCTTAAGTCAAAGGTGCACATCTGGGAAAATTGGGATAACAATGAAACCTCTGGAAATTGTTACCTGACAGCACAATACTGCCCCTCTTTACTGGCAATACTCAGAATTTTACTGATGCTAAGGCTGGTTTTTTTTCCTTCTGTATGAAAATGTTGCAATATCCAGTTGGGTTGCCATGATTAATTAATCTGTCACCTGGCTAATGAGGAATGGTAGCTGCATGTCACAGCATTTCAAGGATAACTTCGACTTCTCAAGGATCTCAAGCTGAAATTTTTCTGCTGACAAGTGGTCTAATTGAATTTTAATGAGCTGAAAATCGAGTCCTTTTAGACTTCTTAATTTTCCTAAGCAGCTTTCTTTGTGACAATCCTGCTATGATTACGTACAGTTCAGATGGTTCTACATCACATATGTCCCCTAAAACCAGTGTCTTCCCAAATCTATCACCTTTTGAAAACACTTTATCTTTATTAATGATATAACCACCCTTAATGATGGTTCTTTTTAGGTTTGGGTGGGGTTTTTAACTAAATCTACAGTGGGAAACTTGGAAGCACTTCCAAGCATCCCTGGCTCTTCTTCTTAAATTCTAGGAATTCTAATTCTAATCCTAATTCTAATAATTCTGATTCTAATTCTAATTCTAAATTCTGATTCTGATTCTGATTCTAATTCTGATTCTAATTCTAATTCTGATTCTGATTTTAAATTCTGATTCTAATTCTGATTCTAATTCTAAAATCTGATTCTAATTGTAATTCTAATTAATTCTGATTCTTCTTCAATTTTAATTCTGCATGGAGTGAATATTGAGACTGCCTCCTATGTCCTTCTTCTCTCCCAGGCAATGCTCAGAAAAAGGAAACCTCGGTGCCTGGGAGTTACAGCACAAACTTGGACTAAACAAATGTCAGGGTTCCTCTGTGCCCAGGTCACCCATGGGTGCCAGGTGAAGACCCTGCCCACTGCAATATTTCACAAAAGGTATTTACTCCAAATGAACTCAGCTGAATTAATTGATTCCTCCCACGATGGCTCTGGCAGTACCTGGAGCTCACAGCAGTTGTTCACGCTGCAGTTTCTTCTGCAGAATAGAGACTTTTCTTTCTGTGCATGTCCTCAGCCAGCACCAGCAAGGCTTCTCCTCCCAGACATGCTCTGTGAAGTGCCTGCAGCGTGTTTGGCACAGCCTGCACCTGCCCAGACACGAGCTGTGCTGCTGCATCACATCAAACACTCCCCAGGGCTGCAGGCTCCACGTGGGGACAAGGAAAAAAATGTTTCCCCTCCATTTCTGTGTTCATTGGACACGTCTGCAATGGTGGCTAACACAGCACTGCACTCGGGGAGAGCTGGGGGGAGTGATGAATTATCCACAGGGAGAGGAGAGGAGCTGCCCCTGTGCTGCTGGGTGGGTTTGTTCCCTTTCCAAGAGCATTCCTTCAGTTCAACATCTCCCTCACCTCGGCTTTTATCACCTTGGCTTTCTAACTGGCCCTTCCCAGGCTCTTACAAAGCACAACAAAGCCCAAATCCCCCCCAAAATGACAGAGAACAAGATAAAAGAGGCGGTGTGTGGCAAGCACAGCCTCCCTGGGGCAGCAGCATCAGGGAGAGGAGCAGGGATCGGTTCTGAGAGAGGATCTGGGATGATGTGAGAGGACCTGAGAGGGTCTGAGAGGGTCTGTGAGGATCTGAGATAATCTGTGAGGACCTGAGAGGATCTGAGAGGGTCTGAGAGGGTCTGTGAGGATCTGACATAATCTGTGAGGACCTGAGAGGATCTGAGAGGATCTTCCAGCACAAACCAAGCAGAGCTGGGCCAGCACCTGTGTAGCCTTGGTTTTGTGCCTGAGATGTTTTGGTTTTCTCAAATCACTTTCCCAGAGAATTTTCTGTAAAGAAAATCATGTTTTGGTAACTGTAAATCTGGGGTTCATTCCTTTTCCTAAGAGGGACTTCTTCTTGATGTCCCTGTGCTCTGACCAATGAGAGTGAAGAGGTTTGTCTTTGTGTCACCAATGGAATTGGTCTGTGTGAAATAGTATAAAAGGGAGACTCATCCCAAAAATAAAGGAGTCATTTTCAGCCCTCTGAAGTCAGAATCTCTGTGTTGTTGCACTGTACAACAGTGTCACACCCGCCTTCAAAAATGCCACGGTGAAATCTCTGATTTCATGTGCAAACATCACTGGAAATGCTCCTCTGGGGATGAGGGAGAGGGCTGAGTTCAAAGCAAGGCTGTTAATTAGCTATGAGATGCTCAAAAGCTTCGTCAGCACTAACTCAGAGCAGCACCTCACTGGGTTGGGGAATATTCAGAGCTCCTGATTTTCCCAGCACTGACAAATCAAGCATGATTTCTTTCCGTTAAATGTGCATCACTTCCCTCAAAGTCAACCAAAATTACTTTTTTGTAACCTCATCCTTAACTCTTGAGAGTGTCCTAGAAATCTTTTCTAGATGATTTCTTAGAGACCTTTTCCGGATAATTTCTTAAAAACCTTTTCCAGATAATTTTTTGAGTTTTTCAAATCATCTAATCCAACACAGAGATGTTCAGAGCTGAAGAGAAACACGGATTTTTCTCAGGATATTCAATGTAGTTCCTTCCTTTTCATTATCCTCAATTATGAACAGATTTAAAACTTTAGTTTTATCCATCTGCAGAGTCCTCTGGAGCTGCCACATTCCTGTGTTTTCCAGAGGGGCTGCTCAGCCTCTCAGGGTTTTCTCTGGAGCACAGGCAGCTCTGGCTGCTGGGTTGGGCTGCTCTGATGATCAGCAGCTCCCACCCTTGGGATCATTGCAAAGGAAATAATTCTCCTACTAAAAGATCACGCGACTTTAAAGAGAAGCTGAACCCCAGAAGTAATTTTTAAGGAGCAACAGCAGATTGTGACAAGACCACAGGTGACAAGAAGCGTCCCCCAGGTTGTGTATAACCTGATTAAATAGGGAGTGTTTGTCTTTACCCACTCCCCAAAGGCCTTCAGGAGCTGAGCCAGCAGATGTTTGTCACCACAGCCAGGCACTGGCTGCACTTTCCCTCTGCTGAGCACATTTTGGGAACAAGCTAATGAGGTGATCTATGAGAAATACTTTGGTCCCCTTTGGCTAATATTTCATTACTGATATCATTTACCCTCTATCATTAGGCAGAAACAACCTGTAATTACTTCATCCTCTAGAAAGAAATTATATATATATATATATAGAAAGCATGTTCTCTACATGCTTTATATATATATGTCTACACATGTCTAAAAAGACAGATTTGCACAAGTGTCTCCAGTTCTCCACAACAACAAAATTGAGAAATCAGATACCCAAAAGACTCAATGCTCCTATAAAAATTTTAATTACTTTTCTTGTTATATTTTGTTACATTGTGATCTTATTCCTTCTTAGCTTGATTCTCTCCTCTGCACTTCTGGAGCTTCCATTTTACCTTTTACCAAGTTTACCAAGTTTACCAAGTTTACCCATCAACTGCTGTAAAAGTTACACTGATACTTCCAAGTTGTTTTTTTTTTTCCAGAAGAGTTTGTGGCAGATTTAGACTGTTCATTGGAAACTGGAAATTTCCAAGAATAAAGGCTAATTTTCCAATCATTTCTAATCATTACATTTAAAAAAACAGTAAATTATTTTATTTTATTGATTGATGCCAACAGGATTCAAAATAAATTTTAATGCACCATGAAAACAGCTGCTATTTTGCATTTACTGGCCCAGCTAGACCCTTTCTCTTCTCCACAAGCCACAAGATTAAACAATTACCTGAAATTTCTCAGCACTTTTGTCAAAGTGGGGCCCTTAAAGCTTTAGGAAGGATTAGAGACAATCTTTAACACCTCTTAGTCATGGTGAGATCCTGTTAAAAAATAAAACCAGGATAACCTTTACCTAAGATCATTATTATTAAATTAGCTAACAGAATTCTAACAACATTACAGACTCTATGGAGAGACATTTCTAAAAACTTCACACAATTTCAGCTTTAATTAGGCTGTTCTTTTCTGTGCTCATGACGGCAAAAAAAGACAAAAGAAAAACAAGAATTTAAGAAGAAAGACTAAGTGAATCTGTATTCTGGTGTGCTTTTTTTTTTTTTTTTTTTTTTTTTTTTGCTAATGACTTACTGTGCATTTCTTTAATGGGATATTTTCCCATCTACATCCAGTCAGTTAAAAAGAGAATTAAAAGCAGCATCAAACACTACATTGGCTCCTGGCTCATTCTGCCAAATTCTGTGATTTTACAAACTCATTTTTTTTCCCAAACGTTTCTCCCTCCTTTGCTGCTGTGTGAAATAATCAGACATAAAACAGATGAACCAAGAAAAAAAAAAAAAAAAAGTCTTTCATTTATGATCTAGCTGTCATTTGTAGCAATGGCAGGGTAAAATCTTATTGGAAGGAAGTATAATGTTTATGTAGAAGCATTAACTTTAAGTTGGGTATCAAATAATTTCCCATTTATCTGTGGCAGGGTGAGAGAACACTCTTGAAAACAGAATAAAAAATTAATTTGACTGGGGCAGTAACTGTGGCACCATTGAGTGTGATGAACTGAGCTGCAGTTTTCACAGAATATTCTGGGCTGGAAGGGGAAATGAGTGCAGCACTTAAGCAAATAGCCCATACTGGGATAGAACATTTTTCCTGAAAGAAAGTAAAGCAAAACCAGATTAGCACCCAGCTGGCTTCACATATGAACTGTTGGAACCCTGGAGGCTGAAAATTTCAGGTTTTCTGGGCTAAAAGACACTGACCCCCAAGCAAACACTGCAGTGGAGCTGAGGCCATGGAACAGGCTCCCGTAATTGAGTGACAGCACTGGGCTTGAGGGTGTGTAATTTAAATCTATTTTGTGATCTCACAGGGTGGAAAACTTTGAATTTAAGATTTTAGTATATAATAATATATATGGGGCAAGATGGAGGGTTTAGGGCATAGTCTAAGTACTTCTTCTTCTTCTTCTTCTTCTTTGTTTTGGGTGTTTTTTTCTAATTGGGTAAAAGATCTGCATTGTGGGCCTTGGGTGGTCATTACTGGGTCAGAAATATAAATAACATAGGTGTCACCTCGTTATTGGGTAGCTAGCACTTAAAAACCTTGTAAAGAGATAGAGACAGAGCCATTTTCTACCTTGTTGGCTGGAACTCACAACTCGTGAGGCTGTGCTATAGATAAGAATTAATAAACATCTGAGTCTGAACACAAAAACTGCATCTCTTGTGCTTTAATCCCAGCTCTAACACAAGAAAAGAAGATAAACCCCAAAATCCCTAACAGCCACTCTCAGGCACTCTGACATGACAACATCCAAAGATGTGGCTCAGAAACATGACAGGCACGACTCAGCAACCCCCAGATTGTGACACAGCAATTTGGGACAGCCACAGCTCTAGAAATAACAATATTTTAAATTGTACTCAAACTCTTAAGGGTCTGTCCCAGACTAAGCAGTCGTGAAAGGAAATAAATGGTCACTAACAATCAATTTTTATTGCAGAGACACTGCAGACCTCTAAAATATTTAGATTCTCCCTTAGTTCCTCGCTCAGTGAGTTTGTAGGTTGTGCTGTACAGCAGCAGGGAACATGAACAAATGGCTTCCACCTAATGAAATCAGTAATTTAAACTAAAGCAAATGACTGCCTTACATGAAATAAATGGGACAGACTGACTGATTGATTTACTGGGGAAATGATGAGATATTAACTGCTTATACTATAAAGACATTTTAACACAGTTCATAAGATTGCCAATTAAAAGTACATTTGCAAAGCAAAAAAAAAAGGGAATAAGAAGTGAGCACCTCCCGAAAAACGAAATTTATCAAGCAAAATTGGAATCGATTAACAGCTAGTAACACTCTAGGACTTAATAAACTTGTTCTTAGGATGACGGGAATAGTCAACATAGTTTCCATAAATTTAAATTCCAGCTGTGGGCAGACACCCTAAAGTGAATAAGGTTTGACAAGTCACCTAATTTTATCATATCTAAAACTCTATCTATGCCCTTTCATCACATACTCAATAGATTGAGCAGCAGCTAAGAAAGAAACATTGGAATTTATAATAAACAGCTCAAGCCAGGTTAGATTTAAATACTTCTAAATGGAAGAACGGAAATAATCTCAATTTAACTTCATTAATCTATGAAGTCCTAAATATATCTCTACAGCCTTCTAAGCTATCAACTTTTAAACCTAAATAAAAGAGCTAGAGATCTTTATAATCGCAAACTTTTAGTTCATCCTCTGCCATTATTTATAGGTTTCTATCTCAGAATGTTTCAAGTTTAACAGCCATCCAGTTTGATATCAAATTGAATCAGACCTTTGGATTTATTAATATCAGTAATAGTTGTAAAATTATTTTTAGCATGTTTTTCCCTTTTTTTCTGGTCCATTCCAAACCTTTTCATATAACAACATCCCCGTCCCTCATCTTTATTCCCTTCTACATGCATATGAAGATCATATCTTTGATAATTCATTTCCTTTGAATGTTACCATCATTAAATGCATAATAAAGTCAATAATAAATGAACTCTTAACTGCAGGCACTTTGCATCTTTGCAGTTTTCCTAACCCAATCTGGATTCCAGTAAATATTTCTTTTATGTTTTTCCCGTTTTCGGATGAAGTCTCAAGGGGACTCAGCCTTGGTGACACAACTGAGTGTACGCCTGTGGTAAGGATTTATGTTGTCATATAAAATTGCCTTTTTGATTTACAGGGCATGGCTGTATCCTCTCCACAGCAGCTGAGGGACTTTTTTCTTACAGCCAGAGTAGGGTGAAACAACAAAACAGGAATTTATGCTTTAATACTTCATCACGTGGGTTTTTGCAAAACAAGGGACAGAGTAGGCAGGTGTGGAAAGAGCACAATAAGTTATTTCTGAATCATGGAAACATTTAGGCTGGAAAACCCTCTGAGATCACCAAGTCCAGGTGTTAACCCAGCCCTGCCATGGTCACCAACCAACCTTGTCCCCAACTCCTGCACTTCTGAACATTTAAAGGGCAGTGGTGCCACCATTTCCCTGGGCAGCTGCACCAACACCTCCCAGCCCTTCATGACCCTGTTTTACACCACAGCGACACAGACTCCAACTTCAGAAGGCTGAAAGTGACTCCTTCATTTTTGGGATGTGTCTCCCTTTTACACAATTTTACACAGACCAATGTGATTGGTGACA
Source organism: Sylvia atricapilla (assembly GCF_009819655.1). Lineage (NCBI taxonomy): Eukaryota > Metazoa > Chordata > Aves > Passeriformes > Sylviidae > Sylvia > Sylvia atricapilla. The sequence goes on along the minus strand of NC_089160.1, from coordinate 8,716,415 downwards.
CAAAGACAAACCTCTTCACTCCCATTGGTCAGAGCACAGGGACATCAAGAAGAAGTCCCTCCTAGGAAAAGGAATTAATAACAAAGGTACAGCTACAAAAACATTTCTCCCAAAACTCCCTGGGAGAAAAATTTCAGAAAACCAAAACACCTCAGGCACAAACCAGGGTGACACCTTTCTGTGAGGAAATATTTTTAAAACATCCAACCTAAAATTACACAGCCATTTGTATTCAAAATTCTGGGGATTGAACATCCATCCTTGAAATGTTGGCTAATACCAGATGCCTGACAAATCTCTCCCTGGGAGCACACTCAGTGCTGTTATCTGTAGTGAGTTGCACGAGTTTATCAGAAATAAAATAGCACAGCTATCAATCAGGTCTACCAATATTTACTAACCTGTCACTTCCAGTTTGGGGCTGAGGAAGCTGCAGTTGAGTCACTTTCAGTTTGGAGTTGAGAGAGTGAATAGGGATGTCTCAGCTCTAGAAATCTGGGAATCAATGTGCACAAGTCTGTTTTCAATCGGTTCCAATCAGTTTTTAATATTTAATAATTTCTTCCCAGAGGAAGTGGCTTTTTTACAGGCCAAGTCTAAAACTGGCACCAGTGGGCACAGCCCCTGCTCAGCTCCAGCCCAGTCCAGCCCTGGGCTGAGAAATAAATGAGTAAAACAAAATTCCCACCACAACAAGATGTTTACACCCTTTCACAACTTTCCTTTTAGTTTAACTTTCAGAATAATTTTCTATGTAAACCAAACACTTGGTTTATTTATGTTCTCATATTTAATGATACAGTGTTGCAGTAACTTCTGGAATGATGATGAATGATGTTTTAAATTACCCTTCCTGCCTATTTCCATTATATATGTACTTGGTAGAATCAGGCAAAGTAATGTTATTTCATATATATTCAGAAATAATGCTTTTCTCAAAAAATGCAAGCTGAGGAAAAAAACCTCATCTATAAACTGTTCCAAAAGCCTTCTTAATTAAATTTTTAACTGCAAATGATGTAATAGTCAAGCCATCACAGGAAAGTAAATTACATTTCTGTTTTCTTACGTCAAAATCTTTGGGATTGCAACTGCAGTATTTGAAACATTTTACAAATTTTATGTGCATTTCTGAGCATTTTCAGTTCCTATCCAGGGTTTAGAATTCTGGTTTTCTCTTCCTGCCTTTTCTAGCTGTCTGTAATTCAGCCTTGATGCAAAACAACCACCCTGAGGTGTAAGAGTGGGTCCCCTGCATGAGCTGCCCAAACCCACAACTTCTTTTCTCAGGCAACCAACTTGGAGGCCATAAGGGCTGCCCCTAACATTTTGGTACAAAAACTACCAAAACCCCCTCATTAATCAGCTACTAATTAATATTTGTAAATGCTAAAAAGCTGTCTGAAACATATTTAAGATCTATTGAGGCCAGTATCACTTGATTCTTTTTTAAACATTCATTTTTGTTAGAAATTTAATTTTTCCCCTATAACCTTAGTGAAGGTTATAGGGAAAGAATTTAATAACAGGAAAAAGTGCATCTTTTAATTATTGATCTAAACTATCATAAACTAAATGCCAACTAACACATAAATGCTAATTTAAACCTGCTTTCACTCCCATACAGAATGCAGGATAATGAACTGACTATCCTCCACAGGGCAATACACTCTGCCACAAATCTGAGCTGCATTTCCTCCCTTATTTTTCATCCAAAATACGATTCCAAAAAGATATTATTAAGTTATAACACCTCAGTCCTTTTTTTTCCCAGGCTCAAGGCACTTAATATGCTGAATTTTAGATTGCCTTTTTTTATATTCTGCCTGCTCCTGCCTTCCTCACTCTATGTTAAGGTATTAAAAGTGTCTGCTCCAATTTCCCCTCTACTCAGGGAGATATGACAAAAGATGAAAAAGACTACCTGCCTTTGGTCTTGAGGAGCTAAACAGACCATAAAAAAAGAAAAAGTAGAAGTTAATAGTGCCTCCCCAGTTTACATCATGCTGCCACTGAAAATACACTGAAATAACAGTGTGGGACTCAGCACAGGTCAGGTTTCTCCCAGAAAAGCTACAGCTGCTATTCCTCATGTTTTGAGCTTCTATTAGAATGCCCTGATATAATAGAGATTCTATTAAATTAGTCTCATTAAAAAAAAATAAATTAAAAAGCTGAAAACAACGGAAAGTTTATTTAGTACAGTGAGAGCATCACTTCTTCTCTTATCTGATCTTATCAGTTTAATATGTGACACATCCTCGATGAGAGAATTATAATATTAAACTGATTTTTGGGCTCTTTTTTTTTAGCCTGGAGAAAAGGAGACTCAGGGGTGACCTTATCACTCTCTACAACCCCCTGAATAGTGGCTGTTGTCAGGTGGGGCTGGGCTCTTTCTCCAGGCAGAACGAGAGGACACAGCCTCAGGCTGTTCTAAGGGAAATGTAGGTTGGATATCAGGGAAAAGTTTTTTACAGAACAGGCAATAAAATATTGGAATGGTCTGCCTGGTGAGGAGGTGGATCCCCATCCCTGGATGTGTTTAAGGACAGACTGGATGTGACACTTGGTGCCAGGGTTTAGTTGAGGTGTTGGGGTTGGGTGGGACTCAATGATCCTGGAGGGTCTCTTCCAACCAAATGATTCTGATTGTGATTCTGATCGTGATTCTGGTTCTGATTCTGTTTTCCTCACCAAACAGCTGCACCAGAGAGAAGGGGCACACTGAGCTCCTCCTCAAGCTCAAAAAGGAGCTTCATGGTTTTTCCTCAGAGTTTCATGGAGTTTCATGGTTTTGCAGAAAAAATAAAAAGGAGTTTCTGGCTCTTCCTCACAGCTTTTGCCATTAATGGATGGCTGAGCCCATTTGCCCTTGGCCAAGCTCAGTGCCTGGAGCTGGGGGATCTCCTGCCACATCAGCACAGCTGATTTTATGTCAGATATTTGCATTCTTTCCATGCCAACAGCTGACTTTTAACGCTATGGAAATCAAACACTGCAAGACAGAATAATCCAGCCCCATCTCCCCAAGTGAGACACTCAGTTAATTGCCCTTTTCCACAGAGATGAAAACGGTGGGGCCTCAGATGCCTCTGTGAAGCCATAATTTGAAACGAGTGACTATTTCAAATATACTTATTTTAGATGTCAACTGGTGGGAAATTTACTCTATAATTGGTGGGGTGTTTTATCCAGACTGAGAAGATTATTCCTTAGTGAAACAGTTCTCTTGTATTAATAATAAAGGAGGGAAAAAGTTTCACTTGGGAAACTTGGAACATTTTCCTACAAACTCCTTTTGACTCCATGTCAGTGGTTATGGCAACATGTTCCAGAATTTTCTCTCACATAACACGGAACAATCAGGATAAGTTATTTTCCTGCACTGCAAAAGCAAAATAGGAGAAGTCAACTCCTGTTCTGCATTCCACAATCTGCTTATCTGGACACCCTGATTGGGAGAATTGCCTTTTAATTAGCAAGTGAGAAATGCTAATATGAATATGCTGACATAAGATAAAAATCCACCCATCCCATGCTGCACAATGACATATTTTATATATATATATGTATATTTTCAGCCTTCTCTGAGAGCAGCTAAAAAGGGGAATGACTCTAATAAAGACTAATATGGTCTCCATGTCATACACAGAACAAAATGCAGTAGAAGGAGGAGCAAAAATGAGTATAGTAATCAAGATTATTACATATGCAACTGTTTTTCATTTGACCTTTTTTTCCTGCCTTATAATGCACTCACTCACCCATGTTGTCTTCCTGTGCTAAACTCCACTTCAGAAAAAAAAGAAAAAAACAGGAAGAAGAATAATCAATGAATTCCAGTTGCAGATGTGTTACAAACTCTATCCATGCAGACAGAAACTGATTAAATCCATATACTGATAAAATAAAACTTCATTAATTGCCCATAGATGTACATCTGACAACCTGATAGACTATTGCTGGGGTGCCACATCCCCCACGGCCGATTCTTAGGATATTTGTTGATGCACATGTTGCATCCAGACTTCTCATTTGTTCTTCAAAACATAATTGCAAAGCCGAGGAAAAGAAATAAAAAACAACAGCAAAGCCCCAAGTGCAGCAATTCAATGCCTAGCAACTCAGTGAGAGACTGAAGAGGGAAAAAAAATCACAAATTATCTGCAAGAGGCAGTTGGAAGAAGGGCTGGGGGTAAACAGACACACAAACAACATGTCAGCCGTGATAAAGAGTGTAAATTTGAACAGATGTCACTTCCAGAGCAGCAGCAGGCAGATTAAACTCAATTGGCTTTGGATGAATTCCAAGGAAGAGCGAGAAAATTTGAGGCTTTCGCCCTGAGCACTTGGAGAAATACAGTCTCCAGAACCTCCTTTCTTTAGTAATCAGAATTGAACAGGACTAAAAATAGGAAAGAGTCTTCAAAAATAAACTCATTCACTGCATGTGGGTATTGTTCTGTAAACGTTTCATTCTCAGGTAAGAAGCACCAAAAATCTCAGCAAAAAATGTGCTCAATGAGGAGCCTCCAAGTTGTGACAGTTTAGAGCAGCAGAAATGTCACCAACGTGGCACTTATGCTTAATGAATCTAGGCCAACCCTCTGAAACAAAACATAATGTTGCAATCTTCAAGTTAAATCAGACTCACTAGGAATTTTTGCTGTATTTGTTGTCTCTTGAATAATTCTGGTTGCTTTGTGCACATGTTTTAAATCCCTGCTCACTCTTCCTTGCATGTTCCAGTTAATCACCTGTGATTTGTGGGCCAGCAGGAGCAGTGAGAGCTCTGAACCACCTGAGTTGAAGGATAACAGAAATATCTATTTGGATTTTCCCTAACAACATCCTAAACCAACTTCATCCTCCAATATTGGTCATTTCCATCATTGTCCCAATTCCCAAAGCCCTAAAGATGGACCGATTCCATCTCTGTAATTGTAGATCACAGATTGTCTCAGATTGTCTGTTGGGGCTTTTTTGGATGATTTTGGGACTGCAATGTCTTGGCTTTGAATGCTGAAGAATGAAACAAAACTTTATTCCACTGGCCACAACTTTAATAAGGGCATCCCCAGAAGAGTTCTCACTTATTCCCTTTAGAAGCGTACAATTATCCTATTAATCTCAAATCATAACACTTGGAAAAATAAACGGCAATAAATGTCACCTCCCCGTGTTTCCACACTCTAGAATTGAGGAAATTATATCTAATCCCCATAAATAATTAATTCATTGCAATCAGCAGGATTATTATCTTTCACTGTTAGACACAAAAAAGAAAAACAACATTTTGAGAGGTGGCAAAATAAAAAAAAGCCCAACATTGCAGAGGTAGATTTTCAAACCACCTGAATCTTCAATTATTATCACTGGAATGGACTCCACCATGTGACCTTTAGATCCTTGAAAAGATCTGGCCCCCAGCACAGCACAATTATTTCCATGAAAGCAAAATGAATGACAAGTCATTCCTTCTCAAATTAATTAATACCAGCTCTCCTAGTTAATACTTATCTCCATGTGGAAGAGATAAAAATCACACACGTTGTTTAATATTCTCAGCAGATGCCATCTCCTCACATTTGAATAGAGTTTTCATATTTGTGAGGCAGGATTTCGAGCTGAAATGTTGCAGGTTTTTTAAGTCAATAACACAAGCCTGGGAAATTAAAATGCACTACTTGTGTGAAACACAACAAAATCATTGTTTGTTTATCTTTAAGGTGATAATAAAAAAGATTAATGATACTGCTGTATAATGAAACAATCTGCCACGAGGCAAGCTGCAGAATATAGAGCGAAGCTCCAGCAAAAAATACTAAGGAGAGCTTCAGTTTTCTCCCAAACACATTAAGAAGTCCCTTTTATTACCAGGTGACATTTTTACATTTAAAAGAGAGTTGATTTTCATGTGGTTCTTAAAGGTCAAACAGTTAATCTACCTCTGTAAGGAGAGCATATTCCTCTGAAGAGATTTCTAGGGGACATCAAATCAATAAGAGTCAGACTCCAAAAGAATAAAATCTTTCCCTGTTCTCAAGGCAAAAAGCTTATACCAATCCTAAAGAAATTGGATCCAGCTCATGAAAAAATCAGTCATCGTGCAGCAATAAAAAAGTAGCAACCTTTGGAGCAGAACAGAGATGTAAGAGATTTTTATATCAATAACTCTGAAGGAAAAACCCTCTTCAGTATGGCATCTGGAAAATTATTGGCTTCATCACGTGTGCTCCCTTTGCTTTTGCATTTTGGAAGTGGTAAAAGCAGCAAGAGAGTGAGAAGTTGGGCCTGGCAGGCTGTTCTAGCCTGGAATGTCCAACAGTTTGTTCCTCAGAGCACAAACACGTTTGCTCCTTCTGGAGCCAAGAGAGACAAAAAGGGAACCCCAAAGAGAAAAGGACACACCAAGCTCTGCACTCCAGTTTGCTCAGCATAATAATCCCATTTTTTACCTTCCTGAGGAAAATGCCATTTGCAATGGCTTGAGAAGTTCATTGGGGGTGCCCCAAATGAGAGTAAACCACCGAATTCTGGAAATTGTCATTTCAAGAACGTTTTTGGGGTTTGCAAGTGAGAAAGGCTGCTTGTGAATGTGCTATTTTAGAATGGGATTGGAAAGAACTGGGGTTCTGTTCCTGGCTCTGTACAACCTTGTACATGAATTTTAATTTAATTCCCATTGAGGACACGCTAAGAACAATAATATCCTTTTTTAGTCACATTCTTTTAGAACATGATAAGAACAACAATACTCTTCTTTAGTCTTTTCCAAGACTAAACTCTCCTGGACTTGGAGAGTTCCAGGAACCCTCCAAGACAGGGACTGTGCCAAAATAGGAATTACACATATAAATATATACACACAAGTAGGAAAGAAAACTCATCTTAATGTCCTAATCTCACTTCAAGCTACCAGGCAACAAATGGAAAACTGCAGAAAATAAACTCAGATTTTAGAACCTTCACTGTATGTGCAAAACACCACAGTGCTTGGAAGGAAAGGAGGGCTGAGAATTACATGGGAATATTGAACTTTCCATGAGGATTTAATGCCTTCCTGCAGGTAAAAATCAGCTCTGGTTATGGTGGCTTTGCTTCTGCAGGAATAAAAAAAAAAAAAAAAAAAAAAAAAAAAAAAAAAAAAAAAAAAAAAAAAAAAAAAAAAAAAAAAAAAAAAAAAAAAAAAAAAAAAAAGAAAAACAGCAACAGAAAACCATGAAAAAAATTCAAAATTTAGGGAATGGTAAGAGAGGGAGCAAGAATAAAATTCAATGAAATCCATAACTACATTATACAGGCATCACTAGGGTATAATTATTTAATTGGTTGGGAAGTAATTATTGAAGTGATAGCAAAACAATGCAGCTGCTTGGTCTGTATCATTCACCTTGACACTGACATTGTCATTTCTAGCTGAGTTTTATACTGAAGCTGTGGTACATACATTTTTAATTTTCATTCCATCTTCAGCTAATCTAGGATAAATCTCAATCATTACTTTGCCTAGCTTGCTTTCAAATCCAGGAATAAAAAAATCCATAGCCTATAGGCTTTGATGCTTTTTGTTTATATGATAACTGCTTTTAATTGCCATTTTGTTTGCCAAGTCTCCTCAAAAAAATTTAAAATGCAATTATTTTCCACTCAAACACACAGTAATTTGAACGAATTACATTTTTGATGTGATTAAGGTAAAAGTAATCACGATATATAAAACATTTTATAATGTTTCCTGACAATGCATCATTATTATTATTTATCTTTGAATTCTCATTTCATTCATCATTCATTTGGAAGCTGTTTACAAGGTGAACAGGGATTGGAAGAAAATTGCATTTTCCTCTTATGTCTTCCCCATCCACACCATTCCATTAATAACCACACTTCAGTCCTGCTGCAGACCCAGCCCCAAAACAGGTATTACCAGTTTTATAGATGAGCTAACAAAGGGCTGTGAAAAAGAAAGAAACCCCCAAATTCCAGGGGTTTGAAGAGATGGAATTTCCAGGCATAATTTTGCTCACGATGGAAAAGTGAACACGTGGTTTCTCAGAGAATCCAGCACAGTAAAACAATTCCTCTTGTAAAAATCATCCTTTACTTCTCAAATCTTCCAGGAAATTGTTTTTCTCTGTCATCAACTTAGCTGCATTATAACATTCCTGAAAACTGCATTCTGCACTCCCAAGGACTAAAAGTTCATATCCCACAGCATGTTCTCTTCTCGTCTCTTCTTTTTAAGTCAAGACAGGTATTTCAACCCTGCCCTTGGAGAATTTTAAGACCTGTCCTTTACAAAAGTTACAGGAGCTAAAAAATGTGACTGAAAGCACTCATGGACTTGGAATCAATCAAGTGGTCTAACTTCAAGAGGAAATTAAGGAAACTTTTTTCCTGGTGCAGAAAAGTCATACAAGTTCTAACAAAGGATGGAGAAGAGCCAATACAGACAAAAAAAAAAAAATTCAATTTAGAGCAGTAAATTTTATCTTTGGAAATTCAGACACCCACGTGGCTTCAGTGGAATTGCCCAAAAGGCTCCAGTCTGAATATTTGCCATTTTCAGTTAGAAATCACTCATGCCATGTCCTGCATTCAGCCTTGAAGACAACTTCACCAAGAACAGGAAATCTGCCTTTTTATTGGCGCAGATAAGGGACACCTGAACCAGCAAATCCTGCTCTGACACCCCCCAAAAAATCCTACTCTGACACCCCAAAAGTCTCTTCTGGTTGTTGTACAGAGACACAATTGCTGTCATTCTCACACAAAAAGCAGGATAAAGTTAAAAGTATGGTTTTTTTCAATGCACAGAATGAAAATTCTACTCCTATGCCCCAAAAGATGAGACTCAACCATTTACTGAGTAACCCATTATACCTAAAAGCCCAGAGAATCCTTTAAGGTTTCAGTCATGGAACTTTAAAAACAGTTGGACAATGTTATTTTTTTTCCCCCTAGATGAGCATTAAATACACTCCTGCTTTCCCTCCTTCCAGCACTTCACAGCAGCATTTTCACTGTGCCCACTTAAGATGTTTCTCCAAGTTTCAAAGGTCATGAGAGTTCAAGAAATATGTTCCACATTTGAAATGTTCACCAGAGTTTTAAGGTTATTAATAGATCTCATTATATTTTTCATATATGAGTATATCTCCTTAAAGTTTGTGTTCAATTTTAAGTGGCTGGAATTTTGAAAGGTCAAATAAATAACGAGGTGGCTCATTGCAACAGGAAAAATATTCACTATTTTGCCACAAGGTTTTTTCTATTTAGTTACTTCTGGAAAAAACCCCCACTTTGCTCTATTGCCTTGTGGCATTAAATTCTCATCATCCTTATCATTACAGAATATAAAGCACAAACCCAGGTTAGACAGAAGCACAATAAAATCTGTAGTGATGTTTATTCATGATAACCTCTCAGAAATTAAAATTCGCTTCAATATTTAAGATCAGCACTTCACCAGCACCTACAGCATGATGCACTTTATTGTTGTCTGCTGGCGACAACAGCAGAGGCTGCAGCTTCTGCTACTTAAACCTAAACCTCTCCAAGTTTGGGTGGGTTTGGGATGAAAGGCAAAGTTAGAATTTTCAAATCTAAAATTTTCAAATTAGATTGGAAATTAGCTCTTACTATCCATAACTTCTAGAGCAGTTTTGCATCCCAGTGCTTTCTGTGTGGCTGTCTAAACAAGTTCACTGTCATGTAGTTTTCTACTTGCTAGAGCTCTCTGTTAAATTTAAATTTAAATCTGTGCAAAACATAAATTTAACTCAGCTTTCATTTCTTTCTTTCTTTTTTTTTTTTTTTTAAGTAACTCTGTTCATGAGCATCTTTTGTATTTTGTTTCTTTCCTGTAATTGTGTCGAAGAGCCTTGAGGCAAATTAGAATGCAGCAATCAATAGCAGAGTTTTATTAAGAGGTAGAATGATTGAATTTAGATAGACATGCAAACTGAACATTAATGCACCGATTCCTCCTGATAAACAATTTCAACATGAGATTTATTCAGGAACATGCTGAGTGAGACAAAAAAAATCTGTATTGGTGAAAAACAGTTTTTCTACTTCAAAACTTTTAATTTTTTTTACTGATCTACAACATGCCACAGGTTACACTTACAACCAATTCCAGAAGATTTCCTGTGCTCACAGGACTGGCTATTCACAAGTCTTGTCACTTAGCAGCTTCTGAGGAGCAACAACACTTTTGTGAATGACCCATATTCTGCCATCACTAAATTATTTAGGAGATAATGTAGAAGGATGAGCACAAGAGAGATCTGGTAGAAAGCTCTCAAACCCTCAATTTTTCTCCATAGCTTACTCTAGAGTGGATTAGGAAGCAGAAAAAAACATAATCTGGTTATTTAAATGACAGAGAAAAAAAAAACACAAAAAAACCAAAAAAACCCACACAAAAAAAAAAACACCCCCAAACTTTTGGCATTGTTGTAATTACAAGAAATACCAATATATTTTAATATTTGATCTAACAAGATTGAGAAAGAGGAGCAGCATGACTCAAGGCTCTTGTGAAGGTACCACAGTTCAGTCCAGAAGTACAAGGAAGGTCTCAATACTGTAACAAAGTGAAACCCCTATGGAGCATGTCCATCTGCACTGGGAGGGACTGCAGAATTCTCAGCAATAAAGTGACACCCCCATAGTACATGGAGCATGTCCACCTGCATTGGGAGGGACTGCAGAATTCTCAGTGATAAAGTAAAATCCCCACACTCATATTGAGCACATCAACCTGCACTGGGAGGGGCTGGAGAGTTCCTATCTTAATTATCACCACATTTTGTCTCCAACATAGCACAAAGAAACCCCCAAAAGAGATGATGAGAGGAACCCCAAAAGGCACCAGAGCACTGATGAGATCAGATCAGCTGGGCTGATGTGAGGACATCTGGGAGAGGAACAGATTCAGGGAAAGGCTCTTTCACCCATGTATCTATGCCTATCCTGCCTTCCAGAAACCTCTGGGATTCTTTTTCATTCCTCCAGCCTCTCCAGGCTCTGCTGAGGTAACCCCTGCCAGTGAATCGTTCTGCTTTGCTGAGGCCACCCTGCTGCCTGCAGACAGTGCTGGAATCACTCCACAGCAGCAAAGGGCTGAGCCTTCAATCAGCCCATCACTCACTGACAGAACACATTCCATCACAGAGAACTTAAAAGAAAATATGCAAAGAGGTTTCGCCCTTCCTCCATTTTCAAGTTTCAAAAAGAAAAAAAAGCCATGAACAAACAGTCTCACGTGACACCAGACCTGTCTGATTAGATCTGGATCTCTGGGAGAAAAAGCCTGACGCAAAATAGGAAGGACGTAAATTGAAATAGACAAATAACACCCCAAAGACTGTTGATTGTATTCTACAATAAATTGATCAAATATTTCCAAGAAACTTCCATCCAAAGGAATGTGTGGTTTGAGCTAACATTCCTTTGACCTTTCAGAATCTGAGATTAACAAATACTTCATTAAAAAGTAGAATCAATACTTGAATGCTTATGAGTTTCTAGGCAATCATGTTTTAGACTTTTAAACTAATGTAACACAAATCCATGGTGAATGTTTGTATTTTCTCAAATAAAACATTCAACCCACACTGTCTAGGTCAATCTCTTCATATCATCCCTATAATAAGATGGTAGCCACAAAAATTACAGATCATTTTATATGGATAGTGGTGAAATAGGAATAGTCAAAAGAATTTGAAAACAGATAATTTTCACAGTAAGATCTCTTTTTTCCTTTTGTTGTCCCAACTGAGTTGTTTTACCTACTTGATGTCATCATATCAAGAAAATAGATTGGGTGTTAGGGAAAAATGTCTTCACTGAATGGGTTGCCAAGCACTGGCCCAGGCTGCCCAGGACAGTGGTGAAATCATCATCCCTGGAGAGATTTAAAAGATTTGTACACTTCAAAAGTTGTGTGGCACTTGGGGACATGGTTTAGTGCTGGGCTTAGAAGCTCTGGGTTAACTGCTGAACTTGAAAGTCTTAGAGGTCTTTTCCACCCCAAATGAGTCTGTGCCTCTTAATGCATCCATCCAAGTGCAATCACTGTCACTATTCTAAATCCTTGGTTTGGGGGAACACCATTACACTCAGTGTAAGCATAGATTGAAAATCATTAGATTGTAAATCATTAGACTGTGGGGTAGAGCTGCCTGAAGATCAAACAGGAGAACAGTTCAACTGAATTTTCATAATAAATTCTATGACATACCATTACACAGTTCCATCTTGACATTTCCCATGAGGAAATCCTGATGTTTGAGAATTCTCAACTGTATTAACTGGATATAATAATTATCTGTTGCTGTAGTCTATTTCCTTTCCAAGTTTTTCATAAGTAATGTCTTAATTCCATCTTCAGTGTTCCATCTTTAAGGTTCTGTTATGATGTGCTGTATTCAATTCACTTTGTCCACATTTTGCCTTCCAGCCTGGAAAATTCAGAGCCAGGGCTGTGGCACATCAGTCACACAATCAGCTAAATTGGGCTACTCCAGTTGCTTTAACTGGCAACTTTCAGGCAGGCAAAACAAAGCAGCAAGGTTTTAATGGTTTAAAGCCTCCAAAGTGGATCATAATAGAAAATGTATTGCTCGTGGGCTGGCAGGGAAGGCAAGGAATGCCATATGCTTTCAGTTTCATTTGTGGTGTTTATCTTTAATACCAAACCCTGCTGCAATACACTTTCTATCACCCTGCTATGTCAATCTTTCTTATGTGCAAGGGGATCAGGAAAACAAGACAATTTTGGTTCCAATAGTCACAAGCCAATCCAGACTCTACTAATTCAAGGGTAGCTCAGAGCTATGGAGTTTCATTATTCCTAAATTACTACTCCATGCAGGAATTAGAAAATACAGTTATTAACAACACAGTCAAAATACTTGTTTTGATGGCTAGCTGGTGACTTGGAGTTCATGCTGAGACAAATCTGAAAACAAAACTGCAACAGGCCAAAACTATGGGGAGCAACTTGAGTTTTAAAGCATTGCTGCAAAGTTTTACACCTTAAACAATTGCCAAGAAAGGTTGTGGGATCCCCATCCTTTGCAATATTCCGACCCTGATGGGACACAGTCCTGGGCAACCTGATTTGGGAGACCTCAGGTGATCTCCAGGGGTCCCTGCAGACCTCAGCTCCTCAGTGGTGTGGCTGTTTGGGCAGAAGTTCAACTTCTATAAATTCAGGCCATACATCCATTTCTAAGTGAAGACAATAAATTTCATGGATTCATAGATTTATAGATCCATAGAGCCATAGTTTCATAGATTCATAGATTCATGGATTCATGGATTCATAGATTCATAGATCCATAGACTCATAGATTTATAGATTTATAGATTTTGGAGGGCACTTTTTCCACTCCCAAAGGGGGACAAATGGCAGTGCCCTGGTGACAGTACCACACCACAGTGGAAGGCCAGTGGACAGTGTTCATGAACAGCCAAATTCCATCTGAGCCACATCCCCACCAGGCTGCTGGTGATGGCTTTTATCCTGCAGACAAACATCCAGGGAGAGACAGGCAACAATGAGCACTCCTGACAGCAAAAGGTAAAAGATTTAATCCCAACCACGTCGTGGATCCTTAACCCTCCTCATCGTCGTAATCAACAAAGACACAAACACTGAGGCAACATTCTAAATTATCCATTCTAAATAATCCTAAATAACCCTAATATCCTAATAACGATTTAAATAATCTTTCCAGTTGCCAGTTTTTTCCTCTCTGCCAGATGCTGGAGGTCGCTTCTTGAGGACAGAATGTTTCCTTGGAGGTGTAACACCACAGTCACCTCTCAGAAGGTGTCACTGCTGCTGTACCCTGAGGCAGAATTGGAATTGCCAGTCCTGATTCTGCTGCAATCTCCTTAATCCTCTGCCTTTCTCTGGACCTGAACTCCCCATGGTGGACAAGGAAGATGCTGAAATAGGAGATGGTGGGAGCCCAGAGATGGCAGATTTCCAGCTGGCCAAAGTCCTGACAGCTCTCCAGGAGAATGACAGGAGGAGGAATTGCTAAAAAACACTCATGGGGCGAAGTCAGAAAATGCAGCCTAAGAGGGATGCTGTACAAACTAAAGCAGGAAACATGAATTAGATTTTAAAAAAATTAGATAAATTTGATGGTCGCTAGGGAAATGCTCACTTAAAACTTCACTTAGACTCCAGACCTAAGAGATTTGTCTTGAACCAGGAAAATAGTGATTTGTTTAAGTGGAAACTTTGGTTTAGCTGGTCAGGACATGAGAAGAAACTGTGGGGGACCACATGAAGCTCTGTGTTTTTTGGATGGTGGAAAACTGGCAGGTATGCAGCTGAATTAGGAAATAAAGAGAAAAAGTAAAGCAGATTTTGCCAAAGAGGAGCACATTAATTATCTCCTAGAGAGAATTAAGTCCCTGAAGTCTTAGAAGTCTTTGAACACAGTTTCACTGGGGTAAGGTCAGAAAAGCAACTGCTTTGTTCTCAGTTAAAACACAGAATAAAAGAGCACAAACAAATCAAACACCACAGAAAACAAACCAACAAACCAACAAACTGAAGCAGAAAGCCCCTGGAAGCCATGTGCCTTCTAAACTGCCTGCCGGACTTTAGCAGAAAACAATTAGAAATAAAACCTCAGCCCTCCTTTGTATTTTGATCAACTCAACAATTATATTTCTCCAGTATTGCTTGATAGTTTCTGAATAAAACAACCACCATAATCTAAATTTTCTTACTGGTTAGGAGACACATCTGCAGGCAAAAATGACTTTCAAAGCTTTTGCTGGAGGTGTCTCAGAGAGTTAAAACTTCCCAGTAAAAAGTCTTGGCTTTGATGATTTGAGACAAGACTTTGGTGTTACTCTCAGAGCTCATGACACAGCATTTTCTGCAGCTTTTACAATCTTCTCTACTGCTCGGCTTTAAGACCATTACCTAAGAAAGATTTCACTACATATAAATGTGCTAAGACACAGATTAAAGTTTAATTAACCAGATTCATGTTTTTCAGCGACATCCTTGCTGGGACAGCTTATATAATTATTTATAAAATTTTAAAATTAAATTTCAAATACTACATCAAGAAGATCAGTCTTTCTAAAAAGTTATTTTACTCTTAATCTTAAGGTGACATTATCCAACCTTACCCAGCTGAGAATTCTTGAAAGGTTCTCACTCGCATTAAAAATCATCCTTAAAATTAGTTATATTTGAATTAAGTTCACTTTTTTGGTGAAAACAATTAACTCTCGATATAAAAGTCTGCAGGTGTAGAATTTATCAAGATCCTTGGCAAATATTTAAAAATTAATTGCCTTCACTTAGAAATGGACTCATGGTCTGAATTTATAGAAGTTGAACTTCTGCCCAAACAAAGGAGGTGAGGTCTGCAGGGACCCCTGGAGATCACCTGAGTCTCCTAAATCAGGTTGCCCAGGACTGTGTCCCATCAGGGTGTGAATATTGCAAAGGATGGGGATCCCACAACCTTCCTTCACAATTTTTTCATGAATCCAACATCCATCACAGAAACAGAAAAAAAGGGGGGGGGGGGGGGGGGGGGGGGAAGGAAAAAAAAGGGAAAAAAGGAAAGAAAAAAAAAAGTGGGGGGGGGGGTGGGGAGAAAAGGAGAAAAATGGAAAAGAAAAAGAAAAGTTGCTGGGTTTTTTGGTTTTTTTTTTTTTTTTTTCCAATGGAATTTTCCATATTTTAGTTTGTGGCAGTTGACTCTCATCCTGTCCCTGATGACCCTGTGAAGATCCTGTGTCCATGGGTCACCATCTCCCACGGGAATTCAAACTCATTGATGGGATCCCCCTGAGCCCTTTTCTGCCTCAGGTAACCCAAGCCCAGCCCTCAGCCCCTCCTGGTGTGTCAGATGTTCCCCTCCTGAGCCACCTTCCCTGGCCTTTGGGACCAGCCCATGTCTCTGCAGGACAAGGAAGAACTGGACAAACTGTTCCAGTTTTAGTCCCACCAGTGTATTCCCACAGCACAGATAAATATATTTGTATTTATAAAGTGACCCTGTTTTACACCACAACGACGCAGACTCTGAACTTCAGAAGGCTGAAAATGACTCCTTTATTGTTGGGAAGTGTCTCCCTTTTATACTATTTCACACAGACCAATTCCATTGGTGACACAAAGACAAACCTCTTCACTCCCATTGGTCAGAGCACAGGGACATCAAGAAGAAGTCCCTCCTATGGAAAAGAAATGAAAACAAAGTTACAATTCACAAAAACACTTCTCTTGTTTACAAAAAAAAAAAAAAAAGAAAAATCCATGAAAAAACCCCAAATTTCAGAAAACCAAAACATCTCAGGCACAGAACCAAAGCTACAATAAAGCACAACAAAGTTCACACTGATTTATCTGCGGTGTGTTCACCCTGAGCTCTGCTGCCTTTATCTAACACAGCTACAAAAGAGCTGCTTTCTCTGCTCTCTCAAGTGCTCAGCTGAGCTGAAAAATGTTGTTGTCTGTTGCTTTTAGATGGCACATTCAGATCTCCACTCCTTCCCTAGGACCCCTCTCTTTACGTGTTGGAGAAACGAGTTTCTATTATGCATGAACTGTGCTTTGCTCACTTCAGGAGCTGCATCCCCTGCCATGAGATTTTCAGCCCTGGATGGGCACAGATGTTGTCTCTGCTCTTCTGGCAGGAAACACAAGCACTGACAGGTGCTCCATTTGTTTGGCCTTTAAAACAAGAGCCAAAAGGGATCAGCATCTCCAGGATTTTAAAGTTCCTGAATCTTCTAACTCTCTGTGGTAATCTGCAGCTCTAGTGTGCCCAGAGTCTCCACCCTACCACTCTTCTGGAAAAGGAGCTGGAATAAATAAAAAAAATAATAATTTAAGAAACCCTCATATGCTTCCAAGGTGAGTCTGTGCTTGTGATTTTTTTTATTATTATTTTACATTGCTATGAATGCGTGATGTTAATTTTCTTACAAAGTAGTTCTGAAAATTGAAAGGTATTTACTGAGAAAGAACTGAGTAGCCTGGAGGTAAAAACCAGGGGGAGTTAGTAAAAGTGGTATATGAACAGATCTAGCCTAACAGATCTGTCATTTCCTCACTTGTTTTTTTTTCCCAAGCTCATTAAAAAAAAATCCAATAAAACACAAATGTCTGCAATAATTTTATTGGATATCAAGTAAGTTTAAGAGAAATTACCTTGAGACAGGGCTAAGTTCTAACTGTGTCCCTATTTTTTGGGGAATAAAATGGTTTCATAAATAGCTGTCAAACAATCTATCTGAATCATGTTGCACACCCATCCCCATCAGGGCACCCTGCTCCCTGATTTTGGCTGCCTTGGACCCACCACAGCAGCTCTGTCCTCGATATTGGGGTCTGGATTTAGTGCTGACATCTCTGCCCCCATCATCACCTCCCCTGGGCTCTGCTGGCTCCTGGAAATTCACAGAGCTCCCAGGAGCAGAAACCAACACAGCTCCAGAATTCCCTTCCCTTCCCTTCCCTTCCCTTCCCTTCCCTTCCTTCCCTTCCCTTCCCTTCCCTTCCCTTCCCTTCCCTTCCCTTCCCTTCCCTTCCTTCCCTTCCCTTCCCTTCCCTTCCCTTCCCTTCCCTTCCCTTCCCTTCCCTTCCCTTCCCTTCCCTTCCCTTCCCTTCCCTTCCCTTCCCTTCCCTTCCCTTCCCTTCCCTTCCCTTCCCTTCCCTTCCCTTCCCTAAACTTCCCTAAACTTCCCTTCCCTAAATTTACCTTCCCTAACCTTCCCTAACCTTCCAACCTTCCCTTCCCAAACCTTCCCTTCCCCAGGGAAGTGAAAGAACAGAGCCTGAGTGCAGCCCTGGTTCTGTGCCTGAGGTGTTTTGATTTTCTGAAATTCTGTTCCCAGGGCATTTTCTGTAAACAGGAGAAATGTTTTTGTAGCTGTAACTTTGTTATTCATTCCTTTTCCTAGGAGGGACTTCTCCTTGATGTCCCTCTGCTCTGACCAATGGGAGTGAAGAGGTTTGTCTTTGTGTCACCAATGGAATTGGTCTGTGTGGAATAGTATAAAAGGGAGACACATCCCAAAACTAAAGGAGCCATTTTCAGCCTTCTGAATCTCAGAGTCTGTGTCATTGTGGTATAAAACAGCATCACCTGACATTAAAGATCTATAATCCATAATCAAGTTTGGATTATATACTGATTATATACTTTAATTTCCTCCTGCTAATTCTGGGAGAAATATTTCAGTTATTTAAATTCACAAGCTGCTGACTGTTAGACCTAATCAAGACCTTCCCATTGTTTCAGCATCTGTTTATTCAAAACAGATTTAGCATCTAATTATTATTTTTTCCCTAGATTCCTTTCCAGTGATTCTTTGTACCATATCTATCTCTTCCATAAAATCCAACTTCCCAAAGCAGCATCCTGAGAGAAGTGCTGATATCAACCAAATCAACATAACGTAAAAATGTAAAAAAATCATTCTGCAGGATCTGTGGGGGTTTTAGGAACTTCCACTGAGTTGCAATTTGGCTGACACACAAAGTAAACTGAACACAACTCTGAATACACGAGGACAGGAAAATAACACAAACAGAAAGTGAGGAATTGTTACTGCATTCCCCAAAACGAACAGCTTCCCTCAGGTTCAGTTCAGCCCTCTGGAGAAGCTCTGCTAGGGATGGGAGATAAAAATGAAGTGGATAAAGGAAATTATGAATAGAGTCTCCTGGAAGCAGGGACAGCCTTTGGGGGCTCTGCATTTGGAACACAGGTAGATGAAAATGACACTCCTGACCTTAACTGTAACACTCTGATTTACAGATGGAGTCATTTGTGTTGGACTTGTCAATCAACCCAGGCGTGAATGTATTTCAGCAGCTGTGAAATTTGATTAAAACTTATTGCAGTCTTTCTTTTTCCTGAAGTCTAAGTGCATTTAGATGGTCTGCTTCTTGTGAAATTTTGGTTTTGCTTGTTAATTGTTCATTATTTTTACTGTTAGGGGAAACTATTCTTGCTTTGCTTTCAGCTGAAGAGAAGTTAAAATCAGCCCTTTATTAACACTTCCATACCCTGAGGTAACATTTTAGCTTTTTGCAGCAAGAATCCTGGCTGCACGCACTGCTGAATATTATGCTTATAACTAAAACCCAATCAAAATCTTAAAATACTTGCACTGTAAGAAACTAATTACAAGAAAGTGATTAGTTTGAAATTTAAAAATCCAATTCTGTTTAACTGGATTTCTTCCTAATAAAACTAAGTAATGAAACTACCACTCACCATCAGGCAAGGCAAGGATGGTCCAGAATTCCTGGAATTCTGAAGTTGTGGGGGATAACCAGCTTACAGCCAGTTTACAGCTGGAACTTCTTCCTAAAAAAACTAATTAAACTGCCACTCATAGTCAGACAATGAAGGCTGGTCCAGAATCCCCATTGTGGGGGATAACCAGTTTACAACCAGCTTACAACCAGCTTTACAATTAGATTTCTTCCTAATAAAACTAACTAATTAAACTACTACTCACAGTCAGGCAATGAAGGCTGGTCCAGAATTCCCACTGTGGGGGATAACCAGCTGGCAAGGAGCATTCCCACACATTCAGGCACCCAGAAAGTCTTGCCACTTCATATTAGATATTAAGATATGGACACTCAAAATCCTGATAATAATTTCTGTTAACCTGATTTCAAAGAATGTGCACCTGTAATAAATTACTTTGAGAGTGTGCATCTCTAGTAAATTATTTCCTTAAATCAAACAGCTTCCAGCACATTTCTTATGGCTGTTGGTTTGAAAGGCTGACAACTGAATTTTTCAACTGAAACAACAAACAACAAAGCACCTGCTCACCTGCCAGAGATTTAAAGGTCTTAGCAGATCAAATATTTATCCTTTCTTTAGGATACAAACCTTCAACTTGTACATACAGGACACCAAATATAGCAACAATTACGAGCCTTATCTTAAAACTAGTATTAAATGAATATATTAAAACTAGTATTCTAGTTCTAACTCTAGTATTCAGACTTAAAGGAATTCGGACTCAGTTTGAGTTTTGAGTTTTCTTACCAATTTCTCCATTTTCTCTGTGGGACTGGCTACCAGATGAGTCCAGCAGTTGTTACTGATGATGCACATGTGTGTGAGAAGATAAATGGGCATGGTTAATTATGCACTATCTGGAGAGATTAATGTTGGATCTGTGATATCCACGTGTATCATTGACAAAGACAATTTTGTACAGACCAGGCAATTGATGAAGATGAATCATCAGATCACTGGAGCTCGTTTTGCCAGTCATTGCAGTGGGCTCTGTCTGGCAGTTTCAGCAATTTGGGTTAACATGAACCTCCTTTCTCAAGCTGTTTTGAGGGGGTAATTCAAGAGCAGAAAGGTTCAATCTTTACTGTCAGATAGATGATGTTAGAGGGGGAAATTATCATTATAAACTACCTCCAATGTGCAGGTTATCCTTCATTTCACAGCATTTCTTTTTAAGGTGAAGCAATTAACTGTCTCCACATTAGAGCAGGTAAGGCTATCACCCCCTGGCTAAATACAGCCTCACAGTTCAATTAATCCAGGTAGAAAAAAGATTCATCAACATCATGAAAAAGACCTGGCAAACTCTCACTGTTAGATTTACTGCACATGAGCTACTGCAGGGACTTACATTCCAAATGAATTATTTGATTTTATTGTCTCCAGCACTGTTAACAAACCTTACACTTCTCTCCTTTTAAAACAAAGGCTCAAGGGCTTGTAGTGGAATTCACACAAATCCAGGACAGGTGAAATTTTATCTTTGTTTTAATGTTTCTGTGTTGTTGGCTACTCAGTGTTGACCTCTGTGTTTGCCAACAGTGGTGAAGAAACAGGATTTTTTAATTGATGTTTAAGCAGACCGTTACAAATTGACAGCAGCAGTCACATCTGATGGGTTTTGTAAAAAATGGACCCAACTGGGCCCTGCACATCTGCCACAAATGCAGCAGGAAAACCTAATGGTATCTTTATTGCCCACAGGACAGAACGTTTGGATTGGGTTTTTATTTCTAGATTGAAATTAATCTGCACTCACTGGAGGCTGAGCTCACATTAAGGAAAAGATTGCAGGAGTCTGTCTTGCATCTGGAATGAAAGTTTGTAATGACACTCAACCCTTGTGGGAATTTCCCCCACAGTTCAGCGCCATTCCCTGGAAGATCTGTTTGCTGAATAAATGAGTTTAACTCTTTCTGGAGAGCATTCCACATGTTCCTTCCCAGAAATCACCACCGCCTGAGTGCTGCTGGAGTGCCACTGAATGCCTGAAATGAGCCTGGACATCTAAACTTGGTTATTTATCATGGGCACAGCAAGAATTCAGCAGAGACAGGGATGTTGAGGGACTTGCTGATGTATTGCCTGACCCAGAAAAAATGGTGACATTCCAAATGTCTGTAAGGCTTCTGTTTGAAGGACCTTTACAAATTTAAGGGGATGGGGAAAGAGCGATGTTTAAAAGGCCAATATATTAAAAATCAGGCTGCTGTAAAAACATTTTTGGAAGTGTTAATGCTTCCCACGGAGCAGGTTGTGTGCCATGCTATAAAATTTGTGGGGTTTATAATATCCCTTCAAGAGATGGTGGATGTTTTAGTGGCAATCTCTTTAGTGACTGTGGAAACATGGACAGATTTCCCTTTGGGAAAACCAAATCAAATCAAACCACGCCAAGCCAAGCCGAGCCGAGCCGAGCCAAGCCAAGCCAAGCCAAGCCAAGCCAAGCCAAGCCAAACCAAACCAAACCAAACCAAGCCAAGCCAAGCCAAGCCAAATCAAATTAAACCAAACAACCCAAACCAAACCAGACAAACCAAAGCAAAGCAAACCCAACACAACCAAATCAAATCAAACCAAACCCAACACAATTAGTTAATCCAACTAAACCAAACACAACCAAACCACTATTACTGACACTAACGAGATCAGAATGTTGGTCACGATTTGAATATTTTTGAAGGCCAGACTTGTGCCAGCTCAGAGAAACCAAAGATTTCCTTTCATTTCCCTCTGATATTTCCTGTTTAATTCCATGAATTGTTTCATGTTGCAAGGAATAGTGGTCACCCAGACAGAGAAGGTTTCCCTTCCCCTGCAGAGGGGACAAAAGATTTACACACCCCATAAAGGGAGACAACAGAAAATTAAAATGCTTTTAAAATTACATTCCTCACTTCCCTGTAAATGTATTTCTTTGACTGTGTGTATCCCACAACATAAAGTGCATTTATAGAACCCAAAGTGGCATACATTAGGATGTTTTTCAACAGGAAAATAAAGGATAAAAGCAGAGCACGACTTCTTAAGTATCTTGAACTTGCAGACATCACCAAAAATGGAAACGTTTTTATTTTTTTCCCCCCACTCGTTTTTCAAAGTATCAGACTCTGCCTTGATTTTTTCCTGGATAGCTGATAAAACGCTGAGTGCTGCCCCTCACACATCTCCCTGCATAAATCCAGTTACAGAACAGCTGCCAGAGGCACCTCTGAGAAGGGGATGGAGCTCCACTCCTGGAAATGACAGTTTGTTGCAAAAGACCCTTCCAAGGTTTTCCCTCTTTTTCCTCCCTGTGAAAGCCATTGTTGAGACTCCAGCTATAAATAGAGTTTTCTTTGTACACCAGGTGCTTTGCTCTCATCCTTTCTCCCTCCCTCTGGCTCTGCCCACTGAATAAGCACTTTGCTGGAGCAATTCAGCAGCTCAGTGAAATCAAACATTCTCCTGTCTCTCCTTTTCTTTTAAAAATAATGAGGGCAAGTTGAAACTTTTTTAGTGTTTTCCTCTACTGTGATAAGCCAGCAATCTTTTTTCAAATATTTTCCTGTGGTGACAGCTGATTTTCTTGATTTTGGAGGTTTCAAGTGTGAGTTTGAGGATTGGGATTGCTTCATTATAGTTTTGTTGCTCAAAAAGTTAATGCTAAAATGACATTTTTTATCAAACAATCCCCAAAATATTAGGCATCCTGGTAGTGACAAATATCACCCCAAATAGGCCAGGCCCTGTTTGAATGGTTTTTCAGTCCAAGGTTCATAATCTCCTGAGATCCCATTTTATCTCTGCGGTTTTTCCATTCCTTAAAAAAAAAAAGGAAAAAAAATCATAATTTGGCAGACAAGATGGTGTCAAAGCACAGAGAAAAGAGGAATGTCATGTCAAAACAGTGCTGGGAAACAAAAGGGGAAGTCTTGCACTCACCCTGAGAGCAGCAGAAATCAAAGTCAGCCAGACACTGCTGCTGCTCCAGGAACCTTCCAGCAAAGAGGATTGGAGGCTGCAAATCACCACTCACACACTGTGAGTTATGTCCTCTGAAACTTTAACAGCTCAAGCTAAATATTGAAAGAACATCAGTTTAGAATATTCATGGCTCTGATAATGATATTTAAAGAGCTCCCCTCGCAGTAAGACATCAAAGCCCAGGCTGGCTCCTGGTACAGTGCAGGCTGTAAAACAACTCTCAGTACAATCAGCTGACTCAGGGAACTGATGGGAAACCTTAATATTGGTTTGAATGTTTGAATATTTAATGCCCAAAACCAGGAGAGGCAAATCTTAGGTAGCAAAACTCATATAAAGCTTCTAGAAAAGGCATTTTTCCCATTTCTGCTGTCACAGATGTTAAATGTGTGCCACTGCATCCTCAAGACACGAGTTTAGGATCAGAGCAACCATTCTCTCTTCACCCCACTCAGCTGTGACCACTCAGTTTGAAAATGTTACACTCTGGTCTATTATCTGAGGAACAAAAATGCTTTATCTGGGCTTACTGCTTTTATTCAACACCCAGAACAATCTCTGTCTATTCCTTTAAGCTCCTTTGGATGCGAAAAAAAATATGGTTACATAAATCTTTGTAATCCTGAGGGGAGGATGGCATATAAAGAGTTTACTGGCATTAGGATTAAGTCCAGTGTATTGCAGTGCAATCTTTAATCTCCTAAAATCTACCTCACTGTCCCAAGCTGTTTTGTGTGAGCAGATGAAGCTTTGGAAATAGGACACAGCTGGCAAGAGTGATAGACAGAAAGACTTTAGAAAAAATTAAAGGAAAAGAAAAGGAAAAGAAAGGAGGAAGGAAAGGGAAAGAGAAAGGGAAAGTGGAAAAGGAAAAAAGGGAAAGGAAAAGGGAAAAGTGAAAAGGAAAAAGGGAAGGAGATCCTTCTTTGGAAGCAGTTGTTAATTTGGAAGAGTTGTTAATGGGCTGTTTTAACACTGTGACATGCCTAAGATTATTTTTATTAATTAAGAAATGACAGAAGTCAGATGAAGTTCATGTATAACAAATTAGGGAAAAAAAAACCCCATCAAAGTTTGAAAACACGGAAGATCCAAACGTGGACCAAAACAGATCTAAAACCACTCTACAAGACAGCAAAGTTTTGTTTGGTTCTGAGACTCCCTAATCCAAACAAGAGGAACCATAACACACAGAAATATATTTATCTGCTAAATTTATGCAAATACTTCTGCACATAACTGCCATTTATCAGCATTTCAACTGTTAGGGGAGTTAAATTTTATGTATTTCCAGCACTGAAGAGAAATATGAGCAGGAAGTAATCATGGCACTGCAGAATCCAGAAGACAGTTCAATAATAGCATTTCTTTCCTATTTAGTAGTTTGTATTTCCAAAGCACCACACAATCATGAACAAATTAATCTAGGGCTTACACTGAATTTCACTGATAAGGACATTAAAAGCCTTCAGCAAATGTTTAATTGAAATAACTGCTGCACATTAATTCCCAGAAACTTGTTTCAGTATCCTGGAGATTTAACAAACACCTAATGAGGGAACTCAATCTGCCCCAGTGCACGGAATTCTGTGTGTGCTCTTCTGGAGCCTCAACCAGCCAGAAAATGCTTTGAAATGACATCTCAGAAACAAAGGAAAGGCACATTCACAGAAATAATATAATGCTGCTCTGGCCCATGGAGCTGAAACCAGAGTCTTTAAGGTTCTCTTTTAGTTGAAAGTACAGTTTTCAAGGGGGAAAAAATAAAATAAAATCACTTTGTTGTTTCAGGAATTCTGAATTTGATGCCCAAATCCAAAAGTTTGCCCTTTATAAACAAAAAAAGTGTGACTGTCACCCATTTTCTCCTCCAAAGCAATGATTTAATTGTGGTAATTTAGTAAAAGCTGGCAGAGAAGGCACTGTGATGAGCCCAAGGGGTTTCTTAGGAAATGGTATTTCACGGAAAAGCTTTGTTGCTTTTCTGCTGTCCCCTGACAGAAATCTGAATCCTTCAGAAATCTGAACACCACTGTCATGAATGCAATCCTTATTTTGAATTTCTCCTTCTTGCACACTCCTTTTTGACTGGCATTTAACCAGTTGGTCTCTCTCCCCACTAAAAGTTAGATGTAAAGACAAAAGGTGGGATTCTTCTCATCTCAAACCACTGAAACAAAAACACCTCATCAATAATTTCCATGGAACTGCACATTTATATCTGAAGTATTTTCGCTTTCACTGTTCCTACCAGTGTGCTGGATATTTAAATCATGAAAAAGGAAGCTGAAATTGTTCACCTCTTTCACAAAAAGTGATTCAGTTACCTGTTTAAACCTGAAGCAAGATGAATTAAAATTCATGTTCAAGGCAAGCCTGTACAGGATGTTGAAGATCTTACATGAAGGAGATGAGGAAAAATAAATAAAAGGTAAAAATTGTGTAGGTGCTTTGAATCATTCTTTAATCTTCTGCTGTGTGTTTGGGAGTTAGAAAATTCTTTGTTGTCTCTAGAAATATTTTATTTTCCCATCCTAATTAATAATCTTGGGTTTTGTGTTCTGCCTTTCTTCAGCAGTAGAGAGTAAAGCCAGTGAGGATGTTGGAGTTTTTCCTTTAGAAAAACTCTTAATAGCTCATGGAGCACATGTGGGGGTTTTTAATAGTGGAAAGGATCAGGGCAATTGGATTTGAGGTGTTTAATTAAGTCTGTTCACAGACAAATGGTCCTGATGAGTGACAGGTTGGCATGGCTGAGTCCACCAGGAAAAACAGCAATTAGAATGAACCTGTGGACTCTGCAGCAGAATCTTCCCAAGGTCACGCCACAGGGCTAATTTGGAAAGGAACTAACATGGTGTTGACAGAGAATCAATAATGGAAGGCACCATAGGATATTTCACTAATGTGGAGTTGCTTTAACCCCACCCCACAATTCAATGTTTGTTCACAATTTATTCAGTTTTAACTCTCCTGAGGTGTCTGGATTTATGAATGTAAATAGATGAGGTATTTTGCCTTTCCCTCCTTTCATAAAAATGTTGAAAATGAAATTACTCATGGATTTTAAAACTCTGTTTAGTGAATTCAGTCAATTATATATATCTGCTAAATATTTTAAAGAAATTTGAGTTGATGAAAGATATTTTCTCTAACAACATTTTGGATAGAAACAACATCCAAAGCAGTGTAAGTTAAATGTTCATGTCTTCAGAACTAAGGCAAACATCTGCAAACATTTGAATATCCACAGAGAGGAATGAATTCACTCCATATCTGCCTGCTAAATTCTGCTGTTCTGTGAGGCATCATTTTTATTTTACTTGCTGTCTAAGAAGCTTCAGGTTTCGTTTCTTTTCTTGGCATAATTCTTCTTATTGTTCCTGTCCATTTATTCAAGGAGGAACTGATGCTAAATTGAAATTCAGCATGTTACCCACATACAGAAAAATACCTTGTCAGGATTTCCTTTCATATGGAAGCACAGGTGTTCTCCTGAAGAGACACTGGCAGGAACCTAATTCAGAGAATTCAGTGACTTAGCAGGTCTCTACCACAACTGACAAGGTGCTTTTGCTTAACAAACTTTCTTGCAATTGTAACTTTATTTATTAAGTTGTTTCCAAGTTACCTTTAGCCATGTGGTGTCTTCTAATTGCATTCCAGAGTATTTTACATTTTGAAAAAGAACTAATCCCACTGTTTTGCAAAATATCAATCTGCATTTAAGAGGCATTCTCTGCACCATCAAGTGCAGCCTTCAATGTAGATTGCTGAGAGTTATAATTTAAAAGCATTTCTTAATAATTAATTTATGAATAATTAATATCTCTTATGTTGGGAAACATTTAGGAAATACTATTTCAATCACAGCTTTCATGCAAGAAAAATTAGTGGATAAGGCTGGATTTATTGTTGCCAAGTCCTTAATGCCTGGTGAGGTAATTCTCTCTTTTTGCCCTCAGTTCCATATTTTCCCAGGATTTTATGGCTGCACCAAGGTTTGCAGCCATGTTCCTACATGGGGGACACTGAACAGGATAAAGTGGTATTTTACCACTCTAATTAAAGCTGCAGGAACAGGCACTAAATAAATGCTCAGCCCAACCTCTAAATTTGAACTCTACCATGAAAACATCTCTGAATTCAAACTATTGCCAAGCACAGCAGCAGCTTTTTTATTTTACAGCTTTATCAATCTGGAGTCTGGGAATAGGAAGTTTATGTCATGAAGACATTTAAAGGAGAAAGGCATTGAGGGTTCAGAACTACTTTGAGCTTCTAAAGCAGTGCTCAAATATTGCCTCAATGGGTTCTGTCATTAGAATTTAGATCCTTGATGCTAAAAAAAACCAAACTACAGGGTTATTTTCATATTTCGAGCAACAAATGATGTGAGCTGCCTTAAAATACACCAGCAATCGATCTAGGAGAGACACACATACCCCAAACAGTGCCTGTGTCCAATCTGTGCACTGCCAGCCTGGATAATTCTCTGCTGTTGAGTTTGTATCACCTCCAAGAAATAGAAAGTAAAGTGACAGTGTCAAATAAAGCAGACTAATGTAAGATGATTGATCCCCGGTGTCAGGACAGCCAGACTCATCCCCGTGCCATCCCCGGGGCCAGACAAGAGACTTTTCCTTTAACATTCAATAACATATTGGAACCTCTACAGCTGCTGTGATGTCTGCCTCACACAAACGCATATTTTAACTTTTTATAATTCTGATAAATCTTCATACAAAGGTTTCATTAGCCCTACACGTCATTGGGACTGGAAAAAAAATTGTTCTTCTCAAATACAATGTTTTCTATGAATGAAAACCAGTGCCTGAAATAAGGGAGCAGAAGCAGCCAAAATTCAAAGTACTGCTGGAGGTGATGGCTCTGCTGCACACACACAATGCAGTTTATCTGGCCCTGAGAAAGACTGAACACTTTTATATCAGATCTGCTCTCCTGGCACAGAGACACCGCCCTGAATCTGACGGCTAAAAATATCTAATGCTGAAAGTGTCAGTCCATTCTCTCTCATGTTGATATCAACCTTTACTATTCATTCCTCCCATTCTTTAAACCCTATTTTACATCACACCAATGCACATGTGAGCAGCATCACTGATATGGATGAATTAATCAGTATTCAGCTGATAATGCTTGGCAGCAGTACTTTATTTTTCTAGCACTGTATTAGGATTCCACGCATCAGCTCCCATTTGGAGGGAAGTGTAATAATGAGAGCAGAATCTCAAAAATGGTGTCTGTTTGGCAAGACTCTTAAAACCCAGATTTGTGCTATGACTGTGCTCCTGTCCTGAACAATAATTAAAGATAAAAAGGCGTCCCTGATGCTGTTTTACACCACAGCAACACAAAGACTCCCAACTTCAGAAGACTGAAAATGACTCCTTTATTTTTGGGATGTTTCTCCCTTTTATACTATTCCACACAGACCAATTCCATTGGTGACACAAAGACAAACCTCTTCACTCCCATTGGTCAGAGCACAGGGACATCGAGAAGTCCCTCCTAGGGAAAAAGGAATGAATAACAAAGTTACAGCTACAAAAACATTTCTCTTGTTCACAGAAAATTCCCTGGGAGAAGAATTTCAAGAAACAAAAATATCTCAGGCACAAAACCAGGGCTACAGACCCTGAGGGAGGGCATTTGTCCCTGTGGCTGCTGTGGTGGCTCTAACACCTTCAGTGGGTGAAAATGTCACAGGAGCAGCAACCCTGGCTGCTGCCTGTGCCCGCCTCCCCCTGCATGCACCCAGAATTCTGAAAAGTGCCATCCCATCTGATTTAATTACCAGTGTTCAAAGAAGGTACAAAGAACCCTGGGCAAAACAGGAAATTTCACATAGGCTCAGAAAAATTCTAATTTCAGCCCACAATGATGCTCATCTGTGTAACCCTGGTTCTGTGCCTGAAGTGTTTTGGTTTTCTGAAATTCTTTTCCCAGGGAATTTTTTGAAAACAGGAGAAATGTTTTTATAAACTGCACCTTTGTTTTTCTTTCCTTTCCCTAAGAGGGACTTCTTGATGTCCCTCTGCTCTGACCAATGGGAGTGAAGAGGTTTGTCTTTGTGTCACCGATGGAATTGGTCTGTGAAAAATAGTATAAAAGGGAGACACATCCCAAAAATAAAGGAGTCATTCTCAGCCTTGTGATGTCAGAGTTTGTGTTTTTGTGGTGTAAAACAGTGTCACATCTGTGTCATGGTTTGGTAAAAGAGTTCCACAAACAAAGCACAGCCAGACCTGCTGCATTTCCTTCTGAGCCTTACCAAATTACCAGCACACATTATTCTCTCTACACATGCAGGGCCAGACTGCACTTATTTATTTTATTTTATTTTAAATATCAGACTTTTGGTACTTTATCCTAAAAATAAATATGAGAAGAAGGATCTTGTGTTTGTTAGGTGCTTTTATCAATAAGTCCCCACATTTTTCCAAGGCATAATGACTCAGAGTTTGAGAATTTTCAGGGGTTTAGGGATTAATTTTCAGGGATTTACTTGTGACACATATTTCAAACGCCAGGATGTAAAATGCTGCAACTTCTGCTGCTTCACAAGTTCTCAGAAAGTGCAGAGGCAAATTCTGCTGCTCTAGAAACTACAACTTTGTCTTAAGAGCACTTTTAAAAGATTGAAAATGCCATTTTCTTTGTACATTGAAATGCAAGTGGTTAAACTGCAATTTATAAAATGTCACACCGCTCTTAATCCCCTGGTTTTCAGAGCATGAGGATTTGATCTGTATTGCAAATAGTACAGGTCAGCTTTTCCTTTGGCATGTGGCTACAAACAGCTGGACCAAAAATCACATTTTTCTCTGCTTCCAGTGTGAACTGACGTCATTTGACTGAACCTTGAGGTGGATCCATCAGTGTTGAGGTGTTACAGGTGTCAAATGTGGATAAATTCACAAAAAACTCTCATCTCCCAATTCTCATTATCCCCAGCAAGCCCTATAAATAATCTGTTGTGAGAAGGTGCTCACTGAAACAATATCCAGCACAGGCAGCATGAGTTCTGAATAAAAATAACTTTCTTATAGAGGTTGGAAATAACTTTTTTTTTTTTTCCAAGAGAAACTAAGCAAACGTGCACTTAAATAGGCTGTTCGTCTGCCCACTTCATCAATCAGTGACCTTACTTTAAAATAGAATCAACAGGACTTCTTTTTCTTATTTTTTAAACAGCCTAAACCCTCAACCCACTAGAATTTTCTGAGAAGAAATCACTGAAAATAAACTAAATAAATGGAGTAAGTACAGGCGGGAGATGGTTACCACAGCCAGCCCTGATTTCCATGAAGTGTTTAAGCAGATCCAATCACCAAAGGGGCTGAAATTAGGCTGACATAAGATCAGAGGGAATGTCCTCACAGGGATAAACTGAAAAATCAGGAGGAAAGAGCTGCAGTAAATAGTCCATTTTCTCACTGAAGGGAAGGGACCAGGGGAATCCCAGAGGGATCTTTCTGCAGCCTCAGCTGCTCAACACACTCAGGAATGATCAGGAAAAGAGAATGGGAAGGAGATTGAGTTTGCCACTGAGAACAAGGTTTGCAGGGGAAGAAAACCAACAGTGGATTCAAAAAGAAAAACAGAAAAGTTGCCAAAAGGCTCCGTGGCATTGAGGGATTGAGGATAAAATGGCAGATGACATTTGAACCAAACAAATGTAAAGTAATGAACTTGGCAAAAAAAAAAACAAAACCAAAACCCCAAAAAACCAATAACAACCAACCAGTTTGAACTTCCAGGAACTGATTCTGAGGCAGCTCCAGAGGCAAGAGAGATTTCAGGTTAAAATCAGCCTTGTGAAAATACCAGTGGCATCAGAATTATAATCACAAGAAAATCTCAGGAAGTTAATGCTACTGTGAAGTTTGCATTGTGTCCACACCATGATTGTTACCTGGTCCTTTCACCTGAGCAGAATTTGAAATAGAACTTGACAAAAATTATTAAAGATAGCTAAGTAACTTCCATAGAAAGAAGATATTTGCAGACTAAGACTTCCAAACTATGAAAACCTCAACCAAGAGCCAACTAAAGGTCATGACAGGCATAAAAAAGCTGAAGGAAGAATCAGTTTGCTGCCCCTCCCATTGCAACAGCAAGAAACCCCGAAATACAAATTCACAGGCGGAGGTTCAAATCACAATCAGGCAGGCACCACTTCACCTTACACAAAGATGGATTGTGGAACTCCCTAACATAAGATAGATAATGAATGCTATAAACAGCATGAATTCACAAACTCTGGAGAATATTAATAAAACAAAAATCTTACAGGCTCCTAAAACCAAGCAGCCTGCCCTGGACTCAAGGAGTCTTTTTTGCTCA
Organism: Sylvia atricapilla; assembly: GCF_009819655.1. NCBI lineage: Eukaryota > Metazoa > Chordata > Aves > Passeriformes > Sylviidae > Sylvia > Sylvia atricapilla. The sequence goes on along the minus strand of NC_089160.1, from coordinate 8,684,742 downwards.
GGTGCCATAACATCCATCAGAATTAGCACAAAGTGGAAAAACATGCTTCTATCTTCTCACATGCATTCATTGTCACTCATGCCTGGGGTTTGTGTAACCTCTTGTGTTTCCATGGGCTCCACAGGCAGCATTAGGAAACTAAAATGATATATATTTTTTTAAAATACACTCCCTCTGAAAAATTAGCGGTGGTGTTTAAGTGCTCTGGTTTGCTAAAAAGTGCTGACAACGTTCTTTAACTTTGGTTTAATGGTAGCTTTTAAAAGGGGCCAAGAACATTCAGCCTAGCTCAGAACAGAAAAAAAATGTCCTCTCCACAGTCTATGAATTTTAATTCATTCTGTTCATCACACCATTGAACACTTAGGTTCTTGACTTTAGCCTTCAGGCAAGAGCTGTTCAGTTGTTTTTAGTAACATTTCTAACTTCCCTACACTGATTTTACAACAGCATATTCGATAACCGGCACGCTGTAAGCAAAGAAATTATTCTTTGAATGTTCTGCTGAACTCCTGAATCTAATTATCAGTTTGTCTTCACACTGTTCAGCTTAATTTTTGATACACTTCTAGCTCAGAAGTCACTTAACAGGAATTCTACAGCACTGGTAAAAATAAAAAAAAAGGATGCCTGGAAAGGGAATCTTCAGTTAATTATTTTGCTGGTATTATAAACTTGGTTCTGAAAGAATTAATTCCTTTGGTGTAGAAAAACTTCCTTGTTGACCTACGAGACCAAAGCAGTTTTCTCAGAACATATTTTGAGTAGGTAGTCTCTGCTCACAGTGACTTGTGTGCATACACATAAAATCTGCATTTTAAATCTTATCCAGAAGTAACTTTGAGAAATGAAAGCCCTGTACAAACCAACAAGGAACCAACTCTTGATTAAATTCTCAGCTCTAATAATTCACTGGCTTTTTACTTTTTTTTCCCAGAATTTAATTTGATGCCATACCTGAGATCAGAGGATTTACAGAAAAATCTTGGTGTTGTTGCTTCATTTGAACTCACCTAATTATTGATTTGGAAATTCTTCCCTTTGTGAAGATCCAGTGAAGCCTCTCTCCATGTCCTTGAGCTCAGCTGACGGCTGTGGCAGGGCTGTGCTGCTGGAAAGGAAAAATGACAGATGAAGACAATTTTATTCAAATCTGGAAAAACAAACTGGAGTTGCAACAGAGCTGCAAAATATGGCACACGTGTTCAAAGCAGTCATTTTAAACTAAATGCAAGTCACTGTTCCAATACAATGACTTCAGCATTAGAAAGTATTGCTTAATCAAAGAATTAATGATATTTGTGACCTTCTAGATTCTGCAGTATCCACTCCTGGACAGCTCCCCCCATTAAAAAAACTTGGGTTTACTTGCACTGAAATATGCAAATATTTAGGAATAACAGAGAAATAATGTGGAAAAGCAAGACATGCTATAAAGAAAAATTCTAGAGCAGAATTTTTTTTCATTAAGAAAATATCAAGAAGAAAAATAATCAGTTTTGTGTTCTACCAGGCTAAATTTACTGTAAGTCCATGTGATTTGCACCAGTACAGCTGCAACACCCAAGTCCCCTTCTCTGCCTCATGATAATGAGGACTGTGCCCATTAATTACTAGATTTGGAACTGGGCTTAGGAGACATCAGTTTACACAAATTTTGAAGGTCAAGATATTGTCAGAAAAGGGATTTTCTTGCATTAATGTGTTTGTATAGCACAGATTAACTAGGCTGGAGGATATTGAAAAATGAATAAAGGTAGTTATTAACACATATTGTGTGTCTGGGAACTGAACAAGGCTACTTTGCAATTCTCTCCTACACAGAAAAAAAAAAAATGCTTTGTCTCCACTGACACTGTTGCTGTTTTTTATTATTATTTTTCATATGCACTAGAATATTTTTCATGCTGTGAGAAATAAATACATTCAGAACAGCTGCAAAACATTGCAAAGAATTATTGCCTTAAAGCTGGCACTGATTTCAAGCAGATAGAACGTTCATTATTTCATCTAACTACTTAGGATCCGGGAAAAACCAACCACATAAGCATTCCTAATGCATGACTCTATTTCACTCGCCCATTTTGGTGAAAAAAGTAGAATATGGGTTCATCTACACCAGAAAACATCCATAGAGATATGTAGGGGAAATGAATACTATGAACAGAATGTGAGGAGTTTCTAGTTTGGTCATAGATGAGTTTATTCAGTAGGCAAAAAAAACCCAAACCAAACCAAACCAAACCCCACAAAAAACTCAACAAAAAACCCCAAAAACAAACCCAATAAACCAACCCCCTCCCCAAAAAAAACCACCCAAAACCCCAAAGCAAACTGAAATCTGCCTTAGCAAAGAGTGATAATGGGTCCATCAAACTCAAGGACAAGATTTCAGATAATAATGAGATGTCACATTACCAGGTGTTAACTGGTTTTAAAAGACTGAATTTCAAAAAGCAGCAAGGGTTAGGGGGAAAAGCCCAGGTCCTACAGGTTTCTTTGCCCAGGTTCTACAAGTCTGCATCAGCCCATTTGCTGTTTTGAATCCAGCAGGAGTTCAGACCCAATCTGAACTATAAATCAGGAATAGATCTGCAAGTTTTCATGAGCCAGACTGCTCATGTTTTATCTTCAGCAACCCTCTTTTATTTTCCAGGAAACAACACATTTCTCTCAGAGCTACTCTACGGAGAACAGGAAAACACCAGCGTTAAAATATTGCTTCCCAATGATAGAACAAACCAGGCCACAGCACTGCCTGAATGCAGGTGAAAACATTTAATAAAAAATAAAAAATAGACAATTAAGAGACAGACAAACAAATGTTTCTCGGCCAGAGGGTGCATGGCATCAAGCCAGCCAGCAGCACACCTTCACCCTTTCAGATTCTGTGTTTTAAGGATCTCTGTGTTACCTATTCAATAGACCCTAATGCATGGTTCAAACATTCTCTTTGGGTTTGATCCGTTTCAACTATCCCCAATCATTTTATCTGGTAGATCCATCTGTAGGTGGCTGTAGGAGACATGGGTCTCCTAAATTCTCTCCTGAGTTTTTTAGTTCTCCTCATTTGGATAACAGAAGTTCAGCAGTCTTTATGCAGGAATGCAGGGTGACCCTCCACTGACCTTCTGGTTTGGTCAGTTTAGATATCACAAAGAGAAAAAAAACCTAATCTTTTTACTGTCAACACTGTTACAATCAGAAAAATATACATTTATCACCTCTCTAAACTCTATTAATAAAAGATAATACAGTATAATTATACACATAGTATTCATTTTAATATTTGTGAAAAGCCAACTTTATAATATCCATTTATAACACAGCACAAACCTTGCCGGAGTCAATGTGATGGCTGCTGCCAGCCACAAAAATCATCTGCATCTCACACATCCACCACGTGCAAAACACTCCTGCAATGATCTCCTTCAGGAGGCTGGGCCATAAATCAAAATACACCTACAGCAGCCTACGGGTACTAAAATATGCCCTTCCTGCTTATTTTGTACACAGTGAAAAAATGAGACACTTGTGGGTAAACTCGCTCATTAATTCTGACAGATAATTGAGAGTACATGCTTGATACCACAACTTAAGTGTCTGAAAGGCACAGAAATAGAAATGCTCTGAGTGCTTGTGAGAAAGGAGGAAAGGAAGGGAGAGGAATGGAGACAGCAATTATTTGAACTACACAGAATTTTAAATGGGTAATAATTAACTCGGTGGTGAGTAGCTGAGATGAGCGAGGAAAAACTTCACAAGGCTTCTTGAGCAGTGTCTAAAAATAGGGCTGGAACAGAAGAAACATTTCTTCAGCAATCCTGAGTTCCCTTCTTCCATTCTTCATTGAAACCCTAACTTCTACTTACTCTAAAGAGCTGAGGAAGTTCATTTATTACTCTATTTTGAAGCCTCAAGTTCTATTTACTTTAAAGAGCTGAGGAAGTTCTGTATATACACATAAAATTAAGGGCTATATTGTACTTATTCATGACCTTGAGTAGATCAGCATTCACTAAGATTTGCTAATCTGGATGCATTGCAAACTCTTCATCTATTAAAAAGAAAAAAAAAAGGAAGTTATTCTAGAAAAACCAGATTATTTTAGATAGTATCCCGATGCATCGATGCCTTGGTTTTTAACAGATCTGTGGGAAATGCAGGATCCAGCCAGTCCCTCATAATCTGGTTGGAAGCAGTGAGGCACCAGGTAGTTCCAAAGTGGATAAATGGACTCTCAGCAGCACAACAGTCACAGCAAATGGAACAGGAGGTGAGAGTGACACACAGCTGGCACACAGAGGCTTTGGGCAGGTTTTTGGTCGTTTGCATTCATTAGGATAAAACTGCAGAGAGCAATTCCTACAAGCTTTCCCTCCAGAAGACACAATCAATGCCAGAGGTGCCTCGTGTGGCTGAAGTCATTCGTGTCTCAGCACCTTTGTGCAAGGTGGATATTTCCTCTCCTACTTTAATTCAGGTTCTGTGCACAGCACAGGGCACAGCTTCATCTCCTGCACAGGAACACCCTCAGTATTAAAAATAGAAATAGAAATAGAAATAGAAATAGAAATAAATAGAAACAGAAACAGAAATAGAAATAGAAATAGAAATAGAAATAGAAATAGAAATAGAAATAGAAATAGAAATAGAAAAGGATAGGATAGGATAGGATAGGATAGGATAGGATAGAGTAGAGTAGAATAGAATAGAATAGAATAGAATAGAATAGAATAGAATAGAATAGAATAGAATAGAATAGAATAGCAATGTGTTAGAATTGCCCTTGGAGCAGCCGCCAGCTGCAAGAGCTGCTCCAGCTTCTCCATTCCTTAATCAGAAGAGGGAAGCAGCCCCCATCCCTCCTTTTGTGGGCAAATCTGTCCAGGGAAAACTCAGCAGCACCAGAAAAAACCTGCTGTGATCAGACATGAAGCATTTCTTAGACTGGCTTTGTGTCCAGAGCTGATCCTGCTCCTCAGGAACCCAGAGGATTCCTGTTTGGGACTGATCCTGCTCCTCAGGAACCCAGAGGATTCCTGTCTGGGACTGATCCTGCTCCTCAGGAACCCAGGGGATTCCTGTTTGGGACTGATCCTGCTCCTCGGGAACCCAGGGGATTCCTCTCCTCCAATTTTCCTTTGCTGGATAAACTCTACACACAATCCAGTCTATTCCATATTTTCCAAACATCACCCATCACATTGTTCACTCAAAGGTCAGGCCAACACATATGGCATGCAAATTCAGAGCAGCAAATATGAAAACATTTGTCATTAGTCATTAGGAGCCCTAAATAAACATAAATAGTTACCTAGAGAGGAGATTTCATTCCCTGGGAAAGGAGGTGGATGCTCACTAGCAACGAGTTGCAGCCAGCACAATAATTTGAAAATTTATACACACAGACAGCGCTCCAGCCAAGAAATAATGCAGGCAATTAGTGCTGCTGTTAATGAGCCTGTGTGCTAATTTGGGGAGCAGCATGCCCAGGGCTTTCCCCTTAAGGTGGCTTCAGCAACTGCTCTGTATTTTAATGCAGAGAACCATATGGAAGAAAAGCAGAACTTCCAGGAGACAAACCACAATTTCAGCTCCTCCCGTTGCCAGAGTAATAATTACAGTGAAATGGAAAAAAAAAATAAAAATAAGCCAAGTGCACACCTACTATAAACAGATGGCAAACAAAAATTTGGGGAGCTCTTTCAGCACAGGAATTGAATAGTCTGAAAAGACACCTACATAACAAATGCTTGGACATGTTGTCTCCTTTTGGAGGCTACTTGAAAATGTGCCCTCTAGCTCAGAACTTCTTTTGCTTTTATTAACAATTATGTGCAGAAGTTTCAGAATATGTTTATATTAAATATTTAGCTTTATAATAGAATATTTCAAATATTCTCATGAAAAATGGGTGGTAGATATTAACTACTAATGCAAAACCCTCCAGCATGGTCATGAATTTTTACATCATTGATCACAGATATCTGGTCCACCATCTTTAAATAAAGAATAATCCTGATGAAATCAGGAGTTTACAATATATATTGAGATTTACTTGTGCCTGCAAACATCTGCTCTGTTTTGTGCTCCCATTTGAAGGCAAGAACAAATATTTCCATCTGCTCTGAAATGGTGACAGGTGAATCAGTGTTCCAGCACTCAAGTAAGCCAGCCCATGTTCCATTATTCAGTGTAGCAACATGACACTTCCCAACAATAAAACACGCTCTAATACAAATTTGAAGGGGTACAAGAAAATATAGGGTGGTTTTTTTTCTTGCTTTAATTCAAAATTGTCCCTCCTCCATCTGTAAAAAGAAATTATTACAAATTAATTACTTTTGCCTGCCTGTCTTCTTCATCCCAGCTGGCAGCAGAGCAAACACAAGAATTCAGTACCTGTTCCCAGGCAGCACAAACTGCAGATTTAAAGACACATCATCGGCTCCAAACCTTGCCAAGTAGAAACAAAAAATAACAAAAGCTATTTCAGGTACCACAAACTGCCTGAAGTCTCTCCTATCCATTCATGGAAACAAACCCAAGCCATTTTCGGTTCCTTAGGATGGGTTTTTTTTTACCCTGTTTGTGTTTGAAGAGTCGTGCCCTGAAGGGAAATTACCTGTACACAGGAACAGTGTCAGTGGGGAGAGCAAACAGAGCAAAGTTGGCACCTCTCACCTGCCTCGCTGCTACTAACAGGAAGCTGGATTTTCTCAGGAAGTGTTTGATATTTTATAAATGTTATTATTATTATTATTATTATTAAATGTTTTATAGTCTATAAATATATTTTGTATTATTATTATTATTAGTCTCAGGAAGTGTTTTATATTCTATAAATACATTTATTATAATTATTATTATTATTGTTATTATCATTATTACTATTATCCTCAGAAAGTGTCTCTCACAAATCTGAGTGGTTTTCTGTAATTAGGTGTAATAAATCTGCATTGCGGGTTTTGGGTGGTCACAACTGGGTTAGAACCATAAATAATATAGATGTCAACTGTTAATTATATTTAGGACTTAAATAATCTTGAACAGACCCCATTTTAGCTCACTTTCTGGACATGTTAGAGAGAGCTCCCATCTGGTGAGTTTGTAATAGATAAAGATAATAAATTTCAGAGTGAGATTTCAAACACATCCCCAGAATTTTATTCACCCTGACCTTGGAGCAGGAAAGAGCCAGGAATTCCAACCTGCTCCCATTTCACATGAGCCACACTGTGATCAACCTTTCCTTTCTGATAAACCACATCTAAACACATTTAACATATTTATTTAACATAGGAACAGCCTTCACTGCTCTGTTTGTTCCCCTCACTCTATGTATTAAGGAGTTGCTGTTATTAATTTTTATTAAGCAGTCTCTTGTTTCTCTCTTTCCCAGGTCACTTATGTCAGCAATTCAGAGGCTCAGAATGCTGTGTTTGCCCATCACTTGTCACACAGCACCAAAGTGGCAGAGTTTAAAGCACCCCTGGCACCTCTCACTTCCATCCAGGTGATTTTAATTTATGTTACTGAGAAATCTTTCTGGTAGCACTGTCCAAAAGTGTGGATGGAAAGGCTGGAAGCAGTTTTTTCCAGGCAGGGGTTGGCAGTGCCTGCACTAGAAAAGAAAAATAGAATTCTTCTGAGGTTCTTCACTCAGGTTTTGCTCATTTTTCCCCCCACACGGTTTCCTACACTGATGGCAAAGAAAGAAAACAGATGATAAGATGACACATCAGTTACTAATTTTAATTTGTTTGGTTTTGTTATGTCTTCAGAACACCAAAAAAAAAAAAAAAAAAAAAAAAAAAAAAAAAAAAAAGAAACCCCAAAACATTGTTTTTCCTGTTGGAGTGTGATTCTCCATAGAAATCTGACTAAACAGTGACACCACAGGGTGCTGTGCCTGCTCACACTAACTAATTTCCTCCTAAGACCCCATAGCCCATTAAACATTTCAGCTGCTACCCCTCCAGAAAGAGTAAACAGCAGCACGTGTTGGACACCCCAGGCAAGGCCACCTTTATAGGGACTCATTATTTTTAAGTATTTTTAAGTAGAGTTATCAACAGGTCCCTGTACAGAGCAACTCCACACTCCCATTTCTCCATTTTCCAAACAAATGTATAAAAACTCTCCTATTGTTCTCTCAATCAATACTTCCCAAACCTGGAAATTAGTGTTGAATGCAAATTAAGTTGAGGAGGCTGAAACAGATCTAAGTTCAGAGGCAGCAAAGTTGTGAAATGATCATTAAAATGCTGAGGGCAGGGAGAGGCAGACAAAGACACATTTGTTTTCCTGTGGAGATTTTAATTTTTTTAGATTTTTTTTTTTTTGCTATTTTAAAGCACAAATTGTTTGCATTCATTTTCATTTTTAGGGGAAAAACCCCCAAACCTAATCAAGTTAAAGGTGCTATTTTAAGAACAGACATGAAATGACACTTCTGGAGAAGGAGACAGAAGTACAGATTAAGTTCTATATTTTTAAAAGAGTTTTGATAGCTAAATTTATGTCCAACCTCTTAATTTAAATGTCTGTTATAATTACAGCTTGATGGTGTCTCCAGTAGAATTTAAGAGTCTAGAATCACATTAATGTTTATTACTTTGATTTTAGTCATGAATGGATCCCAAATCAGGGCTTGAAGCCACTTTTTTTTTTTTTTCCCAAGTATAGACAATAATTTCTGTCATTGTTACTGATCAATATTTTGATATCAGATCAGTGTAACTGATCAATATATTTCCCATCTCAATGGAATTTTCAGTTCTCACTTGCTCAGGTGACAGTAATAGGTGGTTTTTCACAGCCTCAACATCCTTCAGAGACACTTCACCTCATGTCTTATCCAAAAGTCACTTTGACCAGCTGGACAATTATAAAATAAAATATTTTTTTAACCAGCTGGGCAATTTTTTTCAAACGACTTCAAGTTCAGCAAGTCCCTGAAATAACCTCTGCACATCTGAGCCTGCCCTGCTGGAGCTTGGGGCTGATTTCAGTGCACCCCAGAATTCACTGGCTGCTCCGGAGGCCAGGAAAGCTGAGATTGGGATCAATAAATTCAAACAAACTCGTGAAATCACCAGGTCCACCTGAGCTCCTGCCTCTGCTGATCAGAGAGGTTGTTGCTCTCACCACACATCCAGAAGTAGAAATACGAGTTTGAAATATATAGATATAGATGTATAATCTATAATCTATAGATATAGATTATGTATATATATTTAAAATGTTGGGGCTTTTGTTTGCCCCTGGGCCGTTCAGCTGCAGCAGCTAAACTGTGAGAAGAGTAAAATACATTGAAATTCCATCAATGAATGCACCAACAGGGAAATAAATGATGACATTGATGCCACGCTGTGCCTTCCAAAATTAACCTGCCCCTCTTTGTGGGCAGCTGTTGGAACATTCTCTGTTGGAATTGTGGGAACTTGGATTTGGCGATTTTAGTGTCTAGTAATACATGTGAGTCAAGGTGGAGGATTTGGGGTGTTGTCTGAGTCCTTCTTCTTCACCTTCTTCCTCATGGTTTTGGGTGTTTTTTTCTAATTGGGTGAAAAAGGTCTGCATAGTGGCCCTTGGGTGGTCATTATTGGGTCAGAAATATAAATAATATATAATAAAATATAAATACATTATTAATTAATATATTGATAATATATAAATAATACATTTAAGTGCTAATCACTCATTATTGAGTGATTAGCCCTTAAATAACCTTGGGAAGAGTTAGATCCATCCATTTTACCTCGTTTCTCTAACTTGCTCGTTAGAGCTCACTACTCATGAGTCTGTAAATAATGTAAATAGATAAGAATTAATAAACATCCAAGTCCAAACTCTTGGAAAGCCAAATGTGAGATGTCTCAGATCAGCTCACTGAACCCAGGAGCACAAGCTGGGGATCTCAAAATGGAAGGATTCAAAACCGCTTTTGGGGGTGGACATCAGCAAGAAGAAGAGAAATTCCTATTGCAGAAAGTTGCATTAATAACTCCTTTACAAATGAGGTTCATTCAAAGGGGCCCCAAAAAACCCCCTCTTATTCCTCAGAAATATTTGTGAGGAAATATTTGTGAGGAAATACTCTGAGGAAAAGTTTTGAGGAAATGAATTTATCACCCTTGTCATGCCCTGTCCAGTAGGAGCTGCTTGCTTTGGGAGCCAGTTTGCAGACACAGTGCCATGGGTTATTATTTCTGGTGTAAAACAACCCCTTAGTGTGTTTTTGTGAGAAGCTGTGTCTCTTTTTATTTCTCAGGGTGACACTGTGCCTGGTGAGAGGATCACGTCTGATTGCATCAGTCAGCCTGCATTAGGCTGTGTCAGTAACGACTGCCAGGGTGACTGATGTGACTGCATGTGACACACCATCACTCTGTGCCCTGGCCTGTGAAATATGAGATGGGTTTGGGGGGCCAGAGGAAAAAGAAAAAAATCATCAAAAATTTCGTAACGATGAATTTAAAGAAATCCGTTCCTGGGCTTCCTTTCAAAAAGAAAATTGATTGAAAATCTTCTATAATTTCAGGGACTAAAACAGTGAGGCTGAAGATATCCCTGCAGTCAGCTGTGCAGATTCATATATTTTTGGAGGAAAATCATGAAAGCTGCAGGATGCAACTTAAAGAGTGGTAAATGTAAAGGAAGTTCTGCTTATTTGAAAACCTTCCTGGCCACCCAAGTCTAGAAGAATGCTCTCCTATTTAATTTCAAATATGTAAACACTGCAGGTAAAACAGAGAGGTTTATCACTTCAAAACTTCTGGAAAACACACAAAAAACCCCTTGGTGTACCTCAAGGCCTTTTGGTTCCTGCTTCATGACCAAGTATTTTAACACTATTAACATGCCAGTCACTAACAAATTTCTAAGAACTCTTTTTGTGGCCATCTGATTCCTTTGGCCCTGGCTCAGGACCATCAGAGGGGATTGACAGAGACTGGGATTTGAGCTGCAGAGCAGGGCCAGGAAAGCCCCTGGCCCCAGACCTTTAAAATCTGCAGCCTTTCAGGGCTAATGCGAGCTCACAAACACAATTTTAGGCTTTCTTCAGCAGTGCCAGTGTTACAGCAGCCAGCACATTATTTGCCATGGATACATCCTCCCCAACCCTCAGAAACTGAGCAGTTGTGAGAACACAAAGCAATCAAAGCCTGGAAAGCAGCTAGAGCAGTAAGATTTTCATACGGTGCAAAGCAGAACAAAACAGCATTTCCAAGCAGATCATCTTCCAAAATCCCACGTGAAACTAAGGCACAAAACCCATGAGTAGTAACAGGCACTTCAGGGACATTTACCCTTTTTAATTCCTACTCTATTCTTTTTTTTCCTCTGGCCAGCTGGGGAATTCTCCCAGCCAAACTCTCAGGAGGGCTGGATCAGCTGCCACTCTGCTCTTGTCAGCACACAACACCCAACACGGACTGACAGACACATCTTGAGCAACAAGATCCATCAGCTGATGCTGTTTTATGCCACAGCGACACAGACTCTGACTTCAGAAGGCTGAAAATGGCTCCTTTATTTCTGGGCTGTGTCTCCCTTTTATACTATTTCACACAGACCAATTCCATTGGTGACACAAAGACAAACCTCTTCACTCCCATTGGTCAGAGCACAGGGACATCAAGAAATCCCTCCTAGGGAAAGGAATGAATAACAAAGGTGCAGTTAGAAAAACATTTCTCCTGTTTACAGGAAATTCCCTGGGAGAAGAATTTCAGAAAACCAAAACACTTCAGGACAAACCAGGGCTACACTCAGTGTCTCCTCATCCTCCCTCTTCACCTCTCTTTGGGAATTCCACAAGGTCTGTTCCAGTCCTTTGTATCCCCAACCTCAGGAAATGGAGTCTCCAAAACTTTTGTGTGGGCTGACACCTCCCTGATCACACAAGAAGTAAATAGTGTCATGCTGCTGGGGGGAAATAAATCCCGTATAATCGACATCATCAGGCTTCAGCCACTGGGCTTATGCATGTAATGACAGGCAATACTTATTGCTTATTATCATGTATTGATTTCCTATTCTTTATTAAGTAACAAGACCCAGCACTTCTGAGTGTGACACTACCCTGTGCGTGGGAGACAGAGCACAGCACTGCCAGCTTAATTAACCTCTATTAATTATAAAGTCTATTACAGGCAGAAAGAAATACATCCCGTGTAATTTTGGGGAAATACAGTCTTGGGGCTTTGGGGCTGGGTTTTTTTTCATTGTGTTTTGGGGTTTTTTTCTGGTTTTTTTGTTTTGTTTTGGTGTTTTGGGGCTTCTTTTTGGTTTGGGTTTTTTTTTTTCTTGTTTCTTTGTGGATTTTTTTGGTTTTCTAATTTTTTTCCCCTTTTCTCCCCACTTGCCTCAACACTTCTGAGCATTGTGACCTAACAAGAACAACTAAGCAGCAGCCACGAAGTGGGGTGGAGAAAATGTGCCTTGCAGGGGCTGGAGGAAGATAAAATCACAAGCAGTCAGGGAGAGAAATTCAGGATCTGCCCAAAGCACACACAGACTCCAACTCTGTAAATCCATCAGCTCCTGTGGCCTGGATGTGCAGGGAGGGGGAGAGGATGGTTTGAGCTAAAAATCTTTGTTCTGTTGACACCAAAACAGCCCAAAAGCCTTTTCCCCTCTATAAAAATGGCTCTGTGAATGTCCTTAAGCAGCTTTGTGGTTCAGTGGGAACTTGGCCATATATAAGCAGGGGATAAAAATATAATCTTTTGTGTTCATTTGCTGCAGAAATAAAATAGGCTGGAATATGGTTTTTATATGTGCAGAAAAATAAATTTCAAAATGAAAAGAAAAAAGATTCCTTTCTATTAAATCATCCTATTTAAAAAAAAAAGTTTTCCTATTTACACGCAGAGAAATAAATACCTCTCCCAGAACTGCACACAAGGCATTGAACTACCTTGATCACTCTGAGATTTCACCTCAAGGACTGGTATATGACAAGCAGGGGGAAAATAATTGGCCAGGTAATGTTTAGTCACACAGGTACATTTGAAGGTTTAAATTCCTTTTCTAAATGCGTCCAAGTGTTCTGATAAGAATCAGCCTTGGTGTGAAATAGGAGGAGAATGCATTTTTGTGGATTTCAGCCTTATCTACAAAGGTCATCTCTCCCCCCACAACACATTTTGCTTACAACATAAGAGATGCTATATTTTCCATCATGTTGCCTCACTGAATTGTAGGAGCCAAGTTAATTTGTGTGCCAAATTTCCACAAAAAGTTATCTGGGGCCTAGAGCTGTATACAAGAGAGTATGTGTAAATTAATTGTCCTCAGAGATAAATCATGAGAATATTGAAACCAGGGGTTCTGTATGCAAAATTCAGCATTAAAGAGTTGAAAAAGAATGCATGGACCCACTAGTGGAAATATGATTTCCACACAAATGTCTTTATACTTCATGCAGAAAAATTGAATTTACATCTCTTCCAACTTACAGTCCGTTAAACAGAAATGGAGTTACAAAATACTGCTCACTGGACTTGTGGCAGGGAAGAAATTAGTGATATTCCTTAATTTACCTCTTCAAACTTGAATTGCAGTTTCTAATTCGAATTCTGCCACACAATGTTGTAAATGCCTTAAAGCCAATCATCTAAGATCACCCCTCATGGGCACAATGCACCTTTCACAGTTCTATTTCTCCAAAGTCTCCAATCCTATTTTCAAGGCCATCCTTTGAAACTTGTTTCCAGTTCCATTCTCTCTCAGCAGTGTCTGTCCCATCCCATGGCATTTCTCACTCAGCATTTTCTGTCTCAATGTTTGCACACAGATCCATCCTGTGTGAGCTCTGTCAGGCTTTGGGAATCCTCCACAAATCCATTTCCCACACAGACCCAACCTGAGCTTGGGGCACTGAGGGACACTCTCCTCCCTGGTGATGTGTCACGGCTGCTCCCAGGTCCCAACTTCAGTCCACATCACTGAATTACAGCTCAAACTCTGCCAGCAGCAGTCAAGGAAGAAATTCTGATGTTTCTATGAGTATTTCTGACTTTCTACTGACCCAGAATGTTCTTGACCACATGCAGAGCACAGGGGAAGCAATCAGCTCTGTCCAGAGCACATAATGAGCTAAAAAGAGTTTTAATCATATTGAACATAGAGCAGAACTTACTCTCTAGAGCTGCACGTGCTCAAAAGCTGACTCTCTGCACCCATGAGTAAAATAAAATTGTGAGAAGTTAATAACACCTTGTTGCCCAGCTGAGAGCAATGAGCACTGACACAGCTGAGATGTCTGCCTGGAAGGTCTCTTTTAACCCACATGACAGCAACAGGAAAAAAAAAAATACATTGGAGAGCTTGGCATGTGAGTCTTGCAGCTGTCAGAGCACAGAGTGGCCACAGGTGCTGCTCCCAACCGTGAATCCCACCGGGGAGGGAGAAGGCAAATGAGAGAACAAATGCCACCAGCAAAACAGGGACTAAAGGGCAGCCAGCAAACCCCCTTCAGCTGCCAGCACAGGGCACAGCTGCCTCCTGACTGTATTCCCATGGGGACACAGAGACAGCAATCACACTGCTCATCCCAACGTGTGCAGTGCTGGCCTTTGATGGAGGCAACTCAGCATTTGCCAGAAAGTCATCTCCCCCTCAAAAAAACAGGGATGGGGGTATAAAAATGATAAATAATGATAAATAAATATGATAAAAATGATAAAAATTATAAATGATAAATGAATGAATGAATGAATAAATAAAAAAATATAGTCAGAGCAATAAATGACTGAGGGGAGAAAACACAGCAGTTCACTTCTTCCTTCAGTGATTGCTCAGTGATGTGGACATGTACCCGTTTCCATTCATTGTTTTCTCTCTCTTGCTCTCTTTAGGCCTTCTCCTTCCATCCCTGTGGTCAGCTGTCATTCCTCATCATGTGAGTCACTTTCTGAGTGCAAGGTGCCACTTTCTGAGTGTCACCCTCACAGCTGTGCTCGTGTCCCCTACTGTGCCACAGACAAAGAAACGTGCCCTGAAAACACTGCTGTTAGAGGTGACTCTGCCAAAGGGCAAAGGAACTCCAGCCAGCTTCCTGCAGTCACAAAATCAGGGTCAGGGATTGTGGTGGGTTTAGATTTATAAAAAACCAGGAACTGGTGATTGTGAAACCACTACATGAATTAGTGTTCCTGCAATCTAAAACCGTCACAGGGATCATTTGAAGCATTCAGAACAGAAAAATGTCACTCAGTGAACCCAAATAAAGTTATTCTCTCCTTTTTCCTCCCTCCAAAACACACCAATGCATGAGCTGGAAAGTTTCAGCAGCAGAATATTGGAAAAGTCATTAAAACGATGCAGTTCTGCAACAAGTAAAAGTAAATCAGGCAGGCTTGCTAAAGGAAGATGAAGGTCTCAGCCAGTCTCCTGTAAGCTGCTTACTCACTCCAGGAGTGGAATCCACCATCATCTCATCTCCACACGTATTTTAATTCCCCTCTTTTAAAAATAAACTTAACATGAGAGCAATAAAAGGCAATATTCCTCATGAAAATACCCTCATGGAAGGCATTACTTCCAGCTCATGGAATCTCAATTTGAAAAAGTCCTTTGATTTTCCTTTAAAATAGCAAATATGGATTGTTAGAAGGAATATCAAATCCTAATGTTTTGACAACCATTTCTCTAATTTTCTATTTGTTCCCTTCATTTCTAGATACTCCTGCAATAATCAAGTACACACACAATGCTAACAGACTTGATTCCTTAATCCACACAAATTCTGCAGAATTAGCTAAATCCCTTCGTGCTATTTCCCATCCAGCTGAAAACTAAAGCACACGTTTGCCCCAGACAAAACAGCTGGATGCAAATTCTCTCATGGACTCTTTCAAAAATGCAAGAAATCAGCTGCTGTGTAAGCACCACGATTAGATCAGTGAGTCCATTAGATTTATGTGTCTGCCCAGTTTTTAACTCTTGCACAGTGCCAGACCCATCTGAGCCTTTGCAAGTGTAAAAGTAAAACATGGATTAACCTCATGCAGAATTTTCCACAGCTACACAAAAGAGACCAATTCCTTTGACAGCCTTTACATTGCAACTGGTTTCCATGTCCATTTGTTCCAAAGCTTTCCCATTCAGCAAGCACAAAACCCACAGGGCCTGGAAATTTAATGCATGCATTTAATCTTAACATTGGTCCACCTTCTGAAGTTGTATTTGTTTCTCTTTACACTGAATTTCAAGGAGAGAATTAATAATACTTGATCATTTACATGTGGAGGGTTCTCTTAGTATCTCCTGTGTGCAAATTTGTTTACCACGAGGAGCTCATTTATTTCAGGGAAGGATTGTTGATATCTCCTAAAAAAACAAATAGAATTTCTGACTTAATAAAGAGATTATGTCTCTATCAGATTTATGAGGCTATAGAAAATATTAAACCCACGAGAACTTCACTTCCAGTGGTTCATAAATGTTATTTCCAACTGCTAAGTTAATGTCTTATGGTATCATTATGGAACTTTTTCAATCCCACTGGAGAATTTCATCTATTCCCACTTCTGGAATAAATAGCCTGAAACGATGTACTCCCAAACTGTTCTGGCTGAAAATCTTATGACACCCTGTTGAGAATCATAGTTAGATTATTATTTCTTGCAAATACAAATATTTGCCTCTCAAAACATCCAAGGAAGCTGTATTAGTGCACAGCTACTTCTTATCCATCTCCCAGCCAGCTCATTAAACCTTTCTCAAGTTATTTTCAAGTGATGGAGAACAGAAAGTGAAGCACTACCAGCCACCTTGAACTTTTTTAAAAACACAGGGATGATTGGTTGCTTATTTAGGAAGTCATTGAGGGTTTTTCAGCATTTTTCTCTTGCAGGGTGACTGCAGCCAGGGGTTCCACACCAGGGCAGGGCCACTCCAGCTTTACAGGGGCTTGGAGAGGGCTGCAACAAGCAGAGTGAGCAAAAGTTCACCCAGAAAACCCTGGGTGATGCCAAGGGATGAACAACTGCAGCCCTGGTTTGTGCCTGAGGTGTTTTGGTTCTCTGAAATTCATTTCCCAGGGAATTTCCTGTAAACAAAAACCATGTTTTGGTAACTGTAAACTGGGTTTACATTTTTTCCCTAGGAGGGACTTCCCTATGTCCCTGTTCCCTGAACAATGGGAGTGGTTTGTCTTTGTGTCACCAATCAGATTGGTCTGTGTAAAATAGTATAAAAGGGAGACACATCCCAGAAATAAAGGAGTCGTTTTCATCCTTCTGAATCTGAGTCTGTGTCATTGTGGTGTAAAGCAGGGTCAAACAACAAATCAGCACCATTTGCACAGGTGGCAGCGTGGCATTATGTGGCTCTTTTGTGTTTTAAATGGGGAGATTTTTAATTTAGATGGGGTTTCTTTGTGGGGGTGTATTGCTGCCATCAGGGCTCTGCTGTCCTTACCCTCTGGCTGTTTTTAGGCTGTGAATAAATTGAAATAAACACCAGGTCCTTGTTTGAGAAAGTTTTTTTGTCTCTTTTGCTGGTCTGTCCCTCTCATTAAATGCACATCCTGTGTTTTCTCTGACAGCAAACTTCCCTGCTGGGAAACCAAAGAGGAGCCCAGAGCATCTCTTGTTCACCCAAATCTGACAAAACTCACCTGTGCAGGAATGACATGTGCACTGCATATATGACAAATTAATTTGGATTATATCTATGGGGTTTTGATGCTGATCTCACATTAAATAATATTTTCCTCCAGCCCCTGATCACCACAGCAAGCTGTCTGCAGTTCCAGAGCAAGAAAACTCAGTTCCAAGTGGGACAAATATTACAAACTACCAAGAAAATGATGACTGAAATTAACTTTTTCTTTTCTCTTGTACTTCCTGAAATACACATCTGTTGAAGATCAAGTACTTTGAAATGAAAGCATTGTGTTATGTTTGTATCTAGAATATTCTTGTTGTAATTCGACAGCAATTTAATCTCTGTAAAAAGTAATAAATATGGCCTTGTCAGTTTGTTGTCCTTGAACACTTTTGTGCATCTTCTCCAAGAAAAACAAAAATTCCACTAAGAAGGAAGAATGCATTAGCTTCTCTGGAAAAACTTTCTGATTGTTTCAGCTTTCTACATGAATATTTAGAGGTAAATTCTTCTACTAACCTTTTCATACTCTGCTTTTCACATGTTTTATAAAAGGTCTGGGCACCACTCTGGTTCAAATTAGACAGAAAACAAATGCTTTGGATCTTTCCTTTACTCTTCATTTTAAAATTGCACTATGTTGGCCCCTCAAATGTTGTCTGTATTGTTAAGAAAAAAAAGGGTTTTTTCCAAATGACAGTTAATTTAGATAAGGATGCAGACTAGATCAAACAGATAGCAGACAAATAAAATACATGATAGTAGAAAATTGGTTTCTATCTACTTTATCGTGACCTGAATCAATGTTTTGCACAAAATTCTAAGTAAAGTAAACTGCCAGAGAGAAAAGGTTGGTGTCTGTGATGAAGAAGTGAGAGGCAGCAGTGTGACACTGCAGTGCTCAAGCAGAGATAAACAAAAATTAACAAAACTGCATCGCTGCTCACAGGAAGCTTCGTCTCTTTTCAGAGCATCAAGTGAATCCTAAACCACAATTAAGCAAGACACCTCAGGGCAGAGAGAGAAATACCTTGATAAAACTCACTGCTCCAGAGTTTGCAAAGAACTTCTGTGGAAGATTTGAGCAATCACTATGTTTATTAAAAAAAAATTAAAATATCAGCAAGTGTGAGCAAATCCAAATCCCAGAGATATCAACTATTGCAACAGTTTACAGGGGATTAGAAACCACAACATATTCCCCATAAATGCAATGTCCCATCCTGCCATGACTGAAGAAATGAGGATTTAGGTCATTTAGTTTTCAATGAAAATAACTTGGATTCACTCACACAGTCAATCTGGGTCACAGCATCAGATTTCTCTTGCCACAGGTGGTAAGAAAATACACAAACTCAGACACATTCTGCCTTTGTGGCTGCCTTACTTCTCCCAAAAATATATAATTCAAGAGGTGGGTGGTTGGTTATTCAGGGGTTTTTGTTTACATTCCCTGTCATTATAAATCACCTACAATCTTCCTTCCTTTTAAATTGGTGGAGTCATTATTCCTTAGTTACACCATGACAAGGCTCCACTGCAGATGATTTGAGAAATACAATTGTTCCCTCTCTGAAGATAATATTACATGCCACTGTCACTTCAGGATGATATAAATCATAATATTCTCCTTTTTTTCTGGTTTGTTTTTTTTTTTTTTCTTCAAATTATTTAATATTTACAAGTTTCCTAATAATTCCTCCCATCACAGAAAAAAAAACACTGCTTGGAAACAAATTTTTCATGTCAGGTTTTTGCACCCCTGTCCATATGCCTGATTCTGTTTTGAAGATACATAAGTGTATTTCTAAATTAACTTTGCATTTCAGCTAATCGAGTGTGTATTCTCCATGCCAGCAACGCAGTTTAGGAACCATTTACATTTCAAAACTTTTTCTGCTTTATGTTTTAAAAGGCAAAAATCTTATTTTCTGTTGTAGCCCTGAGGGGGTTTTGACATTTGCTTTGTCATCTGAGTAAACACACGGATCATCTTTAAGCCTTTTACATAATTCCAGCTTTGTGCAAAGATGTTTTATTTTAAGTGCCCACACACCCTCACTGCTCTCAGGTTTGATTTACGTTGTTACTTTAAAAGGTTTTGAGCTTGTAAAACCTTGGTGCCAAACCCTGAGATAGGCTGGTAAAAACAAATGATCAGCTTCAAGTCAAAATCAAGTTTAAAATGGTCCCTGAACTGATGGAGAATTGGCAGAGATTGAGATAGATTAAGGAGAAAATAAAATAATATGTACTGCACTGAAAAATAGAGATTATAACTGTCAGGGTGGGGGGAACAGAACAGCTGAACGTGAGAAACTTAAGGAGAAAAAACCCAAAGAAACGACAAAATAAAACTGAAATTCACATGACTTGGTTTGCTAAAGGTCCAGTCCATGAGAAACACTCAGACTGCAGGCCCCCACTTCTATATATTTACTTCTACCAAAAACCCAGCAAGTAACCTCTTTCAAATAAACGTGTCAGCCTTCCCTCACTTCTGACCACAAAACTGAGAAAATATAAAAAATACCTGGAAAATACTCGTGAGTGACCACCAACTCAAAAGCTTTCAGGAAAGTGCAGCAAAGAGGGAGCTGGACAGGGGTTTCACACAGAACTCACACTCATCAGTACCAAACATTAGGGGGGGATATTTGAGATAGATACACACACACACATATATATATAAGGATATGGATATGCTCATCTGTAATGCAGAAATATTTCCCTAACACAGAGCACTGGACCAGATGCACAAAGGAAAATTAGAAATGCACACCTACTGGAGAGAAAAAGAATAAAAATAAAAATAAACCACTGCAGAATTCCCACCTGGGAACGACGGGATGATCCAGCTGATCCCCACCTGGCAGCACGGGATGGGACACTCCAATATTTTATTTCCTAATTACAGCACTTGTGCTTTTTATTTTTTTGGCATTAAAATTCCATCAGGGCTTTAAGGTTGACTTACTGCACGTTCCCAACAACCCCATGGATCCAATCGACCCCAAGGGCTCTAAAAGCCTTTTAACAAACTGTGTGGGCAACAAAGTGGCCTTGAGAGATTTCCCAATGTAGTGCTGGAGGCTTTGGTGGGGTCTGCTGGTAATTCTTTAGAGGAGCCTGAAATTCCATCATCTGATATAAAAAATAATAAAATATATAATATAATATAAATATTATATATTATATATTTATCTATTACTATAATAATATATAAATATATATAATATGTGTATCTATACATCAAAATATCAATTTTTTTCCCGCAGTGGCATTATTTCCTATCACCTCAGTTTCAGTTCCAAATGGATTTTCTTTCAGCGTACACAATAAAAAGCCAAAAACCAACACAATTCTCTATTCACATGCCTCAATAATTATGCATAATTAATTTTTTCAATTTTTTCTTCAATCCATAAACAGCAATTTCATGAGCAAGCAATTCCTGTGCTGACTTTTGAGAGAGTTCATCTCTCTTCTGACTTCCCAGCTAATAACTTAAGTGCAAAAAAGCTTTTAGTTTATCTACTCCAAATCCAGAGTAAGAGAATTCATTCAGAAATTCTGTTCAAATTCATTCATTTCTCCTCTAAATTAATATAATTCTTCAATTCAGTGTACAAACACCGAAATTTCCATAGGTAATTTCAACTTTTAAAAAATATTTCCTAAAATTCTCTTCAGTTTTTCTTTCTCTAACTTTTATACTTGCTTTCCACACGTGACCTCATGCAGAAGAAAAAGCCTCTCCTTTTACTGCCTTGCAATTTAAAGGATCTACACAGATTAAAACTGTTGGTGAAAACAGCAATCAGCTCATTTCTGTATTTTGCACTTTGGCAAACAGATTTCCTACAAAGATGTCAGAAGCCAATCATTACATGTTTCAGGTTTTTTATTTATCTGGGCAAACCTCCAGGAAACTGAAAGGGAGGACTGAAAAAGCCAAGTGCACTTTAAAGTGCCTTCAACACTTCATCACGAGGATGATGATGCATTAAAAAGAGCCCAAAACATGAATTAACGCATGAATTAATAAAAAATGCTCATCCTATCAGCTCATTTCCAGCATTCAGGATTCATCAGGTGACCCTTGAATTCCTTCAGTCCATCTCTGTCACCTCCAGCAGCTCTTTAACCCCTGCCCACGGTAAAGCATTTGGAGAATTTGCCTCACCCCAGTAATTCATAATTATTAATAATACCCTGATAATTCCCATGGCAAGGCAGAGTGCAAACTCTTCTCTCAGCAAAACCTTTCCTTGGGGAGGCAAATGAGGGAGCAGAAACTAAAAGTACCCCAGCACTCAAAAGGAAATGACAATTCACACGGAATTCGTGCATCTGGATACTATTTTAACATTTCTAAATTATATATATAAAAAATTTTTATGTATATATGTATATATATCTATTAATATATATTTATATATATTCATATAAATATATTTATATATACATATATACACATATACACGCACATATATAAATATAAATCTATAATATAAATACAAATGCACGTATAAATATAAATGCACACACATGTGTGTGTATATATATATATATATAAAATATATATATATAAAAATAAGGCACTTTATCTTCCAGGAAAAAAACCCCTACAATATCCAGGTTTCTCTATTCCAGGACACTTCCCCCCAAACCACAACCATTCTATTCATCCATACACCTTTTTTTCTTTTTAAAAACATATTTTTTCATCAGCTGCCCAAGTAGAAAAATTGTTTGCAAATGGGGATTGGGAAAGGCAACTCAAAGACAAGTGGAAAGGTGAAGAGTTGAAATATCTGCTGGAGTCTTGTTTGTTTAGATTAGCAGCTGATTACCACTTGCCCACATCAACTGCAATCAACTGTATTTATATTTATCCTTGGCATTTCCTTCTGAGATATCAATCAAAACATTTTCTTTCTCCTTTTCCTGTTAAAACACACTTCTAATCTCCCATCTCTATTTAAGGCTTTCACTTCAAGTGTTTCTAAGCCACTTACACTTAAAAACATATTATTAAAAACCAAGAAAGTGCTAAACACTTTAGTAAATATGAGTGAAATGGATTCTTTCCTTTAGACCTTGACTAATTTGAAACTTCATGAAGATCAAAATTGCCCCAAACATTGGAAAATTTACTTTTCCAGTAAAACAACTATTATTCTAATATTATCTATTATTACCTATTAATTTGTATATTGCTGTAAACTATTAAAAAAAAAACAAACCAAAAAACAAAAAACACCTGATATTTCATTTTTTCCTAAAATAATTTTTAACTCATCAAGCTTGAGCTGTACATCCATCAGCCAAAATGTTCATCTTTGTGACCATCCTTGAGAAGAGCTAAAAGGCACATGGTGCACCACTAAACCTCACCCTGGCCAGGTGTCCATGCAAAAATCCATTATAAATTTGCTCTTTCTAGCTCTAATTCCAGATGTTTACAGGAAATGCAGGGCTTTAGTGGATATTGAGTATAAACAACATGAAAAAAAGCATAAAATGTGGATTTTTTGGCACATTCCCTTCACCTCTCTGGTCACACTGACATCACCACCTACTTTGATCAGTTCTTCCAAGAGAGTTGGAACATACAAAGAATTTTCTGCTGTTACCAGAATTACCCCAGAACTCCTAATTTTTATGATATCCAGCTCCCAAAAATGTACTTGTATAAATACAAGCATACAGAGCTTTCAGACTGATGGAATCTTATGAATTGCTTTTGAAAACTTAAAAGCCAGGGAAAGACTTTGCATTTAAATTGATTTTTTTGAAGGAGTTCCTGAAAAGGCCCTTTTTCCTGACCACACTTAGTGATATCCAGCAGGATCCCATAAAGCAGGGGGAGCCTAGAATGGAATGACAGTCATTTACATACAAATGAGTTCATTACTATTGCATTTTTTACCAGCTGTTGATTCAAAATCTGAATGATGTGTTATGAATCTACATAAAATATTAAGTGACAGCCATTCTATTATCAGTGTTCCTTATTAATTCTTTGTACCAGTTTTCATCTGCATTTTAGTAACTGTCATTCCACGTAGTGATTTTAACCAAAGCCATCACGTCCCCAAATTTTAATTTATGTTAAGAACTATTTCCAGCTGCAAGGGACATTGAATTGCCTTGTCATGGCTTTAAGATGTGACATGACACACCAACAAAATGTGCACTCATTTTTAATGGAGCTAATTTGCTACATTTCCTTTCAAGGAAATAATTATTCTACCCATTGCTAAAAGTGATTCTTTAAGTTTTATTTTCCTGTATTTCAGGTCCTGTGGTGCCCAGGGGTGCAGCTCTGAGCTCACAGTCAGTGTCACTCAGCTCTGCACACAGCAGGGACACAAAACAAATCCTTGTCCTGCTGCACACCAAGGACAACTTTCAGCCCCAAAGCACAAACAAGGGTGGGCTGGAGGGAGGGACAAGGATGGGACCTCACAGCCTGGAGCTGGAACGGGACAATTCAACCCCAATGTGCAAATGGACCAAAACTTATCAAAGTGTGAGACCTCATGACTGTTTGTCCATTTTGGGTCCATTTTGGGTCCATTTTTTGTCCATTTTATGACCATTTTGGTTCTACCTTGAGTGTAGCCCTGGCCAGGTTTGTCCTGCCCAAGGTGTACCCTAAAGACCTTTTTAATAACTATCTGCTTTATTGTTCCAGCTCAGCCTTCCCAAGGCATCAAAAGCAACATCCTCCTGCCATTCTTAGATTTATTCTTCATCTTGCTCTCTGCTTCTTCCAATCTTGACAGAACTCAGATTTCAACCTTCCATCACCGTGAGGAACAATCTCTTTAAGCAGGAGTTAGGCACCCACAGAATCAAAATGTGAACAGTGCAGGACAAAGAACACAAAGCAGGCTTAGTTCTTGGCAAATGATGGCTAAAAAGGCAGCTCAGTTTGCAGGCCTAACCACAGAACTCCAGAGGAGCAAGCAGTGGTTTGGACAGAGACCATTCCTGCGTGCCAGTTTTGATCCTCAGACCTGCAGCAGTGCATCACCCAACCCCACTGTCCTCTGGACTGTGAACTTCCCTGTGGGCCTGATATTTCCCTGTGGGTCTGAGAGATTTCAGCCTGCTGGCACCTGCTCACTTTTTTTCCAAAAGAAAAATTTCTCCAGAAATCTCCTTCTATACAATCCTGACAAACAACTCTCCTTTCTCCAACCAACCTTTCTCCAGGTGGGGTTTTGCTGTTTCTCTGGTTTAACCAAAGGGATCAGAGAGGTGTCGTTCCTATTCACACCCATGTTCAGTCTGTGTGGGAACACCTTATCAAAGGCAGTGAGAATTAGACAATAAAGGCTTTTTTCTGTGCTCTTTGCCTCCTGAAATATTTGGAGTCTCTCATCTTTCTTTTTGTGTCCTACAGCGACCCTTCCCCATCACAGGGCATGAATTAACTGTATCTAAAGTAGTGGATTTTAATTTCAACATTGCAGCAGTGTACTGTTAGCATTACAGCCTCTGCAATGGCAGATTGGGTAGGATTGTTTGTGGGTTTCCTTCCTGCAGGGTTTTTGGAGGAATCAAGCACTCGTGAACAAAGCTTTGCTAATTAGCTCAGAGCCTGCCTGTCTGAAGGGGCCATCAGCAATGAAAAATGAGAAGCAATCATTTGAGAGACTTCAAAACACAAGAAATTGGCAAGAGGAGCACGGAAAACCAAGAAAGTAATTCTATTCTAAATATTGCATCACCTCTGAAATTAAAAATAAATAAATATAGGCACATCCTTTAACAGATATTAGAAGCATAATTGGAAGGTGTATAGACCTGATTAACACATTCAGAAAAGCACTTTCACATTTTGAATATATTATTCCTCTCATGTCCTGGTGGGTGTGTATCCAGCTTAAACTTCACACTTTTCATAAGCAGCCAAGCCAGAAAACCATTGAGGGTTTCAGCAAAAAACTCAAGTGAAGTCCCATCTTTTGCCCTTTTAACTCAGCTTATTCCAGCTCTGTCACTGAGGAGATCTTGACACAGGCACCAAAGTGTAACAGCACCCCAAGGGAGGCTGGGGTGGTGTCATGGGGAACATTTCAGAGAGGAAAACAAGATTTAGCCTGTAGGCGAGTCCGCAGATGGCTGGGACAAGGAATTCTGCTGACCTGTATGTTCTAGAACACGTGGGTTTATTGCAAGGGTGGTGGGTAAAAGGCCTTGCCTTCAGCCACCAGCCTGGGCTGGAGGGAAACCCCAAAGAGAGAGGGAGAGAGAACAGCAGGGTGAGAGCTGAGAGAGAAGGGAGAGAGAGAGCAAAGGGCAGGGGGAGAGAGCAGGAGAGAGCAAGAGTAGGGGGAAGAGGAAGGGTAAGAGAGGAGTTCAGAGGAGAGGTAAGAGAGAGAGGTCCTTGTTGCAATACATTATATTTCTTTTTGTGATGAATATTCTGATTTACAGTAACCAATAAATACAAGACACAAAATCCTATAGAATCTACATAGACCCTATAAGAACTACTATATTACCATACTGTGTTATATTTTAAACTCTAAAAACTACTCTTCAGACTTCTGTTTTGCTACATTGACCTTTGGATCCCTTAGCCAGCAGAAAGGTATTGTTCAGTCAGAAGGGATTGTATTCTAAATATTGCATCTCCCCTGAAATTAAAAATAAATATAGGTGCATCCTTTAACAGATATTAGAAGCATAATTGGAAGGTGTATAGAGCTGATTAACACATTCAGAAACCGTAGCTAGGCTATGGTTTTCAGGTTATATAGTAACTAACTCAGTATCCTACAACTCAAAGTAAGCTTTCATTTCTATTTCGATTATAGGTTTCATATTTTCAGAATCTTTTGCTAAGCAATCATATTTATAAGGTTTCCCTGATTCATCTTCCCCAACATTAGCCCTGGAACGCCACCACACAAACACGATGAAATCCATCATCCCCATGTCACAATACTGATCCATCTGCACACCAAAATAAACCCAGACTGGTGGATTAAGAAAGGCCAAAATCCCAAATCCCACTGCTAGATGTGATCAATAATGATGTATAATAGAATCCAATTAATCAAGGAAATGATTGCAAACTTGCAGTACTGCAGGAGCAAAGCTTGGAGCTTTGATCCAGGTTATCACATCACCCTCACACATCTGCATTCAGTCAGCTGTACCCTGAATTTTTCCCAGAATCTGTTTATATTTAAGAAAACTCAAGGGTTAGCCAGAGATTTTCTAGATTTAAGGATTTTTTTTCTGTTTTCTGCCAGGGTTTTTTTTCTGTGCTGAGTTTCTCAGGAACATTCAAAAGCCAAACAGCATTGTCTCCATCAGAGGAGATCTGATTATTTTATGCTCAAACTATTCCCTTAAGAGATAAATGCTGTCAGAGGTTCAGCAGTGAAAATTAAAATATTTCCACCACATTTAACTTTCCAGAAGCTTCCTATTTGAGCCAAGATCGTTGTCCTTGATGAGTAAGACAGCTAAGAATTGGACCAGACTTTGAGAGAAGATATTCTTTAACTGCATTTTATACTCCATTAATGTCTGTCCTCAGCTGATGTAAAGAGGCTGTGCCAAACCAGAAATAATAAAGGAAATAACTGCTTTTAATTTTAAAGCTCCAAGAAAGAAAATAGTTGTTAATTAAAATCTCAGATTTGGATTCTTCAGACAGAAGTCACATGCAGGTTGTTTTTTTTTTTTGTAATATCTATTATTCAAAGTTTAACTGAGTCTTTAAACCTGCCCAGTTTTGACTGGCTGTGAACTACTGATCATTTTCTGGAAGGTATCGAGGTCTATTGCATAAACTCCTTCATGGAGTTAAAAAAATCCAGAATTTGGCATGAGAGAACAAATATTCTTTGAAATGGTTTGGGAGTGGACAGAACAAGAAGTTTTGAACCCAATTCATACACCTATTTAACACAGAAAATGATCAATAATACAGAAACTACTCTGAGAATGGAGGGATGGCCCCCATCTCCCTCCCCTGATGCAAAATTACATAAAAGCAAGAAAATTCGGGGCAAAATGTGTACTATAAGGTTTATGCACCACATTTTAAACATTCTGTCATCTTTTTTTTTTGTCAGAGTCCTTGTTTCTAAAAGCTTTTTTTTTCCAATTGTTAGAGCAGGAGCCTTTATTGTTGTCCCACAGGGCCCAAAATCACCTAGAATATTTTTATCAAGATATCAGGACATAAACAGCTCCTCCCTTTAATGAAAAATTATATTGCTCATATTAGTATCAGTAGGACACTTTTAATCTTGTGCTTGGTTTTCTCTTGCTTGGTTTTCTCTTGCAAATGAGGAAGATTAATTTTTATTTATCATTGGAAGAACTTGTACAATTGCAAAGGATCCACGTGGGAAATAAGGATGGAAACTTTGCTGATGGCAACATTTTTACTAATTGCTTCAATCCACAGGAAGTAGAAAAATACCCAGAAGTTGTTGGCTTTAATCCCCAATCTTCTAACAACTTTTTGATAATTAGCTCTTAAGCATCTCCTGATACATCAAGTATCTCCTGTAGCTTCATGAATTTAAAAAAATAAACTATTGATGTTTGGTATTGTTCAGGGCTTGAAATCTTGCATTCAGAGTTTAAAAAACTGTTTAATTTTTTCTTTGAGAAAATTTTTTCCAAATGACAAAACTCACTCCAAGTCCAGAGATCAGAGATTTAAAGGTAATATTTGCAGTCCTTTATTTTTCAGCCATAACCACTCTCAGTCTTTTTTCCCTCCACATTCTCACTGCACGCTTCATGTTTGATTTATGAAAGCACAAACGGCTAATGAGGAATAGGTCACATTCAATAAGGGCTGCAAACACACTGGGGTTTTATCCTGAGGAGTGACAAAGCAGAAGACATTTCCCTTCCCATGCCTCAATGCAAATCTTGATTTCTCCTAAGTGGGCCCTGGAGAATCCTGACATAGGAGGCAGCTGTAGAATCAAGCAAATTTTCTTATTTTCTCAGGATTTTTCCTCTCACTTGGATCCCTTACAGATCTATAACACTAAACTCCTCATGTGCAGTGGTTTTGCATCAGGAGAAAAAGCACTGTTCACGGAACACAAACTGATTTTCTTTTTAGAAAATAAGATTGCTACTTTCAGTTTTGCTCTCAGTTCTCACTATTGTTTTTGTTTAAGTTTCTTGCCATTTTCATCACTTCATTCATTGAAGGAAAAAGATTCCTTTCTCTTTGTTTGAGCACATTGCACCCCAGAGAAAGCAAAATAACACTTTAAAAATTAGAATTTCTAATACGGGAGAGCCCAAATAATTCCTTTAAGGAACTTGATTTTTTTATTTTCAGGAATCAGAGCAGTCATTCAGTGCTGTCAGAGTGCCATGGAGAAACCTTCACTCCTACTTGCATCGCTGGAGCTGAAGTTTTAATCACAGAAATCATCGCAAAGAGATTTGACAACTTTTGGTTCACTTGGGATGTGAAAAATAAGCACAAGCAGGATTTTACTCCTTCTACATGGATAGCAGACTTCATAATCTGGAGCTGGAATTGGACAATTAAACCCCAACATGCAAATGGACCAAAACATAAAAGTGTGAGACCTTGTGGCCGGGTGTCCATTTTGTTACCATTTTGGGACCATTTTGGGACTGTTTCGGGACCTTTTTTTGATCATTTTGACCATTATACATCTTCCCATTCATGTGAAGGAGAGCAGATTTCTCAGCTTCACATTCCTTTTTGTAAAACGTTCCAGATCTGTAACACTGACACTGGGTTTTGCAGAGCAGCTTTCCTGGATTTCCCATTCCTTGGGAAAAGCATGGAGCTGTAGATCTCTGAGTCGTGGTGCTTTTCCTGAGCTCATGCACCCCACACTGGCCCTGCCTCAATTTCAGTGTCCTGATCTTTCTTCACCAGATAGTTCTTGTGCTTTTGCAAGAGCAATACCTTTGAGAACCCAAAATTTCCAGCTTGAGGATGGGGTCACTCCCTGGTCACACACACTGCCCTTGGGAAACTCCTGAAGTTTCCCACACTCCACGTGTTCCCTGGAAAGCTCTTTCTATAATCTACCTAATTCACAAATTAATTTATTCTCTTTAATGAAGACATCAGGAATTTGTCTTCCCTCCAACATACGTTGGTGCGCTTGGCTCTCTCAGCCCAAGCACATGGAGCAGCCCCTTCACTGGAAATAAGAGTGAAATAAACCCCAGGAGAGCAGCCTGTGACAACCACAGGCTCTTGGATGGAGCCAGATGTCACTGGGAAAGCAGCATGGAGGTGTCTGGAAAATCCTGCTCTTACCTCTGGCAAAATACAGATTTCATATTCAGGCACAGGCACAAAAAACCCCACAAAAACAAAACAAAAATAATACAAGTTTTGACAGGTATTATCTAAGCTTGGATTAAAATAATAACTATTTCAACAGTTGTCAGGGTGTTTCCATTCTAAACCAATGCCAACTGGTACAAAAACTTTTGTGAAAACCAACACCTCTAGACAGCTTGTATCTATATATCTACATATATATATATATATCTGTGTGTATATGTACACACTTCTTATATCAGTGGATGCCCTCTCCAGCCCTGTCTCTTATTCAAACAGGTATTCCAGGTTAGTTTTTTTCAGATTTGAAATAAATCCCTGTTTTTTCCTCAATCTAATTTACCTTCTTTCTAGCTAATGGCAGAACGAGATTACTTTGGTTGTTAGTGTTGCCTTTTCTGAAGGTAGGAGAAGAAATTTATACCTGATGTTTCAGAATGATCATATTCTCCTGACTACAGCAAAATAACCCAATCCAACATGAAGACCAAAGGCTTTTTCTTGCTACTGCAATGAGATCATTCAATTTTGCTTCTCTTATGGAAGGAACACAAAGGAAAGAGAAATAGAGCACACTCCATGGTCTAAGATAAAACAGGCACAAAAAACATTCTCCACTTGCAACAGGGTGTAAACAGAGTGGCGGTAAATCTTACACATGGATCTTTTCCCTTTGAAATAATCCTTAGGTGTGTTAAC
The DNA here is from genome assembly GCF_009819655.1 of Sylvia atricapilla. NCBI lineage: Eukaryota > Metazoa > Chordata > Aves > Passeriformes > Sylviidae > Sylvia > Sylvia atricapilla. Next base: position 8,654,075 of record NC_089160.1, on the reverse strand, counting down.
TCAGAGAATTCATGAAAGCTGTGAGGTGAAGGGCAGAAAGGCAGCAACACCTCGAGCCAATAAAACACCAACTGAAATGACATTTGAGATGACAAATTACAACATCCACATCATGAAGTGCTAAACGACATTCAGTGACTGTCCAGTCCTGCCTGAAGTGAATGACAATAATACAATGTTTTGGAACAGCAGCAGAGAGGAGATGACTTTTTAAAGACAATAATACAATGTTTTGGAACAGCAGCAGACAGGAGATGACTTTTTAAAGTATTCCAACAACTCCAACAGTCAGCAGGGAAAGGACAAGGTTACAAACACCTGTGAAGAGCTTTTGTGGAGTTCAGCACAACAGAAATCACTCAGAAAATGTATATGCAGAGTTTTTCATTGACCTCATTAGCTGAGGTTTTTTTTTTTCTCAAATCCATAAATCCAATGTTCTCCCATCACATACAAAAAGGATGAAAGACAAATTATTTCTCACCCTGAAATAGAGGCATGAAAAATTTCTAGGCCTTCCAAATCACTCTTTCAATAGACCTTTTTGCTCATTTCATCCAGACACTTTGTGGACCAAGAGGCTGAGCCTGTCCCATTCTGGCTGCAGACAGAGTGTCACAACAGGAATATCCAAATTCCCTTCTGCCCCTTGCTGCCTCCCCTGCCCTCAGTCCTTCCCCCAGGGAGCTACAGGGTGTATTTCAGCCTCCAGGCCAAAACTCAAGCCCTCTGTGTCTGCATTACCTCATCTATAAACTGCACAGTGAACTCAAAGGATGGTGTTGGAAGAAAACTCTCCCTTGAAAATAAACATTTTTAACTTTGAATTTTTCACCAGAAGAGCTCAGGCAGTGGAATCACAGGACAGCTGGATCTGCTGACAGCCATTCATCATGGGCTGAATAAAAGAGCTTTCTTCAACATGCTTTCATTTTCAAAAACTATTTTTTTTTTTCCTCAGCTGATTGGTAAACCATACAGAAATCCAGGTTTTGGTGTCTCTTCTGTCAGCTCAGAGGAGGTGATGACCATTTTATCTACACAGCATCATCTCAGCCCTGCTCCTCATTCCAATCTGCAGGCACAGAACACTAAACCTAATTTTCCTGTCCCTGGAGACCCAAATTCTAACCCGAGAGCCAGCCACATTCTAAAGGAAATCAGGAACTTAGAACTGAACAAACCCCAAGCCTTACTTACCCTTTTTTCTTAATTGCATAAGACTTGTATGAGTTAGTGATAAGATTTCATCTTTGGCTCTAACAATACAAAATCCTTTACCCCTGGGCAAGCCTGGAAAACCAGACTTAGGCTGAATTTACCATAACCCTTCACTGTTAATAATATTCTCACTCCCTGAAAAGCAGTAAGCCTGTCTGAGCCCTGAGATTTATTCTAAATCTAATCCTGCCCTACCCTGAAACTACTGATAAACTCTTCTTCCCCGCTGGCATTTCACCCCAGCAGGACTTCTGGAATCCTGAATAAAATTTTTGCATTTTTCTAACCAAAGTCCATTCAGCACATCCAATACCTCACAGGCCAACAGCAGCTCCAGAGCTGCATCAGCTCAGGGCACAGCACAAAAGGACCAGAGATCTGGGGTTGACAGAATCAGTTACTCATTCCCCTTTCCAAACTTTCTGCCCAGGCTCTGAAATCCTGAGCGATCCCATTGGATCCACCCCTGAGCCTTACACGGAATTCAGCCCATCTTTGCTCTCAATCCCAGCTCTGGTTTCACAGCAAGGCGGTGGATTCCAGCCACAGGCATTATCCCAGAGCTCTGAGCCTTGGGGGATAAATCAACAGTACTTTTGCTCTGCAGTTCAAAGCCCCAGGGATCCCCTTTGGTCACCAGAACCTGTCAAGGGACACTCGAGGGCACAGAGCAGTTCTGATCCCTGTCGCCACCACCCTCACCTGGTCCATTCCAGCACCCAAGATCCCTGCAGATAAAACCCAAAACTTTCTTCCATCTCCCGGGGTCACAAGGCTCTCCTCATCTCCACTGCAACCAGCTGTGAGCCACACCAAAAGCACTGACCCTAAAATGAGCCTGAAGGGTCCTGAATGTGAAGTCGGAATGGTTCAATTTCTAGCCAAGTGACAGAGTGTGTTTTGGCACTTCCAGATGAAATCATCAGAGTCGAAACTCTCCAGGGAGAGAGCATTTTAATTAATTTAATAATTGAATTAATTTAATAATAGATGGTATTATATATATTTATGGTGACCTGAGCTCAGTAACACATTCTAATTAGTGCAGGGCAATAGGACGAGTAACACTGAAGCTAATTGATGTTTGCAAGGGAGGAAATATATATTTACCATTTACTGTGCCTGGCCATCTTGATAACAATGGTTATCAAAAAACCTCCTGGTTCCTGCAGGAAAATATTCCTAGGGGATAAGAGTTCCAGCTATCCTCGCTCACGTTATACTACAGGAGGAACAACATTTTAATGAATAAATGTGATTTTCCATTTCACCCTCAACAATTGTCTGTGTCTTCCAAGAATTTTCCTAACCTGCAGGAGTTATCAGATCACCAGTTTCAGCCTGTTTTCAGCACCATCAAATGGCATGACTGAGAACCAAGAATTGAGGTTGAGATCAGCAGAATAATATTTAACCATCTGATGATTGAGTTGGCTCAGAGAATAAATTTAATATGTTAGAAACCTTTAAAATGCCCTGAAGCCATGGAGGTAAAATGAAGAAAATTTTTCAAAAGGGTAAATATATCGCTGACATATTATTTGAAATTTAATGCACAAACATGAAATTCCTCCTTTTTTTCAGTAAACAATCAGATTAGAGCGCAATTATCATTAAAGGGAATTAAATAATGATTACGAGAAATTATTAGAGGTAATTACAAAAGGCGCTAAATGTAAAGGGAAACTCATCTTCAAAAGAAAAATATTTTTCCTATGCATTTAAACTATGCCTTAATTTCTATTAGCAAAATGCATAATGATGACTCTGGCCATTTGAAAAGCTAAAAGTCTGTAATTGAACAATTATTAGTGTCATGCTGCCTTAGGGCACTATTTGTCAAGAGATTTATATTATGGTAATTATATCCACTCAGGCTTGAAGGATAGGTAACATCTTCTAATGGAAATAAATTACCCTTTATGTTTAATTTTTTTAAAAATATTGTAATTTTAGGTTCTCTGTTTCATTATTTAAACCTTCCATACTTCCATACATTTTTACCCCACTATCAATTTCACTAGGACACAATATGGAAAAAATTATGTCAGCTCATTACGTTAATTACCTCACCACAGGAGGAAAAAAGAGGATTTCTTTAATTCATCTCTTTGGCCTATTATGTTTTATTTAACTTTAGCAATGTACAGAATTGCATCTGTAATCCCTGCTGAAAGGCAGAAGAAGCTTAATGAACACAGAAAAACTCTTCAAGCACTTGAATATATTTAATTGCAACCTCATTCACTCTTTAATACCTAAATGAATCAAGAGAACATCATGTTGAAACAAGACATCCATGTCCTTGGCCATTCTTTCCTAAATGCTTTTCAACTCCTCAAGAAGTGTGGAGATGATCTCCACCTCCTCCTCCAAATGTTGCTTTGTCTCACAAATAAGGGAAAAAAGAGGAAAAAAAGAAAGAAAATAAAGGAAAAGATGGAAAAGAAAGAAAAGAAAGAAAAGAAAGAAATTAAAGGAAAAAAAAAAAAAAAAAAAAAAAAAAAAGAAAAGAAAAGAAAGAAGATGAAACCGCTTCTGATAACAAACACTGAGTGGGCTCTCACCGCATAATTAGTTTTGTGAGGTCCAAATCCTAATCTGCATGCTGTAAGGTGCATGTGCAGTGTTTAGTGATTGGTTTAAGTAGATGTTTGTGAGCTTTCAGCATCAGCCTCTTGGCTACAAAACTTTTAAAAGGCCTTGGAACAAAGAGAACTTTGGCTTCTGTTGTTATGGTGCGAGTTTTACCACCTTTAATGTCTCTGCCTTCGCTGGGACTGACAATGGAATAAAAAACTCGTGGAACTTCTCTCAGTTACCCTGTCCCTTCATTAAATACTTGATCAAACACCCTGGCAAAGACTGACATTGATTACTGCAGGCAGGAGTCACATAGAATTAGAAAATGAAAATTCATCAACACCACTATGACTGCGCAGACTGCAGGACATGAGAGGAAAATCAATAGCCACACATTAACAAGCATGACCACGGGCCCACCTCACACATAAAAAACCCCAAACCTGCCCCAGGAAGGAGCTGAAATCCACTACTCATTAACTTTGGCCACCAAGAAGGACTTTTCTTCAGCGTGCTCCACTGACACAGGGCTGCTATCCAAGTCTGAAATGCTCCTCACTGCCACTATTTGTGTTAAATGAAATACAAATAATAAACACTTCATTCCTCTCACAAATTCTCTTTCTGTCAGCTCAGCCATTATTGCTTTTCTTCTTGTTGGTTTTAGCAAACAGCTCTACTAAAAAGCTACCTGCAACTTAATTAAAGCACACATTATTAATGTCATGTTTATATGGGAAATCTTTGGCAAAAATAAGTAGTCTCCAGCTTTTGTGGCAACCTCAATTAAGTCTGTCAATATGTACTCGCTGCTGAGTACCTGAAGAAAACAAGAGTAAATGAAGCAATTTGAGCTGCTTCAACCATCTCTGCATAAACTGCCTTTTCACAGGACACTGGATCTAGAAAACCAGCCATGGAGCAATTATAAAATAATGTCACCTGTGCAATACAATGTATCACTGAAAGTGCTAAGCTAATCTTCTATAAAGAGAGTAAATAAAATCCTATCTCATACATGGAAAAATTACCACTGATTTCAATAAAACACATAATTTCTTGGTAGTATATGAGAAGTAACCTTAATTTAAATACAGAACAGGGAGTGGCTGCTCAAAATATATGTAACTAGATGAAAGCATTCCAGCTTCCAAGGCGAATAAATTGAAATATTTGTTGGTGTTGCAGGTCTTTGTAAAAGGTCAAGTAAAAAACTAACAGCTATGTAAAGTGTCTGAAGTGAATTCAAGATCGGAAGCAGAGAAACAAAATTTTTGTTTGTGGTCAGACATTCACATTTGCTGATGTCCCGCACTGGTGGGACATTTCCAATGGAAATAACCCAAACTGTGTGAATTTAAAGAGTCAGAAGTGAGAATTCCATATGTGCTGAAATGACTGGTGGCTCCATTGGCACTCCTGTTTCACATACTTTCAGGTTCATCGATTGATTCATGCATTGATTGATTGATTGATTTATTGCCACCATCCTCTCTGTGCTGCCCCTGTGGCAATGGTGGGCCCAGGATTCATCACAGTCTGAAGCCAGATGTAAAATGATAATGACACATCAGGTGCCTTCTGTGACAAGAAATGTGCAGGAGTTTGGAGGAACTCAAATGCAAAGAAATGTGAGAAAACTTGAAAAAGCCTCAACCTTCACAGCAGCAACCAGCATGAGTTTGGAGTGACCAAAACATCCACAAAACTTACAAAAAAACCCCCAAAAGCAGCTTAAAATATGAGTTCTGACTCCATGATTTCTTCAAGAAGAAATCCTTGCCTCACACTGGATGGAATTCTAGACTCAGTGAGTGCAGTGAGAAACTTCCACAGCCACGACTTTGTCTCAGAGGCACTCACTGCACCGTGGTCCTTGTCTGCATCCCATGAAATATAAAAAGCCATAAAAGGGCACAGGACTGTCCAGGGGCAAGAGGGATCCAAGATGAACCTTCCAGAGTGCAAAAACGTGCAACAGGACATTATTTAGGGCACAAAGTGTGCAGTGACTCAATTATGTTTTAAATAGGTTAATTTAACACGTGTTCAAGCACCGTTTAATGATGTGACACGATCTAATGCCTAATGCTGGTAAATGTGGGGTAGGATTATGGGATTAGGGAAAGCAAATACTTCAGATGGTTCTCAAAGGATAGAACCAATGGTGTGTTAGTTCACAGCTGTCACACTGCTCAGTGCTCTTTGATGACACCAACAGGACAGCAGATCATATTACTACCAAAAATTAGGTGATCTCTGCAAAAGATGGGATGATCACGACAACAACTTGTAAAAATTCCTGGTTTATGTGCTGAAAATATTCTTAATCTCTTTACACAGGCATGGGAACAAGAATCCCTTGTGTAATGTGGATATAAATGTATTTACAAGGTAAGAGACTGTACGACGCCATCAATGTATACAACAAAAAAACTGAAGAAAGGCTAAGGTAAATAAGAACAGAAAATGAGTCCTGTACAAACTGCAGATAATGAAGTTTTTCAGGGTAAGTCCTAAAATGCTACCAGAGAACGATTTCATGCAACAAGTAGAAAACATACGTCATGTTTTCCAACTTCTCCTGGCTGATCATGGGCTAATTGAAACAAAATAACACTGAGTTAATTGTGACAAGTTCTATAAATTTGAGCACTGCAAAATGTAAGAGTTTAATCCCCAAAATCCATCTTTCTACAGCCTGTTTTCCACTAACAAAATGTTGGGTCAACATGTCACTGCAAATCACTGATGGATTTTATAGATGACAAAGCACAAATAAAGGCTTTCCTCCCTATCCTCTGTCAAGAATTCTATTTAACTGTAAAAGCCATTAAAGAAAAAACCCCAAAATTATTGAAATTGCTTAGGTAAATAAAGTCATCATAAATCAGAAGAAAATTAAATATTTGAACGCACACTAAAATTATTTTCCACGACCAATTCCAACAAGCTGCCTCTGATTACTGCAATGTGCACTTAGGAAAGTCTAAATAAAATCAGAACTGCTGAGAACAAAAAAACTCCTTTGTCTTCAACCTGCCAAAGTGCTGCACTCCCCAAACACGGGTTCAGTAGTAAAATACAAGTCACAATGCTAAAATTTCATTCTCACTGGTAAAAAGAAGTGGAAAAGATTTCAGCAGAAATCAAGTATTTCACTGTATTATTAAATGTTGTCTTCAAAGATATCGCCGCAGGAAAGCAAATCCCAGATTGGATTCATGCCCTGAAAAGCCCAGATTAAACATTTTTCACTCTTCCAGAGGAGCAATGCAGATAAAATATATCTTACAGAATTTCTGTGTGGTCAGATATCCACATTTGCTGATTTAGTATTGTCTATGGGAGCAAAATATATGTTTTTCACCTTCTGAAAGTGTTTTTATATATCCTGTCAATAATGAATTAGTACAACAAATGTTTCTTACAGAATAAAATAAAGGCTTAATATTTCCTAGAGGGAGGAAAGGAAAATCATAGGTATAGCAATGTTTCAGACCAAGCAGTGGTTTGACTGAAGTGACATTTGAGACACATTTTGCCTCACCCCTTTGACCTGTGGCCCTACAACCATTTTTGTTCTAAAGTTCCAATCTATCAATAGTTAAAGTCCATCCTAGCACAGAACTATGAGGCTGCACTAAGGTTAGTGGTGGGGAAGCAGTGATGAAAATAAAAATATCTTATTTCTTTCATAGCAAAAAATAAAACATTTCATCAAACTGGATAAATAATGCTGAAGACAATACACGTAATTAAATATTTTCCAGCAAAACATTCCCAACCCTTGTCATACATTTTCTCTTAATGAATGAACACACACATGGCCAGTGGCCATGAAGACAGCAAGATCCTACTTCAGAAATCCTAACACCAAAACCAGGATTCCCTCAGATTTTCATCCCACAGAATTCAGCATGGAAAGGAAAGAAAGGATGGAAATGTCTTTCAGGAACATCATCTTGTACTTTTACAGTTGAATATATCTGTATTTGCACACTATTATGTTTTTCTATTATGTAGCATGATACACATCAAAAATCATTCAGTTGAAATTCTGTACTTCAGTTGTCAAATTATGTATTTTAAAATATTATTTTAATTTCTAATCTGAAAACATTAAGAATTTAAGTATATATATGTGTTTTCCAACTATTCATATCAAAGGAATAAGTGATAGAAAAAAAAACCCCAAAGCACAAAACAATGAGAGAAATCACTTCAGCTGGTTGCTACATGGGCCAGTCCAGACACCTATTCCCCCAATTGCATTAAATTTATTTAATTCACATTAACTGTGCAACCATGACTTCTGTAGAGGAGACAGGAGCCAGAATTAAGGAATCCAGAATTAAGGAATCCAGGAAAAGATCAGGTTCTTTTACACCAATACATTGCAGCCTGACACAAAACACCTCAAGACTTGCTGGTGAATTTTGTTTGCAGTAACTCATGTGATTGATACTGAGAAATGGAACCAGCTGCACTTGGGGAGGATGTGTGAAGACTCTCATTGTAGACAGACTAATAGACCTGTTCTCTGGAAGTTACTTAACAGCACTGTGGAAAAATCACACCCTAAATTGACAGTTTTGTTTCCCAGCTGTTGCTGGCAAACAGTTTAGGGAAAGTGCTTTACCCTTTCTAAGCGCATGTTTTCAGGTATAAAACACTCCATTAAGATAAAATGCATTATTACACTCCTTATAACCCCGTCAAGGGCATGGCTTCTTGGGGTTTTTTAACCTGTAGAAATTCCATGTTCATAACAGGCATCTTCACATTCCTGTTAGAAACCAGAGTTTGATTTGATTCACGTGGCTGCACGTCAGTGCTCCCTGCCAGGTGAAAAATTTGGGCTGGGTTTTCCTGTGCCCTGGGCATTTCTGCAGTCTGGGCTTGTGCCATGTTCAGTCACACAAATCAGGAGCTCTGAACCCCAAATCAAACTGTTTGTGCCGAGAAATGGGAAATCATTTCTCTGGGTATTGGGAGCTACTTGTGGATGCACAAAGCTGTCAGGTGTCTCCCCATAATGAATAAGATGATGGTCCTGCCTCTCTTTTCCCATCACTTCAGGGCAGAAAGAAACCAAGTATCACAAATAAGGAGAAGATCTCAGTATATTGAGCCTGTCATTTACAGGTATATAGATTTATGCAGTAATACCATGAAAGTGAAACCCTTATTCCAGCCTTGAAATGTGCTTTGATTCATCATATTACATCTCAGGGAGAAGTGAAGCAACTGTTTAATCCAGTTGTTGTTCACGTTACACCAAAGTGCAGAATAATTCATGTGTGTAATAATAATGCTGATGATTGAGCACCACTTTACTAACAAATAAAGCAGTAGCACACGATGATGTAAGGAATACTGAAAAATATTTAACCTTAATAATAATAATAATTAATAATTCCTCAATCTGTTTCTGAGGGGTAGTGGGCTGGAGTAAGGCTGGAAGGTCATTGTAGATATATGGTTTAAAAATAAACCAAGAGTTTTAGAATGAGATGATACTTTTTTGTTTAGACCACCAGGTTGAGAAAAAGGAGATAAAAGTTCTGGTAAGTCCTTTTTGAGATCAGAAACAAAAGGAGAGAATTTTTAAAAGAACTGTAATTAGACATTAAGAGCAATTGCTTAGGATTTAATTAGAGATGAGGTACAGTGCTCAGGAGAAGAGGGACGTTTGCTTGGGGAGTCAAAGATCTGTGGAATTCTATGACATTAATTGGAGGCTGAGTGAGGACAGGGACTTGGATAAGGCTCTGAAGGACAAGGAAAACAGGATCTGCAGTGAGTCCACAGCTCCTGGTATTTACCAAGTCATGGATTTGAGTTTCCAGCCTTTATCTGTTTTGTAGGTCATCCTTTAATTAAGTCAGAGCAGTTACTTCCAACTCGAATTTTGCTTTGAAGTTTCCTGCTTCTGTCTCAGACCTTAAGAACTCCTTATGTGCCTGAGAGCTTATCTGGTTTTTTATTTCCCAACTATACTTAGTCTAATTAAAGATGCTACCTCTACCTGTAAATCTTCTCCTAATTAGCAACTTCATGGATTTGCTGATGGCAAGTTGCAGGAGTGGATCACTCCACTGCTATCAAACCAACAGGGAATTAAACTAAGCGTGCTGAAATGTTATTTCCTCATTAGGAAAATACAGAAACACCTTTTCCTCTCTAACAAGGCCATTACTGCAGAATGCTGCCCTCCAAGGCTGGAGTGTTCTTGTTGAGGTCTAAGAGAACATCTCTCTCATGCCGTAGTGGTTGCTGAACAACAAAATTGTGGTTTAAAACCATTACATTTGTCTGGTACACAGGTGTCACAAAGGGAAAAGGTGAGATGGAAGCAGAGACAGCTGTGAAGAGTCAAATCAAAACTGGATTAATTAAAACATCATGTGTTGTCAGCAAAATGGAATGGGACATAAAAGAGTAATGTTGGAAGAGACAGAGGGGGAGTGAACATTGACTGGACTGGGGCTGCTGGAAGGGAAAGTCTCCATGCTCAGAAGGTAAATAAAATTACAAAGGAAATGTTTTCAGTCTCCTGGGTTAAAAAAAATCCCTCTGGAGGGTCTGTGTGCTCTCCCATGTAAAGCAAACCAGAGGATTCAAAAGGCAAAACTCAGCAGATGGAACGTGGTGAGTGATCCCAGACCTGACTTAATTCTACAGAAAAACCTCATTTGTACCATCAGCTTTAAAGGTTTACACACAATGCCAAGAGATGGAGAGGCCCCTGAGCTCACCTGAGAGATTTTGCCAGAAAAGAGCTTCTTCATGCACCTCCAAAGGGAAAAGAGGAAAATTTTGCCATAAAAAGCATTTTCTTTGCCTACTTCCAAAGGGTAAAGAGCAAATAAACCTGACATATAATACAGGAGCAATTTTATAATTCAATTTTAAATTTCTTAAAGAAATTTCTCGAAATTTCAGTGATAGAGCGTAGTCTGTAAAAAGATCTGGAAAAAAAATGTAATGTGGTGGCAGTTTTTGCCATTTTTTTGTCATATAAAACAAATTAAACATTTTTGGGAGCTAAACAAACAAACATAGAAGCATGGCTACCTTCTTCATTCTGGCTTTCTATTAAAAAATAAAACCAAAAATAATGAAACTAAAGAAAAGATAGAAAATATTAAGAAGATAATTGGATGAAGACAGCACAAATGCCAAAAATGTGATTTATTTTAGTCTGTCCTCTGGAGCTTCTCTGTGAATTTTCTTGCTTCCTTTGAGGATAATTGTTTAATATTTCATATTACAGATCAAATACAGTTTCAAAAGGAGGTAAATACAGTTGAGTAAAAGGATTCCTTAGATAAAATTCCCAGCACAGACACAGAAATACAGGATTAGGGGCACCACTTTGAGATAGGAGAGAGCAGAAGTTGATTTCCCAGCGTTTGCAGCAGACACTGAGGGGCACAAGGGAAAGGATTCAGACCCTGGGGATGGATCAGAGTTTCCTGGAGGAATCCGAGTTAAACTCAAGAAGTGGCTTTCCTTGCCTGTCTTACACAGTTAACTTCTACCAGAACACATCAAACAACAATTGACAGCTGAAAATACCATTTATCACAGGTTCTCCCAGGCACATCTGTGCTGATATTTATTTTTGTCGGTGTGGCTCCTCACCCTCCCAGCACCAAACTTCTGTTCCTCTCTCACGGGGTCTCTGGTGCCTGCTCCTAACAGATGTCTCCCCGTGACTGTCATCCTCAGAGAGCCCCAGTGAGATGAGGAGCATCCCCACAGCCTCCTCCAGTTCATTCTGGAAATCTTCCCTCGCATCAACCTTTTTCTTCGCCTCACGGAAATCAAACAGAGCCCCTCTGCCAGGGGTATTCTCCTGGGCTCCAGTTTCACCCCTCTAACATGTATAAACTTGTTATAAAAAGAAAAAAATATATTAAAGGGTTTATATATATATATATGTATAATATATAACAGTTTTTTAGACACACACACATATATAAAATATATAATATATAAGATAACATATAACATAATATATATTAAATATATTAAAATATAATATAAAAAAGGGTTTATATATAAAAATATATAAGGGTTTTAATATACATATATATAATATAATATATAACAATATATTAAAATATAAAATAAAGTCAAATATATAAGGGTTTATACCTATAAATACATAAGGGTTTTATATACATATATAATATATATTAAAAAATATATAAAATATATAAAATGTATAAGCAAACCAGCCAATGTTTCTTTTGAAAAGACCAATGTCTTTCATTCACACTTCTCTACCACAAGACCCTTTTACTGACTGTTGGAACATGTTAACACCAAGAGACTCGAGAATTAAGAGATGCCTCATAGTCTCCAGTGCAATGGATGCTGTCAGCTCTGGATGGTTTTTTTTGAGCCCAGGATTAGAATCCAAACCCCAAAGTTGTATTTTTATATCCCTGAGACAAGACATGGGAACTCTCTGTGCTGAGGATTGTGTTCTTGAGCCACAATTATTAAACTGTCTTTATCCTGACCCAGGAATCTTGTCATTTTTATTTTCTGGTTCTCTCCTCCATCCCCCCCAGCAGGACTGAGTCAGTTGTGTGGGGCTGAGCTGCTGGCTGGGGGTAAAATGTGACAGGAGATTTCCCCTCTTCATTATTTACCAAAGAATTTCTTAAAAATAAAGAGAAGAGATGTTAGATTTTTTGTTTAGGGGATTCAGTGTGTCCCATCAAAGGCAGCCCTTGTTTGAGGATGTTCCTGCCTTTTCCTCCTCCTGTCCCTGCCTGCTCCCAGGGGACAGCAGTGCCTGAAGTGACAACTGCCAAGAGACCTGGCACACAGACGAAAATCAATATTTTGAGAAAACAAATGGAGAGGTTGGTAGCCATCAAAAGACTCTGCATTTGGAGGTAAAGGGAAAAATCTCCTTCCCTCCCTCTCTCCCAAATGCCATGGCTTAGGAATGATGTTCTCCAATTCAGCAGTGCCCTAAACCATGCACTGTTCCTCCTTTGCCACCAACTGGAAGCACAAAAGATGAAGTCACAGGTTGGGGACAGGAGGAATTTACTAGAAACAGCAATCAGATAAAAGAAATAATAGTAACACTATTCTATAGTAACAATACTACACTAATACTAGCAATAGTAATAACACGTTATAATGTGTTTAGTCAAGCTAAAATTCTACATCTGAAACTCTTTCCTTTCTATTGGAGTCCCTTAGCTCACATTTATGTTATTTCTGAAGAACAATATTTCATAAAGCATCTCCTATAAAATTCTAACTTCGTTTTTACTCTTCATTCAGTTTGAACTAAGTTACATCAGACAATTTATAATTTTTCCAGTCAAGGCCAAGTGCTGCTTCTGTTTGTTTTGATGCAGCAGCAGCAATTCCTGGCCTTGATTCATGGCAAATCCCTGTGCTGGATCAGCCATGAACCCTGGCAGGGATCTCCACCCTCTGCAGGTGCACAACTGTGCACAATCCTGCACAATTCTACACAATCCTGCACAATCCTGCACAATCCTGCACAATCCTGCACAATTCTGCACAATCCTACACAATTCTGCACAATTCTGCTGCAAACACAAGCCCTTAATCAGTCTTTGAGCCTCTGAAAGCAGAACCAGCTCAGAGCACGGATAATTTCTGTGGTTGTAGGAGTTCCCTGCTGCTTTGAGACACCCAAGCTGACACAATCACAAACTTTATATAAACTATTGTTCCTGAACTGAATGGTTTCAAACTCAGTCTCCACAGTAATTTGTTCTCCAAAATCATGGCTTCACTTAACTTATTAATCTTCCTCTGCTTTGGAAGCAACAGCTAATTATTTTTTCTTCACGGTGTTATGAACGAGGTTTGGCAGTTTATGCTGTTGCTCCAATTCTTTCATTTATAGAAACTGTCTGTAAACAAGAACTCCCCATTTTTAAAGGCTGCTGGAAAGGTTATATACATGATACAAAAGTTTAAAGTAAAAGATTAATTTAAAAAAACTCCAGACAGAAAATACACTGAGGTTCCTCTCATCAACCCAAAAGTGCATTGCAAAGGAACGCCACATTTATATCTATTTATGCTTTAATTTACCCTTCATTGCTGGGAATAAATTAACACTCTCAGCACTTCCACCCTTGGGCTCTTATTTTTGATTTATAGAGGCAAAGGGGTCACTTGTCCTGCAGCTCCACAGATTTCCTTGTGCTGCACCAAGTCACATCCTGACAGCCAACTCTGCCACTCTGCTCTGAATCACAACACTTCAACATCAGAACCAACATATTTCTGTTCAATACTTGCCTTGGGGCTGAACATCACACACAAACAGGGAATGGAATAGTTCTGGCTGTAAGCACTGCTAACTGAACCCTGGGATGGGAAAACAAATGTTTCTGTATTTCACAGCGAGGTAGGGAAGCTGTCATTTGATAGGCAATTATAAACGCAGTTTTGGTAATAAAAAAAAAAGCAGACTAAAATATTTATAATATTTTTGTCAAACTGTTTGGGAGACGCATCAAAAAGTCATTAACGTTTACAAAATATATTCATGAAAGCTAATATAAGCAGAAATTTATTATAAAATGCACTCTCCATTGCACATTTCTGAAAGAATGCCTTGAAACAACCCTGAAACTCCTTCCACTGAAACCTCACCCACAGAACACCACCACCTACTTCTGCAGCCCCTAATTATAACTGAACAAAATGTTGTGAGATGCCAGTATCACTTCCAGTTCTAACTTGGGAAAAACCACATAACTTGTTCTGAGTGAGGGGAAAAAAAGGATTACTCTTGTTGAAATGGTGCAATCACAGCACTCAAGGAAATGTGTTAAAACCAGACTGGCTCAGGAGCGAGGCTGGTGTGTGCCACAGACATTGCACTGGTGGCATCTCAGCCAGCTCCAAATCAGAACTAAAATCAGCATTGGAATCTCCAAAGGAGTGAAATGAATTTCATTAATTCCAACAGAATCTTGCCTCTGTGTGGAAAGTTCACCCAGCAGCCCAAGCACACAGATATTTTCAGTCTACCAGCAACAATTCTCACCACAAAATCAACATGACCTGTCAAGCTCAGAGAGATTTAGGCCTTTTTAAAGTAGATTAACATTTAACATTTCCAGTAGATTAACATTGTTTTTTTCAGTTTTCTCAATATGAAGCCTTAAAATCTCTGGTTTGCTGGGCTTAAAACATTTTTTTTTTTCATTAGAGACTGTTAAATTATTCCATTACTTCCTCCAAAAGAGGTTTTGTTCTGGCCACCTCCAGGAGGATTTTAGGGTTCAGAATTCATAAATGACACTGAAATGATAGGAATCAAACCCTGCCAAACAGATATTTTTAGTAGAACCACAGAAGACCTCTAAGCAGACCTGAGTCACAACAGTTCTTTTTAAAGACTCCTGTCTTGCAAGCACTTGAGCAGAGGCAATTTTGCTCCTGGGAATGAACCCAGAGGAGGAAGAGCAGTGCACACGAACTCGGTGTGATTTTGTGTTGAAGACTGCTGAATCTTCACCTTGTCAGCACCTGAGTGTCCCTGATTGTGCCCTGGATTTCCCAATCTCAAATGAAGCTGTGATTTTCTAATATTACAATTGCCCGTGTAGGCAACAAGAACTACAAAAAAACCATCGAGCACAACTTTAGTTTGGCATGAATTTATCACAAAACAGAACTCCTTTGACCTGTTCTGATAACTTGGTCCAGCTCTCTTTCAATCTATTACTTTCACTGAAATCTTTAGGTGAAGAAGAATTCTGAGGAATTCAAGAATTCTGCTCCATAAGTCACCAAACCCTCATGGAACTCAGAAGGAGAAAAGGCTGGATATGACTTAGCCCAGTAGTCAGAACGACCTCAGCAGTTTTCACATTATGCAGAATGTTTTCTACACCCAACTATGCAAAACTCAGGGCTCTGGAAGTTCCCTGTGTCTCCTTGCTCAAGGAATTGCCAAGAACTGAACAGATTTAAAATCTGCGTCCACTTTTCCCCCCCTCTATTAATATTCATCATCAGGCTGTTACAAAATGGGACCTAAGCACATAAATAACACTCTGGTAATGGTTTAGGAATTTAATCCTTCAGCCTTTCATCTTTAGATCTGTCTTTTTTCACGTAGGGCTCTCTCAGCATGGCACTCACAGCAGCTCAGGTCCAGGAGGAGCTTTTTCCCCTTTAAAATGGAACACTTCACACTGAGAAAAGACTCGCTGGTTTTTGGGGCTCTTTTTTTAAATAAGAGAATCACAAGCTGCTGCCCCTTCCAATCCCATTGGTGTTAATGGATAAAATTCTTAGGCTGTGATTTAGTTCTGCTTCAGCTCCTGCTGAGATGAACAGACAAAAAAACTTTGTGCTGCTTTTCAGTCAGACAGGATTGGGAGTTCAGCTCCACCCCAGGCCTGGCTGGAACTGAGATTAAGGACCTCAAGGACCAGCCTGAATCCCTCAGCACCCAACGGGATCAGGCACACACACACACATTACTCTAAGTGGAAAATTATGACAGAAAATGAAACCTATTTCTATTTGACTCATCTTTTTTCTGAGATATGAGGAAGAGACTATTCCAGGATAATATTAGAAAGTACATTATAATCCAGTAAAATGTAAAGACGTGTGGAAGGACTCTCTGTTCATCCCCATATTCATCAAAATAAAACTTATTTGCAACTCCTGTGGCTATCAGCTGCAGCAGGCAAATAACTTCCAGGCTCCAGCTATGGCATTATGAGCTCAGAGGCAGTAATATATTTCATCTATTTAATGCAGTGGAGAAAGGCTTGTATACCTCTTCATTTGTAAATTGAAATGCATTGTGAGGCCGCATGAATAATGAATATTAAGAAAAGACACCTGCTGCCAACAGGTCTAAGAAATCCAAACTGTAACACAAACAGGTTTGAAATTCATTTCAGAGCTTTTCCATTTTTCCCAACATGACAGCTTTGAGAGAAATGACTCTGCCCAGTTAAATGGGCACTGCTTCCTTTAGAGTTCATTATTTCATTTCCTCTGACATTTGGAAAATTTTCACTCCATTCTGCTCTTTCTCCTGTCTGGGTTATTTGTTATACTCTCCTTTTCCTTTCTTGCCTTTTATGTCAGGAAATAGATGAAATTATTTGTCTCTTCACAATAAAAGAATGGCTCATAATGTTTTTCTTTCAGTTGCAGTTCTCTATTACTTAACTGCAGTCCTGCCTGGGTTTTTTTTTGTATTATGGCTTTCATCTCGGGAATTAATAAATTAAACAGAACAAAAATTTAATTAGACCTGGCAGGTTTGCAATAGCAGTGATTTAGGTGCTTTCTCACATCAAATTGAGATGGAATGATTCTGTATCCTAAGGGAGTCCAAATGAGATGAAACCTTAAAAGAGATTAAAATTTGTTAGGAAGACAGAAAGAGCAGGGAGCCACTTTGAAAAAAAAAAAAAAAAAAAAAAAAAAAAAAGAAAGATCTGAGGTGCAGCACTTTTATTTTTTCAAAATCTCTTTGAGAAAGAAGGAGGTACCTGATCAAGGCAAGTGGCACACTACAAGTGGCACACTAAAAGTACCAAAAGATGACATAGAACGATGCCACGTGTCACTTTCTGACAACCTGACATCACTTCCACTAAAATTTTCATTTTTCATTCTAAGTAGCATTAAAAAAAACCCATCGATTTTGTTGGTTTTATACCAAAAGTGAAATTGTTGTGGAATTAAAAGCATGGACTTGAACCGATTTTGCCTGGTTTTGGTTTGCATCTCACAGTTCTTTAAAGAGGGCTGTGTCAGGGCAGTTTGGGGCGCTGACACAGGTGAGTTTTGCACCACAGCACCAGCCCTGTGAGTGACACGTGGGGCACCCAATTTGTTCTGCAATATCTTGATTAGGGAGGTAATTCCCACCCAGAAGTGCCAAGAGTAAATGAGGTGCCAAGTGAGCTGGGCAGTCACCCCACAAGGTTTCCTGTGTGGCTCTGATGACATCTTTATCACAGTTTACACATTCATCATGTACTGACAGACTGAAGGAAATCACACCAGACTGAGGGAAAGGAAGAGCACAAAATGTTCATGGTACAAGTAAAAAAGCTGCTTGTTTGGCCAAACCAATTTTTTACCTCACCATGAGGAGGTTCATGAGAAAGATGGGGACACTTTTCAGCTGGGCTTGTTGTAACAGGACAAGGAAAAGTAGCTTTAAACTAAAAGAGGGCAGATTTAGATTAGGCAAGAGGAAGAAAGGATGGGGTAATCTTTAGACAGGTTGCCCAGAGACGTGCTGGATGCTCCCTGGGAACGTTCCAGGCCCGGCTGGAGGTGGCTCTGAGCAATCCCATGTAGCTGAAGATGCTCATTGCAGGAGGGTTGGACCAGATGACCTCCAAAAGAGACCCCAAAAGGTCCCTTCCAACCCAAACTATGATTCTGTGAACTGTAATTTGTTCTGCTGATCAAGTAAATTCATAACACAACTCAATATAAACCCAAAATATTTTAAAAAAATGCTGTTGCTTTTTTATCTAACAGAAAAGCATCTCTTTGTGGTTTTGGCTGAAAATGAAGTCTAGTTAAGTTGGTAGTGCCAGGCAAGGGTTGCAGTCAAACTGAATTGTGTGTTACTGCTCTGCTTCATCAAATACATCACTAACACCTCAAGAACAAAATTCCAATTGGTTTAAGAGCTATTAAAGTCATTCTATTTGATATTGTGGAGGATTTTGCACCTGATGGCAGTAGCAGGGAGATAACATATAAAATGACAGACAACATTCAATAGAAAGGTCTGGGGAAAGGGAAGAAATAAACAGGCAAATCAAATACACAAAATTACATCTCGTTGCTATTTAGCTTAGAACTACCAATTAAAATTAAAGAACTCCTCTATCACCTTCTCATTGTGAGTTATTTCAGCTTTGAAAACCTTTTCTTATTGTTTGCACAAGCAGGCCTGTGATCATTCCACAGAAACCAGCTCCTCCTGAGCTGACCTGTATTGTTTTATTTTATGAGCACCTGGAGGAAATACATTTGTTGTGATGGCCACACAAAACCAGCCCACTATTAGCCACGGGGGCACAATGACCAGGCAGGATTTATTAGCACAATTTACTGTAAGTGGGGATATAATCATAGCCCTTCTCTCTGCAGCACAGCTGAGAAAACCATTAGGTGAGCAGTGATTACTTTTTTTTTCTCTGCTCACTTTGGTGTCTAAATAAACGCACGGGGCTGTGCTGCTTTTCAGGCAGGACTTTTGTGTCCAGGTATATTCAATTCTGGGTGAATGCAGCCACAGGCCACACTGAGCCAGGCCATTTATTTGGCCTGCTGGATAACGAGCCTGATTTTTCACGGTGAACGTGAGCACTCAATGAGAAAAGTTAAATAAAGACACCTCTGCTAACAAGCAAAATTGGAATAATACATTGCAAAGCAGGCTCAGCTCCTCAGACCTTTCATTATAAAACCTCAGAGGTCATTTGATTAAAGCTGAGCTGAAACAGAAATACATCCTCGTTTAAAGTGCTCCCCAAGCTTAATGCAGTTAGCGATGGTGGTTGTGACTGGCTCAGAAAGGCACGTCCAACAGGAGCATTGTAGCACCACATCTCCTGTCCTTTGGGATGGACAAACCCCTGCCAGGAGCCCAGACAGACCCTCCAAAATGGAGACAAAGGCCCAGGCAAGAATCCTCTTACCACAATTCACTGCACTGAAGAAGGGAATAAAGATTAAATGGGAATGAGGACACTTTTGTCTGCAACAGGTGGAAAATGGTTTCCACACTGTCTCTTTTGAAGGGCTGCACAGGCCAGCACTTTTCTTTTAGGAGATTGCTGTTAACATTAAGAACAGATAGATAATAGTATTTTTATGTTTGATATCATTAGACCATTAACCTGGCAGTAACTCTCCATGGGGGGATTTTAAGCAAACAGGATAGGTAGCGTGTTGAGGAGCAATTAAGTGGTGCTGTTAAGGTTTATTATTGTGTCCTGGAGCTTTCACATAAATCCCATTTTATATCTAGCCCTGAGGATATCAACTGGCTGAGAAAAAACATCAAAAAATCTTTTTGAACGCCTCTTTTTTTTTTTTTTTTTTCCCCAGCCCATCCACAGACAATAACTGAAATCCCTTTGCAATAACTGTCAAAACACTGAACCTGATTTTATTTCTTTGTTAATCAAAGTGGTCATTTGAGAAGCAGTGATCATCCTGAACACTCTCTGAAGACCACAGAGAAATTATCCAAATTTAATGAGTGCTGGATAAGGCTACAGAGCATCTTCAATTTATGGAATTGGTTATTTCATTTGTTGATCGTTTGGACATGATCTAAAAAAATAATTCTTCATACATACCCAGAGTTAATTGATGTATTCATTAAAACTGGAGGCCCATAGGTAAAGCTGCATGCCCAGAAACTTCAATGAAAAAGCCATTCTTAAACCTCTTACTCATTAAAAACATTGCAAGTTATTTATTGCAGTGCTGCAAGACTGGAAATCAGCTTCTACATGAACTTTGCACCTTCCATAACATCATTTAGCTCAGATACTCAGACACTAATGACCTCATGATTTGGGCAACTAGTAACTGCTAAAGACTTTTCCAGGAATAAAAAAAATACCCCAAACCAAACCAAATTTTTTCCACTTAACTGAACATTCTGCTCTTTGCAACCTCATGCTTCTGATTTCTAAAAACACTATCTATGCATTTCTATCAATTTCCTGTAAAATTCACTGGGGTGATCAGGCTACAATTGAGGCACCTGCAAATCAACATGGGATGCAAAACTACACCTTTCTCATTCTGGAAATAGAGGATTAATCCACGTAAAGGAATAATACCTTAGCTCTCATCATGTTCTGCAGGTTTCTTCTGAAACAATTCTTTTTTTAACAAAGTGTGAGGGGAATGATGGCCACACTGAAAAAAAATAAAAACCAATTTCCCCCCTGACAATTCTGGTTCCTGAAATTCACCCAAGATTTTTGTACATGTTAATATACTCTTTTTGATCAGAGAATTTCTGCCATCAGCAAGTCACAGCTTCTCTCAGACCCCCTCCCAAAGAGAAAGGCATTATCAACAAGGAGAAAAAAAATGTGCAAACGTTGATGTGAAACATTTCCAACATTCCCTTTCCTCCTTTGGCAGCCAGGTGTCCCAAGGCCATTGCTGTAACCTCACCACCCCCAAGGTTTCCTCCAAATTTACACTTTAAAAGATAACAATTGAGAGCCTCTCAAGCACCTTCTTCTTCTTAAATAGTGAAATTATGTTCCATCCACTCCTACACAGAGGAATGGGAAAGGATCTTTCAAGATCAACCCTTGGAGTTAAGGACAGAGCGTCCTCTTTTACCTTTTTTACCATCACCAGGAGGAAAATCCCTCTGATATCTCATCCTCCAGCTCTTAATACGCAACAGAACATCATTTGAATTTAAATCAATTAACTGTTGGCCAGCCCCTGCTGTTTGCAATGAACACTTGGAAAGCAACGTGCCCCATCAGGTGTTTCTAGATGGTGAACTGAGCTGCAGACCCTCCAAATTCAGGAAGATTTTGAGGTTGAATGAGAAGATGATAATCTGTTTTTCAAACCAGCACCAGTGTATGGCCAACAGACATTCAGGGATCACTAGCTAGCCAGACAAAATACTTGGAGGTATTCTAGGGCAAACAAATTAGCAAATACTCCTGGGCTGATGATTTCAAAAGATGAAAATATTGGCTGTGTAAACTGCACAGAAAGCTCAGTCTGCTCTAAAACTGCCCCTGCATTGCACGCTCCAGCTCTACCTGCATTTCTGTCTGGTTAGAAGTGCATGTTCTCTCTCCCAAGGGGGAAAGCCTAACTCAAAAGTGGGAATTTCCTGTTGACAAGTGGAAGCACATTGCTTTTGACAAGGAAAAAAAAAGGTGGAATATGATTTATGAAGATCTAATTCCATTTGAAACTACTCACATCTATCTCACTTAAAGAAAAGCCCAAAGGAAATTTAGAAGAACTATTCAATCTGACATTTGCTGTCCCAAGTACAAAAAAGCATTCCTGGTAAATATTACACTTCTTAGCTCCATGAGAAGCTGTAATCAAAATTAATACGAAGAAAAACCTTTTCATAAAAAAACCCCCAACCTGAACAGGTTGATAATGGCATTTCACCAAAAGCATTAACTCTAGAAAAGACAGAAATAAAGAAATTGTTATTTAACTCTAAATCTGAAAGCTTTAAATAAGGAAAACTCACATTTTTACTGCCAGGACTTGCAGTACTGCTGTATTGTTATTAATAATTATAATAATAATACTTATAAACTATAATTAAAAATAATTATTATTATTAACTATACTGCTCCTTCTGAAAGATCTCAGAGAATTCTATTTTCTTCCACGACTGCTGTGTCTATGTCAGCTTTCAGAACACACAGATCTAAACATCACAGACAGCAAATCCAAAACTGTTCTCAGGTCTTCTTTTGGTACTTTAATTCGATATATTTTAGTGAAAGGGGCCAAGCATAACTCCACAGCAGTTTGGAGATCTAGATTCTGAGTTCCTGACAAGTCCTTATCACTCTGAATGCTGAAAGGCTTCCAGAGACAAGAACAATTCTGCCATATCTGCTGCAAGGGATAAGATTTCTCTTTGAACCTGGGTCACTTTATTCCATTGATTGTTAAGGTTCTTTTGAATTCTGGTTCAGATGAGCGTTTTTCTCAGATGACATCCTCAGAAATGCAAGGTGAGATGTGGCTGACAAATTAATTCCATTTGGGTGTTACAAATCCCCCTTTTTGCAGGCCTCAGCTCTGTGAATTACCAGAGTTTTGCTGTAGGATCTGATGTATAAAAACTGTGTTAGCTTCACTGTGAGATCCATGAGGTGCTGTGGAGGAAGGAAAAACCACAGCAGACACTGCAAACACAACCCTGGGTGAGAAAAAGAGGACTGGGACAGAAATGGAGATGGTGAGAGAGCCAGAACTGCTGGACCAGAAACTAACTCAGTTTTTCTTTCTAATGGTTGTGGGAATGTGTAGCCCTGGTTTGTGCCTGAGGTGCTTTGGTTTTCTGAAATTCTTTTACATGGGGATTTTCTGTAAACAGGAGAAATGTTTTTGTAGCTGTAACTTTGTTATTCATTCCTGTTCCCAGGAGGGACTTCTTGATGTCCCTGTGCTCTGACCAATGGGAGTGAAGAGGTTTGTCTTTGTGTCACCAATGGAATTGGTCTGTGTGAAATAGTATAAAAGGGAGACACATCCCAGAAATAGAGGAGTCATTTTCAGCCTTCTGAAGTGGGAGTCTGTGTCATTGCAGTGTAAAGCAGTGTCAGGAATGTGTATTTGCCATTTCTCTGTATGTTTATCCCTCATTTTTTCTACAGAACAAACTGCCTTTAGCTCCTCTGGACAGAGATTTTCTGGCTGATATGGGGAAATGCAAATGACAAACACACAGACACATCCAGTGTTTGCTTTAAACAAATTACAGCCCTTCAGACTTTGTGACACCAGATCTCTCTGAGTCCTGTTCTCACTGTCCTGAGCCTACAGAGGATGTGGCAGTCTGTCCTTCCCTTCAGGGCCATCAGGGAGGGATGCTCAGTGCCTTTGATACTTCACACAAAGTGTCTAAACCCACTCCTGCCTGGTCCTGCTGAACGATTCTCTGCAATACAACATGGAAAGGCCTCACTGCTGGGCTGCTGTGGGAAACAAAAAAGTAAAAATAAAAGGATTTTTAGGAACTGAAAAAGCAGCCCTCAGACAGAAAAAGCTGAGAGCTTAGAATCTGCTGCCGCTGAAAAAGTTTGAAAGTAGAAAAGATACTGTAATACAGCAAATAAGGACATGGGAAACAAAGGCTGAGTTTATAGATCTGGCTTGAATAAATCTTAACCCTGCAGAAAATACAAGCCTGACAAGATGGCAGGAAGTCTTAGGCTTAAAAAGGGTATTGTGTATTAATAGAAAAACATACAAAAAAGCATTGTTCAAAGCAGGTGCACGTGTGCTATAACTGATTGACTGAAACAACCCTCTGTAAGGTTTATACTTGTTTTATACTATATAAAACTAATATAATATAACGATATATTATATATTATATAAAATAATATATAATATATAATATAATAATAATATATAAACTTATAATCCTATAAGTTTAATACTATATAAAAGCCAATACTTTTATATTGGCTGAAAAGTTTTTAAGATGCTCTGTAACAAAGAAATTTGGGGCTGTCAGGGGGGTGTTTCTAACCCTCTCAATGCCAGTCAGTCTCTCTTAGGACAGGAGAGGAAGCCAGAACAACAAACATAAAATTTTGACATCTAATATTTAATATTTTGCCCTTTTCCTCCCTGCTTTAGGCTGCTTTCCTGCTAAAACAGCTGGGATGAAAGGAGCTTTCACTGGTCTTTAGGGAAACAGCTTTTTGTTTTATTGCCATTACATTTTGTTATATTCCCATGAACCCTGGAAATCCCAGGAGCAGATAAATCCCTTTGTCAAGAAGACACACTCAAGGTCCCAGGGACAAAACTGATCTCTGCCTCATGGGTTAATGGCATCAATAATTGCCATTTTGATAAGTCTAAATATAAAAAAAGCCTGCTTAAACAAAAGAGTCGACCCTTCAAAAATGACTATCCATGATAAATTTTCAAGAGCAATGAAAATTGTCACTCTGCCAACTTGATAAATTGTAGCCCCAACTGGCAGAGCCATTTGCCTTGCAGTAAGCACAAAATGACAGATCTTTGCTGAATACAAACTGTGTGCTTGCACCTTTCACAGCTGGTTTAGCTTGTAAACGCAGCAAAAAAAAGGGGGCTTTAATAAAAACTGAAGGTTATGCACAAAAAATAAAGAATGGTTCCACATCTAACCACTTCTCTCAGTTTTTAAAGACATTTCTTTCATGTTGGTGAGTAGTCTTGGGAGAATCCCTGCAGCAGCCTGTGGGATCCTGCTCTGAAATCACATGTACAACCACACCATGGTGGTCTCTTCACCACTGCTGAAATGATTCAACAGTAAATTCATTCCAGGGAGAGAAAAACCACATTTAATAACACTTCAGTGTTTACCAGGACACATGAACATCCCTCATGTGTGGAGATACAAACCCTCATACTGAGCTGTGTACCATGGCACAAATAAATACTGCACCTGCTCTAATTCCATTGCTCCTCTCTGTTTTTAAAGACATTTCTTTCATGTTGGTGAAATGAGATAATCCCTGCAGCAACCTGTGGGATCCTGCTCTAAAATCACATGTACAACCACACCATGGTGGTCTCTTCACCATTACTGGAATGATTCAACAATAAAATCATTCCAGGGAGAGAAAAAAACCATTTAATAACATTTCAGTGTTTACCAGGACACATGCACACCCCTCATGTGAAGATCCAAACCCTGAGCTGTGTGTCATGGCACAAATAAATACAGCACCTGCTCTAATTCCGTTGTTCAGCTGCTGATCTGTCTCCCTGGTGACTCATCTGATCCTCCAAGTTGCAGAGAATCTTTTACATGCTCTTAGAAAAAAAAAAAATAAATTGCTTTATCAGAGATATGTTCAATTCTTCAAGAGATGGAATCCCTTCTTGAAAAAAAAAAAAACAAAATGAAACCCCCACACTTGCCTGAAGCCACTTTTGCATAACATGTACATTTTACAGGCACAGTGAATGGATATCTCTGGCTTTATGTTGCTATAAATGGATGTTTTATGACTTCAAAAGGAGATTTTCACGTACTTGACACAAGCAGTCACTCCCAGCCCTAGCAAATCTCAGTATTAAAAATGTACAGATGCAAAGATGTGATTCACACGAGCTATTTCAGGGTGAGCTTGAGGGCTCCTGGTTCTCCTGAGCCACAGCAGACCCACAGTTCTGACCAGCACAAGGCATGGTGAGCAGGAATTTCACAAAGCTCTCCCAACTCCTGATTATAAGCTGCCTCTAACAGACATTGCAATGGACAGGAGAGGTTTATTTTAAAATCTCCTCACTTGGTCTGTTCTGTCCAACTCAGAGTGGGGTTTTTGTTTCCCCTCTTTAAAAAGCTTATTTTTTTCTCTTTCTCAGCTTATTTTATCTTCCAATAAAACACAGCTTCAAAGATCAGAAGGCTGCTGGTGTATTTTGAGATGTTCACTTCAAAGGAAGCTCTTGGAGCTCCCCCTCAGGGCTGTGCCTGCCTCGAGCTGCTGGGGGCAAATGTGCAGACAGAGCTCAAAAGGAAAGGGTGCAGCTGAGTTCAGACATTAAACTGCAAATTCCAGATGTGTCAGCCACCTGTATCCTTTCATTCTGTAATTCCTCACTCCCTCAATCTGCATCTTTGCCTAAATTCACTCTCAGCTCGTACTGTTTGGAACCCTCTTGGAAAAAAATAAAAAATTCTCCCCATCACTTGGAGAGGATCTCTTGTGCAGCATCTGACTTGGCTTTAAAATGCTGCCATTTAAAAGTGTGAACCACAGTATTTATAAATTGTAAAAAACATTTCCTTCTTGACACGTTGCTTTTTTCTTTTCCCTATTAAGAAGATTAGCACACCTTTTTATTGAGAGAATGCCTGCAAACGTTGAATTGCTGGCAAAGGATTCTCTCCTCTGCTGTTTAAAAATGGCCCTGAAGATTTAGTTTGGGGTGTAAAAACACTTAAGCAAAGGAACTCCACAGAAACAGATGACAAAAAAGAAGAGCCTTGGCAGCTGCTAGGCTAAACACTTCTGCTGTAGTCACAAAAGTAGCAGGATAATCGACTTCCATGATCACTTAATATTTTCCTTTATCCTGCTGCTCCTGTTCCTCCTCCCACATCCTGGGGCTGCATCAACAGGAGGACCCAGCCTCCAAATTTAGCACTTTTTAACACGGGGAATAAAACAAAACAAAACAAAGCAGGATGTGCTTGACCACATAAACAGCCCCGAATATTTGCCTGTTTCATTTCATTTTGAAGCTGAGCATATGGTGAAAATGGTGTGTGACAGGCAGCTTTTCCTACAGAACGTTTGGTGAAGCAATGGATGGAAGCTCAGTGGCAGGAGAACCAGCTGAGCTTCCTTCCCCACAGTGAAATCCATGTCAGGATGAACTTGATGCCTTAAAAGTTCTATATTTCCTGTATTTCAGGTTCTGTGGTGCCCAGGGGTGCAGCTCTGAGCTCACAGTCAGTGTCACTCAGCTCTGCACACAGCAGGGACACAAAACAAATCCTTGTCCTGCTGCACACCAAGGACAACTTTCAGCCCCAAAGCACAAACAAGGGTGGGCTGGAGAGAGGGACAAGGATGGGACCTCACAGCCTGGAGCTGGAATGGGACAATTCAACCCCAATGTGCAAATGGACCAAAACTTATCAAAGTGTGAGACCTCATAACTGTTTGTCCATTTTGGGTCCATTTTCTGACCATTCTGGGTCTATTTTATGACCATTTTGTGCCCATTTTGGGTCCACCTTGGGTGTAGCCCTGGCCAGGCTCTTGTCCTGCCCAAGGTGTGCCCTAAAGGCCTTTCAATAAATATCTCCTTTATTCTTTGGCTCTGCCCAGTCTCTGTTCCAGCTCAGCCCTCCCAAGGCATCAGTAGGACAGCAACAGCAAAGCCATCACAGCTCCAGGGGCAGAGCCTTTGCTGAGGCTAAATCCTCATCAGATTGAGGTGAACTTGGCCTGGTAAACGGCACAACTTGATCATGAAAAGTCAAAACAGCTTCAACAGAAAAACACGAGGACGCAAATTTCATTTACGTTCTGGAAAAACTCATTAAAACTCGATGGGTGATGCCTTTTAAACAGCCTCATCTCACCTGTCCCTGCCTTCTGCCCTGCAGCACGGAGGGCTAAAAGGGGTGAGCTCAACTCCATCCCGTGCTCATGGGGCAGGCTTTGATCTTGTGCCATTAATCCCCATCCTTCAGCCATGAAGAACTGAGGTACCAACTGCTACATATAAAACACTGTAGGTTCTCTTGGTAGTCTCTGTATTTTTATATAAACTCGGTACTTTATATATATTTAAAGCACATAAATAAGGGAATGGGGCAGTGGGCTGACTGCCACTGTCATGATGAATGAGGTTTGCATTCACACATGGACTAAAGGAGCAATAATTGCTGGAGCTCAGGGAAGAAAACTGGCACAAGGAGTGCAGCTTCATAGTTCAAGGTAAGGAGGTTCCCAGATCAGGGAAAAAGATTTTAATAGAAAAAAAAAAAAAAAAAAAAAAAAAAAAAAAAAAAAAAAAAAAAGAAAGCAGAAATGTAAATTCAGATCCATTTCAGGTAAAGAAACTATTTCTGTCAATTTCGTCCTGGAAAACAAGAATTTAGTTGTACAAAAAATATGCAAAAAATGTAAATTCAGACCTATTTCAGGTAAGATACTATTTGTGTCAATTTGCCCCTGGCTTCTTGGTTTGGAAAATGAAGTGTTCCTCCTAGGAAGCAATACCTTTTTGGCAGAAGAGGCGTCTTTGAGGTCCAGTCTTAGCTTAGTCCTTTCCAGCAATAAGACAGTGAAGTGAACAGCACAGCACTGTGTCTCTCTGAGAAATAAGTGTACACTCTACTGCTGGATACAGCTTATGTAGGATCTCATTTATTTACAAATAAAACACAGGAGGAACACGAAGCAGTAAAAGAAGGAAAAAAAAAAAAGACAACACATAGGCAAAAAAAAGGCAATATTATCCCAGATGGATGCTGTGATTTGGGTAGGCTGATGAGCTGTTTGTGGCTTGCTGGGGGGGATTTCAGGTCCCCCTTCTGAAGGCCACTTGCACACTGTCACCAATTAGCATTGCATTCTGGAGCTCAGCAAGCTGCTAAGTGTCTTTTGGGCCACCATTCTGCAACCTTTCCAAACCTGACCTTTTCATTATCATCTCTCACCACTCTCTATGTGCATGAGAGGGAAAAAAATCCCAGCCTCTTTAATGTCATGCTTATTTCCACTGGCTTTTAAACTCCTTGTCAAAACACCCTGATTTATCGTGCTTTAAGTGAGAAAGAAAGATTCTGATCTTTCAAATACATTCAGCACAAAGCAAAACATTTCATTCTCCTTTTGCAGGGGGAGTGTAACACTGCATCATGGCCATCACCAGGCAGTGAATAAACATTACTGCCAACGGTGGTGTAGGAGGGCCTCGTATTTCAGGTCTGGAAGCAAATTTTGGTTCCTCTCTGGGTGAATTCTGAGTGAATTTCAATTGAGGCCCCTCCTCAATCCCCTTGTGCCTTCAGGAGGAATTGTTTGTCACAACAGTTGTTCATATTCTGAGGCATCACTGTTTTTCCAGAGCTCATTTGGTTTCCTTAAAATGCACCAAAATACAAAAAATACCCTTGTAAAAATTCCTCTGGAGCTGTGGGACAAGTGTTGGGAAAACAGCACACTGAACAAACCCCTACAATCCATTTCTGTTCCTCACTCCTAAAGAAGTGCCCGTGGCCAAGTTCCTGAGAATGAATTAAACCCAGCAGCTCCCCCTGCACCATTCTGTGAAAAGTTCTCTTCGATGGATCTGGATAAACTGAGACTAATTGTTGGTTTCTGGCAGTTTTGGACCGATGATTTGAAGATTTGAATTTGTCCATTCCTATTGCTGCAATATTTCTATTGACTGTAATAGCAAAAGATGGCCACACTCAGCATATCTAAGAAAACTTAATTTCAGAGTTCTGGGCATTAATGTATGAAATACTGCGCACTCCACAAGAAATTTGGGAAGAACACAACTACTGAAATACGGGCACAATTTAAAGTATGACTAAACTAGATGTGGACAATCAGATTTTGGTGACAGAGACACTCAATGCAAGAGGTGAACCTCAGTTTGTTGTGCTGAAAGAATTGAATCACTTATGGTCAATACCAAGAATATAGTTATATAGTTGTGTGTGATCCCAAATGTAATGAGGTGTTTTTTTAGTCTAAAGAGGTTTTTCTTTAGGAAGTTCTCAGTTTTGTCCTGCCTTCAGCTAAGAGCTTACAGCCCTCCTGGGAAAGGAAAAAGAAGAAAAGAATCTAAGCTAGTTTTTCTTGCAGTGAGTCATAAAATAGAACTAAGAGGGAAGAATTATTAGTTTCCACCCTGCTCTACTTGCTGCCCATGTAGAATTGTTCCCTATGGCACAGTGTGTAGTGTTTCATCCAGACTTTTTTTAAGTGTTCAGCTCAATTTCAGCCATGAAACGGCAGCTAACGAATAATCTCCTCTGGTTTATTTTTATCACATTCTCAAGTATGCATTAAAATTAGCATAATTGATGGTGTAATTAAAGATGTCAGCACAGCCCTGAATGCAGAGTTTGCTAGTTTACTTCACTCTTAGGATTTTTTTTCCTGAAAGCTTTCTGCCAACATCACATTGGATTATTTCAAAGACATTTTTAATTCCTGAATTATTGTCCAGGAGACCACAAGATGTTTTAAAAGCTGTTAGAATTACAGTCACATGAAGAGTTTCACCCTAGAAAACCAGGTAAGGACAACAATTCCACCTGATGCCATTCCATCCCCCCATTTCTGTACATAAAGTTGGTCAGGAAAGGTAGAGTCTCCCTATACCTCTTTTGTAAAAATTGATCTGTACCAACAGAATGGGAGCACACTCACCTCAAGAGGCACAGCAATTTCCCATTCTCTGCACAGGTGTCAAAGCTTAAGCACCTGCTGTTAAGAAAACATTTCTCTTGAAGCTGTGAAGGAAGGCACAGGCTCACTACGGCTCTGAGCAGAGTGGCAGCCTTACACTTCCTTTCCACATATGCCCTGGCTCATAAAGATGCCAGGCACCAGCACTGAAATTCAATTTCAGCTGTTAAAGTGGCCGGGGGATGAAGGAAGGAAGAACAGTCCTGCATGCCATATCACTGAGGGGTTTTTCCCTCTCGTTTATGTCCTGATGAACCCAGAGTGACAATCACCCTGCTTCAATGACACTAGCTGCAATAATTTCCCTCACAGCTCACTGTTCATTATACCAGCAATATCAATTAAGGATAGTGCTCATTTCAAAGTCAGCTTTTGGACCACGCAGTATTTTTGAACCCAATCTGAAGCATGAGGTGTTCTCACACTCTTCATGAATTCAGTCAGAAAAGTTCTTGTGCTGTCCCGTTGTAAAAGCCAACAGCAGATCCTTGCTGCCCTCGGGAAGGTGGATCATGAAGAAAATCACCAACTCATACATGAACATCACGAAGACACAGCATGCTTCCAAAGCTAGGACAATTTTGTGGGAACTTTGACCCATGACCTCTTTGTGGGAACTGAAAAAGGCTTTCACAGCCTTGCAATAAGTTCACACAGACAGAGGTTTGAATCAGAGCTGAATTTCAGACCTGGAAATATTTAGAGCATAGAAAGTTTCTGAGCTGCAAAAAAATATAAACCAAGCAACAACTGTATGTTGTAAGGTGCATGTGCAGTGTTTAGTGATTGGTTTAAGTAGATGTTTGTGAGCTTTCACCATCAGCCTGTTGGCTACAAAACTTTGAAAAGGCCTTGGAACAAAGAGAACTTTGGCTTCTGTTGTTATGGTGTGAGTTTTACCATCTTTAATGTCTCTGCCTTCACTGGGACTGACAATGGAATAAAAAACTGATGGAACTCCTCTCAGTTACCCCATTTATTGGTGACTAAATCCAACACCCTTTTTTTCCTGCTAAGGCACAATGTTCTGTTGTACCAGAAGCTCCCACAGCTGTTAGTCCTAGCTCCACCAATCTGCTAGAATCCACAAGGCTTGAGGAATAAGTGGACTCTGGAAAAAAAAAAAAGGTTTAGTGAAATACTGCCACAGATGTATTTTCTTGCAGATATCCTGCTGAATATTGTGCAGTTCCACAATAAATGCCCTGTTCCCAGCTCATGAAGGAGCCAGCCAAACTCTTCACACTTGTTAGTAATTTCAAAAAAAAAAAAATTCCCTTTTCCTCAAATTAAGTGTAGAAGAAATAGTAAAAATGTCAGAATAAAGTATATAAAAAAAAATCTCTTTTCCCTAAATAGCAAACTAAATCAAAGGTAGAGCTGGGAATACCTGAGAGCACAAAGCTTGGAGAGCCTTTGGCTGTGAGATGAGCTCAGAACTGTCCCTCATTTGGTGCACAGAGGAGCTGCAGGACCTCACATGCCTGAAGATAACCCACACTGGGATTTTAATCAAGGGTGATGCACAAGAATGATGCAGTGCCAAAAAGAGATCTTAATGCCCATAGAGAACATGTGTGACAGTTATATTAGCCCTTAATGAGGATTAATGGGATGCTTCCATCTCTTTAAACCCTTCATTCAATCAAAGGTCCCCTGTAAGTCCAAAACTCTTGACTTGTATGAAGCAGAAAAAGAAGTTTTGTATCTGTGCAGGTCTTTGTCAGGTCCATGTTTATGGCTACACCTTCAAGGGTCTTGAAGACTGGCTGATGCTTAAATCTAATTTGTGCAAATAGTAAAAATGCAGCATGGTACCTTATCTTGGTTTTCAATATGTAAACTGAGCAAACAAATCTATTTCTGCCTGTTACTTGGCATCATTCCATTATCATTTTCCATTCAAGTCTTTCAAATGCTCCTTTGCTGCATTTCATCTACCTTATAGATCTCCTCTCACTCAGCTTCCTCGTCATGAATCCACTGCAAAAGATACTTTACCTGCCTTGTACTTCAAAATACCTTTGTTTCAAAAAAAAAAAAAAAAAAAAAAAGGTTTAGAAGAGGATAAAACCCATCAGAAGTAAGTCTTGGTTAAAAGGCAGACTTTGAAGCCCTGATATAAATACAGCACAATGCTTTCTAACAGGTTTTTAATTTACACCCTCACATTAAAACAGAATAATTACTAGGCCCAGTGGCAATGCAGGAAGATACGTGGTTTATATGTGGCTTCCTTTCCTGCTTTTGTTACTTTAATTTCAGATTTATAATGGTTCTGGCAATGTCCCTCTCTAAAGAGCCTTTTTTGAAAGCAGAACCAGTCCATACAGAACTGGATTGATCAAGTTGTATCAACACTTTGGAAAAATACGTTTGGGCTGCATTTGAATAAAGTTTAATAGGTACTTCTCAAATGTTTGAGTGGACAAAATTACCTTGAAATTCTTATAGATCAGGAAATGTGGTGCAAAACCACTGCCACTAGCACACCTTTATATCAGAGCAAAGCCTTTTTGGCAGCTATGTCATCACCTAACAGAGATCTGGTGTCTAAATGTAATTTGTTGTCAGTAGTTATTAGGAAAACATGATTTCTCTCTTGGTTGCAAGACTGAAGAACATAGGCCATGGAGGTCATGGGTTTTTAATACAACTCAAAAGTAGTTACAAATTCACTTGGGTTCTTTTGGATTATTTCAGAATTAAAGCAGTAATTATTTCACATGTAAGGTTGTATTTTCAGATGAATTACAAACATTCAGGCAGCAAAGTCATTTGGAAAAAAAAAGAAAAAAGAAAAAAAAAAAAAGAAAAAAAAAAAAAGGACAACACACAAAACCCAAAAAACATCACATGGAGGGAATGGGACCACAGACCACAAGGAGACCACGAGGTGCTAAACTGGGACCTCAACTATGGACCATTAACCTCAGCAAACCAAATGACTGAATGCTTAAATTGACTCTGAATCAGGGAGACTTGGAGTCTAACTGATTAGGAATTCATAAATTATGACACACAGTTAACCTATAAGAATATAATTATATATATTACATTTTAATATACTATATGATTTTTATATATTAATTAAACTATATAATGGTATAATGTATATGTTATGTTATATTATATTATATATGATGGTATGATTATATATTATAATTATAACATAACCTATAATTATAACACACAGTTAACCTATAAGGATAGGGTTTGTTTTTTGGGAGAATTCTGAAGAGCTACATCTAATTACAACAGGCACAGGTGCCTATCAGGTTAGTTCAGTTTAATTCATTGTATTTCTGACTGAGAAGATAAATAGGTAAAAGTGCTCTTTCATTTTAAAATACCAATCCTACTTATTTCTTACTGCTTTTAAAAACATAAATATCTTTTGAAATAGGCATTCTCAAAAATCTGTATCACTAACATAATCAAATGGGATTTAGGCTTTCAAGTGTGGCAATACCAGCAAGTTCAAGTAGACAAGTGTGTAGGCATATAAATAAGTTTATTCCACGTTAAATGAAAATAGAAAGTGTGAAATGAACTGGATTAAGAGTCAAAGCGAAGTAGAACCACTTCATCTACGATTTCTTTGCAGTTTTATGTATAGTCAAGGCTCATAATTCATGTGTGCAATTATAGTTGGCAAATACCAAGTGTAAGCCAATATTCCATGCAACTATCTTTCCATCTGCAATTCTGGATGGCAACTAGAAAAAAAAAACGCCTGAGAATAATATCTACAAGTTGGGGGTTATGGCACTGAACAACAAGAATGACAAAGTGAAAGCACAGAAAATCTGATTGAGTGACAGCCACTGACAAAACTTTGGAAGAAGAAAGGGACGCGTAAGCAAGGAGACAAGAAAAAGCAGAAGTATTCCTAATCACTTCCACTATGTATAAACTGATTAATGCTTAAAAATAACCAGCACGCTGTCATCTCACACTTCCAAACACAACTCTTCAGAGCAGCTCCTAATGTGTGTTTCTGACAGCCATGAATCAAAGAGATCTGCTGCTTGGCATGAAAACCTAGGAACCAAATTGTACACTGCCAGCAGAAATGTACCAAAAAGCAGCAAGAGTTTGAAGGCAATATGTCAAGTTGTCCACACAGCCCTCTAGACTGAATATTTTGTCAAGATGTGTGTCACACAGATAACAGGGAAACAGTTTAAAGGGATATAGTCGTCCTAGTGAAATACCTCAGTGTAATCACAGATCAGTTACCCACTGCTCTGGGTCACCCAGTGGTCCAGCACACCTTAAATGGGCAGACACTTCAGGTTATTTTTTTAACCTCCATCATAGGTCAATGCCCTCCCCATCAATTTTCCTGCTCCTTCCAGATAAATGAGGCAGTGATCCTATTAACTGTTTCCTTGAGCAGCTCAGTGATGGCACACTGTGCTACAAATACAGCAATGATACGGCCTGACAAAGCTGCTGGAGTGCACTTTATTTAATGCTCACGGGGCCACTAAGTGTGCAGTGAAATTGGGGCCGTGAGATAAACTAGGCAGTGCTGACAATTGTTTCATTCAGTGGCTGGAATTCTCGAGGGGAG
This sequence comes from Sylvia atricapilla, assembly GCF_009819655.1. NCBI lineage: Eukaryota > Metazoa > Chordata > Aves > Passeriformes > Sylviidae > Sylvia > Sylvia atricapilla. The sequence goes on along the minus strand of NC_089160.1, from coordinate 8,618,954 downwards.
ATTTGATAAATCAGCTCGGAGCTGATGGGCCAGCAGGGTGGGCAGAGGAGAAAAGGACAGAGGCAGAGAGGGCACCTGGGAAAAGGCAGAGCAGCCCTGAGTCAGACCCCTTAGGTAAATTCTGAAATCCAACCTATCTGAGGGGTGCTTCTAAATTTCTGAGACACTACCAGGAAAAGTCTGGAAAAAAATTCATTTCCTTATCTTGAGTATCACAGACTCAGCTCATCACATGCAACACTACAGGAATCAAAATGAATATTCCTCACTCATCACTACGCTTCAGTCAACTTTCATGTCAATTTAGAAGAGCTGAAGTGCTTTCATCTTATCTCCATTGCAAAAAAATTTTGAGATTATTGCTTGACACTTGCCATTTTTCTATAATCAGAACTGTACATTCATTGTAGATGCATGCATACCCTGGGCACATGTCAGTTCAGTGAGGCTGCTGGTACACAGGGCTGAAAGAAAATAAACTGGTCTTTAACAGCATCTACAGTATTGTCAAGAATAAAACACATTAAACACCTGGCTGAAAAATACAGCCTCTATTTGCACCATTTGGTAGCTTCACCTTCTGCCATTCTGAGGAAATAATATTTTTTTTTTCCCTTTTTAAACAACAACTTTGGTGATCCTGAAGTAACAACAACAAAAAGAATTTGGGTAGCATGTCTGAGACATTTGGCTTAAACCAAACAACAGATATGGGACACCCCAGGATTGGTTCCATGTTTTGATAAATGCTGCTTAGAGGAGTCAGAAAGAGCAGAAAATATGGATAACAGGAAAGTGAAGAGCTGTTGCTCCCTAGTGCCTAAAGAAAGTAATCCCTTGACTGCAGAGCTGAGCAGTGCTGTAAAGGAAAAACAATTAGGGGATCCATGGGTTTCACTGTAAGGAACACACGATTTGTTTCCTGGTATTATCCACATTTTGCTCCAAGATAAGTATTTTGGAAACACTGACCTATACAAAATGGAAATTGCTTCCCATATTCAATCATGCTTCAACCATCTTGCAAATAATTCATAGATGATAGAGAGTAGTAAAGGCAGCTGTCAGAAGCTGGATTGCAGTGTCTGTGTTGTGTGCTTGCATTACAGTGTTTACAAAGAATGGATTAAATTTAGGCGATATTGAGTTTGAATTTAGTATTTATGTTATGAATTACCATGAAATATTAATGCATGGGCTGCTTTAAATGTGTTTTCATTCATGTATCCAGGAGGGCAAGTGCAGGAAATAGCACGTTTATCCATTCTTAAGGCACTAAGAACATAATCGCCTTGTGATTTGTAAGCTGTTTTGTTCTATTTTATTTATTATTTGACATAGGACTTGGGTTTTGTAGATTGGGCTACAGCATTTGCTGGCAGAAGATGAACTTGACATAATTTTAGCTACTCCAGGCTTTTGCTGCTGTTGTATCCTGTGCTCTGTTTATTGTCAAGCTACGAAAATTACAATGCATCTTCAACTAAAATTACTCCTTATTTCTCTTTATTTCAACTAAAATACTCCTTTTTTCAACTAAATTACTTTTTATTACTCTTTATTCTCTTTATTTCAACTAATATATACTCTTTATTTATTTTAAGGGTCAAATATTTTTATTTGACCCTTAAAAGTTACTCTAAAATTATCCTATTTTAAATGTAGTGACTCTATAGGATGCTTCCAAAGTCCTTTTAAATCATTAATGAACCATTTAGCATCTCATCAAGCTATTTGGCATATTCCTACATTTCAAACAAGACCTTCTGTGCTTGACCACAGTAAAGGGGGCATTGACAGCATCACCGTGGTGATGCCTGAAGTTTTATTTTCCTGTATTCCAGGTTCTGTGGTGCCCAGGGGTGCAGCTCTGAGCTCACAGTCAGTGTCACTCAGCTCTGCACACAGCAGGGACACAAAACAAATCCTTGTCCTGCTGCACACCAAGGACAACTTTCAGCCCCAAAGCACAAACAAGGGTGGGCTGGAGGGAGGGACAAGGATGGGACCTCACAGCCTGGAGCTGGAATGGGACAATTCAACCCCAATGTGCAAATGGACCAAAACTTGTCAAAGTGTGACACCTCATAACTGTTTGTCCATTTTGGGTCCATTTTAGGAGTATTTTTGGGACCATTTTGGGTCCACCTTGGGTGTAGCCCTGGCCAGACTCTTGTCCTGCCCAAGGTGTGCCCTAAAGGCTTTTCAATAAATATTTCCTTTATTGTCTGGCTCTGTCTAGTCTCTGTTCCAGCTCAGCCCTCCCAAGGCATCAGTGGGACAGCTGTGACAGCTGTGACACTCCAGCCCTTGCTGCTGGGCTGGTTTTCACCTTGGCAGCATTTGGGAATCTCCTGCTGGGGACATCCAGGGCTGGCCTGTGGTGCCCCCCAGTAACCAGCCCCACCCCAGCAGAGCCCAGATCCATTTCTCTGCCACTTTTCAGCCCTGACTGATCCATTTCCCAGCACCACAGTGAGATCAGCAGTGCTGTAACCCTGCCACCCTCAACACTGAAATATGCACTGTGATATAATAAAGTGACATGCTTGGAGTTTAAGCAATGGCCTGGAAAAAAAAAAAAAAAAAAAAAAAAAAAAAAAAAAAAAAAAAAAAAAAGGAAAAATAAATAAAATAAAATCCTGATGGTGCAGAAACTGTTTCTTCCCATACGATTGATGGCAATATCAGGCAGGAAAAGAATAATTAGTTTTGCTCTGGTTTTATGTGTAGAAAGCGTAATAGGCTTAAAATATTACCCATGCTGTTTGTTCAAATGAGTTCAAAAATTAAAAAGCACGATAATTTACTTATGAAAAAAAAAGAAGAAAATATCAGCAAGATCCCTAGAAATGTTAAGCTTTACTTTATTTCCTCTATAGAGCATGCATTGATCATATCAATGCACTATGGGTGGGTTTGGTATTTCAGTAATAAACCAGTTATGAAAATAAAGGAGCATAACAATCACAAATGCACTAAAAAACATTTAAAAAACCTCAAACAAAACCCACCACAAAAGGGTGACTTGCTAACTTCAGTACTCTCTAACACCATTAACCACTGCTCAGTTTATACATAGAAATATCCCAAACCATCTGTTTTTATGAAGCCCAAAAAGGAGGATTATTTTCACATATTTCATTTCAAGGTAGTGAAATTGCCCTTATTTAAACCAAACCATTAGCAGCATTTCCTGAGCAATGCAATATTTCTTACCACAGGAGGTCTTGCCAAAAAGTGGAAAAAACTTGGAGCCACAAATGGACAAGACAAAAGCTCTTTCACCAAATTTGACTACATTTTAATCCCAAAGGGCAGCTGAAGAGTGTTTTGTGTCCAGTCGTTGCCACCTTCAAGTGAACTGAAACAAAACTGAAACTGGAAACAAAACAAAGGCAAAAGTGGCACCAAAATGTGGTCAAAAGTAGAGAATTAGAAGCAAGGGTGTTTTATGTTGCTTATGTTATCTTGGGAGTCACCTTCCAACCCTCACACAAACAGTGAAAACTGCAGGAGGAGAATCAGGGATTGGCTGTGAGGAAAGACCAGCACAGGGATGTCCAAGGATTCAGCAGGGATGGAGATGATGTGTAGCCTTGGTTGGTGCCTGAGGTGTTTTGGTTCTCTGAAATTCTTCTCCCAGGGAATTTTCTGTAAACAGGAGAAACGTTTTTATAAACTGCACCTTTGTTATTCATTCCTTTTCCCTAGGAGGGACTTCCTGATGTCCCTGTGCTCTGACCAATGGGAGTGAAGAGGTTTGTCTTTGTGTCACCAATCAGATTGGTTGTTGTGAAATAGTATAAAAGGGAGACACATCCCAAAAAATAAAGGAGTAATTTTCAGCCTTCTGCAGTCGGGAGTCTGTGTGGTCATGGTGTAAAACAGCGTCAATGATGGAACTGTTATCACACCCCAAGTGTCATTTGTGTGGTAGATTCTGAAGGGACAGGGTGACACCTTTGGTGGATTCTGGAGGGACAGGGTGACACCTTTGGTGGATTCTGGAGGGACAGGGTGACAGCTGCCCAGGGAGGACAAAGGGACTGCAATTAATGAAATTCAGATGAGACCAACGGGGCACTGCCTTTTGACACGCTGGGCGTTTGTAGGTAGAACAGGGAAAGATCTCTCTCAAGTTTAAAGTGCAGAGATTAACATCTCCAGGGCTGCCAAAAGCAGAGGAGGAGAAAATGAAGAGTCATGAAGTTATCACACGGATTCATTAAACAACTGATTGGAGCTTTCCTGTTGCTGCTGTCATGGAAAGGGACAGGAAGACAGGTTCACATTTATCTTCAACACCTCATAGCAGCAGTTCTCAGGGAAAGCACATAATCTGCTCTCTGAAAGGTGTCTAACACTCAGAACTTTTCAAGATAGCAGGTGCTAACTGTGGGAAGAGAGGCTTTTATGAAGCACAAACTTACTAAGAAGTCTCGACATTTCCTGTGGTGTTGGTGTTATTGCCATTCTGACCATAATTACAAATGCTACAAGTCCAGCCACTAAAGGTCTAGATATTAACACACAGGGCCTAAAACCCACAGCAAACACTAAAAAAGAAAAAAAAAAAGCCCTTTGGTTTTCAATTAAAAAAAAAACAAAACAACTCCCCCCCCCCAAAAAAAAAAAAAGTAAATGGTGGCAAAGTAATATAAGCATAGAAGATTAAAGCAGATTTTACATCATCTATTTGCTGACAAAATCATAACCATTAACCAAAAGCTAATTGTACCAACATTTCACACCAGAAATAAGATTGCAAATCACTAAGATAAACATCAAAGAGTGATGAAGAATTCCTGAAGCTAAACTGAGCATTCTGCAAGAACAGAACATTGGTATGAAGACACAGCAAATCGTTTCCACAGTGTTCAGGACAAGCCTTCACACATCACAATCCTTTGCAGAGCACACCTCAGGAAGGAAGTATTCCTATTTTCTATCTTTTTGCCTTCATAAAGCTTGAGTTCTCTATACAGAATAGCCTTAAAATCTTTCCAATAGCACAAACCATGAGGTTTTACAACCAGCACAAAAATAGGCTCGTTAAAATGCCAGCAGAGATACTACAGTCACACTGCTATCTGCTGGTAGATTCCTTTTCTGTGGGTTGTAGGAATCTACACAGGAAAATGGTTCTTGATAAGAACCTGTCATTTTTTACCCTGCACAGACACTGACATTTAAAAAAAAAAGAACCAAAATCTGAGTGCTGTCAGTAATTACTTTTTAACTGGCAAGATTATTCAGAGCCTCCAATTAACTGCAGGGTTGCATCTTGCTGAATGCTGCATGGAAACAAAGAAATGGCTCTTTTCAAATCGCTCAGAAATCTAAACAGACAGTTGACACAAGAAGCAGGAAGACAAGATGGGAAGAGTCTACTGCAGACAATTAAATATACACAGAAACATATGTGAAAACACTAAACACATATGGAGAACACTTACTAGAGCTAAGAAATGAGAAAAAAGGGCTCCATGAGAAAACAAAGAGAAATCAAGCTGAGAATTGCTGCTCTCCTCCCTGCCACTACCAACGTGCAGTTCTGACTCATTCTCTCTCCAAGGTGAGTCAGTGTGGCAGGAGCAGATGCCACAAATGCTTCTGTAGTGAGAGCAGTAACTGGGACAGAGGAGAGGAGTAAATTCAGGGTGCAATTGCAGTTTCTGCAGCAGGAATTACCCCCTTTCCCTCTTCAGAGCAGAGCCAGACCTTGGTTTTCATGAGACCATGAAAGAAATTGCCATGAAAAACTTTGGGGCTGTGTGAGGGGTTTGGGCTTTTTTTTCTCTCTGCTAAGGTTAGGATGAGCAACGTGGGAAACAAAGATATTGAGTTTGGACTTGGAATGCTATATGTTTCCAGTATTTACAGGCTCACAAGCCATGAGCTGAACTAGCAAGTTAGAGAAAAGAGGTAAAATGGGGAGCTTCTAACTCTGGCTAAGGTTAAGAAATAATTACTCAATAATGAGGTGACATCTATATAATTTATACTTTTGACCAGCAAAGGCCCACAATGTGGACATTTTTCATCTAATTACAGAAAACCACCCAAAACCATGAAGAAGAAGGAAGAAGAAGGTGAAGGACTCAGACAATGCCCTAAATCTTCCACTTTGACTCACACACATTGCTATATACTAAACCCCCAAATTTTAACAGGGCTACAGATTGCTGTTGTCACAACCCTGTGAGCACTCACCTGCAGCACAGCAATAAGAATTACAGTGACATTTTGGGTGTTCTCTGGTGCAGGGCCAGGAGCTGGACTCGATGGTCCTTGTGGGTTCCTTCCAACTCAGAGTATTTTATGATTCTATACCAAGAGCAGCACTCCAAGTTATGAATAAATGAAAAAGGCCTAAATGATATTAAACAGTGCTGCTGAGCAGAGGTGACAAAGTGTGTGACATTTTCAGTATGTGCCTTAGGAGGACTAAGGAAAGTTCTCTTTGGAAAGCCCAGGTGACACCTGGCTGCTGTCACGGTGTTTGTTCTCTCCTCTTCTGCACTGTGCTCTCATCAGCAAGCTCATGTGCCTTAACAAAACAATGCAAGGAGCTGGAGCTGGCTCGACTGAATGTACCTTTAATGTCTCTGAAAAGGTTCAGAGCAATTCTGAGGCGTAGTGGCATTTGGCTGCAGCTGGAGTGATGCTTTATCTCTCTGCAGTTCTGTGGCAGGGCTGTTCAGCCCCTGGAGCCTGCTGTGAACCCCACACAGAGGTTTTCCAGCAGTTAATCTGTGACTGTGACCAATTGTAGCCTTGGTTCAGTGCCTGAGGTGTTTTGGTTTTCTGAAATTCTTCTCCCAGAGAATCTTCTATAAACAGGAGAAATGTTTTTGTACCTGTAACTTTGTTATTCATTCCTTTCCCTAAGAGGGACTTCTTCTTGATGTCCCTCTGCTCTGACCAATGGGAGTGAAGAGGTTTGTCTTTGTGTCACCAATGGAATTGGTCTGTGTGAAATAGTATAAAAGGGAGACACATCCCAAAAATAAAGGAGCCATTTTCAGCCTTCTGAATCTCAGAGTCTGTGTCGTTGTGGTGTAAAACAGAGTCAACCAAAGGCTCCCAACAGGAGTCTGTTCCAGCTCAAGAAACACTGACGGTGATGCAAGGTGAGGCTGGCACAGCTTTACCCTCTGCAGTGCTCTCCACAATACTGCCAAAGCTTGTCTTTGGGCTGAAATTCCTTCCTGCGTCCACAATCACTGTGGCTTATAAAACTGTCACGTTTTTAACACAACGATTGTATTCTTCACACCCACAGCTCAAATAATTACTTCAAAAAGCACAGGTTGAGCCCCTTGTCTCTCTGAAGTAAGCCAGTTTATCCTAAATCAATTCAAGCAATGCTCCTTGAGATAAATTTATGTGAAAGTTTGTCAGCTGCGTGATTCAAGGACTGAAACTCTTCGTGAAGCATAGGCAGAGATTTTGAGTGGTGTGAGAAGAGGTGAGGGATATGAAGAGTCATTTCTATTCCTTCAGCCTTCATGTAATCATGCATTTTTTCTGATAGTGGATGTGCCAGAAGTGCATATCTCCTAATCAATCCGTCACGGTGCTTCCTTTTTCTACATCAGGCACTCATTCTCTACATTATGCTATAAAGAAAAAATGTTGAATTTTCAAGCTTCAAGGAAGAACACTTGAATCTGTAGTTTTAAATTAGTATCTTAGTCTAATATTTCTCCCCGAACTCAAGATGTCTGTTACTTGCTGCTTCTTCTTAAGTATTAAAACTGCCAACAAAATCAAGCCTATCCTGGCAATAATTGTATTTTGAGAGCACACTTAGGGGTGTAGGCTGGTTTTGGCTCTCTATCAGCCTTTGATTATGTGGCAGACATATATTATTTTACCTTCTGAGGACAATAAAAGGGTTACTTTGCATTGAAGCAGGAATTGTCTAATCATCACAGGAACTGACTGGCTTAGAAAAGACGCAGAGAAGATCATTCCCCTGACTTACACATTGAAAAGAACATATGCAGTCAACATAAGAACAAATTTTAAAGAGGAAAATGGCAAATTATTTTGGAATAAGCCTATTTCTTGTTGAAAGTTACCTCATGATCACCTTCAAACACATAGTCTAATGGAAAAAATCTTTGCTTAACATTGCCTGCCCAAGCGCTCCCCTTTAACTGCAACTGTAGTTCAGCAACAAAATCAAAAGATAAACAGGTGTAAATACTGAAGGTGAAGATATAATCCAGAGAAAACTCAAGTTAGGGGGAAGAAAAGAAAAGATTGTGCACAAGGGCATGGTGGTTCTAGGAATTCCCCCCAAGCAATTCTACTTTGTGACAGTGAAGCTGCAATTTAAGGCCACAATTACCACTGGACAGCGTTTGAGGAACTCCAGTTATTATCTGCTCTCAGAGCTGCTCCAGTGCCCTGAAGCACTGTGGGATTTCACTGCAGAATTTCCACTGCTGTAGCCTGTAAGTGCGCACCAAAGGGGATCAGACACAATCAGTGCTCTGCAAGAAAAAGAGTTTTTCCTGGGTTGTCCCAAGGTGGCAGAGCAGGCAGGGATGTGGATCCCAACAGGAAAACTTGGGAAGGAACAGGATGATGTTGGAGCACAACACAAGAGCTCAGGGGAGCCAGGAGTTTGTCTTTCCTATGAGTCTCCCCGTTCTCCTGAACATCCCAGTGACCTTGCCTTGCACCTCTTCCAGTTTGAATTCACCTTAATTAAAAGCAGGAAAAGAAAATTATTATAAATATCCCACATCATTGTTTCTGCTGCACCCAGCTCAGGTGTTTGTTATTTCCTTTGCTAACACAAGTATCTCATCTGCCACAGTGTAAGGTTGTGTTTGCCCCATTCATTGATGTTTGGCACTGATGACTTGCAGCCATCCTGTGACTTTCTCCTCCTCTGTCATTTCCAATTAACAAGCCCCTAGCTTATAACAGAAATGTGTTGGTTTTGTGCATGATCTTGCACTTTGTCCTATTGAATTTCATTCAGACAGAATTACAGTAGTGCTCAAGGTCGCTTCATTCTTCCTGGGTGGAATTCTGAACTCCCCCTGTGACAGGGCCCACAGACATTTTGGGCTTCAGAAAAAAATAGTTTTGCTAATGCCTCTTTTTTCAAGGGAGTTGCTAAAGTTTTAAAAAACAAGATATAGCAGGAGCATTTCTTGAGGGACTGACTTGTAGCTCCAGTACCTGACAAAACCTCAGTGTGTCCCTGGCAGATTTCAGGGATGGATATTGTAACTGCAATGACTCTGAACTACTTCAAGCAAAATTCCAGAATATTTTGGTCTTTCTCTCTGAAAAACACAGACATCCAGACCCTCTACTTATCCACGGTATCAGTTGTTTTATACATCTTTCACATGTCCAAATGTCTCCATCCAGCACATTGTCTGAACCAAAGTCATGGCACTTAAAACTTCACAGCACTGCAGTTGTGTCATCTCTGCACTAAAGAGGCACCTGTACCTGGACATGTCCCAGGTGACTGCACATACTTACTAGATTTAAAGCAGCTACTTAATTTATCATGAAAAATTTACCACGAGGAAAATTGTATATCTCTAAAGGCAAGTCTAACCATTATCTAATGTTAATTATCATACATTACCTAATGTAAGGCACTGGAAACTTGCTCAAGTTCAGAGAAAAACACGTGTGTATGCCAGCTTCAGGAGACAGAAAAACTGAAATATAAACTTTTGAGTGATGAACAAATCAATGCTAACCCCATGAAAATGAAGTTCTTGGCCTAGCTCTGATGATCAATCTACCTGTGCTACCAGGAAATCTATTTTTTACAGTTTTTTCCCCTTCTGCTATTGGGTTTTTTATCTCAAAGGTTTGAATGATGACCTATCCTGGGAATACTGTATTTTTCATAGTATTTTGGCAGACAGCTTAGAAACACTTAGAAAACAATGCAACTGGTACACATCAGGATTTCAGAAACGAAACATTAGCCACACCACCAGCAATAGCTAAAAAATAATGAAGAGTGGAGAAGGATCCTTATACTCCTTAACTGGCAGATCAGAAGCACATAAACTGCATGTCAGTTTTGCCCTTGGGTTTATTTATGCAGCAAAACAACTCTTGAAATTCCGAAGTCCATTTCTATCCTGCAGGAAAGTATTGGTGGAACAGTCACTGTGCTGTTACAGGAGACACTGCATGTGGGAACAGGTTCTGCACAGCAAAAAATCCAGCCCCTTGTGAGAACCCTTTCCTCTTGTCCCTTGTGCCCCTCAGCATCCTTCTCTCTCTAGAAATAGAGGACACACAACATTTTCCATTGGGTTTGGGTGTTGCCTTCAATCTGCCTTCTGAACAGGTGTAATGATGGGAGGCCAGAGGACACATCTACATTTATCTGCCCCTGTAACCTGCAGTGATCACACCTGCCCAGGTGCAGAGTGCAGCCCCTCACACCAATGCCTGACCCCTCTTTTCCCAAATGGCACAGAACGTTTCACACACGATATTCACTGGGCTCCCTTCTCCTACACTGTGCCACTGCTCAGAATGTAAATGCAGCTCCAAAAACATTCCAGAACAATTCAGCAAACTTTGTGAACTTTGAAAGTGTAATTAATTGATAGTGAAGTGGGGAAATTGGAGGTTTTCCAAGAGCCTCCTGGAGCACTCACCTGAGTCTAATAAGCAAAACCCTTCCAGTGTCACATCAAACTCTAAACACATTCATTCCAAAGACTGTAATGAGAACACAGATTCTGAAAATCTAAATAGTCTTAAAATTAGGCACAGACTTTTTGGTAATTTTTAGATTTTTCCTCTGCTTTTGTCACATTCTTCATTACATAATTGGAAGAATTGCCTTCGAGCAATTTTATGAAATCTACAAAAGCTCATTTTTACCCCTCTGCAGAATACTATCTATTTAGATTTTTAATAATTAAGCATTACAGCTCCCTGTCATATTGTCTCATAAAATTTCAGCAAGGGAAGTCACACAGAGAGAAAGATTATTCAAATTTCCTACAGAAAGAGAAACAAACTCTCAGAGTGTGTGACCTATTGTAATTTTCTTCAAAACTGCCAACAGTCACGGCAGTAAAAAATGTCTCATGTCTTGGGCTACTCAAGCTAATTCCTGTCAGCTAATTCCCTTGGTTTTAAACATGAGCAAATGAAGAAAAACACATGCACAAGTGTCAGGGGCTGTTCTTCATCTCCTCATACACAAACAAGTGTCCTGAGGTGGTGTCACTAGCCCCGTGACCAGCCAAAATCCAGAATTCTGTGTGAACTGACATTGCTTGGAAGCAAATTTCCACGTGGAGCCGAATCGTGGAGAAACATCTAAAGAGAGCAGAGAGCAGAGGTTTATTTGCAAGACATGGGAGGGCTCCCGTGGTGTTTGTTATCCTTAGTGCAGGTATCCAAATCCCTTCTGCACAAATTAGGGAAATTTCAGCATCGTATCAAATATTAGGGAGGATGATGCTGTGCAAGGACACAGCATGCAAAGAGAATATCCTCTTTTTGCTGTGGTTTATTCCTTTACTTCCCACTTCCCACTGATCTCTGTACAGCACCTGGGGAAAATGGCAGACCCTCCTTTAAGCCTACAAATTCAATATATGATGTGTATTCCATGGGTCATTTGAAGGGAAGAGTACAAACAACTACTTTTTAAAATAATGCCCTACAAATCTCGGTGTCTTGTGAGCCAAGAAAAATGCTCCAGCTTCCAAGGCAAATGCCACTGCAGCCCATGGCAGGGAAGCAGGGGGACTGTGGCATGGCTGTGTCTGGGGACAGGGTGTGAACATGGACCTCAGAGTGACCTCTCAAATTTAGGTTCCCTTGTAAGGAGCTTCTCAGGAAACTCAACCTAAAAAGGGGGAAATTTTCCTGGTTGACAGAGAAAGATTGAAGTGCAGCTGTTCTGTCTGGCTGCAGTCTCTCCCCAGTGGTGAATGCTGGGCTGGAGCTCCAACACAATAATTCAGCTCCAAGCTGTTGACCTTTGGTCCGTGTTGCAGTAAAATCCCAGTGAACTGTTTGGTGTCGTGTCAGTGCAGCATGTACTTCATCTGTCATCCTGCCTGAATTATGCTCCCTTACAAAAACATGCTGATCCTAGATGGTAAATTGGTGTTAATATACCAAAGAACTATTAATTTCAAATATTTGAGTACTTAAAGGCCAAAATACATTCGAAAGGGGGTTCTAATTTCCTTACCTCTGTGTACAGTGTCCATTCCGTCTGATTCCTAAGTCTACAGATAAAGTATTAATAAGGCAAAATTAGTTTTAGTTTAAAAAAAAATTTTGCCTTCAACGAACCATTCTTCTGTTTTATTATCCTACACAAGTATTCTTTCATCCTGGCCACAGAAAAAAACCAGAAGCCTGACATTGATTTCTGCAGGCTTAAAGGTCCATTATATTGTGTGGTGCTTTGCTGTTAAATCTGGCAGGTGTTTTGTTGGCAAAATGTAAATACAGGTACAGCCACCCTGCAGCACTCTGGGCTATGTCTCACGTCCAACAAAGCACTAATGTCAACAGCTTGATGGACATGTTTTAGACCAGGAAAACCTACTTCAATTAAATAGCTGTCATTTTAAGAAAGGACATCACAAAATAAACAAGTTGCCTGTAAGAACAACTGTTTTAATTTTACTCCTTCTCCTGAATGACGTCTGCCTTCTCCAAGAGCTTTGTACCAGCCTGATTGACACTGAAGTGAAAAGAAAAAAAAAAGCACAAAAGGAAACTACACCCAACAGCATGGCCACTTCACAGAAGTAATTTTTCTCCCAGAATTTGTGTTGTTTTTTTCTGCTTCTTTCCCTTCAAATTTCTGCACATTGTGCTAGGCAAGGCATTGAACACAGTGATCCTCCTCCTCTCCACCTCCCATACTTCCCACAATAAGTTCCTTTATCCACAGAGGCCCTTCAGAGATGCATTTACTGTACCAAACTAATGCACCATAACATAATAAAAATTGTGCTCCCATCTCTCTGCCCCCCTTGCAGCTCTACAGCAAACTACCTTAATCCTGACAGAGCTTACCAGCCATCAACCCTGAGCCTGGTTGCTTAAAATAAATATAAAAAACAAGAGCTTTCGAACTGTAAAAAGAGTGATCAATTATTCATAGAACCATAGGATGGCTTGGGTTGGAAGGGACCTTGAAGATCATCTGGTTCCAACCCTTGCCATGGACAGGGACACCTCCCACTGTCCCAGGTTTCTCCAAGCCCCATCCAGCCTGGCCTTGGGCACTGCCAGGGATCCAGGGGCAGCCACAGCTTCTCTGGGTAACCTGTGACAGTGCAAGAATCAAAATTTCTCCCTGGCATCTCATCTAAATGTGCCCTATAATTTAAAGGCCTTTTAACCCTGTCTCCCATCACTCCGTGCCTGTACAGAAAGCCCCTCTCCAGCTCACTTGTATCCCCTTTAGGCACCGGAAGGCTGCAATGAGATATCCCTCAAGCAGGACATCAATTTATCTGAAAAACCCTTTTCCTGACCCACACATGGGGACACTGAGAGGTGTTTTAAAGGATTTTATTCCATTTTCAGTCTCATGAGGAGAGTAAGACAGTACAGATTTTACATTTCACATCACAATCAGAACCCAAACTATTTCCTAATTACAACACATTATTAGCCTTTCTTGGCCTATCAGCTTTTGCCACACAGTGCTGTTAATGCTTTAAAGCCAATCATCTATTAAAATACCCCCTGTAGGTCTTAGTATAATACATCTTTCATAGTTCTATTTCTACCTGGTCTATTTACAAGGCCATCATTTGAAACTTGTTTCTAATTCAGTTTCTCTCTCAGCAATGTCTGTCCCATCCCATGGCCTTTCCAAGTCAGCATTTCTTATCTCAGAGTTTGCACACAGATGGACAAAACCATGTGACCTTTCAGTCAGGCTTTGAGAATCCTCCACAAATCCATTCCCCACACCCTGGGTCCATCCCTTCCCTCCAGCCCTGACCACACCAAACACTGCCCAGTGCCCCTGCCAAACCTGCACAAACCCTCCTGTGACATTTCCTTCTGGTTTGCAAAAATAGCCTCATTTTCTCTCCCAGGTGAGATCCAGACTAAAGAATCATGTAATGTCTGGGTTGGTTTTCTTATCCTAAATTACTCAGATGACATATTTATCTTTTAAGGTTTTTGTTGGGTTGGGTTTTTTCGGTTTGTTTGTTGTTGGTTTTTTTTTTTTTCCTGCCGGTATTGTGTGTGGGGCTCATTAAATATTGACCTAAATCCATCTCCCTACATTTCATTGCAGCATGGCAGGTTTTGTGATGGTTCTAATCAGGCTCAGTAGAGCTGCCCACCTCAATTCCATTAAGGAAAAGTCAACACACACACACTTGCACCCTCAGCTATTGCTGATTCTTGGCTCGAGCAAGCAAAGCCCACACAGATAAAACAGCTTTATAAAAGATATAATTTTGTATCTAGTCTGCCTCTTTCCTTTTATTTTTCTGATCCTTGAAAAGTAAAGCAATGAAACAGAATACAGCATTAAATAAAACCAGAGCTTTAAACAAACTTATTAAAATAGCAGTTTTTCAGCTACGAGTTTATTTTCTGTCCCTCTCACCATTCAGTTTTGCTTTCCATTTTAAGCTCTAAATGAGGCTGAGGATATTGAGAAGGCAAAAACATGACAAGCTAATTTTTCCAATTCTGCTTATTCTACAAATGACCTTTATCAGAACTTCCTTGTGCTAAACACTTCTGCTGGGACTGAATGAGTCAGATCAGGGCTGTTATCATTTTATTTAGGGGGAAAATGTTTTTAAGAAAAAAAATCAGATATATATTTTGTTTAAAATTATTATTTAGCCATAAGTGTTGTATTAAGTGTCTTTAAAAGCACAATAAAGTTTCAGGCAGAAACCCACAAAATTTTCACATTCTGTCAGAAGTGTAGCCTCAAAAATAAATACAGCTCCAACATCATAGCCTAGAAGGCACTAATAGAGAATAAATTATTTAATGAGTCCCTGGCTGTTAAAAAAGTGTAGGCCAGATTAAAAAGAAAGTTAATAACATAAAACCTACAGTCAGAGCAAATACATAGCTCAGAATTTGTTGCTGCTCTTACTGTAGTTAACAATCAGTTTGAGAGAACATTGATGGTCCAACAACCCACAAACCAACAGTTAATTGCCAGTAATGATTGGCTTCTGGCAGATTATTGCTTAGATAAATCCTAAAAGTTGTGTGCTGTTAAGTAACCTACTATTTTCTTAAAGTTGGCAGTGAGGTCCAATGGTTGGTTGTGTTACTCAGCCCTGCCATTAATCCTGAGCCCCTGAGCCCAGCCATTAATTCTAACCCCTTGCATACGTCGAAAGCAAAGCACAAAAGTCCCTGATTGTCTCCAACTATTCATTTGGAAAAATGTTACTGAACGTCCTGACAGTGGAAAAGGAAAAATTTAGTCTCAGAGTCTTGTTTATGCTCACAGTAGAGGGAAGACGGGGCTGAGTGCTGACATGTCTGCTCAGAATAATTGCCACCAGTGAGGTTGCTTGGAGACCCTCGTGTATAAATCTGCAGTCATCACACATTGCTGGGACTGCCTGTTTTGTGGGTTTGCTTCCAAAAAAACCCAAAGAAGTTATTAAAATTAGCTAAACCCAGATCAAAAGATAATGGCCACTCTGGGGACCCACAGCAACACAGAATTATATCAACACTTAGAATGTCATACTTTGCCTCTGATAGTCCCTTTACTAACATCAGACTCTCAGACCAATTATTCGACGCAATAAAACGTCAAAAAGCACCAAGAAACATCAATTAGCTGTAGAGAGGGACTTTTCCTTTCATACTGATCCTTGCAACAAATCTGAAACTCCATCGTGTGATTTCCAAAGGCATTAAAGAGTCCAAGTTTCCCATCTTAAAATATGGAAAGATCTGGTCAAAGCCACCAATGTAAAGGAATAAATAGCCACACATTGCAATGTGATAATGCTATTTCAGCTCAGTTTGATGCCTGTGGATTGTCAGGTTTGATACCTCTGGAAGTCAGATTTGTTTGGCTTGATATTAAAAAAAAAAAAAAAAAACAACAACAAAAAAAAACAACCCAACAAAAAAACTACACAGAACCAATTGCACTGTTTCTGCTAAGAAATCATAAGATTTCTGGGACAGTCAATCCAGTCCACTTTTAGACACACAGACACTATAGATTTGCTGTCAGGGACTCCTGAGCTTCTGAAGGGTCTTGTTAAAGGTTCCCCCCATGGAAGGGGCCATCTCACTGAGCTCTCTGCAGGAAGGGGAGTCTCTTCCAGGGTAGGGATGAAGCAGAAAGATTTCTGCTATCTGTTTTATAGTTTAAAATACGATTTATAGTCATGAAGAAAACAGTGTTTGTTCAGCAGGCACTTAGTAGGGTAAAGAACAGGTAATAAACTCAGAGAAACAATTAAAGCCAAGTTGATAAGCTACAAGGTGAACTAGAGTCACAAGAAAGCAAATCTCCACAAAGCACTACTAGTGTGAGTGAGGATAATCTAGAAAAGCTCCCATCTGCAATGTTTGCAAATAGGCAGCTGCCAACTCCTGCATTTCTGAGTAAACTGAGGCACAGAAAGGTAATGACCTGCAAGAAATACCTGAGAAACCTCCAGATCCCAATTCACAGTCCTTGGGATCCCTTTCTCTCAGAGAAATCTACAAAGTGGGCCAGTGCATTAATAAATAATAAGCCCTTTCAAGTCAAAATTTAAGGCCTGAGTCAATTAATATTTTTTTTAAGAATGCTTGAGAATTCTACATATCCCTAGGGTGAGCATTCACACTGGAGGTTAAAAAAACCCCAAACAAAATAAAAACAAAAAAACCCCATAAATCCCAAACCCATCAACTTTAATTCACCTTAAATGTTTCTGAACGTGAATTTTATGAAACTCTATTGAAATGCATTGGTGTGTTCAACTTATCTCCTCCTTTTTCTCTTTAAGGTAATGATTCACCTCAGTTTTACATCAACCTGTGAAAACAACCTGAAGGGCATGAGTACATTTTCACCATCTCAAATTTCATATATCAAGAGAAATTAAAGGAGTCAAGGCATCACTTTCCCATTCTACTTTCCTTCCCATCTAGGTTGTTAATTGACCTGGTGCTCTCCAAGTGTGAATTTTCTGAAGCATTGAATTCTCAGAATGGATGAACCAGGGGTAAAACTCTTCTCACCTACTGCCAGATACTCTAACCAGTGCTGGTCACTGACTAGATCTCACCTCTATCTCACAGCTGTAATTTTCAAAGCTATTCCTTTTGTACCTCCTCAGCTTTTTATTGCTAGCAGATACAATCCTCATTTTCTAAGAAATGGGTTTTTTTTCATTATTGTCATCAGGAAAAAAAAAAAACAGGTTACAGATTTAGACATCCTTACAGATAAGAGTCACAAGATGGCTTTAAACAAAATATACGGAGCTATTTCTGCATAGAGCAATTACATAGAAGAAAAGGTTGTGTGGATATTGGGAGAGCTGTGCTATTATCAGTATTTGGTTTTTTATTACAGCAGTGGCTGTTTTGAACGCTGTTTTCAGGTATTCTTGCAAGCAACAGAATGCTTAGACATGGCATACATGCTGACACCACTGCTTCCACTTTAAAAATGTGTGTGGATATTTATTATTTAGATATTCCCTGTCTGGGGAGTTCTGGTCTGACGGATAGAAGAAAATGTTAAAGATTGCACAAGTTTGCCTCAGCTGCCCAGAAGACAACAACTTGAACAGATCACACAATGAGTGCCACAGAGTGAGATTGACAGGGCTGACCCTTCACCTCAGAACTCATGGAAATGAGTTTTTACTCCTCTTTTTAATAAATGGATTACGTCCCATCCCTGCCAGGACACACAGGTGGAGCAGGTGTCACCCAACCATTCCTTCCTGCAAGCGAACACAAATCAAAGTACAAAGAGGAAAACACTGAACCAGGGATCACAAACCACAATCACAGCTTCTTCCTCCTCCTCCTCCCTGTGCCCTCTGTCCCACAGGACAGGTAAAACGAGCATTTGTGACCTCGGGCTCCAGCCAGCCCTCAGACAGCTCAGGAGGTGCCTGCAAAGCCAACATCCATCCCAACCACTGCCCACGATTACCACATCAATTGTTTGTCAGCAGCAATTACCCACCTGCCACCAGGCAGCTGCCTCGGGAAAAGTTTGGGAAAGTCTTCATAAAAGATGCAGAAGTAACTATGAAAATACAGTAGATAGCTGTCAGGGTAACTTTGAATAGAGCAAAGCAGATCCGCTGACTCTCCAGCACGAGAAGAATTTATGGTAATAAGTTTTGGAAAGTGATACAGCCGTGTTGCTAAAAATGCAGAGCAGCTGCTTCAGTTATTATAAATGGCTAATTTTTACTCACTTTTGTGGCACGGTTTTGTGGATGGGTAACAGCTGCAGTTTCACCCAGCTGCATCCTGATGCTAAACGCACACTTTAAGCCAGCAGAGAAAGTACGGATTTGCTTACTCCACAGCACTAAGCACCAGCGTCTTTCTAAGAATACCCTGAAGGTCACTGGCAATCAAAGCTCCCCAAAGGGGGTTTTTCACCCTGGCAGGACACCAGGTCTGCACGAGTCAGACGCTGAACAGCAACACGGCGAAGGAGTCACTGAGCTGCATGGATTTAAAAGGATGGATGGTGAAAAGGGCTTCTTCCTACCTGGTGCAAGTTGCTACTCCCCCTCACCAGCCCGGAGCCCTAGATGCTGGCTCTTCTCCTTAATTGCTGAGTAACACGGATTTCTCTAGTAAGGAGCGGGAAGAGGAAGGAAAAAAAAAAAAAAAAAAAAAAAAAAAAAAAAAAAAAGGAGAAGAAAGGAAGGTTCTATTGGCTGCTGCCTCCTTCTCCCCCCGCAAAAAATCAAACCAATTCACCAGGTAATTTCAGCTGTGTCTCCGGCCGCCCGTCTCTCCGCGCCGCTCCCCGAGGAGCAGCGGGCAGCAGGAGGGGCGGAGGAGGCGCGGAGCGCTGTGCCCTGCGCACAGCAAAGAGCGCTTCAGTCACTCCGACACTGAGCCTTCCCCACCTGCCCGGGCCGCAGGGACAAGCGCCTTCTGCTCCAGGGAATGCATGGATTCATCGGTGGCCTTATTGTTATGTATTTGTTTATATATATATATATAAATTTATATGTTTGTATTTATTTATGTACCGTTTTAACCATTTAATGGCTGTATTTCCTGCTTAACAAGAGAAACGCGGTAATATTGCTCATCCTGTTAGGAACGCCCCTCAGTTTTATATACAAATATATCAATATATCAATATATATAATATATAATACAAACAGATATCATATAAATATATAAAACTATTTACAATATAATTATATATATTATTATATTTTATATGTTACATATATGTTATACGTATGTTATATATATGTTATATGAAAAATAGTTTTTATATGTCTATATATACATATTACATACATATATGTATGTGCATATATATGTATGTGTATGTATAAAAGTTATATATGTTATATATGTGTGTTATATATATAAAAGTATATATGTGTTTATATATGCCTATATGTACATATAGACATGCATATATGTATGTGTCTATATATGTATAAAATTGTATATATGTTATATATGTGTGTTATAAATATAAAATTTATATATATATGTCTATATATACATACTTATATGTATGAGTTTATATATGTATATGTATAAAAGTTATATATATGTTAAATATGTGTCTACATATACATATATACACATGTACATATATACATACATATATATATGTATAAAAGTTATATAGAGATATTTTTTATATATGTATATTTAAATTTTGTATCACCTCACCTGTGAGAGCACAGCAGCAGCTGAGAGTGAAAACACAACACAGCCACACAAACTTGCAAAAAAATTTCCCTGTTTGCCGCTGTATGACAGATGATACTAAAAGCAAAAAAAAAAACCAAAAAACCTAATGAGACATCTCCAGTTAGGAAACATTTATCTGCTGCCATCTATCAAACAAGGCAAGGCGTAAATAAATAAATATCGCCCAGAAGAACAGAGAGGCTGAAACATCTACAGGCTCAGAGATAAATGCGAGATATTTATACACTTTAGTCATGACTGAGCAGCAGATACATTAGGAGCACGAATTAGCTCCAGAGTACTACATTTATCATAAATCTGAATAAATATTAGAGAAAGGCTCAAGCTGGAAAGCCCCGGTTTGGGTTTTGAGCACTCCACAGCTCAGGAGTGCCTCAATCTGGGGACTTGGCTCTGGCCTCCCTCTCCAAGTTAGCTGCTCGTCACTCTTACACAAGTACACAAAATAAATAAGACTATACATGAGGAAAGGGATTTTTGTATGAAAAATATATTTTTGTATGAAAAATCCCTTTGCTTGCCCAGGTGTGAGAGTACAGCAGTAAGTGCTACCCTGTTAGCTGCTTAGGCTTTTTTATATTATAATAATATAAAAAGATTTTAAAATATATATTTTATTGTTCCGAGACTGATTCTTAACAAATCTTACTTGTAAATTTCTTCCAGTCTATTACTTCCATATATATACAGTAAATGTTCTCCAAGCCTGCAAGAGGCACTGGGATATGGATGCCAAAAAACCCTACTACAAAACATCTCTGTTCAATACCACAGTGCCATAGAGTGTGATAAATCAGAATGAACTCCCCTTTCATGGCCATGCCTTGACTGAAAGTTCTCAAAAAACTTCTGGAAACATTGTGCTAAAGCAAAACAAAATGACAACCCCACACTGAATTAGTGCCACTACATGAGGACAGGCTCCAGGCCTGGTTTTTAGTTCTGAATTAAGAATTTGGGGATTTAGTTCACGCCTTCATGAGGACATTGGCAGGGATGTTGATGTGTGCAGACACAGGTGCACAATAATACATCTGAATTATCCATGGCAGCAAGGACTGCAGCTTTATAACCTGGATTGTTTCTCCTCTTTTGCTGGGTGTAGCTTTGATGTCTATCAAAAGATTGTGGGTTTTGTAGAAGAGATGAATCCCTATCAGTTATGAAGCTTGAAACCTCTATTCCAAACATACTCTAAGTTGACTCAAATATTGTCACTATGGACAAAAATATATTATAAGTTATATAATTGCAGGAACTGCTGAAATTAATTGCAAGCCTTAACCATTTTTGATGTGTTTTTGTTAAAGACCCAGCATATAATTTTGAAGACCTCCACTAAGTTACCTGTGTCAAACAGACACATCCATGCACAGACATGTGCAGAGATTTTAAATTACAGCAAGATTTCAACAGAGCCCTGCACTACCCACAGTCAGCTGAAGAAGGCTGGCAAAGAAGGTGTTTTTTAGATATATAATTGCTGCCAGGGGTTCCTCAAAAGGCTAGCAACAGGAAAAATTAAATTGCCTGTAGCCAATTTTAATACAACCTGTTATTCTCCCCATCCTATGACAGACATGAGCTGTGAGTGAAAGAGAAGTAACATTTGGCTGGCTAAAAAATCTTTACAGACAACTCTGCCAACAGACATTCCACATTAACACTGACAATGTCTGATATTCACTGTGCAAACATTCTCCTTGTGTTCCCAGTCGCAGCCAAAAGATATTTTATGGCTTATATAAAGTTTAGTGGCGACAGCAGAGGCATGTTTTTATGGACAGGAGAGTAAAAGCCCTCCTGTTCCTGAAAAGGCTGTTGGGAGACTGACATTGTTGTACACTGCAACGATACAAGACTTGGATTTTAGGAAGCTGAAAATGACTTCTTTATTTTGGGGATGTGTTTTATTTTTAATATTTTTTAATACAGATTAATTTGATTGGTGAAGAAAAAGTAAAATTTTTAATTATGTTGGTTAGACCTGAGGGACATCAAGATGTTTTGTTTTTAGGGAAAGAATGCAAACATAAAACAGTTACAAAAATTTGTTGTTGTTGTTGTTTATGAAGAATTTTTTGGGAAAAGAATTTCAGAAAACTAAAACATTTCAGGGCATGAACCAGGGCTACAGGAAAGAGCTGTCAGTCACTGCCTGTGGAGAAGGGCAGACATGGGAGTATAAAATAAACCTGCCACTCATGCTTGCAAGGGTGGACACAAGAACTAGCCACCAAATAATTTGCTAATCACAAATTAATTACATCTTCCAAGACAGATTAATCACATCTTCCAAGAAAAGGAAGTTGAGAGGAAGTTGAAGACAAGTTTAGGAGTTGAGAGACAAAATAATCGATTCCCACTGAAATAGGATAGAGGTGTGTAACCCTGGTCTGTGCCTGAGGTGTTTTGGTTTTCTGAAATTATTTTCCAGAGAATTTCCGGTGAACAGGAGAAAAGTTTTTGTAAACTGTACTTTGTTTTCATCCTGTTCCTAGGAGGGACTTCTCCTTGCTGTCCCTCTGCTCTGACCAATGGGAGTGAAGAGGTTTGTCTTTGTGTCACCAATGGAATTGGTCTGTGTGAAATAGTATAAAAGGGAGACACATCCTAAAAATACAGGATTCATTTTCAGCCTTCTGAAACTCAGAGTCTGTGTCATTGTGGTGTGAAACTGCCTCAGAGGTGGCCTTGGTTGGTTATTTTCTGGGGGTGGTTATGGGGGAAATGAGAAGAAGCCATTTTAAAAATCCTGATTCCTTTGAAACACAAAGGTCAGCTGTTCTCCCAGCCTGGCTAAAGATCAAAGCTGCTCAGCTCCATAGGTCAGGAGAAACACAAAGGGTTTTTCAAAAGGCACTTTCTTGCCTCGCTAGACAAAAGGAAGAAAAAACCCCACATATTCAAAGTGAAAATAAAGTCTTCCAAAAAAAAAAAAGTCAGAATTCATAAAACCTTGAAACAAAAGGTTTGTTGTAAAATAAAGGAGTATCTATAATTCATAGCAACGTGTTACTATCTTACACAGCCAGGCTTTAATCATTGTTGACCAAAATGTGGGATTATGTGTCTTTAAAATATTCTGGTTCTTCCTTCCTGCCTTCTTGCAGTTGGCAGGGATGACAGGCAAATAAAAAGGACTCTGTGTCTCTTGGTGTTTAACTGTTGGAAGTTAAACTTATTTCAGAACGGTAACTTCAGCACTCCTAGCTGACAAACTTCATTGCCAATAATTTCCATGCGGGACAACCAGAAAAAGCTTGATATGCCATTATAGACAAGAACTGGAAGTGAAGAGGGGCACAAAGCTGCTCTCACCCCTCCTTTGGTGTTTTTAACAAGGGCTCAACATTTTGGCCCACTAAGGAAAGTTTGAGGCTACTTCTACGTCAAGCCAATGACTTCTCTTGACATGCAGGTCTCTCTCCAGCTGAAAAGAAATAAAAAAGCCAAACCTTCATATATTCACCAGAGAAGTCTACTTTGTAAGTGACTTAGGACCAGCCTAAAGATGAAACTGATTGGTATTCATGAAGAGGAAAAAAAAAAAAAAAAAAAAAAAAAAAAAAAAAAAAAAAGGCGAAAAAATCCTGAGTTTTGGCTCACATTCTGAATTTGCTTTTGCAATAGGCAAATTATTATGCATCTTCATTAAACAGTGTCTATATTTGAAGGGAATGTTCCTGTTCATTACCTGACAGAGCTTAAGTGTAAAAAGGCTGAGGGCCAAAAAAAGTGCTCCGTATGATTAGCTCTGATTTTCTGTTCTACATAAAGTACATCATTAAAATGAAATTACTATTCAGTGTAACCAATATAATTCAGTCCAACTGTTAGAATTCGTGTTTTCTCAAACTCCTTTCTGGGAGAATGATCCACTCTCCTCCTCAAATACACCTTTGCTCAGGGACTGAGCAGAGCAGGGCACTAAACTCCCATCAACTTTGGACACAAGCCAGATAAAGATGGATAGAAAAATTTGCTTCTTTGATCAAAAAGTTATTTAACTACTTTTGGGTTGAGTTTTAGCATTCAAATTAAAAGCCGTAATCAATTAATATTCAATCTGCTATTCAAATTAAAAGCTGGGTGAGAACAGTAAAAGAAGTTCTGCAAAATATTTAGGAGAACAATAAGAAAGATCTAAAATATCAGAGCATGACAGCACTTTTTTCTTTTTTCTTTCCAGGAAAGCTAATCTATATTTAATAACAGAGCACCAGGAGAGGGGCACTCATAACAGGATGAGAAATATTACAGTGTTTCTCTTGTTAAGCATGAAATATAGCCATTAAATCGTTAAAACCTCTGTAGTGCTTAAATATGACAGAAGGAAATTGGTCCCAATGAGATGATACGATCCCATTACAGTCTTTCAGAATCATGAATGTGGACAGCAAGGCTGGGAACTACACGAATTTCAGTGAAATTTCAGGACATCACCACCATTGCAGTGAATCGGTTTTGACTTCCCAGAGAGATTTACTCAAGAGATGCAGAATAGAGCACATCAATCCCTTCATGTGTCCCCAGAGGGGAAACATTCTGCTTAATTAACAACTCTTAAAAAAAAAAGAAGAAAAAAAATAAAAAAGAAAAAAAAAGAAAGAAAAAAAAAAATTACTCTCATACACAATATTTGTTCTCCAAAACCAAAATCAACCATTTGGATCATGGCAATATTTTAACTGAGATCAAAATGCCAAGATCTCCAGACATGTACAACACCACAGAAGACCAGGAGCAGGTTTTGGGGTCTGGGGTCTGCAGAGGTTTTGCAGTTTGTCGTTCTGTGGCCACACAACCCCAGAATTGTTGCTTTAGGCACTTTGTGAGCCTCACACAGCTGGGCAAAATGTGAATGAGATCTGAAGCTGCTCAGGGCTGCTCTGGGATGGAGCAGACACCACCAGCCCCTCAATCCCCAAGGCAGGTGCGCAGAACAAGAAGTACATTTCTAAATATTCCAGAAGCATAGGAGCTTTCTGGGTTGTTTCTTTTAATAATTGATTTTAACACCAGTTTGCATCCTGCCAATTGAAATATATCCCCTATACAAAAAAACAAAAAAACACAAAAACAAAAAAAAAAAAAACAAAAAAAACCAAACAAACCAACAAAACACAAACAACAAAAACAACAACAACAACAACAAAACAACAACAACAAAACAAAACAAAACAAAAAAAACCACAACCAAACACAAACCACTGTCACTGTTAGGGACATGAAAGAATGAGCAGGCAGCAGAAAGGTCAGCAGGAAAGTTCTTTAATTTTCTGACTCCATCTTATATCCACTTTGATCAGGAGGCAGAAGATTGGCCACACAGGTAGCCACCTGTTTGACCTCGTTGGTGAACATCACTATCAGTCACCTTTCTCCTCCCAGAGGAGAAATATGCAAACAGAAATAGATAAGTTCTAAAAATATACATAGTTTTCTTGAAGCTGCGTGAGAATAAAATGCAAACAATGAAGAGCAGGCAAACCTGGGGTGACAAACCACCAAAAATCCACCAAACATGAATCCTGTAAGTGTTTGTCTGCCCTCCCTGTAAACCAGGGAGGTGTTGGGATGTCTGGAGGCACCCAGCCCGTGCCAGCTTCCCTCTGTGCATCTGCTCAGCCAAAGCACAGCCAAGAGACATCAGCAGACTCCTCTGAAGACAGGAGCAGCACCAGCCAAGTACCAGAAGTGTTGCAAAATGGTCACAAAGCAAACTTCTGTCAGGTGATTAATAGGCAGTGTTTCTGAAATTTCCATTTTAATCACCTGCAGGCTGTTTGCACATACCAGAAATCCCATTCAGTCTTATCATCACTTCTGCATTTTTTTATCCAAAAATATATCTTGGTAGAAGCACAATCATACAACTCGACTCTCTTTTTGAATTTATTGTCATCAGCCGCTGAAAATACAACAAATGGCAACAAACACCATTTCTACTCTAATTTTCTAGACCTTGACAGCCTTCAGCAGCTTGCTGCCTGCTCATCCCTTTAATAACCTCCTTTCTCTGTGTCATGTGCTCTGGTTTATGACTTCCTTTTCAAATCAAGTTGTGTCACCCCAGAGGAAAGGAGGCATCCACTCCTGGCAGTGTGGTGGGCACAGCACAGCTGGAGGAAGCTGGGAACTAATCATGAGGCATTATTGCTTTTCCAGCAATGGAACCACCAGTGGCCCCGCAGTGCTCTCCTGAACCATCAGACTCCTTTTATTCCTTTTTTAAAAGTAAGTTGACTTTATTTCATTTTCACCACGTGTGTCAAAAATAGTATTTATGGAATTCATTGTGTTCTAAATCAAAGACTCCTGGGATGACTCTGAAATCTTGATTTGTTTTGTTTTGGTTTGGTTTGGTTTGGTTTTTTGGGCTTTTTGGTTTCTTTTTTTTTATTTTGTTTTTTGTTTGTTTTGTTTTTTGGGGGTTTGCTTTTTGGTCCTTGGGGGGATGGTGTTAATTGGGGGGGGGGGGTGGTTTTTTGATTTTTGTTTTTGTTTTTATTCTTTTTTGGAAAGGGAGTAGGCATGTTTAACATGCACAACTCCCTGTCCCTGTGGCATTGCTTTTTCAAGGGTATTTTTTGTCTTCTGGGGAAAGAGGCTGAAAATTCCAGGTTAGAAGACAGTGACTTAGTCAGGAAAACTTGAATTTTCCTCTTCAAGCTCAACTCTGGTGCCCCACACCAAAGCTACATCCTGACAAACCCACAGTGGGGTTGGCTGAAGACTGGAGTTCCGACCTGGCTGCAGAGCAAACCCAGGCACCAGCAGCAGCTCAGCTGATGTGACAGCAGTGCTCAAATCCACATGGAACTGTGCAGAAAATCCGGGAAAAACCAAGGAATGGGGCTGTGACACAGCCCAAGGAGCTGCTCAAGCCCCTGTGGGCCTGATATTTCTGGGTCTGAGGTATTTCAGCCTGCTGGCAGCTGCACCCTTTTCCCAAAGAAAAAATTTCTCCAGAAAGTTTCTTCTCCAAACAATCCTGACAAACAACTCTCCTTTCTCCAACCAACCTTTCTCCAGGTGGGTTTTTGCTGTTTCTCTGGTTTAACCAAAGGGATCAGAGAGGTGTCGTTCCTATTCACAGCCATGTTCAGTCTGTATGGGAACACCTTATCAAAGGCAGTGAGAATTAGACAATAAAGGGTTTTTTCTGTGCTCTTTGCCTCCTGAAATATTTGGAGTCTCTCATCTTTCGTGTCCTACAAAGACAGGTCCCAGCATGCAGACATTAATTTATACTGCCACAAAAACCTTCCATTGTCACATCTCAGGAAGGAAACCAAGAATCCTTGAAGAGTTTAAGATTGACAGAACAAGAGGACACAGCCTCAGGCTGCACCAATGGAAATACAGGTTGGATATTAGGAAGAAGTTTTTACAGAAAGAATACTAAAGTACTGGAATGATGTGCCCGGGCAGGTGGTCGAATCACCATCCCTGGATGTGTTTAAGGACAGACTGGGTGTGGCACTGGATGTGACACTGGATGTGACACTGGATGTGGCACTGGGTGCCAGGGTCTAGTTGAGGTCTGGGTTGGACTGGGTGATCTTGGAGGTCACTTCCAACCTCGTGACTCTGTGAATTCTGTGATTCTGTGATTTGTGAGAGGACAAACAGGAGCCCTGTGTGTGTGTTTTACTCATGTGTAAGGAATGGCTGAGCTATTCCCAATCACTTCCCTGCACATTACCCTACATTTGGTGGTAGGAGGGCGTGGACTTTTATTTCGCTTTGGAGACAACGTGGCTTATTTCTATTCAGAGTGCTTATTTCAGGTTCCTCCCCATGTTACTGGGGTGCTCCTGTGAGAAAGCCCTGGCTCAATGACCTTTGCAAAGATAAGAATTTATAACTTAGATCATGTAGAACTCAGCCTATACTGAAAATACCAATATACCTTCCACATGGAGTAATGTCAAAGTGGGTCATAAAACATTAATAGAAGGAAGTGAAATTAATTTTTCTTAAGACTTAATTCAATATCTCTTCTGTCCCAAGTATTTTATTCTTATACTACTGGTCAATTTAAAATTTACCTCCAATTCTCTTGTCTTTTCACCTTCCTTGCTAATTTGAACATAGAAATGCAGATAAAAGATCCAAGTAATACACAATTTTTCAGGGGAACTTTGCAAACTTTACATTTTTAAATTAAAGTTCTTAAAGTAAATACTTGCTCCTTACTGTAAAGAAGGGGTTCTTACAGCTTCCCCTCTTGAAAATTGATCCAAAAAGATATTTGGGGATTTAGCCAGTTATTTCTTCTGTAGAAACAGAGTAACTCTGATACTCAGAAGATATATGTCTCCATATATACAGGAATTAGTGGAACAGAAAAGTTTGTTTAAGCATATAGGATTTAACATTGGGGGGGGTTTGTATTGTTTTCTTTTGGTATTTGCCTACACAAACCCCTCAGCATCATCACAGACTTAATATTGTAAGAAAAACTCTTTTGGGCTTTATTGAGAAAGAAATAAGTATTTTAATCAATATAATCCAAATCAGCTCTTCTGCTCTTTGTTTTCATTTCAGAACAATATGAAAACAAATTCCCATGGGTAAAGAATTATTATCTGTAGAGAGGAATCAAACAAGATGATTCAACAGGAGGGAGACTGACACCAAGCACTTTGTCAGAAACTCAGCATAACTAACAGCAGTGTGATTTATTTTTTTAAGATGAGCACAAGTTTAGGGACTTTTTAAACACAATTAAGATTACTCATGGCTCAATAGATGGAGAATAAATCAACAATATTGCACGAGCTATTAATATTGGGGAAAAAAAACGGCAAAATGGCCAATCTCTGATTAGCAAGATGACTCAACTCCTTTTGCTCACCACGGATATCAGGATTATTTTTAGGAAAGCAGAGAACAAGACCTCAGTGGTGGCTGGAATCTGTGCCATCCATTAATTCTATTCAGGTCAGCACTGCCCAAGTTGGACTGGGAATCTGCAATAACTCACAAAGTCCAGACATCCCGTGCCTTAAATACAGTGGCAGAATTCAGGTCCAATTCAGTTCCAGCTGAGCCCTGCTCTTCCATTCCCTTACACAATGGTCGTCCCTCTTAGGTTGAAGGGCAAAGACTGAGAACTGTGCCCTTTTCTGCAGAAAAACAAATAGCTTATCACCCCCTTCTGTACCATAAATAATGCACATCACTGATGCTGTTTTACACCACAACAACCCAGCCTCCGAGATTCAGAAGGCTGAAAATGACTCCTTTATTTCTGGGATGTTTTATACTTTTATACTATTCCACACAGACCAGTTCCACCGGTGACACGAAGACAAACCTCTTCATCACATTGGTCAGAGCACAGGGACATCAAGAAGTCCCTCCTAGGGAAAAGGAATGAATAACAAAGTTACAGTTACAAAAACATTTCTCCTGTTTATGGAAAATTCCCTGGCAGAAGAATTCCAGAAAACCAAAACACCTCAGGCACAAACCAGGGTTACAAAGGACAACTGTTTGAAGCATCTCGTGCACAGACCTAAAGCTCAGAGCTGTGAGGAAAGGTCCCCAGCAGCTCTGGGCTCCTCTGAGCAGCACACAGGAACATCTCCAGGTACAAGACTCCTTCTCACACTTAATTCTGAGTCCAAGCTCCCCCTGTCCTGCTGTGGCCCAGCCCACCCTGCTCCTGGCCCTTTCTGATCCAGGTACACTTCATTGAGCCCGTGGGTTGTTCTGAGGTCGAGGTGGCAGAGCCCTGCAGGAACCTCCTCCACCCTCACCTCCTTCCAGAGGACATTTCCAACACATTCCTGAGAATCAGAGGTTTGTTTCAGGTGGGAAACGTCTTTTGGATCACCCAGTCCAACCATTAAGCCAGCACTGCAGAGTCCACCACTAAAGCCACATTGCGCCTCTTTTAAATCCCCTCAGGTTTAACAAAACCTGGCTGAAAAGTGTGTTCCAATGTTTGGCAACTCCTTCTGTGGAGAAATTTCTTTTTTTGTGACCTGTTCCAGGACACTTGATTAATTTTGAATGCCTATTTATAGTTTAACAGAGCCATTACCATCCTCAGAAAACTTCAGATAGTAAATGCAGGTTTTAAAAAAGTCTGGTTTACTTCCTCTATTTTGCTGGGTTTTATGTATAGCTGCTAAAACCCTCTAGCAAATGAAGACATTTGCAGTAAGTACTGAAACAATAAACATAGTTACTTTGATTTAAAAAAACCAATAAAACAATAACAAAGCAAAATAAAACCCACAACAGCACAGAAGTAAGATGAAGGAAATCTGTTGTCAGTCGTGACCTAAAGCTGTATGACATGAAGCTGATTAGTATTTTTATATTATGTTTGTAATAATTAATCTTACAATATTATATATTATAGAACATATAATAATAATATAAATTTAAAGGATGTGCATAATAAATATATTTTATATATTATATAACACAATATATATATTATAATATATGTATATAATGATTATAATCCCCAGATTAAGAGAGGTGATATATTCTCTCTAGCAAAACTTTTTAAAAAAACAGATAAAAAGAAACAAAAAAAGCTAGAGGGCTCAGCCAGCCCAGCAGAAGACACAGGACCACGATGCTGCATCTCTTTTGCTCTGCAGCACCAGTGGCAGTGCTGTTCTTTCCCACACCTTTTCATCCTCTCCTGTGCCTCTGGCTACCTCAGGATATTTTGTGATTTTCTCACACAGCGAGCAGCAGTTCCATCCCTCAGAATCCCAATTCAGCTGTGTAAAATGCCCTGAAGGCAGCCCTTGGGAGGAGGAGGAAACACAACCAGCTACAAGGAGCAGCCTGTGTCTCTCTGCTGCATGAAAGCTTGGAGCTGCCAGTGAGGAGAATCCTAAATGGCTTGGAAGGAACGATTCCAAACACTGAATTTACACTTGCTGCGTCTGTTCCTGATTTTGCCTCTCAGTGAAACGCTGTTTATCCCTTTTTTATTGTTAGCATGCAGATGCTGTCCCCATTTCCTCCCCAGCCACGCCACCATTAGACTGTTAGATATTAATGTTCATTAATGCTGAATGAAGGGTTGTGAACTAGTGCAAAATAAACTGAGCTGCAGCCTCAAGAATGCCACACCACAGGTGACATCACCACTGGGGTTTTGCTATCGTGACATAGTGGGGTATGTCTCTTCTCACCTGACTGGGATCTGTGGGATTCCTGCACGGGGAGGGGATTTACAGAAGGCTCTGTGCATTGATTTTGAAATCTGCCTGATTTCCATGCGAGTTGCACAGAAAAACTGCTGCATATCTCCGAGCTGAGACGCAGCCCCAAAGTGAACCTTTTGTCTGCAGCATGAAATTGCCTGCATAATGTACTCAGCAACAGCATCTCGTGCAAAATCTAAGGAAATTAGTGTGGGAGCCAGGGCTGCTTAGCAGACAGACCTGGAACTGCATCTCTGCTCTTGCTAGAGACGTGGCAGTCACTGAGATACCAACAAATCTCCCTTATTTTTTTGTATCAAAACACACAACAGACACGAGACCTCTGGGTTGTTACACAGCAAACCCATCATGGAGCATATTCCATTTGGATTCACTTTGAGGAACTCTGTGTACCTCAGACCTGAATGACTACAACATTCCCAACATTCCCATCAGACTTTCAAAATTCCGTCAAGACAAAAAAAAAAAAAAAAAAAAAAAAAAAAAAAAAAAAAAAAAAAAAAAAAAAAGGTGAAGAGAGGCCATTTAAATAATTGGATTTCATTAGATTTGTACATTAAAGTGCTTATTTCCTTCCACATCTGACAACTGCACAGAAAACATCTCCGAATTTATCTAAAACATCTCTGAATTTATCTGAGGGACACTGGGACTGCTTCAGGAGAACTGCATCCTCCCTTCTTGAGTGCACCCTGTATGAACTTATTTATTTGTACTTGAATAAGGCGTGCAGCTACAGACACAAGATTAGAATTTGGCTGTCCCTGGTGTCGAATAAACCAGCAAAACCAGCAACAGCAACAATAATAACAGCTCCTTTCCTCAAGAGAGGTCACACAACAGACAGCAACAGAGACAGAAAAAGCAAAGGGAGCACCAAAACCTCTGAGAACGCTGTTCTCAGCAGGGAGAAAATCCTGGTACTAAATCACCCATCCCCTCCTTGGCAGGTTTTTGCAGCCTCTTACAGGGGAGATCTCCAAGGGGGATGTGAAGTGGGTTTCTTGTGGATGTTTACAAAGAGCTCATCTCACCTGAGCAAAGCAACACGGGGAAAAAAAAATGTGACAGGTTTGTTTAGAAACACACAGAGGCAAAGAACACGGAATAAACCTTTTTTTTTTTTTTTTTTTTTTTTTTTTTTTTTTTTTTTTTTTTTTTTTTTGTATTCCTGAGTTGAATTCTCACGTGTCAGGATGAAACTTAAAAAACCTTAATTACTCTGACAATTAGCAGAATTGCAGTGGTTTTTATAATAAATGCCCTGTTTCTCTAGAGAGGCAAAGAGACATGGAAGGAAAAAGGAAAAGGATTTACCAAGGATTTATCTCTATGATAAGCACAGATTCTGGAATAATAGCAAAAAACTCAACGTTTCATTCTTTAATTTCTCTAGAAGTCATTTAGAACTGCTTTATAAAGAAAGCCAGTTTTAACCCTGTGTGAGGATAAGGCTGTTCACCTGTAGCCAGGATTTATCCTGTCGGCTTTTCCTGTTCTCTGTGTCTTTTGGGTGTGTTATTTCACCAGCTGCAAATGCCTCTTTGCACTTAAGAGACGGCTCCTGGCAGTTGTCCAGCTTATTTCTGTGTCTCTGCTCCATCAAAGCTCAATTACCCTGAAAGTTTCAATAAATGTTACCAGGATCTCTGCCACAGTTTCCTAGAGGACATGCAGAAAGAGTGTTTTTAAAAGTAACAGCATGACAGTGAGGAAAAGTACCTGCAGAGTTGCACGTTTTCTAAATAGATAAACAAAATATTCTAAATATCCTAGTTGTTTTAATATTTCTAAATAGGCAAACAAAATATAATTATATATATATGTGTGTATTTATATATAAAATATATGAAGATATAAAGATATTTCTAAATATTTTATATTAATGTGTTTATATAAAAATATATTTCTAAAGATTTACATATTTCTAAATATATAAACAAAAAAATATCCAGGCCATAAAAATATATTAAGATTGGAATTTTAAGTGACTCTTATAATGGGTGTCATTGCTTTACTACATCTATTCTCTGGACTAATTTCTGGAGTGCTTTCCTTCTTTTGGGGTGCTCACCAGCCACATCATAGGTGCTTTACAGTTCCACAAATCTCTTCCTGTCCTGTGAATGTTTAAGTAGGAGAAGTCTGAGTGTGACACTTGTGCAGTTTGTTAAAAAATATAAAACAAGGTGAAAGGAGCAGGAGTACAAAATACTCCAGTGGGATGTTATGGTCCCAGTGAAAAGTGCCGTACACAGGTGGGTTTGCAGGGGGACACCCAACACCTGGGGAAGGTTGGTTGGCACTGCTGGCACTGAAGGCACAGAAATTATTATTTTTTTTTTAATGAAAACACATCTCTCCAAAGCACAGTGGTTTTGAAGACACGACAACAAACCTTCTAATACTCCCATGGGGAGTGCAGGTGATGCCTTGGGGAGCTGAAGCTGAGACTGCACAGAGCTGAGAATAAAGGAGAGATTTATTGAAAGGCCTTTAGGGCACACCTTGGGCAGGACAAGAGCCTGGCCAGGGCTACACCAAAGGCAGGCACAAAATGGGCACAGAATGGGCACAAAATGGACCCAAAATCATCACAAAATGGTCACAAAATGGACAAACAGTCACAAGGTCTCACACTTTGATAAGTTTTGGTCCATTTGCACATTGGGGTTGAATTGTCCCATTCCAGCTCCAGGCTGTGAGGTCCCATCCTTGTCCCTCCCTCCAGCCCACCCTTGTTTGTGCTTTGGGGCTGAAAGTTGTCCTTGGTGTGCAGCAGGACAAGGATTTGTTTTGTGTCCCTGCTGTGTGCAGAGCTGAGTGACACTGACTGTGAGCTCAGAGCTGCACCCTGGGCACCACAGAACCTGAAATACAGGAAAATAAAACTTCAGGCATCACAGTGAGACAATGAATGGCAGCTCTGAAGCACAGGACAGAGGAGACACCCCAAAGCAGCAGCCAGGCTCAGAGCCCTGCAGTCAATGTGGGAAAATGGAATTTCCAGGGATGTGGCTGCTGGAAACCCCAAAGGCATCATCCCAAACCACAGCCATGCAGCCGAATGCACACTTGGGCTGTAAAATTCACAGAGGAAAATGAGGGATTTTTTCCTCCAGCTCTGTTACAGACAAACTGCAAAGGAGGAGCAGCTGGGAGGGAGCAGAACAGAGACTCTGCAGGAAGAGCTGGGACTCCACAGGAAGCACTTAGTGCTGCCGAGGCTTCATGAATGATAACAAATGTTCTCTCCAGTTTTAGACACTGATAGAAACAGCTTCTTAATGACCACACCAAAGTGAACAGTATCCCATGTGGATGTACATGAAAACGTTTTGTATTTTCAATTTTTGGATGCACAGTTATCACTGAGCTAATTATGGAAAAGCTTGTGCAGCTCTATATCAGCTCTACAGAGCCTGAATGCCTGAATCATCCAAAATCGAGCAAAAAAAAACCCTGTTTCCAAACAAAAATTTGTGGTAAAAAGTGCTATCCTTGTAATAGTTAGTGACAAAACATAAAATCCGACTTAATGTCTATACAAAATTATACACTTGTATTATACACTATATAATCCTGGATTATACAAATATATATGTTTATATATATTTATATTTATAAATGTATATATATTTATATAAATATATAATATATTTATATGTTTATATATTTATATAAATATATATGTTTTAAATATATATATATATTATGCATGATATAAGATCCTGGATCAAACCACCTGCTCTGTTAAACTCATTTTAAACTGTGAGCAAACTGACATCCAAGCAGAGGCACTGACTCACAAACCAACAGGTGGTCCATTAGTGAACATTTTGTGCCCATTTTGGGTCCATTTTGTGCCCATTTTGGGTCCACCTTGGGTGTAGCCCTGGCCAGGCTCTTGTCCTGCCCAAGGTGTGCCCTAAAGGCCTTTTAATAAATCTCTCCTTTATTCTCCTGCTCTGCCCAGTCTCTGTTCCAGCTCAGCCCTCCCAAGGCATCAGGATGTCTTTGCCCCTCCAGGGCCTCCCCCTGCCAGCCCAAGCCACGGTCCTGCAGCAAACCTGCACACCCTGAGCCCCAGAGGGATCTATTATCCTGATTTCTTCATCTCTACTCTACCCAACATCCTCAGCTTTAGAGAAAAGGTCAGACAACTCCTTGTCTCTAACTCAGTTGTGTTTACTCTGAGCTTTGTTTTGAGGATTCTGTTGAGAGACCTTGGGCAGCCTCTCCTCTCTGTGCCCAGCAAGCAGAGCTTCATTCACATTTCTCTAAATACTTATACCTTGTTTTAGCCCACATCTCCCTTCTGAGGCCCAAACTCTCCCCTGCACTCCTGCCAGAGCAAGCCCTTTCTGCAATTTTTCCCTCTTCACAGGCAGAAACCCCTAATTCCAACAGAACAACACCAAAAAAATACACCAAAACCACATGAAAATATGAATTATGTTTTTGTTTTCAGAGCACAAAAACATACATGGGAACACCAAAATATTCCTCTTTATCACATTTCTTTGAATTAAGTAAAAGAACCTAGAGGTGGGTGCAGACACAAAAATATTCCTCTTTACCACGTTTCTTTGAATTGAGTAAAATGTATTTTTTGAGGTGGGTGCAGTCACCCCGAGGGGAGCAGAGGGACACAGGGACAGGCTGGGGACACTTTTTGTGCTGGACAGACACAGCACACACAGCCCTGCCTGGGGGAGAAGAAGTGAAAGGATTAAAGTTCTTCCAATGCAGATTTAGAATTAATTCTCCAATTTGGAATTAGATGAATTTTCAGATAGGAAAAATAAAGTCCAAGGGCTTCAGATTTCTGGGTGCCTCACACTAAAACCATCAATCGATTAAAAAACCTAATAAAATTCATAAAGTAGTCTAATTATCTATAGGGTTTATTCAATTATAAAACACAAAGAAAAAACAGACCACATAAAACTATTGCCTTGTATTTACTGATCCATTTAATGTTGCTGGTTGTACCCAATATATTAATATTTTTCCTCTTGAAGTTGTATTCAGGATACCAAGAAAAACAATCATCATTTAAAGTGAGTAGTGAGAGCTCTGCTAGCATAGGAAGCTTTAATTTATTATCCACAAATTCAAAGTATATGGACACACCTACACACATTTATATTCACATTAAATGTCAGCATAATCACAAACATTTGTACATATCTGTTTATATATATATATATATCTATTTATATTACACAAACATCTATGTGTATACGGAAAAATAAAGCAGTTTGGGCATCTTTTTGTGGTTGATCAAATCCATAGAAGAAATGAATTTGGGATTAGAAGCCGTATACTGTCCAACTTTTCATATTAAGGTCATGATCAGAGTTTATTTGATGCAGTCCCAGAGGAGATTTCATCAGAGGTTTTTTAATAAATTGTTAATTAAAGTTTACAGCTTTGGGAGGTTCTTTTCTGACTGAGAAAATAATATTGGCCAGCTCTATTCTCGGAGGCTTTTGGCCTATGATTGCCAGATCCAGCCTCCTCCTTAAAAAAAAAAAAAAAAAAAAAAAAAAAAAAAAAAAAAAAAACCCACATAAAACACATTTTTAATGAGTGGTGAGCTACCACAGCTTCCATTAACCACAACTGGATCTGCAATTTCTCTACCATTAAAAAAAACCAACCCTGTATGTGTTTGATTAGTTGTTGGAGAAGACTTGGATTGTTCCAGTTTATTGGATTTACATGAAGGAGAGTTTTAAAGGAAGGTTGCTGCAAAGACAAATATAACCTCCAGCAGTTTCAATAATCTTCTTTGACTGGTCTTCATTATTTGTACCTTGTCTACTCTTTAATCACACTGCAGCACCACATTAACTTAAATATCAAATAATCATGCCTGGGAGTACTAAAATTATATTAAAACCACCAAACTATCTGAAGTGTACATTACACCTGAGGTCATTCAGAAGTTTTCATAGTTAGAAAACAGAGGTGAGGTTTCACACTCTTCTGAAGTTCTTTTGTCTTTTTAAATCTCTACCTAGAAACTCAAACACTGGAATTATCTACCTAGAAACTCACATTTCAGCTCAGGGTGAGCTAATT
Source organism: Sylvia atricapilla (assembly GCF_009819655.1). Classification (NCBI taxonomy): domain Eukaryota; kingdom Metazoa; phylum Chordata; class Aves; order Passeriformes; family Sylviidae; genus Sylvia; species Sylvia atricapilla. The sequence continues at coordinate 8,581,707 of NC_089160.1, read as the reverse complement.
TCGATGTCACTCACAGAAATCAGCCAAAATTCCAAAATACCAAGAAGGTATTTTGCTAAAATGTAAATCCTGTACAGAGGGGGAAATCAGCTGAGCAGAAAAACCCCAGAGAAACCAGAAATGATCAACAAAAACCACACAGAAGACACCAGAGCAATCTGGAGAGAGAAGGGAACAGATTTCTCACTCGCCATGGCTGCAACTGTCAGAGCCTGAAACTGCAATCAGCATCTCACAGAACCTGCAGAATTTCAGTCATGAGATCTGGCACAGGCAAGGTAATTTAATAGGATCCAAGTTGCCAATGCCAGAAAAAAAAAACCCCAAAAAACCAAAAAAACCCAAAAAATAGCCAACTGAAAAAAATAATCCCCCCAAACAAACAAAACCACATACACCCACAAAACAAACAGACAAACAAAAACCAAAACCCCAAAAAACCCAAAATCAACCAAAAACCAACCAAAAAAAGCCACAAAAACAACAACCAAAAAACAAACAAAAAACCAAGCAACCAACCAAAAAAAAAAAACCCCAACCACACATACACAAAAAGAACCCCCAAAAAAACCAGGCAGGAAAACTCGTGGAAGAAGGTTGTCTCGGAACATAACCTCAGCAAGGAAAACATGACGAGAGGATTTCCAGCAGGGTTTTAACTACCCTTGACTGCACTCTTGAAGTAAAGAGGCAAAATCGTGTAAACAAGGGAACAGTTCAGACTTCTGGCAAGGTCATTAAAATTAAACTGGTTTTTTTTTCCCCCAAAGCAGAGTTATTTGAATTACCTTCTCAATTACCTGAGACTCCCTGGCACGGTTTGAAAATTCGTGTTTAGGAAGTCGAGGACAGTGTAATCCTCACCAGCACTTAGGCACCCATACATCCTAAGTGGTGAATTAGAGTCAGTTGCTTAATCCCCTTCCCTTTCTGATTTGTTTTAGGCAAATATAAGTGCTTTTCCACTTGGCTGGGGTATTGAGGGATTTAAATGCAAAGGCAGGTTTCTTACAAAATGGCGAGATTGCTCATTTGATCTCTAGGTGTAAATCTAAATCTAAATATCTCATCTAATTCAATCATCCTGGAAAATAAAGGTATGGGATTATAGAGCTGCTGAAAAGAAACCTCTACTGTGATTTACTAATGTGGAAACTTTGGGGGTTTTCGTGTTTTCTTTTTCCCAGTGCACTTTTCTCCATTTGCCTGGAAAGTTAAAGCCACTGAGTTGCTTCGAATGGCGAAAATTAAAATAAAGTTAGAAATCAGTAACTTTTATATTATAAAGGCGTCACCTAAAATCAAACCACGGAAAAGTGTCTGTGCAAATACAGAACTCCATGTCTTTGTATGTCTGCTACAAGACAAAATCCAGGTGTCTTTGGCATGACTGAACCCCATTTCCACGCTTTTTAAAAGCTATACTTCTAAACTCTGCTCTTTCCGCTGGTTTTTGTGAATACCAGATTTAATTAAAATGAAAAATGAAATCAATTAAGAGGCAATATTTGACATGTTTGACAACATAGAGCTTACTATCTACAATGCAGTGATTTATCTTGGATCATAATGCTTGTCACCAAAACCCATTCACATCACTATCTGGAAGCCAACTCCTCAGGTTGCTGAGGAGGACAATAACCTGGAAATTAAATCACTATCAGATATTCTAAGCAAATTATTCTATAATAGAATACATTAATCAAAAATATATAATTAACTCTAAGTGCAATAGAACCAATTACTGAAATCCTAGAGATACAATTATTTTTAAAAGGCAGTAAAAAGTGAAGAGCAAATTGAATTTTGCCCGAGGTTATTCTCCACAAAAATATGAGAATCAGTATTTTTCGAGTCTGCTGTGCCCTGTGTTTTCTAGATGAAGGTGGCACGTTGCCTTTGCTGAGTCTGTGTCCAGCTGCTCGGGCTGTGCCAGGTGGGACTCACACCTTTGCCCCCTGCCCCAAGGCTGTGACCATCTGTCATTCCCAAAAATGCCTCGGGCTCGGTGTTCTCGCCCTTTGTATTCAAATGCAAAAACAAGACCAGCCAGCTGCCTGCTGTGCCAATAAAAGCAGTTTTCAGGCGAAAAGCCTATAACGTTATTGAGAAAAAACCATCTGAAGTGGTTATTAAATCCCCACTTAGGCACCTCAACTCGATCTGGGACAGTTTCCCCATTGCGTGGAGAGGTCCCTGCATTTCTCTTTGTTTTTTGGGGAATCTGCTTTTTGATTGATGGATTGATTTCTTGCATGCCATAGTCTGCAGTCACCGAGAGGCAATAAAGGGTGCCATTCATCAAACTGTCACTCATTATCATTCTTGTAATCGCTTCATTAGAAACGTGTTCTTAAAAAGGATCTGTGGTGAAATTGATGATTTAGGGGTGTGTGGGTAGATATTGGATAGTCGGAAATGTCTCTCCTCAGTCAGTTCTTCCTGTATGGACACAGCAAGCACACAGAAGCCAGAAACTAAAGGAATCAATATAAACCTGAAGCCTTAGGTCGCTCCTGGAGCTGCCATTTTAAAGTGAATCCTTTTTATTCTTTCCACTTCCAACATGTTTTAGTAGTAATGAATACTAATGCAACATCACTCCTTGATGGGATTTTTTTTTTTCTAATGATACAGAGTACTTTAAAGATTTTTTTCCCCTCCACCGAGTGTAATGGTATTTTAATTATGTAGTTCTAAATGCTCAAGAACTTTAATGAGGAATTTGATAGACTAATTGAATGAGATGCAGCCAAATATAAAAATTTAAATGGATGCTCCGCACACTTTACGATGCCTGGCAAAGGTGCCTGGAAAACGTGCTGACCCGTTTACACATCACCCTGGGCATTTCACTCCACTGCTCCACTTTCTACATCAACAATCCACCTGATGGCAAAGCAAAAGAGGGAATTAAACTGCAGTGGCAATATCCCCACCTCCATCTGAGCATTAATAGCACAGAAACAACGACTCTGCATGCTGGAATAAGAGGTTCCACCACAGAACAAAGAAACCAGAAATGCAGTGAACTTACTTCAACAGCTGAGACCAAATCTTGAGGGGGAAACTGCAGATTTAGAGCACATAAATAGCTTTCCCCCCCTCCCCAAGGGCTCTTACTGCAATCCTTTAAGGACATTTGTTTAAAGTTACCCATTTCACTTCCAGCAGCTTCAGGATGAAACAGTAATTTTGCAGAATAAAGAGAATAAAGCTTCTGTGACAGAAGAATCTGGATGAGAATCCTCCAAACACCCTCATAAATTGCAATTTTACACCATAAACCCCTCAGCTTTTAAAGGCCAGCACAGCAATAGGTATTTGAAAGGCCAGAAGTTCTGCTTTTCTGGTTTTAACCATTTCACTTGGGCTGAAGGCAGCAAAAGGACAAGGTCCTCTCAAGCGCTCCTCACATCAGCGGCTCAGCACAATCCCTGCCGCAGGAATGTCGTGCCACTCTCACTGGGAATTCAACACTGTCAGTTTAAGATGGAATTTTGTCTCTTGCCTCTTACTGAGAGTGTTGCCCTGACCACTGCAGAATGAATTTTAAATGACTGTAAAGCCATCCTTACTATTTAATACTCCTTATTATGCATTAGTACAACAATGCACATTATTGAAGAGCATTACTTATTAAAGATGAATATTTAACTATCTATCTATTTGCTAAATTTCCCTTTGATTCTAAATCTTCTGAAGCTACATGACACAAGCTGAAAATCTTCTGTTTATTTATATATATTTGCATTTATCCTTAAGCAAACACTGGTTCACCTTCTGTCAGTTCACCTTGCGAGGACTGGTATTTCACATTGCTTTTAACTTAATTTCCATTTCAGATTTCTCCCAATACAGCTCCGTTAGATTTAAAAAGTGCACTTTAAAGTCTAAAATAAGTTTGTCTTTTTGAAAGGAACTCAGCAAAACAGGCTACAGGGCACCATGTAAGCCAGGCTGAATTGATAAGATGCCAAAATTCCTGGTTTTGATGGAGAAGCTGGAGGTTGAGGAGGTGCAGGTGCAGCAGTGCTCAGGGAGCCCAGCTTTGTGTCCAGGGAATCTCCAGCTCTGCTCCAAGCAGGGTGTGTCTATCAGGGTTCCCTACTGCTCCCTGTCTCTGTTGCCAGAACACATCAAAATAGACACAGATTGGGCTGATGTCTTGGGTGTAGTGCAAGGTGTAACCAAAAACGTGTATTCTATCACCAGCTGTGGAACCCAGCTGTGGAGATGTTTTCTTTTTCCCTTCCAGGACCCATCCTGCCTGCAGGGGATATCTGCTGTTCATGGGCCAGCCAGGCTCACTGCAGGGCTGAGACATTCCCATCATCCCATTGGGAGAGACTCCACCCAGGGGGAGGAGCCCAGCATTCCCACCTGGATCACCCCCGGGATTCAGGACACCAGCACAGCCTGTGTGCACTGGATTCCCAGAGGAGACCAGACCCATCTCAGCACCACTGGACCCTTCTCCAGGATCATCTGTGCTCCAACAGAACCACATCTGTCACTGCAAGAGGGCTGGATTGGACTGACACCAACAGCCTGACCAACAGGGCTCAGGGCGTGTTCTGATTCTTCAGTATTTCCTTTCTGTTTATTTGCTTTTTTGTATGACTACATTTTTACTTTTAATATTCCTAGTAACGAATTGTTGTTCCTATTCCCATGTCTTTTCCTGAGAGCACCTTAATTTCAAAATTCCAGTAATTCAGAGGGAGGGAGTTTACATTCTCCATTCCAAGGGAAGCTCCAGCTTTCCCTGGCAGACACCTGTCTTTCCAAACCAGGACAGCTGGAGACTTCTGCACCACCAGCAGATTTGTCCAGTATTTGCCACAATATTCAGCAGCTCTGGGGAGGAATGGCAGCAGCCCATGGAGAGAGGAAGATGGGGAAAGAGTCCTACACATTAAAATAAAAAAAATAAAATAAAATAATTCTATGTGGCACCAAGATGGTCCAGAACCTTCTGCCTCTCAGCTTCCAGACAGCCCAGCCAGCAGGACGGTGTCTCAGGGACCTGCTCAGACTTTTCTGCCTTCCAGGACAAGCAATGACTGAGCACTGATGAATATCTTGGTTGTCATTAAATCACTAATAAGACTGATCTTAACTTCTCAACAGCTGTGCTGTGTCAGACAGAACAGTGAATCTCCCAGAGCAACCAGAGGCAGCTGGAGGTTCAGGAGATCCTGTAATGGATAATGATGAAATCACCCACTTTCTGGGGAGGGCTTATTTTCTACTTCTAATTTGCAGGCTCTGAGAGGATTTGCAGTAGTCAGAACTGTGCTTGGGTGATTCTATAATGGATGTTTATGAAATCACTCACTTTCTGAGGAGAATTTCTTTTCTATTTCTAATTTGCAAGCTCGGAGAGGATTTGCAGCAGTCAGAACTGTGCTTGCACCGTGCCCATCGTGCCTGCGACATTCAATAGCCATATAAATATCTGGTCAATGAATTCCATTAAGAGCTCACTCTTTTGTGGCAATGAGTTCTATAGATTAATTCTGTGTTTGGTATAAAACAGATTCGATATATTTGTAACCTAGCAATATGAATCAAGTTGCTTTTGCTGGCAGTAAATTTAAGCTGCCTTACTAATTTTTATTTGTATCTTCTTTTGTGTTTACATTTGTTTTAAATTGTCCAGAAAACCACTAAATAATTGCACTGCAGATGATAATTGGTCCTACACTGCTAAGTTAAGTGACCAGTAAGTATGATATCACCAGCTGAAGAAAAAAAGATAAGGAGAAATTATACTTTCAGCCCTTCAATATTTTTACTAGATGGCCTGAAGCAGCACTTTACATTTTTAAGGCCATTTTAAGTGTTCTGCAACTGGCAGAGAGACCAATATGGGTTCTGCAATCTTAGGAGAAATAAATATCTGATGATTCATGCAGAAACATGATGACTGAATGAAATACTGCAGGATGACAGTTTATTTTTATTATAAAACCCCTGAGGATTCCTGGCTTAGAGAGCCAGCAGCATAACTTCAGGAAGAAATATGTTGTGTGCTTTTCTCTTCAAGCACTTTGGTCATCCCTCAACACAAACCCGAGTGGCAGAAATCCAACATCTCCTGCCCTGCTGGCCTTGGTCCACGTGTAAACCTGGGAGCCATGGTCTGAGGGATGCACACGTTGTCAGGTGGAATCTCCTCCCCACAGGTGTCACCTTTCCTCCACGAGCAGCCATTTGTCCCAATAACAAGTGGTGACACATCTCCAGAGTGACTGACGTGCTCCAAAATACAGGACACAGTGCAGGCTGCTGTGACTAATCACAGCAGCAAGGAAGCTGATGCAAAGAAGCCAAAATTACACCCTAAATAACAGTGTCTACTCACTTTGCACAAGCACACCAGCTTGAGAGCTGGGGAGGTTCCAACGTGTAGCAGCCCATGAGGATTGGGAGCCCAAAAAGTTGTTGGGGGCAATACACACACTGTAGCCCTGGTTTCGTGCCTAAAATATTTTAGTTTTCTGAAATTCTTTTCCCAGAGAATTTTCTGTAAGCAAGAGAAATGTTTTTGTAACTGCAACTTTGTTTTTCATACCTTTTCCTAAGAGGAATTTCTTCTTGATGTCCCTCTGGACCAACGTGAGTGAAGAGGTTTGTCTTTGTGTCACCAATGGAATTAGTCTGTGTAAAATGGTATACAAGAGACACATCCCAAAAATAAAGGAGTAATTTTCAGCCTTCTGAAGTGGGAGTCTGTGTCACTGTGGTGTAAAACAGCATCTCACACACACACACCTCACTTCTGTTTAAAGATTTATGTCTCCTGCCATTTCCCCTCATTGTGCCTCCCCTGAATTGAGATCCTTGCCAGTGAGTCTCAGTGTAAAGATCTGCAGCAATCTGGCTTTTCCTTGGAGAGGTTACAGCTAAATTGCAGGTACAGCTCTAAGCCTTCCTGGGCGCTGTTAATGGTCAGGGTCAGAATGAAGTTTTGTGGCTTATAAAGTTTTGTGTTCACACAGGGACGTGCCACAAACATTTTTGTCAGTGATATTAAGGAACATTTTTTGAATAATTAATTCAAAGCGGGGAGGAAATCTCTAGGCACTGAAAAAAATTGTGTCTGGGAAGACATTATTAAAAAAAAAAAGTGGTATAGGATAACCACTGAATTCATTCATTAGTAAGAGTTGCCAATTGGGTTCCACATTCTTGTAGCTTTTTCCTGCAAGAAAAGTATTTCCTGTACAACACTAAAAAGAGTCCCAGTGCCTCAGTGCTATATTTTAATATATATTTCAATATATATTTTATGTATATTTATATTCCACAGGGCTGAAGACACACCTGGTTCCCCCTCCCTCTGAGGAAAGAGCCCAGCAGATCGACACTGAGCTCACACTATTCAGAGAAGAGATGTGAAGAATAAGGAGAGGAAACGTGCCCAAGCAGCCTGCTCTTCCTGGAATTCCCATTTAACTGAGGAAGCAACGGGGAAGGACACAAAAGGCACGTGTGTGTCCCAGCCTGATGAAACAACAGGAATAGAGCAGCAAAGCTGCTGGTTCAGTTCAGCACCTGCTGTACAGGGAAAAATCAACCTGTGCAATGTGCAGTCACACCCACCCTGCTGAGAGTCTGGAATAAGTACAGAGAATATATCAAGGAAAAGAAAAAAAAGATCAGATCATTCCACCAGAAAGTTCCAATGATGCTCAGGTGTCTATTTTTAAATGAGAAATTCCCTAACTTGGGGTAGGTTGTTACTCTAATCCCTCACCTCTGGCATGTTTAGAAACCTCTAGAATTAGTGCTGATATGTTTTCCTGAAGTGCAAGGTACCTGTACACCTGCATCAGAAATGGAACAGTAATTCTTATTTCTGATACCACAAACAAGATGAAGTTCTTACTTCTTCCACATAGAAGTCCTTCGCGTTTTTCCAGTTTTAATTCCAGAAAAAAATGTACATTTTTTCTTTGTGCTTGCAAGTCTCTGTGTGGATGGATAAGCACAAATACCTGTACACATGTACCTGCTCCCTAATTAGGCATCTCTGATGATGCCAAATGTAACCAAATAGTTCTGTTTCCAGGAAGTCAAACACTGCCAGTTATGCTTTGCACTTTTTAAAATACTCCAGGGTTCCTCCTATGATAATCACAGTCCTCGCCATGCCTTATTACACAGAGAGTCATCCCAGACTGTGAAGCTGGAGGAACGTGACCTATAAAGTTTATCTACTGCAGCAGTTTTCTTCCTTGGTGATTTTGCAGCCAACATTGCATTAATCTGTGTCTATTTTTGAGCTAAGATACAAACAGCTCATTATTATGGCGAAGAGGAAACAAATGTTAATGAAGCACGGGAGTCAGTGTGTGCTCCTGCAAACAGGATTTTGGGACAGGAGAGATCAATAGCCCCAGTGCTGGGCTCTTCACTCATGACCCAAGTCTTGGCAAGGCAAAAGGACCATCTTGTGGACCTACTCTACATTAGGAAGTTAAATAAGTAGAAATGCAGCACAATATTTTTTAGAACTCAAAGAAGTAAAGAGGAATTAATTGGTCAGATAATAATGGTAATATACCATTATTTATCTAAATAATATTAATATAAATATAAACACAATAAAGATACCATTTAAATACCTATAATAAAGGTACTCTTATGTGTTTTAACAAAGTGCAGTGCTTTGGCAGCCTTCTGCAGAGCAGGGTTAACCTGCTGAAGGTGCAGGATGAGAAAGGGTTGTTACAGCCCCACTTCAGTGTATTTTCAGATTGATTAGACTGTTTGCTTGATGTTCTCCTCTTATTATTCACTCCCAAATGTCAACAGCCACTTGTGAAATTAAGATTTAACAAAAGGCAGCAGAAAAAAAAAAAATACCTCAAGTGTGTTGGAATACAAACACTCGTATTGACTGTCAGTGAGGAAACAAAGGGTCCTCATGGCTTCAGCACAACTCAAGATTGTCATCTCATTCCAGCTGATGGATTGTTAGAGCTTCCTCCATAGATCCAGGCTGACCTTTTTGCATAGTGTTTGTACATCAATTGCCTGAGCGCTGAGCAGATTTTGCCACAAAGGTAATGGCAGAAATTGCTAGACAAACTGATCTAAAAAGCACCTTTTTCATCTCCATAAACGGTACACAGAATTTCTGAGCACTTGATGGCCACCCCTCAGATTGCATCCACTCCAAGGATGTGGTGCCACTTGGACTACTCTGTGTACTGCCAGCACCACCCACAACATTTGCTCTTCCACCCACCCACACTTGCTGATTTGGAACACAAAAAGCCCAGTGATGCATCTTACAAACACACAGAGAGGATCTATAATAATCCATAATCATCTGCCATACCAAGATCACAACGTAACCATCCTGCACCAACATTCCTCCAGAAGTGTGAGGGCTGGGGAAAAACCCTTCCTCTGGATGGGAACAAGCCCAGCCTCCTTCAAAGGGCAGGGGAACTGTCCCCATGTGTGGGCACAGGCACAGGGCCAGCCAGACCTCACCCCTGACAAAGCCAGACCTTGGCTTCCAGCCCTGGATATTTGTTAACCTAAGGTGAGCCAGAGATCTCCTCCCAGGAGCCTTTGCAGTCCTTATGTTAATGAACCTGAGTTCTGCTCCCCTATTGGCTGTCAGTCTTCCATATTTGGTCATGTTTCTGGAAACCTCTATACCAAGCCTATATATTGCCACTGCCCCCTGATTTCTGTTCTTTGGGGTTTTTTCCTCTCAGCTTGAGGTTTCTGGGCACTGCCCTGAAACTCCCAGGGCTCTGAGCCCAGAAAATCAAACCTCTTTGAGTTTCCTGAGGACTCTGCCCTGATGGCAACTTAATAGAGAGAGGCAGCCTTGATCCAGCTGTCCAAAAAGGAAATTTAATAATGTAAAACCAACAAACAATAAGGCATCCACTGTATAAGAGCAAACTGGAACAAGGCAGTGACGAGGGGCCAAATCTCATTGTGGCATTAAAGCTGAAAGTGCAAATGATGATTTCAACCAGCATAAACCATTACCTGCATAACTGGTGAGGAGGTTTAAACTGCCAAGAACAGCTCAGAGATCCTCTCTCAATTTCTGTGCAGCCCCATTTTGCCAAAGCAAGGAATTTAGAGGCAAAGGCAGCGAACCTTCCACTCTGATCTTCCCTCAGATGCGAAATTACTGCTCCTGCTCCAGCGTCATAAGGCAGCTTTATAGACAAAGGTGTGTGAGGACTCTCTGGCACGATATGAGCACCATCACTCACGAGAAGCCCCCAGGTGAATCCAAGTGGTTTTTATTCATTCTGTAGCAGTTCACTCTGCAGATCGAACACTGTTACTGCCGTGGGCAAAACCCTGCAGGAACAACTGCCTGCAAGCAGGGGCTCACAGGGGGGGCATCTGAAGGTTTAGGTGCCTCAGGATAAATCACAAGGCTTAGGTGAAACCCTGCCAGCCATAACATAGCTGAACCCCCCCAAAATAAAAAGGAAAAAAAAAAATCTGATGTTTTGTATTACCTTCGTATTCCTGGCAATTTCTCAGCAGGGCTGTTTAAGGTGCTCTACACCACTGACTTCCAGTACCACTGAGTGCTAACAATGCCATAAAGCATCACTTTTATTGTTCAGTGCTAAAAAACAAGTACTGATGGCGTGGATAGGATTAACTGGTGATATTGCAGCTGCCTTTGAAGAGGGATTTCATGCTATTAACTTCAATCTCCAATTTTTATAGACATATTTCTCTAGGTAGATTTGGGAGCTTACCACCAACTAATGGAACAAGTTTAGCCACTGTTTCAGCTAAAAGTTACTAAGTCAGAGTTAATATTGGATTCAGTTTGGATGTACAGAGCCTGAACTGGTTTCCAGCTGGTGGAAACAGGTTCCACTCAGGTTATCATAAGGTTTCTGAGAGGGGCTTATATTCCACCTTTTTCCTTTTTTTTAAATTCCTGCAGAAGCCTAGAAATCTGTAAGTTTAGTCTCTCCCAAAACCCACAGTTTTAAGATATTATTGCCTTCCTAAAACATGTAGGAAACTTCCCTAAATGCTACTACAGAAGAACACAAAATTTATAGTTACATTATAGAACATAAGATATAGATTACATATAGTGTTATATAAAATAATATATACGCTATAATATATTATATACATTAGGATATATACATCATAATGTATACATCATAATATATAATGCATATGTGATATAATATGTATATAGTATACATTATATTAAAGATATATAATATAATGTATACCTTCATTGCAAGAGCACTTGGAAGAAGCAGATTCTTTTTCTGTCCATTTAAAACACCAAGTTCTCTGCTGTTTCACTCCTGGTGTGTGAGCACACTGCCAAAAATACACTTCACATTCCACTCCCTCCACTTCTACCAAAACCCAGGAACATTTTGGCTATTTCATTGCATCCTAAACTTAACCTGCTGTAAAGACTCTGCTGCTTTTACAACACCCTACAACAGAACACAGCAGGCACTGTCCACTGCTGCACCTCAAATGCTGTTTATGTTGTCTTGGGAAGAGGGAATAGGTTTGGAACCTGCATTTTATTTGCCTGCAGGTCCCATTTTCTCTAAGCTATTTCAGATCTGCACTGATTTGTCTAAGACAGAGAGAAGAGCTGCTTTTCTGTGTGATTGGAGCTCTCAGCCTGGACACTGCCCAGTGGTCCCACAGCATTTCAGTGCCTCCCACAGCCCTGCTGCTCTCTCTGTCTGTACCCTGCTTTGTGCCTGAGGTGTTTTGGTTTTCTGAAATTCTTCTCCCAGGGAATTTTCTGTAAACAGGAGAAATGTTTTTGCAAACTGTACTTATGTTTTCATTCCTTTTCTCTAAGAGGGACTTCTTGCTGTCCCTGTGCTCTGACCAATGGGAGTGAAGAGGTTTGTCTTTGTGTCACCAATCCCATTGGTCTGCGTGAAATAGTATAAAAGGGAGACACATCCCAGAAATAAAGGAGTCATTTTCAGCCCTCTGAATCTCAGAGTCTGTGTCATTGTGGTGTAAACCAACGTCACCTGCTCTGGATCAATTACTCCAGTCAATAGCCACTTTCAGGCTGTTTCATTTCTGCATATGATACATCAGCCAGCCTCTTGGCAGATCAGTTAAACCCCTCCTGAACTGACAAACCCAAGAATTGTCTCGTTTTCTCTTTTGATCCTCTTTACAAAAGCAGATACCCTCAGCAGACACACAAGCAAGGTGATTGTGCAGACTTTCCACAACCTCAGCAAATGTTTTAGCTGCATATTTAATACCAGCTGTGAAGCTGTGCAGCTTTAGCCCTGGTTACACTCTGTAAAAGTGTCACCTTTTTCCTCACTGCTGCTGCCATTTGTTGTAACACGTTGTTCCTGTTGCCTGGCACAGAGCAGTTCTCTGGTGCAGTGTCCAACATCCCTGTTTTACCCCATCCCTGTGAGCTCCCCTCTCTCCTTGCAGCATTTTTCGTGCTCCAGGTGCAAACCCCAGGTGCTCTGGGACCCCTTGCTGCTGCTGCTGCATGCTGGAATCAGGCCACCAGGAGCATCCACGAGCACCTTATGTCCTCACATTAAATGGAAATTAGAAGTTACTTGCTTGTTAGATGCTTAAAAACTTGGGTTTAGTGATTTTTGAAAAGAAAAAAAAAACCAAACAAAATAAAGACCAAACAAACTACCCCCAAAATAAACAAAAAACCCTACCAAAAAAAAAAAATCCAAACAACAACAGCAAAAAAAACCCCCAAACAAACCCAAACCAGAATTAATAAACACACAGAGATGTTCTTTAATTACCTACTGTCTCTTACCAAGAAATTTAAGCTATTAGAAACATATAAAGTTATTTAAAAGTGTTTTGAAAAGAATAAGTTAACTGGGTTTGCAAGAACCACTGATCCCTTATGAACCAAGTTCGGTTCCATTCAGTGTCTGTAATTACTCTGGAAAATGTAGTTTGTGTTCAGCAGCCCTGCATTGGAGACACCAGGCACCAGAAAAGTTCTGTTTGGGAAAAGATGACTTGAAAACTGGGCACAAAAATCTCCAATTGGTGCAAGGTCTCAGCAGTGGGAAGTGCCTGGCACAAAGGTTCAGATCTTTCTGAGCTGCCCTGGGTAATAATATCACAAGAGAACTTATTGCTCAGTCCTTTATTGATAAAAAAAAAAAAAAAAAAAAATCACTGTGATATTTATAATTACAAAAGTCTTCCTTCCATCCAAGCAAGTCTGCCATAATGATTTTTAGATTCTCTAATAATTTTAATAGAAAATTTGCTGTAACCTCTACTGCCAGTTCAGCTTGTTAGAAATAGTTTTATTCCATCCCCTTAAAAAGCCAAAGCATGTCAACCTTTATCAAATCTCAACAAAGCTCCAAATTTAGATTTTTTTTTTCCCAAAAATTAATAGATAGTTTAATTAAACAAACAAAGGCACCCATAAGACTTCTGCCTTCAGGGGATCTTAATGGTCAGCTTGTTTTGGAAATCAAGACAGAGGAATAGTTACAAATCTAAAATGCTGATGCAATCCTTTGAAAGCATTTCTTTTGAGGGAAACAGGCACGCTGTAGTTTAAAGAAACTTTTTATGTGAGGTTTAAAGGCTTTTTGATTACAAAAGGGAGTCGTTCATGGTAAATAAATTGGGAGGGGGGGTTAGAATAGTGCTAAATCTGGGTTTAAGTTGTGGTATTAAGTGGGTGAACAAAGAGGCCTGTAAATAATAGACTGTATATTCTGTATATTTGGGTCTAGTAGAAATGATGGCTCACTGAAAGCAAAGCTGAGATTAAGAGCTGCATGTACCTTCATACCAGAGGGGTTTTAGGCTGTAAAAATTTATCTGTGAAAAAAATTAGGGTGAAAGGCTAAATGCGTAAAGTTGTCAGAGGGATTATTAATTCCTTTCTGAGACCAAGAGATAAAGTCTAAGAGACACAGAGAGCATTAGCAAAGGAATTGTGAGGATGATGCAGCAAACCCATGGAAGGAAACACAAGTTAAAGGGAAGAGGGAAATTTTCAGATTAGGCAGCAGAAATTGTCTTATTGAAGGTCTGGTAGAGGAGCATTAGAGGACAGGGGAGTGTAGGAGCAAGATCAGGAAGAAATATGGATATTTCTTCACATTAAGGGTCACAGTAACAGCCCTCCCCACCTCAGCCTTTTTATTTCAGAAAAATCAGAATTTTATTTCGGAATTTTTATTTTAGAACAATCCTTATCCTTTTTATATCAGGATTTTAATTTCAGAATAATCAGAATTTTATTTTGGAATTTTTATTTCAGAACAATCCTCAGCCTTTTTATTTCAGCCTATTTATTCCAGAATAAAAATAATAAATTTTAAAACCCCTATGGTGTTTAACATGCCACACAGCAGGAATCAGTCTACAAAAACTGGGAGTGCAATACCAGCATTTGGGGCCAGCTGCTGCACAAACCCACTTTGTCTGACTTGGGGGAGTCCAACCAGAAAAAAGATCCTTTCTACCCTAAAAAAAAAAAATCCCCATTTGCAGATTGTGACCAGAAAGACAGAGCTGAGAATACTCTCAGACCATTTTCAAAGTTGGAAATTGTGGAATTGGTTTTTTTCTTTTCCCCAGCAAGCAATGGGTGCACTCAGAAAGACAACAAAACAAAAAAGATTCTCTAAAGAGTGCTCCCAAGTTGTAAAACTAGCAGGCATAAATCTTTCTTGGCCTAATATGCCCAAGGAAAATGAAAAATATTGAATTTCCTGAGGATTTTTGAAGGGAGGAATCCTCTGCTGAACACCTGAGCAAAGAAAGCTCCCTTCAAAACTCAAGCTCCAGAAGCTGTACGCTGCATTTCCAGGCTGGTTCCTGCATTTATTTAGGAGGATGTCTCTATTGCTAACAAACACGGTGAGAGGAAAAAAGAAAGATGAGAGTTGGTCATTACAGCCATAAATCTTCACAGAACCAAATCAATTATTTTGAACACATCACGAATGTCTGAGCAGAGAGAAGAAAGAAAAGAGGGGATGAGTTCAAAGGGAGATCAGAGGAAAGACAAAGAAATGAAGTGCAAAGTAGCCTTCAGGAAGGACTGGGCTGAGGCCAGGGTGAGGATTTTGACATCCCTGCTCTTCTCCAAAATTAAATAAGTGTCCATGACACTACTGACCCTGCATGGATCAGCTGAGCCACTCATCAGCTAACCCAACATCTCCCTAGAAATGAAACTGCTTAGCTATGACAGCAGCAGGAAAATTAATGGATGTTTTATCCTGAGACTGCTTCAAATCAACGTGTTCAAACCTTCTGTTAAACCCACACACCTGCAAATATTTGCATGAATTGAAGCTTTCTTCTCATGAGTCTTTATGCCACCTTAATTCCACTTAATTTTGGGTGAACATGAGCAGGTTCACCAGGAAACGTTGTGAATAAGTCACAATTATCCAGTTACAAACCAGGAGAGACCATCAAACCACAGGGGTACAGCTCCACACAAACAAAGCAGGGAGCACATGACAGAGTGCTCACAATTCACAGGGAGCTGCAAACACCCACAGAAATTAAAAAACTGTTTGTGGGTAATTGGGAAGCAGAAAGCACAGAATGCTTCTGTTGACTCACGTTAAAACAGAACATTTCATTTGTCTTCCAGCTCCATTTCAGCGCTGAGAAAACAACATTACACTCCTCGCAGTGTTTAGGAATCCCTGATGTCCTGCAGATTGCAGTTAAATCCACACTTTTCTGTGAGGAGCAGTGGAGAGCTTCATTTTCTCCACCTTCACCATTTTCTAACACTTTTGATTCACTAGGCTGCAGTGCTATCAGAAAACACTTTAGCTGGACAAGCACACCTTAGAATTATTCTATTTTCTGTCATCTGCTGGTTTTGCCTTTGGGCCCCTGTGGTTTATCTGTGATGGCAAACAATAACTGGGGCATTTTGAGGCATTGAGGTGAAGATGGGAAATTACAGGAGATTACTGAAAGTTCAAGCCTCCAAATCCTAGAACTTTATACTGAGGACAGACGAGCTTTGATAGTGAAATATTGGGAGTAGAAACTTCCATCAAGCAAAAACTGACTGATGGGATTCTCAGTATAAAAACTAGTATTTTGATTCCCAGAGGTTAAAATGAGATGGAATCTCTTTTTCTGATATTTCAGCCCATTTTGTCTCCTTTCTTCTTCCTAATGTCAAAAAAAGGGTGGAGCTGGCAGTCACTGAACGAGACAAGAGCAAATATACCCCAAAAGGGAACAGTGGAGAGGAATTATGACATTTATAAAGTGATTGGCTTGGGCAGAAGGCAAGTAAGGAAGGGATATAGAACGAGATCCATTTCACTTAAGCCTCACACAAAGGACCCATAAAGGAAGGAAGGAGTTACAAAGACATGGTTTATTGACTGCTCACAGGACTTTTCCTGTGTAAATTCTTCCTTGGAAGGTTAATTAAAAAAGGGTTAGGGCTGTGATCCGAGAACCCTTTATTCCACAGCATAATCCTCACTCACACGAGGGATTCCATTGATTTCAGTGGACGAGGGATTGCTCAGGGGGCTCGAGGCTTGCAGGATGAGACCTTGTGGTTCCGAAGCATTAAAATTGGGAATGCTTTTGGATAACAATCCAGCCAGTCCAGGCAGAGCAATACAGAGCTGTGCTATGGGATAACTTTAATTATAGAGGACAGAACAGATGGCAACCATGTTAAAAACTGCTGGATTTATTCTCCAGTAATGGGACGGGGTAACTGAGAGGAGTTCCATCAGTTTTTTATTCCATTGTCAGTCCCAGTGAAGGCAGAGACATTAAAGATGGTAAAACTCGCACCATAACAACAGAAGCCAAAGTTCTCTTTGTTCCAAGGCCTTCTGAAAGTTTTTTTTAGCCAACAGGCTGATGCTGAAAGCTCACAAACATCTACTTAAACCAATCACTAAACACTGTATAAACACCTTACAGCATACAAGAGTTGGTTGTTTTATGTTTTGCAGCTCAAAAACTTTCTATGCTCCCAATATTTCAAGGCCTAAAATTCAACTCTGTTTCATACCTCTATCTATGTAAGCTTGTTGTAAGGCTGTGAAAGTCCTCTGCTTTTGCAGTCCTCACAAAAAAACCTGCATGTGTACAGACAGGGTAGAGAAAATCATTTGCTACTTTAGGCTTGGTTCAGTGCTCAGAGCAGACCTGCCAAAGTACCAGGCCTTTAGTCCAGAACAGAGTTTGTGTGTCTGTGCCAAGCTCAGGGCTAAAAACACGTCTGCAGGGGATGGAGGCTGAAGGCATCAGCTCCCCTTAAACTCAGCCCCAATTTCCACAGCACCAGCATCAGCAGCGTGTACAAATCTACAGATTTGAAGATATTCAAAAGAATCACCCTCTACAAAAACACCTGCTCCTAATCTCACAACTAATTTCCTGTTTACAGCCCCCTCTTTCCCCCAGCCTGCTCTTTGTCTTGCTGCCTTCTGCCTCTCTGTCTCTTTAGAAACACCAACTTGAAAATGTACAAAAATCATTTAAGTCTCCTTTATCCATTATGCCCCGTAAAGTGACTCCATACATCATTAGTGGGAAGGACAGGAATACAAAACAATACTTTTTGTATGTGTGAAATGTGGGATGATGACACCTCTTAGCAGAATTAAAAGATTAAGCAAAGCAGGAATGCTGTACCCTAAACACTGGCATTTCTAGCAACATGAGGAAAAAAATAGAATTTTGGAGAAATAAGAGTGATCCATTAAATGAAAAGTATTTTTGAGAAGGCCAAGGCCTTCTATGAAGTAAACCCTTTACAAGCATCAGCCTAATCTATGGCACAACCAGAAAAAAACCTGTGATGATTTTCCTTTAAGAAATTCCGTAAAGTTGCAGGGACAGGAAATCACTGGTAGTTTTATCAAAACAGGTGACTCCCAAACACGAGGTCCTCATTTAGCAGACACAAGAAACAGAGACCCAAATTCCCTTCCAGGATAACACAGGAGCATCAGGGGCACAGACTGCTTCCAACACGAGCATCATTAAAAAAGAACAACTCAAAAGATATTATAACAAGACTTTTCTTCAAACCTCCTCATACTCAAGTATAACAGCAACAAAAACATGCAAGAAAAAGATCAATCTGTGCTTCAGGAAATCTTCTCTTACCTTTTGCAGCTCTGAGGAACGCTTCCAGCTCAGAAGGGGGATCAATGATCCTGATGGAAGTTAAGCCAAGAGCACTGAAAGCCTTCCCACCTCTGCAGCTGGCATCACACCCATCCTTTGGCTGCAGGACACTCCAACAGCGCCCAGGGTTTCCTGCAGCACCTGCCCAAGCCCCTCCCTGCTCCTGCCGAGGCAGAACCTTAATGATGACCATGAGGAGAAACAGGGGGTTGATCCTCTCCTGCTGGGCTGAGCTATTTGGGATGTGGGGTGGAGGATCTCCTGGATTGCAGCTCCCAGATGTCTGGTGGAATTCACTCCCCGATAATTTCATTTACTCACTAGAGCATCCTGAGTTCCCCTGAGCAGCCTGCTCCAGTGCCTCACCACCCTCACAGGGAAGAATTTCTTCCCCTTATCTAATCTAAACTGAGCCTCTTTCAGTTTAAAGCCATTCCTCCTTGCCCTATCACGCCGTGCCCTTAACAAATGTCCTTCTCCACCTCTCCTGTAGCCGCTTCATGGACTGGATTTAGCCATGAGGTCTCCCTGAAGCCTTCTCCAGGCTGAACAACCCAAATTCTCCCAGCTGTGTTCAGGAGCAGGGTTCCAGCCCCTCTGGGATGCCCTGCTTTGCACATGCTCTGGAAAAAAGCTCTCCTCTGAGTTTTTCCTGAATTGTGGAGGGGTAGGAGTGTGTCCATGTGTGTCCTCCCTCTGAGGACAGCCCCAGTGCCAATCCCCAGAGTGAGGCTGGTGGCACCCACAGGTCCCAGGGAGGTGACCTCCCTCTGCAGACCCTGGAAAACCTTCTCATGTCTTTTCACTGACAATTTAAAGCTCTTAAATTCTTTCACTTCTTATCTGAGCAGGAGTGACATTTAATTCCAACGAGAGCTACACACACTTACACCTATAGACTTTGTCCTTAAATTCTTTTTGTGCCAAAAGAGCCTCTCTTTTGCTGATAACAATATTGAGTATCTTTGAGGTGTGTTTCTTCTCTTGTCATATTGTGATGGGTCACACAGCGCCATGCCAGTCACCATGGGGGAGCAGATACAAAACAAATGGTGCTCCAAAAAGGAACAAAACCTTTATAAAACCA
This sequence comes from Sylvia atricapilla, assembly GCF_009819655.1. Lineage (NCBI taxonomy): Eukaryota > Metazoa > Chordata > Aves > Passeriformes > Sylviidae > Sylvia > Sylvia atricapilla. The sequence goes on along the minus strand of NC_089160.1, from coordinate 8,562,437 downwards.
AGCACTGGCTGCTCCTTGTCTCAGCTTTGCCAATATCGAGGTGCTGTTCTCCATCCAGTACAGGCAGAGCAGACTGCAGGCATTCACAACACAAATCACCTCCACGCAGGGACTTGCAAGTTTCAAACAGATTTTTCTCAAGTCGAGTTTTTGAGACCTGCACTTCAAAGCCGTAAGGGAAAATATATTGTATTACATTATCAATATGTGTAGCAGGCTGGAAAAGCTTCTCCTCGGGGACCTGAAAGCCATTATAGTAAATTTGTGCTTCATAATAAAGAAATGTGTATTTCTAGAACACATCAAAACCAGGAGCACTTTTCTCTTTAGAGCTGGTGAGATGAGTGAGGGTTTCAGGTGTCTGAATGGCTTGAGAGCTCAACCATAAATCACAGAGAGAAGACAAAAAAACCACCCTCCTGTCCTCCAGTTGCTAATGTGCAATCAGCTGCTTGGCAAAGTTAAATGGCATCTTAAAAGACAAAGAACGAAGCGCTGCTTATGTTCTTAATCTTAAAGGCAATATGAAAAGGCAGATATTCAATCTGCTGCTTTCAGAGGAATATCTGTCTTTCCCTGGGCACGTGTGAGCAGGCAGGACCTGCAGGACCTCATGCAAATGCTGCTGCATGCATTTCTGCAGCCTGCAGCTGCAGGAGACACGTGAAACACAGCAAAGGAAACGGAGTTTCTCCTGCCCCAAAGGAAAAGTGTCAATCCTGGCCCCTTGTGTCTCAATAATGGATAAAAGTGGTTGATTTTGTTCTGTGCAGATGCTGAAACTCCACCTGGCATGATGCTCCATGCGTTGCTTATAGAAAGTTGAGCTCAAGGCACAACACTTTTTAATATTTTTTAGAGTCTCCAGGTGCTGCTGCAGCGTCTCCCTTGTTCTCTCCCTCACAGTTCTGCTCTCTGTCATCTCCCCTCCCTTTTGATCCTGTCTGATCCTTTGCCTTTATCTTCCTCTTTGTGCTTCTCCTCCTCTTCCCATTGCTGTCTCAAATTATTTCTCCTTCTTTCTTTCTTTCCGTAGAAACCCTTGGTTGTGCTCAGTGCAGGCAAGGCTCCCCGTGGTCTCAGGACAAGCCCCGTGTTTTGAAGGACAAGCCCCATTATTAGATTTTTCTGATGCTCTGTGTGGCCACAGAATGTGGTTTTTTTCCTCATTTAGGGGTTCTGAAGTTTCTGGTAGGATTCTGGCCAGGAAATTGTGAACAGCTGCACTAGCACTGACAATTCCTTACTCAGGACATGCCTACCTCGTGTCCAGCAGTCACAGCAGGTTCCTGTGCTCCTCCAGTTTTATTAAAGAAATTAATCTCCTTAACAGCAACCCCAACAAATCCTTTCTCTCCTCCCCTCTCAACCAAGGTCTTGTTTACTGGGCAAAACAGGAGCTTCAGCCCTGGAGTTTCATTCCACCACTGGTAACAGGAGAAAAAGCCTGAAAGGAGAAAGGAAATGTGACTAAAATGGAGACAAAATAAGTAGAGGTGGGGGAAAATTAACTGGAAGGCTGTAGGAGAATAAATTGTGGCAATAATGACCAGAAGGTAAAAATGTGTTCCCTCCAATATTCCTCATTTAAAAATTTCCCTTTCCTGATTAAAACTTTGTAAATAGTAATTATTATCACAAAGATATTCATAAACAGATGTTTTAAAAAATGCAAATTAGCCCACAATTCAGAGAATATGCAGTTTGTGTGCCACGGGGAATTTAATCTTTGAAAGCAGAAAAATGCATCAGACCCCATTTCCAGCAGAACACCATAAGTCAGGATTGGAAGTAGTGCTTTTATTTCTCTCTACTTGTTAAATATGGTAATGGAGTGAAAAACCTATTATTTACTGAAGGCTACTGCTCTTATATTACATTTGTATTCATAAAAAAAACCTGGAGAATATATCTAATTCCAAGCTGCTTTATTAGTTTAGCATAAAGCCAAAGCATACTTTACATGAGCAAAAGTGAAAATAGTTTCCCTGAAGATATGTAAGTACCTACAAATAATTCAAAAGGTGCATATTATTTTTCCCATCTTTCCCTGGACAGGGAACATCCATTCAAATCAGATGCATTTCTGATAAGTCAGAGCAGCTTTCCTGATTGTCATTTGTTTGGGAGATACAACGTGGATTATTATTGCTTCTCTGAGGGTAATTGGCTGTGGAGCCTCTTCTATCTCATATCACTGGAAATGATGAAATGCTATAGATCCTAAAACGAGTATGGCCACTTAATTTTAAAGCAGAGCAATTACTGCTCTATTACCAGGTATTCTGAATCAATATATTGCCTTGCAGCTCGCACTCACATCCAGAATAAATCTATAACGTTACAACGAGTGGGAAGTGAAGAGCAGAGCAGACATTGGACAGGAGTCCTCGGGTTTATTTGGTACAGGTCACACTCTCAGGTTGGCCAGCAGTGAAAACACAGCTGGGTTATTGCTCTTCCAGGTGCCTCAAAGTACCCAACTTGCCCAGGGATATACAGAATTGATGGAGCTTCTGGAGGACAGTAAATTATAATTCTTACCTTATTTTCAACAGCTTGAGTTGGTCCCTTTGACATCAAAGGAACTAATAAAGCACAAAAGAGTGCATTGGATTTGACCCAAGAGACACACATGCACTTTTATATAGAGGAGGTAAAATTTTATTGGTGATGGTAAGCCTCATGGCTTTCTTACTGCTCTGGGTTTTTCTGTCTGTCTCTCTCTTTCCAGCAATTCTTTGAATAAGCACTACGTGGTTCTCATTTCTTCCTGACTGGAAAAACAATCTGCTTCTCAAAAGGAAAAAAAAAAAAAAATCTGAATTCACAGCAGTTTAGTGAGAAGCAAAATATTTAACATAAATAATGAGGAAGCAAAAAAGGAAAGTGATCACTGCTACAAGTGTCAAAACCAAGGGCACAAGCAGCAGCCTTTTCTATATGTTTATGCTTTAAATTTAGATCCATCGCTACAGGTCATTTACCAGTGCTGTGCAAAACCACATAACCTGCACCTTGAAGACGAAAAAAGCGCAAAGACACAGCGTTGGATCTTAATATATTTCTTAATAATGGGATGGGACTGCTAGGAGATGTTCCTTGAGCTTTTATTGCAGCATCAGCCTCAGTACAAGGGGAGACAACTGAGAGATGGCAACAGCTCGTGTCCTGCCGACAGCAGCCAAAATTCTTTGTGTTACAAGAGAGGCCATGGAACAGCTGCCGAAATTGAGTGACAGCACTGGGGTTGTGGGTGTGTGGTTTGAATAGAATTGTGTGATCTCACAGACTGAAAAACCTAGAATTTAAGGTTTTGATATATAGTAACAGATATGGGGCAATATGGAGGATTTTGGGTGTCGTCTGAGTCCTTCTTCACCTTCTTCACGGTTTCGGGTGGTTTTCTGTAACTGGGTGAAAAAGATCCACATTGTGGGCCTTGGGTGGTCATTATTGGGTCAGAAATATAAATAATACAGGTGTCACCTGTATAATTAAATAATTAATTAATTACCCAATAGCTAATTAATTATTTAATGGGTAATTAGCACTTAAAAGACTTTGGAAAGAGTTGGAGGGGCTCCATTTTCTACCTTGTTAGTGAGAGCTCACGACTAGTGAGGCTGTAATGCAGATAAGAATTAATAAACACTCAGCCTAAACAGAAACTGTGACTCCCATGCATTAATCCCAGCTCTAACAGGAAGAAAAAAAGCCAAGAAACCTCAAATGTTGGTGTTTTAAATGTGTGACATCGTGCTCAGGCCCATCTCCCTTTCCAGAACACCTGATCAAGGGGAATAAAGCAATCCTGTCTCATCTGAATTCTATGAGGACACTGGAAAACTCTGAGCTGCTAAGGGAAAATGGCATTTTTTTGATGGCAGCCTCGTGTTGATGCAGCCACAGATTAACTCACCTTCTGAATATACGGGGAAGTAAAAAAATTGAGCTGAAAAACTGCATTTCAAGGAAGATTCAAATGCCAGTGCATGGATATCAGCAGTGCCTGTGTCCACAGGGATTTTGTAGAGTGGTTTAGAAACAAATCTGTGCATCAGAAAACAGCACATTTTCCAATGAGTGCAGGAAGTCTGCAAAGCTTTTTGTGCAAAAAAGCAAAGTTAAAGCTCATTAGGGCTCACATCGGGCATTTGATGGCCTTTACAAGCTGCTTTAGTGCCTCAAAGTGGAAAATAACTGCTTGGAATTGGTTTATATTTTTAAAATGTCCTGGATTCTCTAGCAAGGAAGCAAAATTGCCCCATGCCAGACACTCTCCTGATAATTCTTCTCCTGTTGTTTCAAAGTTCTGGGTTTTGACAAGGGTTGTAAAGATTGCCATTAGCCGACCAGGAGGAGGAATCAGTGGCAGGAACAGTTTCCATCCCAGAATCAGGGTTTACATTCTGACCAGGAGCTCCTGCATTTTTTGAGTGGCCCTGGCCACTAGGACCAGGTTTGACAAGGAAAAATCCCTGTTCATGGCTTTCTTTGGAAGCAAGAACAAGTCAGAGACTTTCAAACTTTTGTTTGGAAGCAAGAACAAATTAGACTGCTCCTTTGATTAGAGAGAAATCACAGGTTTGCTCCCAAATAAAGTGATTTGCAAACAGTAAAATATTCTCTTGCCAAGAGTAAAATATTCTGAGATATTTCTGTGATCTATACTTCCCAATGTACACAGGCCCAGATTAAATTTTGCTTTTTAGTTTCAAGAGCTGTCAGCAAAACTATGATACAAAAAAAAAAAAAAAAAAAGTTTGATACAAGAAAGAAGAAAACAAATAAAAAATCATTGGTAAAGAAATGCTAAAACATTAATAAAACATTTCCAGCATCTCTTTGTAATTTCTGGTACTTTTATCTGATTTAGCACAGCATTGAAAATCCTAAAATCCTTGAATTTTAATTTGGAAGTTTGACTGAAAATTTTTTTTTCTGCATTCAGCATTGTCAGTACACAAACTGTGTTTGTGTACTTTGTTGAATTCATGTAAAACTTTAAAACTTGTTTCAAGGGAGCTCTGGATGTGATCTAAATAATTGAGCAAGAGGATCTTGTTAAATATTTAGAAAACATATATTGGCATTTTTATATTTCACAGCACCGCCCCATTAAAATTTATGGTAAGGAAAATTCTATTAAGCCTCTGAGACACTAAGTACTAAATAATCCCTGAAGAGAAGAGAGGGGGGAATGGAAGAATTTCCTTGTTATTGACTGTTCCCAGAGTTTTGGAGCAAACACTTCAACCCAATCTGCATTTAAACCAGTTGACACTATGGCTGAAAATCATTTTATCTAACTGAAATATCTAAAATCATTTTACCTAAATGAAATCCAATGAAAATCATTTTATCTAAAAAAAAATACTCATCTACCAAGATGTCTGAAAAGGCAAAGAATTTGCACAGTTATTCCATGGAAGTGTTTCTATGTTGGACCCTGGCCATGAGAAACAGCATTTATTGTGTGCAACTTGCCTCCGAAGCTCTGAGTGCAGATTTTCTCTGCCACGCTGTTTAAAAATAGATGAGTGGTTTTTCAAAAGTGGTGGAATTATTCAGTTCTTTGTTATTGATAAAATACTCACAAAGGTCGCAGATGCAGCACTTTGTTAGATGATAAATATTCCCAACAGGAAAATCCACTGGAAAAAAAGCTACTCTGACCTTTTATCCACTGCAAAATGACTTCCCAGGCAGTAACAGCCCCGTTTTGTTTGGTTGGGGCTTTTTTGTTTGTTCTCCCATGAACTTCAAAGATGTATTTTATTAGTCATTCCAGAAAGAAAAAAAAAAAAAAAAGTAAAACAACTCAGCAACACTGCTGGTAAAATTCAGGCAGATATTCCAGATAACTCCTGCTGCAGAGAAGAAAGCAAAGCACTGTGCATGGAGAGAATCAGTGAAATCAGTGTGTCTTTCCCTAAATTATTGCTTCATTATTTGTACCCCTGATGTTCTTACATCCTTGGCTGTGTGGTCCAGCCATGCCTATCCAAACTATTTCTCCACATTTCCATTAATACATTTAGCACATCACACGCCTGCACCCCAACAAGACATGGGCAGTTATTTGCAGAGAAACAGAAGAAATGTAATACTGAAAAGTTAAAATGTCATATTAAAAAATTAAAATGTCATATTAAAAAATAAAGAAAATCAGTTATAAGCCAAACTCAGAACTTGTGAGACTTTATAGGGAATTTTCTCAGGTTTGAGTGTGGCAGTGGGTGAAGGCATTGCTCACAGTGCTGACAGGGCTGGTTTCTTGTGTCATGCACTGTGTATTTTACAATAAAAACTTGGAGGTACTCAGGAGCACCTTAAAATGCTAATGATTCCATCTTTTGTGTTGGGCAGTTCAGCTTAAATCCAGCCCCTCCGTGTGCTCTAAGACAAGGAAAATATTGTTAGCACTTGTCAAGAAACCCACAAAATTAGGTAAAACAGTTTTCCCTTAGGAAGCAAGGCTGCAGCATTGTGATCCAGCGTTGGAGGACAGCCCAAGCCTGAAAGCTGCAAATATTCACTTAGGAGACATTTGTACATTCCTCAAGCTTCACTTTCAATTCTCCACTGGAAGAGCAACAAGGCAAGGCACCCACAGGAAAAAAACACACAGAAACAAATCAGCTGACCAAAAAACAAACCTCAACAAACCAAACCAAACCAAACCAAACCAAAAAACCCAACCCAAACCTACTCTGCAGATTATTCAGAGGCTCATGGCTGGCATTACCTGCAGAGGATGATCTAACGCCTGCACTGGTCTAAATTGAAATGCTCTCTGTCCTCCCACCACCACCAAGGAGCCAAACATTTGGAGGGGAGCAGCCAGTGCAGGCACAATTATAAGTTATAATTGGAAACTACAGCAGAGTAATCTCAGATGAGGGATAGTGCTTTGCAGAACGAGCAAGGAGAGAGGAGATCCATGGCCCTGCACACTCCATTGAAGTGGGATTCAAAGTGTTGGTGGTTTAACAGGAAGGCAACACGTCGTTATAATCCTTATCAAACGTTCACTCCCCAGATCAGCATAAAGCATGGCTCATTAAAATGGATAACGGGGGATTATGTGGTTCCCCTTTTGGAGGGAAATAAAAGTATTTAAAACACAGAGAATCTTTAATCTGTAGCTCAGGAGGCACCGTGCACGCCGCTGATGGAACAATGTGTGTGTGTGTATCCAACTTTTAATCACATAGGTCCTGACAAAGAGGGAAATTAATCTTTCCATAAGCTGTTAACAATATAATCCTGATTGTATGTCAAACTTTGATGATTTTTGGTTTGCTTACTGAGTAAGTATTTAATTGCACTTTGCAAGTTATAACAACAAAGATGAGATTTCAGAGTCTCATTCTAAAGTTTTGTGTATCTATTTTGGGCATAAATAGTGTTTCCTAACAAAATTGTATATGATTTCTGAGAATTAGAGAGGAAATCAAACAAGATTTGAGTAAATTTTGCCCTTTGTCTTGCATGCAGAGAGCCAGTATGAGTAATGCTGAGCCAGCCTGGTGTCACTCACATCAATCCTGCCTTTTTGTTAATCTTGCAAGAGTTAATTCTTCAGGTGAAACAGCAAATGGTATTTTCTTTACTTACATTGATAAAATCAATTATCATAGGGCTATTTTATTCTTAAACATCGATTTTAGGAAGGGAGTGCATGAGTTCCTTGATAAACAGGCCAGAACATCAATCATGCAATTTACCCTGACATTGAGTGAGAGACGATGTCAAAAATGGGAGTTTCTGAAGGTGGCAACTTGTTGATTGAGGCCAACAATACACCCCAGCCTGAGCACACAGCACTGGATTCCCTGCCTCAAATCACTGCTGCTTTCACTGTGAGCCAGACCTGAGCCAAAACAGTGAACCAACACAGTTATTTAATGCAAAAAAAGCCGTGGTGGGTGTTACAAGTCCGTGCTGCTATAAGGGGAAACACAAATCATGGTAAATCTAAAAAAAAAAAAAAATTAAAAACATGTTTTAATAGTGATATTGAGCAAAAATGAAGATCTGAAATAGAAATCAACTCAAATCTGGCAACAGCTTGTGTTCATTTGATGAACAAGAACTCACTTCTTAGACCAGGCCCTCTGTAACCTTACCATAATTTGGGGTTTGTATGTTTTATTCATTTCAAGAGGTGGCATTAACCACATAATCATTGTTGTAGTTCATTCCTTGTGCTGCTATGGATTAAGCAGTAACTTATCTGCAGTAATTATGCAATAGGCTGTAACTAACTGAAATATGAACAGTGCCAGTTTGTCCCACTGTGTTTCAGATCTGGTACATAATTGTTAATGCTCACAACAGTGCACTAATTGAATTACAGAACATTAGCCACATGATTATTATGATGGTAAACTGCCATCAAAGAGAAGGCTGGGAAATAAGACTCCAAACTCTGAAGTGTTGAAGTTCACACCAGCTCTATCTGCCCCACTCTCCCACTGAGACTTGTTTAATCACTAGAAAAGCCATTCCCTGTTTCCCCTGTAAAATTTCAGCACACACAACCAGCCTTATCTTCTGAAATACTTCCATGGTTCCAAGCTTTAAGTCTGATTTTGATGCAACCTACGTAGTTCTTCCATGTTGCTAAATTGGCCAAGTCTCCAATCCTGAAAAATCTCAATCTGTTTATTTGAGTGAGCCTGCCTTTGAGCAGCACTGAGATCTGTCTGCTCCAGGTTACCAAACTGGGTCCTGGTGAGAGTCACCTGATGCCAGCTTTAGGTTGGATACCCAGTCTAAAGCAGACAGGCAATTTCAACACACACAGGGTAAAAAAATAATTCAAAAGCATTTTGGAGAACAATTCCTCACGAAAGAACGTGTTTAAGAACCAGCAAGTGGATGTTCTTGGGAAAGATTTCTGTTAAAACCCCGTTTTTCTGATCAGTCAAGGCGTGCAAAAATCTCAGCCTAATTTTGGTCCCATAGTATTGGTGAACAAAGGTCATTATGTTCTGTAGTTTCTTACATGTTCTGCAACTGAAATACAAAATCCCCAGGCCAAAGAGACTGCTCACTTTGACCCTGAAAGCATCACAGTCCAACCTAAATGCTCATTTTATGTCACTGTTTAATTGGGAAGGCTCTATCCCTGAGTTTTACATCTTAAATGGGATATTACCCTCATCAGTCACTTGTTGCATTTTTTTTCAAAGATTATCTAAATGCCTTGCATCAGAAGAACATGACAGAGAATATAATTGAAATAATTACTTTAAAAAAAAAACCTTCTATTGTTATTTCTCATGATTACTTAAACTCTCAAAAAGGCAGGTAATGTAGACCTGCCTGAGCAAAGAGAATTCAGTGTGAAAACAGCAAATGTGAACCCTTCACCCCCATCTGGCACCTCTGGGTTGTGTCTCCACCACTGCACAGCCTCCATGAGTTCTTTTAATGCCTGAAGCTGCAGATTATTTGTGGAGAATAAAGCCCTAACGGATTACTCATTGTTAATTAAATAACCTGATTCTGTCCACTGAATCTAATGCATTATAGTATTTAATGTTTGTTTGGTAAACTGCTTTGCTAAATGCTCCTTTGACTTTTATTGGTAATAAACATTAAGCATTTATGGCCTGTGAAAGCAGTTTCACATCCAGCTTATGCTGTTACTATTTACAGTTTGTTAATGAAATACCATTAACTTGCTCCAAAACTGCAACTTGTTTTTGTTCTACTCCTTAACTTTTATTATATAGCAGATAGAATAAGTCAATGGAAATCACACGAGCTATAAGAAACTATGGTACTTGTTACAAAAAAAACCCCTTTACGTTGTCAAATCCAAACATGTTCTTAACTATATAAAGCTCCAGCTAGTATTATTTCAAATCCAGACATGTTCTGATCTATAAAAAGCTCCAGCCAGTATTATTTTCCTTTTTATTCCTGCTTTTGCTCTGTGCACACATCATTTGTTTGCATGTGGCATTCCCTGTCTCTGTTCCCTGCACAGAGAGGACATCAGCTCCATGAGCTCCTGGTTCTGTGCCTGAGGTGTTTTAGTTTTCTGAAATTCTTTTCCCAGGGAATTTTCTGTAAACTGGAGAAATGTTTTTGTAAACTGTGCTTATGTTTTTGCTCCTTTCCCTAGGAGGGACTTCTTAAATGCCCCTCTGGTCTGACCAATGTAATTGAAAAGGTTTGTCTTTGTGTCACCAATCAGATTGGTCTGTGTAAAATAATATAAAAGAAAGACACATCTCAAAAATAAAGGAGTCATTTCAGACTTCTGAATCTCAGAGTCTGTGTGGTTGGGGTGTAAAGCAACGTCAAGCTCCCAGGAAAAGTGCATTTGAGACACATCTGTGGAAAACCCGTCTCTGCCCAAACCTAAACCTTCCCTGTGCACGAGAGTGGTTTCACACAACTGCAGCTGTCTGATCTTGCTAGGTAAAACGTGCCTGCTTAAAAATAAATCCCCCTTTTTTTTCCCCCCTCCACAAAACCAGACCAACACAATGCAGCTCCTGAGAGCTCCTGAAAGTGAAGAGCAGCAGCCTGTGTGTGTGCCCGTGGTTTGTGCTGCTGCACTGAAGAAGAAATGCATTTTATCTGCCAGGGGTATAAAACACAGGGCTCTGCCCATTTAACAGTCTCCTGTCTGTCTTGGGCAGTGGCAAACAACTTAAGTGAGCCCAGCTCTCTGTGAGGAGGAGGCTTGTGCTGTATTTATGAGAGAAAACACACAAATGTTGTGCTTTTCAAAGGGATATCCCCCTTGCTTTTTGCATTTGCTTTAAAAATATTTTAAAAATCTTTTCTTTTGGCTGTTCGATGTGCCCACAAACAAACTTATTGAATATATTTTGTAATCATCCCATTTGTTTATCTCCTTGGTCTGTGTCCACAGAGGGGAACATACTCCCCAACACTCTCATTCTCTTTGCAACATTGACTTGAAAACTTCTTTTAAAAAGTGTTGGGGTTTTTTTAATTTAATTCCTTTAAAAGAAACCATTACTGTGACAGTGCAGTTTTCTCTACTGGAAGTAGCTGAGTGATTCATTATCCTCCTAAGGAAACGTCTAATTTTGTTAGAAAAACAAAAAATAAAGAGTAATGAAATAAATGAGACGGCAAGAATTCCAGCTGTTGTGTGCTTAAGAACAACAACACATCTATCAAACAATGAGCACTACCCAGTTTCAAAAGGGGTGACAGGGAGACTTGTCCCCAGCCTGCCTCTGCGGTGCCTTCACTGCCATTTTAAGGTCCCCAAACTTGCATTATTGCCTTTGGCTACTGCTCAAGTACAATCTTCCCCTTGGTTGATTTACTTAGCTGTGATTTTTTTTCCCCACCCCCCTTGAAGTTCTTTTTTATTTAATATTGATTATTGTAGAGTGCTGTAAGGTAACAGCGTGAATGTTATTAACTTGCTGGTAGGGTACATTTTGTCTTTGAAAGGAAAAAAAAAATGTTTGTGTGTGAAGGTTTTAATCTTCATGGATAGATCCGTGAT